>NW_026871011.1:1200000-1879950 GCF_033118175.1 Dama dama | reverse complement strand
CTCTTATTTTTGACACCTTTTAAAGCTCTTCATTTTTTTTAACACATTTTCAGGCTCTTCATGTTTTTCAACACCGCTTCATGCTCCTCCTATTTTTCAGACCGTTTCATGCTCCTCATATTTTTGACACCTTTGGATGCTCTTCATATTTTTCACATGTTTTCAGGCTCTTCATGTCTTTCAACACCGCTTCATTCTCCTCCTATTTTTCAGACCGTTTCATGCTATTCATGTATTTCACACTTTTTGAAGCTCTTCATATTTTTCATACCTTTTAGGCTCTTCATGTTTTTGAACACCGTTTCAAGCTCTTCGTATTTTCAGACCGTTTCATGCTCCTCATATTTTTGACACCTTTTAAGCTCTTCATATTGTTCACACCTTTTCAGGCTCTTCATGTTTTTCAACACCACTTCATGCTCCTCCTATTTTTCAGACCATTTCATGCTACTCATGTATTTCACACTTTTTGAAGCTCTTCATATTTTTCATACCTTTTCAGGCTCTTCATGTTTTTCATCACCACTTCATACTCCTCCTTTATTTCAAAACGTTTCATGCTCCTCATATTTTTGACACCTTTTGAAGCTCTTCATATTGTTCACACCTTTTCAGGCTTTTCATGCTTTTCAAAACCACTTCATGCTCCTCATATATTCCAGATCGTTTCATGCTCCTCATAATTTTGACAACTTTTGAAGCTCTTCATATTTTTCACTCCTTATCAGGCTCTTCATGTTTTTGAGCCCAGATTCATGCTCCTCCTATTTCTCAGACCGTTTCATGCTCCTCATGTATTTCACACCCTTTGAAGCTCTTCATATTTTTCACACCTTTTCAGGCTCTTCATGATTTTTAACACCGTTTTATGCTCCTCTCATTTTTCAGACCGTTTCCTGCTCCTCATATTTTTGACACCTTTTGAAGTTCTTCATATTTCTCACACCTTTTCAGGCTCTTCATGTTTTTCAACACCATTTCATGATCCTCCTATTTTTCAGACCATTTCATGCACCTCATATTTTTCACACCTTTTGAAGCTCTTCATATTTTTCACACCATCTCAGGCTCTTCATGTGTTTCAACACCACTTCACGCTCCTCATATTTTTAAGACCGTTTCATGCTCACCTCATTTTTGACACCTTTTGAAGCTCTTCGTATTTTTCACAGCTTTTGAAGCTCTTCATATTTTTCACATCTTTTCAGACTCTTCATGTTTTTCAACACCACGTCATGCTCCTCCTATTTTTCAGACCCTTTCATGCTCATCTCATTTTTTACACCTTTTGAAGCTCCTCATATTTTTCACACCTTTCGAAACTCTTCATATTTTTCACACCTTTTGAAGCTCTTCATATTTTCACATGATTTCAGGCTCTTCATGTTTTTGAACACGGCTTCAGGCTCCTCCTAATTTTCAGACCGTTTCATGCTCTTCTCATTTTTGACACCTTTTGAAGCTCTTCATATTTTTCACTACTTTTGAAGCTTTTCATATTTTTCACACGTTTTCAGGCTCTTCATGATTTTCAACACCGCTTCATGCTCCTCCTATATTTCAGACCATTTCATGCTCCTCATACTTTTCACACTTTTTGAAGCTCTTCATATTTTTCACACCTTTTCAGGCGCATCATATTTTTGAACACGGCTTCATGCTCCTCCTGTTTTTCAGACCGTTTCATGCTCATCTCATATTTGACACCTTTTGAAGCTGTTCATATTTTCACACCTTTTGAAGCTCTTCATAATTTTCACAAATTTTCAGGTTCTTCATGTGTTTCAACACCGCTTCATGCTCTTCCTATTTTTCAGACCATGTCATGCTCCTCATATTTTTGACACCTTTTATAGCTCTTCATATTTTTCACACCTTTTCAGGCTCTTCATATTTTTCACCACCACTTCATGCTCCTCCTATTTTTAAGACCGTTTCATGCTTATCTCTTTTTGACACCTTTTGAAGCCTTTCATATTTTTCACACCTTTTGAAGCTCTTCATATTTTTCACACTTTTTCAGGCTCTTCATGTATTTCAACACCGCTTCATGCTCCTCCTATTTTTCAGACCGTTTCATGCTCCTCATATTTTTGACACCTTTTGAGGCTCTTCATATTTTTCACACCTTTTCAGGCTCTTCATGTTTTTGAACACCGTTTCATGCCCCTCCTATTTTTTAAACCGTTTCATACTCCTCATAGTTTTGACACCTTTTGAAGCTGTTCATATTTTTCACACCTTTTCAGGCTCTCCATGTTTTTGAACACCGCTTCATGCTCCTCCTATTTTTCAGACCGTTTCATGTTCCTCATATTTTTGACACCTTTTGAGGCTCTTCATATTTTTCACACCTTTTCAGGCTCTTCATGTTTTTCAACACCGGTTCATGCTCCTCCTGTTTTTCAGACCGTTTCATGCTCCTCATATTTTTGACACCTTTTGAAGCTCTTCATATTTTTCACACCTTTTCAGGCTTTTCATGTTTTTCAACAACACTTCTTGCTCCTCCTATTTTTCAGACCGTTTCATGCTCATCTCTTTTCTTACACCTTTTGAAGCTCTTCATATTTTTCACACCTTTTCAGGCTCTCCATGTTTTTCAACACCGCTTCATGATCCTCCTATTCTTCAGACCGTTTTATGCTCCAAATATTTTTCACACCTTTATAGCTCTTCATATTTTCGACACCTTTTCAGGCTCTTCATGTTTTTGAACACCGCTTCATGCTCCTCCTATTTTTCAGACCTTTTCATGCTCCTCATATTTTGACACCTTTTGAAGCTCTTCATATTTTTCACACCTTTTCAGGCTCTTCATGTTTTTCAACACCGCTTCATGCTCCTCTTATTTTTCACACCGCTTCATGCTCCTCCTATTTTTCATACCGTTTCAAGCTCCTCATATTTTTGACACCTTTTGAAGCTCTTCCTATTTTTCACATTTTTGAAGCTCTTCTTATTTTTCTCACGTTTTCAGGCTCTTCATGTTTTTCAACACCGCTTCATGCTCCTCCTATTTTTCAAACCGTTTCATAGTCCTCATATATTTGACACCTTTTGAACCTCTTCATATTTTTCACACCTTTTCAGGCTCTTCATGTTTTTCAACACCGCTTCATGCTCCTCCTATTTTTCAGACCGTTTAATCGTCCTCATGTATTTCACACCTTTTGAAGCTCTTCATATTTTTCACACCTTTTCAGGCTCTTCATGTTTTTGAACACCATTTCATGCTCCTTCTATTTTGAAGACCGTTTCATTCTCCTCATATTTTGGACACGTTTTGAAGCTCTTCATATATTTCACACCTTTTCAGGCTTTTCATTTTTTTCAACACCACTTCATGCTCCTCATATTTTTCAGACCGTTTCATGCTCATCTCACTTTGACACCTTTTGAAGCTCTTCATATTTTTCACACCTTTTCAGGCTCTTCATGTTTTTGATCACCGTTTCATGCTCCTCCTATTTTTCAGACCATTTCATGCTCCTCATATTTTTGACACCTTTTGAAGCTCTTCATATCTTTCAAATCTTTTCAGGCTCTTCATGTTTTTGAACACCGCTTCATGATCCTCCTATTTTTCAGACCGTTTCATGCTTTTCATATTTTTGACACATTTTGAAGCTCTTCATATTTTTCACACCTTTTGAAGTTCTTCATAATTTTCACACGTTTTCAGGCTCTTCATGTTTCTCAACACCGCTTCATGCTCCTCCTAATTTTCAGACCGTTTCATGCTCTTCTCATTTTTGACACCTTTTGAAGCTCTTCATATTTTTCACTACTTTTGAAGCTTTTCATATTTTTCACACGTTTTCAGGCTCTTCATGATTTTCAACACCGCTTCCTGCTCCTCATATTTTTCAGACCGTTTCATGCTCATCTCATTTTTGACACCTTTTGAAGCTCTTCATATTTTTCACAACTTTTGAAGGTCTTCATATTTTTCATATTTTTGAAGCTCTTCATATTTTCACACGTTTTCAGACTCTTCATGTTTTTCAACACCGTTTCATGCTCCCCATATTTTTCAGAGCGTTTCTTGCTCCTCATGTATTTCACACCATTGGAGCTCTTCATATCTTTCACACCTTTTCAGGTTCTTCATGTTTTTCAACACCGTTTCATGCTCCCCATATTTTTCAGAGCGTTTCATGCTCCTCAGATTTTTGAAACCTTTTGAAGCTCCTCATATTTTTCACTTCTTTTGAAGCTCTTCATATATTTCACACTTTTTCAGGCTCTTCATGTTTTTCAACACCACTTCATGCTCCTCCTATTTTTCAGACCCTTTCATTCTCATCACATTTTTGACACCTTTTGAAGCTCTTCATATTTTTCACAACTTTTCAGGCTCTTCATATTTTTGAACACCGTATCATGCTCCTCCTATTTTTCAGACCATTTCATGCTCCTCATATATTTGACACCTTTTGAAAGTCTTAATATTTTTCACACCTTTTCATGCTCTTCATCTTTTTCAAAACCGTTTCATGCTCATCCTGTTTTTCAGACTGTTTCATGCTCCTCATATGTTTGACACCTTAAGAAGCTCTTCATATTTTTTTCACCTTTTCAGGCTCTTAATGTTTGTCAACACAGTTTCATGTTCCTATTATTTTTCAGACCGTTTCATGCTCCTCATATTTTTGACCCCTTTTGAAGCTCTTCGTATTTTTCACACCTTTTCAGGCTCTTCTTATTTTTCAACAACATTTCATGATCCTCCTATTTTTCAGACCGTTTCATGCTCCTCATATTTTTGACACCTTTTGAAGCTCTTCATATTTTTCACACCTTTTGAATCTCTTCATGTTTTCAACAACACTTCATGCTCCTCCTATTTTTCAGACTGTTTCATGCTCCTCATATTTTTGACACCTTTTGATGCTCTTCATATTTTTCACACCTTTTCAGGCTCTTCATGTTTTTCAACACCGCTTCATGCTCCTCCTATTTTTCAGACCGTTTCATGCTCCTCATGTATTTCACACCTTTTGAAGCTCTTCATATTTTTCCCAACTTTTAGGCTCTTCATGTTTTTGAACACCGTTTCATGCTGCTCCTATATTTCAGACCGTTTCATGCTCCTCATATTTTTGACACCTTTTGAAGCTCTTCATATTTTTCACACATTTTCAGGCTCTTCATGTTTTTCAACACTGTTTCATGATCCTCCTATTTTTCAGATCGTTTCATGCTCCTCATATTTTTGACACCTTTTGAAGCTCTTCATATTTTTCACACCATTTGAATCTCTTCATGTTTTCAACAACACTTCATGCTCCTCCTATTTTTCAGACTGTTTCATGCTCCTCATATTTTTGACACCTTTTGATGCTCTTCATATTTTTCACACCTTTTCAGGCTCTTCATGTTTTTCAACACCGCTTCATGCTCCTCCTATTTTTCAGACCGTTTCATGCTCCTCATGTATTTCACACCTTTTGAAGCTCTTCATATTTTTCCCAACTTTTCAGGCTCTTCATGTTTTTGAACACCGTTTCATGCTGCTCCTATATTTCAGACCGTTTCATGCTCCTCATATTTTTGACACCTTTTGAAGCTCTTCATATTTTTCACACATTTTCAGGCTCTTCATGTTTTTCAACACTGTTTCATGATCCTCCTATTTTTCAGATCGTTTCATGCTCCTCATATTTTTGACACCTTTTGAAGCTCTTCATATTTTTCACACATTTTCAGGCTCTTCATGTTTCTCAACACAGATTCCAGCTCCTCCTATATTTCAGACCGTTTCATGCTCCTCATATTTTTGACACCTTTTGAAGCTCTTCATATTTTTCACACCTTTTCAGGCTCTTCATGTTTCTCAACACCGATTCATGCTCCTCCTATCTTTCAGACCGTTTCATGTTCCTCATACTTTTGACACCTTTCGGAGCTCTTCATATTTTTCACTGGTTTTGAAGCTCTTCATTTTTTCACACGTTTTCAGGTTCTTCATGTTTTTCAACACCGCTTCTTGCTCCTCCTATTTTTCAGACCGTGTCATGCTCCTTATTTTTGACACGTTTTGAATCTCTTCATAGTTTTCACACCTTTTCAGTTTCTTCATGTTTTTGAACACGGTTTCCTGCTCCTCCTGTTTTTCACAACTTTTAAGCTCTTCATATTTTTCACACCTTTTCAGGCTCTTCAGGTTTTTGAACACTGCTTCATGCTCCTCCTATTTTTCAGACCGTTTCATGCTCCTCATGTATTTCACACCTTTTGAAGCTCTTCATATTGTTCACACCTTTTCAGGCTCTTCATGTTTTTGAACACCGTTTCATACTCCTCCTATTTTTCACACCGTTTCATGCTCCTCATATTTTTGACACCTTTTGAAGCTCGTCATATTTTTCATATCTTTTCAGGCTCTTCATGTTTTTGAACAAGGTTTCATGCTCCTCCTATTTTTAGACCGTTTCATGCTCCTCATATATTTGACACCGTTTGAATCTCTTCATATTTTTCACACCTTTCAGGCTCTTCATGTTTTTCAACACCGCTTCATGCTAATCGTATTTTTCATACCGTTTCATGCTCCTTATATTTTTCACACATTTTGAAGGTCTTCATATTTTTCACACCTTTTCAGGATCTTCATGTTTTGAACACCGCTTCATGTTCCTCCTATTTTTCAGACCGTTTCATGCACATCTCATTTTTGACACCTATTGAAGCTCTTCATATTTTTCACACCTTTTGTAGTTCTTCATATTTTTCACACGTTTTCAGACTCTTCATGTTTTTCAACATCGTTTCATTCTCCTCCTATTTTTCAGACCGCTTCATGCTCCTCATATTTTTGACACGTTTTGAGTCTCTTCATATTTTTCACACCTTTTCATGCTCGTCATATTTTTGAACACCGTATCATGCTCCTCCGATTTTTCAGACCGTTTCATGCTCCTCATATATTTCAAATCTTTTGAAGCCTTCATATATTTCACACCTTTTCAAGCACTTCATGTTTTTCAACACCAATTCCTGCTCCTCCTAATTTTCAGACCGTTTCATGCTCATCTCATTTTTGACACCTTTGGAAGCTGTTCATATTTTTCACACCTTTTGAAGCTCCTCATATTTTTCACACGTGTTCAGGCTCTTCATGTTTATCAACACCGCTTGATGCTCCTCCTATTTTTCAGATCGTTTCATGCTGCTCATATTTTTCACACCTTTTGAAGCTCTTCATATATTTCACACCTTTCCAGGCATTTCATGTTTTTGAACACCGCTTCATGCTCCTCCTATTTTTAAGACCGTTTCATGCTCCTCATGTTTTTCACACCTTTTGAAGCTCTTCATATTTTTCACACCTTTTCAGGCTCTTCATGTTTTTCAACACCACTTCATGTTCCTCCTATTTTTCAGACCGTTTCATGCTGGTCAAGTATTTCACTCCTTTTGAAGCTCTTCATGTGTTTCGCACGTTTACAGGCTCTTCAGGTTTTTCAACACCACTTCATGCTACTCCTATTTTTCAGACCGTTTCATGCTCCTCATATATTTGACACATTTTGAAGCTGTTCATTTTTTTGCACACCTTTTCAGGCTCTTCATTTTTTTGAACACCACTTCATGCTCCTCCTATTTTTCAGAACGTTTCATGCTCCTCATATGTTTGACACGTTTTGAGTCTCTTCATATTTTTCACAACTTTTCAGGCTCTTCATATTTTTGAACACCGTTTCATGCTTCTCCTATTTTTCAGACCGTTTCTTGCTCCTCATATATTTCACACCTTTTGAAGCTCTTCTTTTATTTCACACCTTTTCAGGCACTTCATGTTTTTCAACACCACTTTATGCTCTTCCTATTT
Organism: Dama dama; assembly: GCF_033118175.1. Classification (NCBI taxonomy): domain Eukaryota; kingdom Metazoa; phylum Chordata; class Mammalia; order Artiodactyla; family Cervidae; genus Dama; species Dama dama. The sequence continues at coordinate 1,872,113 of NW_026871011.1, read as the reverse complement.
TTCATACTGTTTCATGCTCCTCATATTTTTGACACCTTTTGATGCTCTTCATATTTTTCACACCTTTTCAGGCTCTTCATGTTTTTCAACACCGCTTCATGCTCCTGCTATTTTTCAGACCGTTTCATGCTCCTCATGTATTTCACACCTTTTGAAGCTCTTCATATTTTTCCCAACTTTTCAGGCTCTTCATGTTTTTGAACACCGTTTCATGCTGCTCCTATATTTCAGACCGTTTCATGCTCCTCATATTTTTGACACCTTTTGAAGCTCTTCATATTTTTCACACATTTTCAGGCTCTTCATGTTTTTCAACACTGTTTCATGATCCTCCTATTTTTCAGATCGTTTCATGCTCCTCATATTTTTGACACCTTTTGAAGCTCTTCATATTTTTCACACATTTTCAGGCTCTTCATGTTTCTCAACACAGATTCCAGCTCCTCCTATATTTCAGACCGTTTCATGCTCCTCATATTTTTGACACCTTTTGAAGCTCTTCATATTTTTCACACCTTTTCAGGCTCTTCATGTTTCTCAACACCGATTCATGCTCCTCCTATCTTTCAGACCGTTTCATGTTCCTCATACTTTTGACACCTTTCGGAGCTCTTCATATTTTTCACTGGTTTTGAAGCTCTTCATTTTTTCACACGTTTTCAGGTTCTTCATGTTTTTCAACACCGCTTCTTGCTCCTCCTATTTTTCAGACCGTGTCATGCTCCTTATTTTTGACACGTTTTGAATCTCTTCATAGTTTTCACACCTTTTCAGTTTCTTCATGTTTTTGAACACGGTTTCCTGCTCCTCCTGTTTTTCACAACTTTTAAGCTCTTCATATTTTTCACACCTTTTCAGGCTCTTCAGGTTTGTGAACACTGCTTCATGCTCCTCCTATTTTTCAGACCGTTTCATGCTCCTCATGTATTTCACACCTTTTGAAGCTCTTCATATTGTTCACACCTTTTCAGGCTCTTCATGTTTTTGAACACCGTTTCATACTCCTCCTATTTTTCACACCGTTTCATGCTCCTCATATTTTTGACACCTTTTGAAGCTCGTCATATTTTTCATATCTTTTCAGGCTCTTCATGTTTTTGAACAAGGTTTCATGCTCCTCCTATTTTTTAGACCATTTCATGCTCCTCATATATTTGACACCGTTTGAATCTCTTCATATTTTTCACACCTTTCAGGCTCTTCATGTTTTTCAACACCGCTTCATGCTAATCGTATTTTTCATACCGTTTCATGCTCCTTATATTTTTCACACATTTTGAAGGTCTTCATATTTTTCACACCTTTTCAGGATCTTCATGTTTTGAACACCGCTTCATGTTCCTCCTATTTTTCAGACCGTTTCATGCACATCTCATTTTTGACACCTATTGAAGCTCTTCATATTTTTCACACCTTTTGTAGTTCTTCATATTTTTCACACGTTTTCAGACTCTTCATGTTTTTCAACATCGTTTCATTCTCCTCCTATTTTTCAGACCGCTTCATGCTCCTCATATTTTTGACACGTTTTGAGTCTCTTCATATTTTTCACACCTTTTCATGCTCGTCATATTTTTGAACACCGTATCATGCTCCTCCGATTTTTCAGACCGTTTCATGCTCCTCATATATTTCAAATCTTTTGAAGCCTTCATATATTTCACACCTTTTCAAGCACTTCATGTTTTTCAACACCAATTCCTGCTCCTCCTAATTTTCAGACCGTTTCATGCTCATCTCATTTTTGACACCTTTGGAAGCTGTTCATATTTTTCACACCTTTTGAAGCTCCTCATATTTTTCACACGTGTTCAGGCTCTTCATGTTTATCAACACCGCTTGATGCTCCTCCTATTTTTCAGATCGTTTCATGCTGCTCATATTTTTCACACCTTTTGAAGCTCTTCATATATTTCACACCTTTCCAGGCATTTCATGTTTTTGAACACCGCTTCATGCTCCTCCTATTTTTAAGACCGTTTCATGCTCCTCATGTTTTTCACACCTTTTGAAGCTCTTCATATTTTTCACACCTTTTCAGGCTCTTCATGTTTTTCAACACCACTTCATGTTCCTCCTATTTTTCAGACCGTTTCATGCTGGTCAAGTATTTCACTCCTTTTGAAGCTCTTCATGTGTTTCGCACGTTTACAGGCTCTTCAGGTTTTTCAACACCACTTCATGCTACTCCTATTTTTCAGACCGTTTCATGCTCCTCATATATTTGACACATTTTGAAGCTGTTCATTTTTTTGCACACCTTTTCAGGCTCTTCATTTTTTTGAACACCACTTCATGCTCCTCCTATTTTTCAGAACGTTTCATGCTCCTCATATGTTTGACACGTTTTGAGTCTCTTCATATTTTTCACAACTTTTCAGGCTCTTCATATTTTTGAACACCGTTTCATGCTTCTCCTATTTTTCAGACCGTTTCTTGCTCCTCATATATTTCACACCTTTTGAAGCTCTTCTTTTATTTCACACCTTTTCAGGCACTTCATGTTTTTCAACACCACTTTATGCTCTTCCTATTTTTCATACTGTTTCATGCTCCTCATATTTTTGACACCTTTTGATGCTCTTCATATTTTTCACACCTTTTCAGGCTCTTCATGTTTTTCAACACCGCTTCATGCTCCTGCTATTTTTCAGACCGTTTCATGCTCCTCATGTATTTCACACCTTTTGAAGCTCTTCATATTTTTCCCAACTTTTCAGGCTCTTCATGTTTTTGAACACCGTTTCATGCTGCTCCTATATTTCAGACCGTTTCATGCTCCTCATATTTTTGACACCTTTTGAAGCTCTTCATATTTTTCACACATTTTCAGGCTCTTCATGTTTTTCAACACTGTTTCATGATCCTCCTATTTTTCAGATCGTTTCATGCTCCTCATATTTTTGACACCTTTTGAAGCTCTTCATATTTTTCACACATTTTCAGGCTCTTCATGTTTCTCAACACAGATTCCAGCTCCTCCTATATTTCAGACCGTTTCATGCTCCTCATATTTTTGACACCTTTTGAAGCTCTTCATATTTTTCACACCTTTTCAGGCTCTTCATGTTTCTCAACACCGATTCATGCTCCTCCTATCTTTCAGACCGTTTCATGTTCCTCATACTTTTGACACCTTTCGGAGCTCTTCATATTTTTCACTGGTTTTGAAGCTCTTCATTTTTTCACACGTTTTCAGGTTCTTCATGTTTTTCAACACCGCTTCTTGCTCCTCCTATTTTTCAGACCGTGTCATGCTCCTTATTTTTGACACGTTTTGAATCTCTTCATAGTTTTCACACCTTTTCAGTTTCTTCATGTTTTTGAACACGGTTTCCTGCTCCTCCTGTTTTTCACAACTTTTAAGCTCTTCATATTTTTCACACCTTTTCAGGCTCTTCAGGTTTTTGAACACTGCTTCATGCTCCTCCTATTTTTCAGACCGTTTCATGCTCCTCATGTATTTCACACCTTTTGAAGCTCTTCATATTGTTCACACCTTTTCAGGCTCTTCATGTTTTTGAACACCGTTTCATACTCCTCCTATTTTTCACACCGTTTCATGCTCCTCATATTTTTGACACCTTTTGAAGCTCGTCATATTTTTCATATCTTTTCAGGCTCTTCATGTTTTTGAACAAGGTTTCATGCTCCTCCTATTTTTTAGACCATTTCATGCTCCTCATATATTTGACACCGTTTGAATCTCTTCATATTTTTCACACCTTTCAGGCTCTTCATGTTTTTCAACACCGCTTCATGCTAATCGTATTTTTCATACCGTTTCATGCTCATCTCATTTTGCCACCTTTTGAAGCTCTTCATATTTTTCATACCTTTTGAAGCTCTTCATATTTTTCACTCGTTTTCAGGCTCTTCATGTTTTTCAACACCGCTTCATGCTCCTCCTATTTTTCAGACCGTTTCATGCTCCTCATATTTTTGACACATTTTGAAGCTCTTCATATTTTTCAAACCTTTTCAGGCTCTTCATGTTTTTGAACACCGCTTCATGCTCCTCCTATTTTTCAAACCGTTTCATGATCCTCATGTATTTCACACCTTTGAACCTCTTCATATTTTTCACAACTTTTCAGGCTCTTCATGTGTTTCAACACCACTTCATGCTCCTCATCTTTTTCAGACCGTTTCATGCTCATCTCATTTTTGACACATTTTGAAGCTCTTCATATTTTTCACACCATTTGAAACTCTTCATATTTTTGACATCTTTTCAGGCTCTTCATGTTTTTGAACACCGCTTCATGCTCTTCCTATTTTTCAGACCGTTTAATGCTCCTCATGTATTTCACACCTTTTGAAGCTCTTCATATTTTTCACACCTTTTCAGGCTCTTCATGTTTTTGAACACCGCTTCATGCTCCTCATACTTTTCAGACCGTTTCATGCTCCTCATATAATTCAAACCTTTTGAACCTCTCCATATTTTTCACACCTTTTCAATGTCTTCATGTTTTTAACACCGTTTCATGCTCCTTTTTTGCAGACCGTTTCATGCTACTCATATTTTTGACACCTTTTGAACCTCTTCATATTTCTCACTCCTTTTCAGGCTCTTCATGTTTTTCAACACCGCTTCATGCTACTCCGATTTTTCAGACCGTTTCATGCTCCTCATGTATTTCACACCTTTTGAAGCTCTTCATATTTTTCACACCTTTTCAGGCCCTTCATGTTTTTGAACACCGTTTCATGCTCCTCCTATTTTTCAGACCGTTTCATTCTCCTCATATTTTTGAAACCTTTTTAAGCTCTTCATATATTTCACACCTTTTCAGGATCTTTATATTGTTAACCACCACTTCATGCTCCTCCTATTTTTCAGACCGTTTCATGCTCATCTCATTTTGACAACTTTTGAAGCTCTTCATATTTTTCACAACTTTTCATTCTCTTCAAGATTTTCAACACCGCTTCATGCTCCTCCTATTTTTCAGACCGTTTCATGCTCATCTCATTTTTCACACCATTTGAAGCTCTTCATAATTTTCACACCTTTTGAAGCTCTTCATATTTTTCACATTTTTGAAGCTCTTCATATTTTTCACACGATTTCAGATTCTTCATGTTTTTCCACACCGCTTCATGCTCCTGATATTTATCATACCATTTCATACTCCTCATATTTTTGACACGTTTTGAGGCTCTTCATATTATTGACACCTTTTCAGGCTCTTCAAGTTTTTCAGCACCGCTTCATGCTCCTCCTATTTTTTCGACCGAATCATGCTCCTCATATTTTTCACACCTTTTGAAGCTCTTCATATTTTTCTCACCTTTTCAGGCTATTCATGTTTTTGAAAACCACTTCATGCTTCTCCTATTTTTCAGAGAGTTTCATGCTCCTCATGTATTTCACACCTTTTGAAGCTCTTCATGTTTTTCACACCTTTTCAGTCTCTTCATGTTTTTCCACACCACTTCATGCTTCTCCTATTTTTCAGCCCGTTTCATGCTCCTCATGTATTATACACCTTTTGAAGCTCTTCATAATTTTCCCAGCTTTTCAGGCTCTCCATGTTTTTGATCACCGTTTCATGCTCCTCCTATTTTTCAGACCGTTTCATGCTCATCTCTTTTTTGACACCTTTTGAAGCTCTTCATATTTTTCACACCTTTGAAGCTCTTCTAATTTTTCAGACCTTTTCAGGCTCTTCAAGTTTTTCAACACCGCTTCTTGCTCCTCCTATATTTCAGACCATTTCATGCTCCTCATATTTTTCACACCTTTTGAAGCTCTTTATATTTTTCACACCTTTTCAGGCTCTTCATGTTTTTCAACACCGTTTCATTATTCTCCTATTTTTCAGACCCTTTCATGCTCCTCATATTTTTGACACCTTTTGAAGCTCTTCATATTTTTCACACGTTTTCAGGCTCTTCATGTTTTTCAACACCGCTTCATGCTGCTCCTAATTTTCAGACCGTTTAATGCTCGTCATGTATTTCACACCTTTTGAAGCTCCTCATATTTTTCACGCCTTTTAAGGCTCTTCATGTTTTTGAACACAGCTTCATGCTCCTCCTATTTTTCATAACGTTTCATGCTCATCTCATTTTGACACCTTTTGAAGCTCTTCATATAATTCACACCTTTTCAGGCTCTTCTTGTTTTTTACACCGCTTCATGATCCTCCTATTTTTGAGACAGTTTCATGCTCCTCATATTTTTGAAACCTTTTGAAGCTTTTCATATTTTTCACACCTTTTGAAGCTCTTCATATAATTCACACCTTTTCAGGATCTTTATACTGTTCAACACCACTTCATGTTCCTCCTATTTTTCAGATCGTTTCATGCTCATCTCATTTTGACACCTTTTGATGCTCTTCATATAATTCACACCTTTTCAGGATCTTTATATTGTTCAACACCACTTCATGCTCCTCCTATTTTTCAGACCGTTTCATGCTCATCTCATTTTGACACCTTTTGAAGCTCTTCATATAATTCACACCTTTTCAGGATCTTTTTACTGTTCAACACCACTTCATGCTCCTCCTATTTTTCAGACCGTTTCATTCTCATCTCATTTTGACACCTTTTGAAGCTCTTCATATTTTTCATATTTTTGAAGCTCTTTATATTTTTCACACGTTTTCAGGCTCTTCATGTTTTTCAACACCACTTCATGCTCCTCCTATTTTTCAGACCCTTTCATGCTAATCTAATTTTTGACACTTTTTGAAGCTCTTCATATTTTTCACAACTTTTCAGGCTCTTCATGTTTTTGAACACCGCTTCATGCTCCCCCTATTTTTCAGACCGTTTCATGCTCATCTCATTTGAGACACCTTTTGAAGCTTTTCATATTTTTCACACTTTTTCAGGCTCTTCATGTTTTTGAACACCGTTTCATGCTGCTTTTTGCAGACCGTTTCATGCTCCTTTTTTGCAGACCGTTTCATGCTCCTCATATTTTTGACACCTTTTGAGTCTCTTCATATTTTTCACACCTTTTCAGGCTCTTCATGTTTTTGAACACCGCTTCATGGTCCTCCTATTTTTCAGAAAGTTTTATCCTCCTCATGTATTTCACACCTTTTGAAACTCTTCATATTTTTCACACCTTTTCAGGCTCTTCATGTTTTTGAACACCGTTTCATGCTCCTCCTATTTTTCAGACCGTTTCGTGCTCCTCATATTTTTGACACCTTTGAAGCTCTTCATATTTTTCACACCTTTTGAAGATCTTGCTATATTTCACACCTTTTCAGGCTCTTCATTTTTTTCAACACCGCTTCATGCTCCTCCTATTTTTCAGACCGTTTCATGCTCATCTCATTTTTGAAACAATTTGAAGCTCTTCATATTTTTCACACCTTTTCAGGCTCTTCATGTTTTTGAACACCACTTCATGGTCCTTCTATTTTTCAGAAAGTTTTATCCTCCTCATGTATTTCACACCTTTTGAAACTCTTCATATTTTTCACACCTTTTCAGGCTCTTCATGTTTTTGAACACCGTTTCATGCTCCTCCTATTTTTCAGACCGTTTCATGCTCCTCATATTTTTGACACCTTTTGAAGCTCTTCATATTTTTCACACCTATTGAAGCTCCTCATATATTTCAGACTTTTTCATGCTCTCCAATTTTTTCAACACCACTTCATGCTCCTCCTATTTTTTCAGACCCTTTCATGCTAATCTAATTTTTGACAACTTTTGAAGCTCTTCATATTTTTCACACCTTTTGAAGCTCTTCATATTTTTCACAACTTTTCATTCTCTTCAAGATTTTCAACACCGCTTCATGCTCCTCCTATTTTTCAGACCGTTTCATGCTCATCTCATTTTTCACACCATTTGAAGCTTTTCATAATTTTCACACCTTTTGAAGCTCTTCATATTTTTCACATTTTTGAAGCTCTTCATATTTTTCACACGATTTCAGATTCTTCATGTTTTTCAACACTGCTTCATGCTCCTGCTATTTATCATACCATTTCATACTCCTCATATTTTTGACACGTTTTGAGGCTCTTCATATTTTTGCCACCTTTTCAGGCTCTTCAATTTTTTGAACATCGCTTCATGCTCCTCCTATTTTTTCGACCGAATCATGCTCCTCATATTTTTCACACCTTTTGAAGCTCTTCATATTTTTCTCACCTTTTCAGGCTATTCATGTTTTTCAACACCACTTCATGCTCCTCCTATGTTTCAGAGAGTTTCATGCTCCTCATGTATTTCACACCTTTTGAAGCTCTTCATATTTTTCCATCTTTTCAGGCTCTCCATGTTTTTGATCACCGTTTCATGCTCCTCCTATTTTTCAGACCGTTTCATGCTCATCTCATTTAAGACACCTTTTGAAGCTCTTTATATTTTTCACACCTTTGAAACTCTTCTTATTTTTCAGACATTTTCAGTCTCTTCATGTTTTTCAACACCGCTTGTTGCTCCTCCTATTTTTCAGACTGTTTCATGCTCCTCATATTTTTTACACCTTTTGAAGCTCTTCATATTATTCACACCTTTTCAGGCCCTTCATCTTTTTCAACACCCTTTCATGATTCTCCTATTTTTCAGACCCTTTCATGCTCCTTATATTTTTAACACCTTTTGAAGCTCTTCGTATTTTTCACACCTTTTTAAGCTCTTCATATATTTCACACCATTTCAGGATCTTTATACTGTTCAACACCACTTCATGCTTCTCCTATTTTTCAGACCGTTTCATGCTCATCTCATTTTGCCACCTTTTGAAGCTTTTCATATATTTCACACCTTTTAAGGATCTTTATATTGTTCAACACCACTTCATGATCCTCCTATTTTTCAGACCGTTTCATGCTCATCTTATATTGACACCTTTTGAAGCTCTTCATATTTTTCAAACCTTTTCATTCTCTTCAAGATTTTCAACACCGCTTCATTCTCCTCCTATTTTTCAGACCTTTTCTTGCTCATCTCATTTTTCACACCATTTGAAGCTCTTCATATTTTTCACACCTTTTGAAGCTCTTCATATTTTTCACATTTTTGAAGCTCTGCATATTTTTCACACCTTTTGAAGCTCTTCATATTTTTCACACATTTTCAGGCTCTTCATGATTTTCAACACCGCTTCATGCTCCTCCTATTTTTCAAATCGTTTCATGCTCCTCATATTTTTGACTCCTTTTGAAGCTCTTCATAGTTTTCACACCTTTTCAGGCTCTTCATGTTTTTCAACACCGCTTCATGCTCCTCCTATTTTTCAGACCATTTCTTGCTCCTCCTGTTTTTCACACCTTTTGAAGCTCTTCATATTTTTAACACCTTTTCAGCCTCTTGATCATTTTCAACACCGCTTCATGCTCCCCCTATTTATCAGACCGTTTCATGCTCATCTCATTTTTCACATCTTTTGAAACTCTTCATTTTTTTTCACAGGTTTTGAAGGTCTTCATATTTTCACACGTTTTCAGGCTCTTCAGATTTTTCAACACCGCTTCTTGCTCCTCCTATTTTTCAGACCATTCCTTGCTCCTCCTGTTTTTCACACCTTTTGAAGCTCTTCATATTTTTAACACCTTTTCAGGCTCTTCATATTTTTCAACACAACTTCATGCTCCCCCTATTTATCAGACCGTTTCATGCTCATCTCATTTTTCACATCTTTTGAAACTCTTCATTTTTTTCACAGGTTTTGAAGGTCTTCATATTTTTCACACGTTTTCAGGCTCTTCAGATTTTTCAACACCGCTTCTTGCTCCTCCTATTTTTCAGACCGTTTCATGCTCCTCATATTTTTAACACGTTTTGAAGCTCTTCATATTTTTCACACCTTTTCAGGCTCTTCATGTTTTTCCACACCGTTTCATGCTCCTCCTATTTTTCAGACAGCTTCATGCTCCTCATATTTTTGACATGTTTTGAAGCTCTTCATATTTTCACACCTTTTCAGTCTCTTCATGTTTTTCAACACCGCTTCTTGCTCCTCCTATTTTTCAGACCGTTTAATGCTTCTCATATTTTTGACACGTTTTGAAGCTCTTCATATTTTTCACATTTTTTCAGGCTCTTCATATTTTTGAACACCGTTTCATGCTCCTCTTTTTTTTCAGAACGTTTCATGCTCTTCATATTTTTGAGACCTTTTGAAGCTCTTCAGATTTTTCACACCTTTTCAGGCTTTTCATGTTTTTGAACACCGCTTCATGCTCCTCCTATTTTTCACACCTTTTGAAGCTCTTCATATTTTTCACACCTTGTCAGGCTTTTCATGTTTTTGAACACGGTTTCATGCTCCTCCTATTTGTCAGACCGTTTCATGCTCCTCATATTTTTGACACCTTTTGAAGCTCTTCATATTTTTCACACCTTTTCAGGTTCTTCATGTTTTTCAACACCGCTTCATGCTCCGCCTATTTTTCAGACGGTTTCATGCTCATCTCTTTTTTGACACCTTTTGAAGCTCTTCATATTTTTCATACCTTTTGAAGCTCTTCATATTTTTCACTCGTTTTCAGGCTCTTCATGTTTTTCAACACCGCTTCATGCTCCTCCTATTTTTCAGACCGTTTCATGCTCCTCATATTTTTGACACATTTTGAAGCTCTTCATATTTTTCAAACCTTTTCAGGCTCTTCATGTTTTTGAACACCGCTTCATGCTCCTCCTATTTTTCAAACCGTTTCATGATCCTCATGTATTTCACACCTTTGAACCTCTTCATATTTTTCACAACTTTTCAGGCTCTTCATGTGTTTCAACACCACTTCATGCTCCTCATCTTTTTCAGACCGTTTCATGCTCATCTCATTTTTGACACATTTTGAAGCTCTTCATATTTTTCACACCATTTGAAACTCTTCATATTTTTGACATCTTTTCAGGCTCTTCGTGTTTTTGAACACCGCTTCATGCTCTTCCTATTTTTCAGACCGTTTAATGCTCCTCATGTATTTCACACCTTTTGAAGCTCTTCATATTTTTCACACGTTTTCAGGCTCTTCATGTTTTTGAACACCGCTTCATGCTCCTCATACTTTTCAGACCGTTTCATGCTCCTCATATAATTCAAACCTTTTGAACCTCTCCATATTTTTCACACCTTTTCAATGTCTTCATGTTTTTAACACCGTTTCATGCTCCTTTTTTGCAGACCGTTTCATGCTACTCATATTTTTGACACCTTTTGAACCTCTTCATATTTCTCATTCCTTTTCAGGCTCTTCATGTTTTTCAACACCGCTTCATGCTACTCCGATTTTTCAGACCGTTTCATGCTCCTCATGTATTTCACACCTTTTGAAGCTCTTCATATTTTTCACACCTTTTCAGGCCCTTCATGTTTTTGAACACCGTTTCATGCTCCTCCTATTTTTCAGACCGTTTCATTCTCCTCATATTTTTGAAACCTTTTTAAGCTCTTCATATATTTCACACCTTTTCAGGATCTTTATATTGTTAAACACCACTTCATGCTCCTCCTATTTTTCAGACCGTTTCATGCTCATCTCATTTTGACAACTTTTGAAGCTCTTCATATTTTTCACAACTTTTCATTCTCTTCAAGATTTTCAACACCGCTTCATGCTCCTCCTATTTTTCAGACCGTTTCATGCTCATCTCATTTTTCACACCATTTGAAGCTCTTCATAATTTTCACACCTTTTGAAGCTCTTCATATTTTTCACATTTTTGAAGCTCTTCATATTTTTCACACGATTTCAGATTCTTCATGTTTTTAGACACCGCTTCATGCTCCTGATATTTATCATACCATTTCATACTCCTCATATTTTTGACACGTTTTGAGGCTCTTCATATTATTGACACCTTTTCAGGCTCTTCAAGTTTTTCAACACCGCTTCATGCTCCTCCTATTTTTTCGACCGAATCATGCTCCTCATATTTTTCACACCTTTTGAAGCTCTTCATATTTTTCTCACCTTTTCAGGCTATTCATGTTTTTGAAAACCACTTCATGCTTCTCCTATTTTTCAGAGAGTTTCATGCTCCTCATGTATTTCACACCTTTTGAAGCTCTTCATGTTTTTCACAACTTTTCAGGCTCTTCTTGTTTTTCCACACCACTTCATGCTTCTCCTATTTTTCAGCCCGTTACATGCTCCTCATGTAGTATACACCTTTTGAAGCTCTTCATATTTTTCCCTCCTTTTCAGGCTCTCGATGTTTTTGATCACCGTTTCATGCTACTCCTATTTTTCAGACCGTTTCATGTTCATCTCTTTTTTGACACCTTTTGAAGCTCTTCATATTTTTCACACCTTTGAAGCTCTTCTTATTTTTCAGACTTTTTCAGGCTCTTCATGTTTTTCAACACCGCTTCTTGCTCCTCCTATATTTCAGACCGTTTCATGCTCCTCATATTTTTCACACCTTTTGAAGCTCTTCATATTTTTCACACCTTTTCAGGCTCTTCATGTTTTTCAACACCGTTTCATTATTCTCCTATTTTTCAGACCCTTTCATGCTCCTCATATTTTTGACACCTTTTGAAGCTCTTCATATTTTTCACACGTTTTCAGGCTCTTCATGTTTTTCAACACCGCTTTATGCTGCTCCTATTTTTCAGACCGTTTAATGCTCCTCATGTATTTCACACCTTTTGAAGCTCCTTATATTTTTCTCGCCTTTTCAGGCTCTTCATGTTTTTGAACAGCTTCATGCTCCTCCTATTTTTCAGAACGTTTCATCCTCCTCATGTATTTCACACCTTTTGAAGCTCTTCATATTTTTCACACCTTTTCAGGCTCTTCATGTTTTTGAACACCACTTCATGCTCCTTCTCTTTTTCAGAGAGTTTTATGATCCTCATGTATTTCACACCTTTTGAAGCTCTTCATATTTTTCACACCTTTTCAGGCTCTTCATGTTTTTCAACACCGCTTCATGCTCCTTCTCTTTTTCAGAGAGTTTTATGCTCCTCATGTATTTCACACATTTTGAAGCTCTTCATATTTTTCACTCCTGTTCAGGCTCTTCATTTTTTTCAAGACTACTTGTTGCTCCTCCTATTTTTTAGACCGTTTCATGCTCATCTGATTTTTGACACTTTTGAAGCTCTTCATATTTTTTACACCTTTTGAAGCTCTTCATATTTTTCAGATTTTTGAAGCTCTTCATATTTTTCACACGATTTCAGACTCTTCATGGATTTCAACACCGCTTCATGCTCCTGCTATTTATCATACATTTTCATACTCCTCATATTTTTGACATGTTTTGAGGCTCTTCATATTTTTCACACCTATTCAGGCTCTTCATGTTTTTGAACACCACTTCATGCTCCTCCTATTTTTCAGACCGTTTCATGCTTCTAATATATTTGAACCCTTTTGAAGCTCTTCATATTTTTCACACCTTTTCAGGCTCTTCAGGTTTTTGAACACCGCTTTTGCTCCTCCTATTTTTCAGACCGTTTCATACTCCTCATGTATTTCACACCGTTTGAAGCTCTTCATTTTTTTCACACCTTTTCAGGCTCTTCATGTTTCTGATCACCGTTTCATCCTCCTCCTATTTTTCAGACCATTTCATGCTCCTCATATTTTTGAAACCTTTTGAAGCTCTTCATAATTTTCACACATTTTCAGGCTCTTCATGTTTTTCAACACCACTTCATGCTCCTCCTATTTTTCAGACCGTTTCATGCTCCTCATATTTTTGAAACCTTTAGAAACTCTTCATATTTTTCACCCCTTTTCAGGCTCTTCATGTTTTTTAACACCTCTTCATGCTCCTCCTATTTTTCAGACCGTTTCATTCTCCTCTTATTTTTGACACCTTTTCAAGCTCTTCATATATTTCACACCTTTTCAGGCTCTTCATTTTTTTCAACACCACTTCATGCTCCTCCTGTTTTTCAGAGCGTTTCATGCTCCTCATATTTTTGACAGCTTTTGAAGCTCTTCATATATTTCACACATTTTCAGGCTCTTCATGTTTTTCAACACCGTTTCATGTTTCTCCTATTTTTCAGACTGTTTCATGCTCCTCATATTTTTGACACCTTTTGAAGCTCTTCATATTTTTCATACCTTTTCAGGCTCTTCATATTTTTGAACACCGCTTCATGCTCCTATTTTTCAGATTGTTTCATGCTCCTCATATTTTTGACAGCTTTTGAAGCTCTTCATATATTTCACACATTTTCAGGCTCTTCATGTTTTTCAACACCGCTTCATGTTTCTCCTATTTTTCAGACTGTTTCATGCTCCTCATATTTTTGAAACCTTTTGAAGCTCTTCATATTTTTCACACCTTTTCAGGCTCTTCATGTTTTTGAACACTGCTTCATGCTCCTCCAATTTTTCAGACCGTTTCAGGCTCCTCATATTTTTCACACCTTTTGAAGCTCTTCATATTTCTCACACCATTTCAGGCTCTTCATGTTTTTCAACACCGCTTCATGCTCCTCCTATTTTTCAGACCGTTTCATGCTCCTCATATTTGTGACACCATTAGAAGCTCTTCATATACTTCACATCTTTTCAGGCTCTTCATGTTTTTGAACACCGCTTCATGCTCCTCCTATTTTTCAGACCGTATCAAGCTCCTCATATTTTTCATACCTTTGAAGCTCTTCATAATTTTCAAACCTTTTCATGCTCTTCATATTTTTGAACATGACTTCATGCTCCTCCTATTTTTCAGACCGTTTCATGCTCCTCTCATTTTTGACACCTTTTGAAGCTTTGCATATTTTTCACAACTTTTCAGGCTCTTCATGTTTTTGAATACCGCTTCATGCTCCTCCTATTTTTCAGACCGTATCATGCTCCTCATATTTTTCACACATTTTGAAGCTCTTCATATTTTTCACACCTTTTCAGGCTCTTCATTTTTTTCAACACTACTTGTTGCTCCTCCTATTTTTTAGACCGTTTCATGCTCATCTAATTTTTGACACTTTTGAAGCTCTTCATATTTTTTACACCTTTTGAAGCTCTTCATATTTTTCATATTTTTGAAGCTCTTCGTATTTTTCACACGATTTCAGACTCTTCATGTTTTTCAACACCGCTTCATGCTCCTGTTATTTATCATACCGTTGCATACTCCTCATATTTTTGACATGTTTTGAGGCTCTTCATATTTTTCACACCTTTTCAGGCTCTTCATGTTTTTGAACACCGCTTCATGCTCCTCCTATTTTTCCGACCGTTTCATGCTCCTCATGGATTTCACACCGTTTGAAGCGCTTCATATTTTTCACACCTTTTCAGGCTCTTCATGTTTTTCAATACCAATTCATGCTCCTCCTATTTTTCAGACCGTTTCACGCTCCTCATAATTTTCACACCTTTTGAAGCTACTCATATTTTTCCCACCTTTTCAGGCTCTTCATGTGTTTCAACACCGCTTCATGCTCCTGCTATTTTTCAGACCGTTTTATCCTCCTCATATTTTTGACAGGTTTTGAGGCTTTTCATATTTTTAACACCCATTCAGGCTCTTCATGTATTTGAACACCGCTTCATGCTTCTTATATTTTTCAGACCGTTTCATGCTCCTCATATTTTTGACACCTTTTGAAGCTCTTCATATTTTTCACACATTTTAAAGCTCTTCATATTTTTCACACGTTTTCAGGCTCTTCATGTTTTTCAACACTGCTTCATGCTCCTCCTATTTTTCAGACCGTTCCTTGCTACTCATATTTTTGACACCTTTTGAAGCTCTTCATATTTTTCACACCTTTTCAGGCTCTTCATGTTTTTCAACACCGCTTCATGCTCCTCCTATTTTTCAGACCGTTTCATGCTCATCTCATTTTTGACACCTTTTGAAGCTCTTCATATTTTTCACACCTTTTCTTTATCTTCATGATTTTCAACACCGCTTCATGCTCTTCCTATTTTTCAGACCGTTTCATGCTCATCTCATTTTTGACACCTTTTGAAGCTCTTCATATTTTTCACACCTTTTGAAGCTCTTCATATTTGTCACATTTTTGAAGCTCTTCATATTTTTCACACGATTTCCGACTCTTCAAGTTTTTCAACACCGCTTCATGCTCCTGCTATTTATCATACCGTTTCATACTCCTCATATTTTTGACACCTTTTGTAGCTCTTCTTATTTTTCACACCTTTTCAGGCTCTTCATGTTTTTCAACACCGCTTCATGCTCCTCCTATTTTTCAGACCGTTTCATGCACCTCATATTTTTCACACCTTTTGAACCTCTTCATATTTTTCACAACTTTTCAGCCTCTTCATGTTTTTAAACACCGCTTCATGCTCCTCCTATTTTTCAGACCTTTTCATGCTCCTCATATTTTTCACACCTTTTGAAGCTCTTCATATTTTTCACAACTTTTCAGGCTCTTCATGTTTTTGAATAGCGCTTCATGCTCCTCCTATTTTTCAGAACGTTTCATACTCCTCATATTTTTGACATCTTTTTAACCTCTTCATTTTTTTCACACCTTTTCAGACTCTTCATGTGTTTCAACACCGCTTCATGTTCCTGCTATTGTTCAGACCGTTTCATGCTCCTCATATTTTTGACACGTTTTGAGGCTTTTCTATTTTTCACACCTTTTCAGCTCTTCATGTTTTTGAACACCGCTTCATCCTCAGACCATTTCATGATCCTCATATTTTTGACACCTTTGAAGCTCTTCTAATTTTTCACACCTTTTCAGGCACTTCATGTTTTTGAACACCGCTTCATGCTCCTCCTATTTTTCAGACCGTTTCATGCTCCTCATATTTTTGACACCTTTTGAAGCTCTTCATATTTTTCACACCTTTTCATTCTCTTCATGATTTTCAACAGCATTTCATGCTCCTCCTATTTTTCAGACCGTTTCATGCTCATCTCATTTTTGACACCTTTTCAAGCTCTTCATATTTTTCAAACCTTTTGAAGCTCTTCATATTTTTCACTTTTTTGAAGCTCTTCATATTTTTCACACGATTTCAGACTCTTCCTGTTTTTCAACACCGCTTCATGCTCCTGCTAATTATCATACCCTTTCATACTTCTCATATATTTCACACGATTTGAGGCTCTTCATATTTTCCACACCTTTTCAGGCTCTTCATGTTTTTGAACACCGTTTCATAATCCTCCTATTTTTCAGACCCTTTCATGCTCCTCATGTATTTCACACCTTTTGAAGCTCTTCATATTTTTCACACCTTTTCAGGCTCTTCATGTTTTCCACACCACGTCATGCTTCTCCTATTATTCAGACCGTTTCATGCTCCTAATGTATTTCACACATTTTGAAACTCTTCATATTTTTCACATCTTTTCAGGCTCTTCATGTTTTTGTTCACCGTTTCATGCTCCTCCTATTTTTCAGAACGTTTCATGCTCCTCATTTATTTGACAACTTTTGAAGCTCTTCATATTTTTCACACCTTTTCAGACTCTTCATGTTTTTCAACATCGCTTCATGCTCCTCCTATTTTTCAGACCGTTTCATACTCCTCATATTTTTGACACCTTTTGAAGCTCTTCATATTTTTCACACCTTTTCAGGCTCTTCCTGTTTTTCAACACCGCTTCATGCTCCTCCTATATTTCAGACCGTTTCATGCACCTCATATTTTGACACCTTTTGAAGCTCTTCATATTTTTTACACCTTTTCAGGCTCTTCATGTTTTTCAACACCGCTTCATGCTCCGCCTATTTTTCAGGCCGTTTCATGCTCCTCATATTTTTGACACCTTTAGAAGCTCTTCATATTATTCACACCTTTTAAGGCTCTTCATGTTTTTGAAAACCGCTTCATGCTCCTCCTAAATTTCAGATCGTTTCATGCTCATCTCATTTTGACACCTTTTGAAGCTCTTCAAAGTTTTCATACCTTTTGAAGCGCTTCATTTATTTCATACCTTTTCAGGCTCTTCATGATTTTCAACACCGCTTCATGCTCCTCCTATTTTTCAGACCGTTTCATGCTCATCTCATTTTTGACACCATTTGAAGCTCTTCCTATTTTTCACACCTTTTGAAGCTGTTCATATTTTTCATATTTTTGAAGCTCTTCATATTTTCACACGTTTTCAGACTCTTCATGTTTTTCAACACCGCTTCATGCTCCTGTTGTCTTTCAGACCGTTTTATCCTCCTCATATTTTTGACAGGTTTTGAGGCTTTTCATATTTTTAACACCCATTCAGGCTCTTCATGTTTTTGAACAACGTTTCATAATCTTCCTATTTTTCAGACCGTTTCATGCTCCTCATATTTTTGACACCTTTTTAAGCTCTTCATATTTTTCACACCTTTTGAAGCTCTTCATATTTTTCACACGTTTTCAGGCTCTTCATTTTTTTCAACACTGCTTCACGCTCCTCCTATTTTTCAGACCGTTCCTTACTACTCATATTTTTGACAGCTTTTGAAGCTCTTCATATTTTTCACACCTTTTCAGGTTCTTCATGTTTTTCAACAATGCTTCATGCACCTCCTATTTTTCAGAACGTTTCATGCTCCTCATATTTTTGACACCTTTTGAAGCTCTTCATATTTTTCACACCTTTTCAGGCTCTTCATGTTTTTCCACAACGCTTAATGCTCCTCCTATTTTTCAGACCGTTTCTTGCACCTCATATATTTCACACCTTTTGAAGCTCTTCATATTTTTCACACCTTTTCTTTATCTTCATGATTTTCAACACCGCTTCATGCTCCTCCTATTTTTCAGACCGTTTCATGCTCATCTCATTTTTGACACGTTTTGAAGCTCTTCATATTTTTCACACCTTTTGAAGCTCTTCATATTTGTCACATTTTTGAAGCTCTTCATATTTTTCACACGATTTCCGACTCTTTATGTTTTTCAACACCGCTTCATGCTCCTGCTATTTATCATACCGTTTCATACTCCTCATATTTTTGACACCTTTTGAGGCTCTTCATATTATTCACACCTTTTCATGCCCTTCATTTTTTTCAACACCACTTCAAGCTCCTACTATTTTTCAGATCGTTTCATGCCCATCTAATTTTTGACACCTTTTGAAGCTCTTCATATTTTTCACACCTTTTGAAGCTCTTCATATTTTTCACACCTTTTCAGGCTCTTCAAGTTTTTCAACACCGCTTCATGCTCCTCCTATTTTTCAGACCGTTTCATGCACCTCATATTTTTCACACCTTTTGAAGCTCTTCATATTTTTCACAACTTTTCAGGCTCTTCATGTTTTTGAATAGAGCTTCATGCTCCTCCTATTTTTCACACCGTTTAATGCTCCTCACGTATTTCCCACCTTTTGAAGCTCTTCATATTTTTCACACCTTTTCAGGCTCTTCATGTTTTCCACACCGCTTCATGCTCCTCCTATTTTTCAGACCGTTTCATGCTCATCTCATTTTTGAAACCTTTAGAAACTCTTCATATTTTTTACACCTTTTCAGGCTCTTCAAGTTTTTCAACACCGCTTCATGCTCTGCCTATTTTTCAGGCCGTTTCATGCTCCTCATATTTTTGACACCTTTAGAAGCTCTTCATATTATTCACACCTTTTGAAGCTGTTCATATTTTTCATATTTTTGAAGCTCTTCATATTTTCACACGTTTTCAGACTCTTCATGTTTTTCAACACCGCTTCATACTCCAGCTATTTTTCAGACAGTTTTATCCTCCTCATATTTTTGACAGGTTTTGAGGCTTTTCATATTTTTAACACCCATTCAGGCTCTTCATGTTTTTGAACAACGTTTCATAATCTTCCTATTTTTCAGACCGTTTCATGCTTCTCATATTTTTGGCACCTTTTTAAGCTCTTCATATTTTTCACACTATTTCAAGCTCTTCATGTTTTTGAACACCGCTTCATGCTTCTTATATTTTTCAGACCATTTCATGCTCCTCATATTTTTGACACCTTTTGAAGCTCTTCATATTTTTCACACCTTTTGAAGCTCTTCATATTTTTCACACGTTTTCAGGCTCTTCATGTTTTTCAACACTGCTTCATGCTCCTCCTATTTTTCAGACCGTTCCTTGCTACTCATATTTTGACATCTTTTGAAGCTCTTCATATTTTTCACACCTTTTCAGGCTCTTCATGTTTTTCAACACTGCTTCATGCTCCTCCTATTTTTCAGACCGTTTCTTGCACCTCATATATTTCACACCTTTTGAAGCTCTTCATATTTTTCACACATTTTCAGGCTTTTCATGTTTTTCAAAACAACTTCATGCTCCTCCTATTTTTCAGACGTTTCATGCTCATCTCATTTTGACACCTTTTGAAGCTCTTCATATTTTTCACACCTTTTCTTTATCTTCATGATTTTCAACACCGCTTCATGCTCCTCCTATTTTTCAGACCGTTTCATGCTCATCTCATTTTTGACACCTTTTGAAGCTCTTCATATTTTTCACACCTTTTAAAGCTCTTCATATTAGTCACATTTTTGAAGCTCTTCATATTTTTCACACGATTTCCGACTCTTCATGTTTTTCAACACCACTTCGTGCTCCTGCTATTTATCATACCGTTTCATACTCCTCATATTTTTGACACCTTTTGAGGCTCTTCATATTATTCACACCTTTTCATGCTCTTCATTTTTTTCAACACCACTTCAAGCTCCTCCTATTTTTCAGACCGTTTCATACCCATCTAATTTTTGACACCTTTTGAAGCTCTTCATATTTTTCACACCTTTTGAAGCTCTTCATATTTTTCACACCTTTTCAGGCTCTTCATGTTTTTCAACACCTCTTCATGCTCCTCCTATTTTTCAGACCGTTTCATGCACCTCATATTTTTCACACCTTTTGAAGCTCTTCATATTTTTCACAACTTTTCAGGCTCTTCATGTTTTTCAACACCGCTTCATGCTCCTCCTATTTTTCAGACCGTTTCATGCTCCACATGTTTTTGACACATTTTGAAGCTCTTCATATTTTTCACAACTTTTCAGCCTCTTCATGTTTTTAAACACCGCTTCATGCTCCTCCTATTTTTCAGACCTTTTCATGCTCCTCATATTTTTCACAACTTTTGAAGCTCTTCATATTTTTCACAACTTTTCAGGCTCTTCATGTTTTTGAATAGCGCTTCATGCTCCTCCTACTTTTCACACCGTTTAATGCTCCTCACGTATTTCACACCTTTTGAAGCTCTTCATAATTTTCACACCTTTTCAGACTCTTCATGTGTTTCAACACCGCTTCATGTTCCTGCTATTGTTCATACCGTTTCATGCTCCTCATATTTTTGACACGTTTTTGAGGCTTTTCTATTTTTCACACCTTTTCAGCTCTTCATGTTTTTGAACACCGCTTCATCCTCCTTCTATTTTTCAGACCATTTCATGATCCTCATATTTTTGACACCTTTGAAGCTCTTCTAATTTTTCACACCTTTTCAGGCACTTCATGTTTTTGAACACCGCTTCATGCTCCTCCTATTTTTCAGACCTTTTCATGCTCCTCATATTTATGACACCTTTTGAAGCTCTTCATATTTCTCAAACCTTTTCAGGCTCTTCATGTTTTTCAACACCGCTTAATGCACCTCCTATTTTTCAGACCGTTTCATGCTCATCTCATTTTTGACACCTTTTGAAGCTTTTCATATTTTTCACATATTTTCAGGCTCTTCATGTTTTTGAACAACGCTTCATGCTAATCCTATTTTTCAAACCATATCATGCTCCTCATGTTTTTCACACCTTTTGAAGCTGTTCATATTTTTCACAACTTTTCAGGCTCTTCATGTTTTTCCACACCACTTCATGCTTCTCTTATTTTTCAGCCCGTTTCTTCCTCCACATGTATTTCACACCTTTAGAAGCTCTTCATATTTTTCACACCTTTTCAGGCACTTCATTTTTTTGAACACCGTTTCATGCTCCTCCTGTTTTTCAGGCCGTTTCATGCTCCTCATATTTTTGACACCTTTTGAAGCTCTTCATATTTTTCACACCTTTTCAGGCTCTTCATGTTTTTCAACACCGCTTCATGCTCCTCCTATTTTTCGGACCGTTTCATGCTCCTCATATTTTTGACACATTTTGAAGCTCTTCGTATAATTCACACCTTTTCAGGCTCTTCATTTTTTTCAACACCACTTCATGCTCCTCCTATTTTTCAGACCATTTCATGCAGATCTTATTTTTGACACCTTTTGAAGCTCTTCTTATTTTTCAAAGTTTTGAAGCTCTTCATATTTTTCACACATTTTCAGGCTCTTTATGTTTTTGAACACCGCTTCATGGTCCTCCTAATTTTCAGAACTTTTCATGCTCCTCATATAATTCACACCTTTTGAAGCTCTTCATATTTTTCACACCTTTTCAGGCTCTTCATGTTTTTCAACACCGTTTCATGCTCCTCCTATTTTTCAGACCGTTTCATGCTCCTCATAATTTTGACACTTTTGAAGCTCTTTATATTTTTCACACCTTTTGAAGCTGTTCATATATTTCACACCTTTTCAGGCTCTTGATGTTTTTCAACAACACTTCATGCTCCTCCTATTTTTCACACCCTTTCATGCTAATCTAATTTTTGACACCTTTTGAAGCTCCTCATATTTTTCACACCTTTCGAAGGTCTTCATATTTTTCACAACTTTTCAGGCTGTTCATATTTTTGAACACCGCTTATGCTCGTCCTATTTTTCAGACCGTTTCATGCTCCTCATATTTTTGACACCTTTTGAAGCTCTTCATATTTTTCACACCTTTTCAGGTTCTTCATGTTTCTCAACACCGCTTCATGATCCTCCTATTTTTCGGACCGTTTTATGCTCCTCATATTTTTGACACCTTTTGAAGCTCTTCATATTTTTCACACCTTTTCAGGCTCTTCATGTTTTTCAACAACACTTCATGCTACTCGTGTTTTTCAGACGGTTTCATTCTCTTCATATTTTGACACCTTTTAAAGCTCTGCATATATTTCACACCTTTTCAGGCTCTTCATGATTTTCAACACCACTTCATCCTCCTCCTATTTTTCAGACCGTTTCATGCTCATCTCATTTTTGACATCTTTTGAAGCTCTTCATATTTGTCACACCTTTTGAAGCTCTTCATAATTTTCATATTTTTGAAGCTCTTCATATTTTTCACACTTTTTCAGCCTCTTCATGTTTTTCAACACCTCTTCAGGCTCCTCCTATTTTTCAGACCCTCTCATGCTAATCTAATTTTTGACACTTTTTGAAGCTCTTCATACTTTTCGCACCTTTTAAGTCTCTGCATGTTTTTGAACACCTTTTCATGCTCCTCATGTATTTCACTCCTTTTGAAGCTCTTCATATTTTGCACACATTTTCAGGCTCTTCACGTTTTTGAACACCGCTTCATGCTAATCCTATTTTTCAAACCATATCATGCTCCTCATATTTTTGACACCTTTTGAAGCTCTTCATATTTTTCACACATTTTCAGGCTCTTCATGTTTTTCAACAACACTTCATGCTCCTCGTATTTTTCAGACGATTTCATTCTCCTCATATTTTTGACACCTTTTGAAGCTCTGCATATATTTCACACGTTTTCAGGCTCTTCATGATTTTCAACACCACTTCATGCTCCTCCTATTTTTCAGACCGTTTAATGCTCATCTCATTTTTGACATCTTTTGAAGCTCTTCATATTTTTCACACCTTTTCAGTCTCTGCATGTTTTTGAACACCGTTTCATGCTCCTCATATATTTCACACCTTTTGAAGCTCTTCATATTTTGCACACCTTTTCAGGCTCTTCATGTTTTTGAACTCTGCTTCATCCTCCTCCTATTTTTAAGGGGGTTTCATGCTCGTCATATTTTTGACATATTTTGAAGCTCTTCATAATTTTCACACCTTTTCAGGCTCTTCATGTTTTTGAACACCACTTCATGCTCGTCCTATTTTTCAAAACGTTTCATGCTCCTCATATTTTTGACACCATTTGAAGCTCTTCATATTTTTCACACCTTTTCAGGCTCTTCATGTTTTTCAACACCGCTTCATGCTCCTCCTATTTTTCAGACCGTTTCATGCTCCTCAAATTTTTGACACCTTTTGAAGCTCTATATATATTTCACACATTTTCAGGCTCTTCATGTTTTTCAACACCGCTTCATGCTCCTCCTATTTTTCAGAATGTTTCATGCTCCTCATATTTTTGACACCTTTTGAAGCTCTTCATATTTTTCACACATTTTCAGGCTCTTCATGTTTTTCAACACCGCTTCATGCTCCTCCTATTTTTCAGACCGTTTCATGCTCCTCATATTTTTGACACCTTTTGAAGCTCTTCATATTTCTCAAACCTTTTCAGGCTCTTCATGTTTTTCAACACAACTTCATGCATCTCCTATTTTTCGGACCGTTTCATGCTCCTCATGTTTTTCAAACCTTTTGAAGCTCTTCATATTATTCACACCTTTTCAGGCTCTTGATTTGTTTTAACACCGTTTCATGCTCTTCCTATTTTTCAGACCGTTTCATGCTCCTCATATTTTTTACACCTTTTGAAGCTCTTCATATTTTTCACATCTTTTGATGCTCTTCATATTTTTCACACCTTTTCAGGCTCTTCATATTTTTGAACACTGTTTCATAATCCTCCTATTTTTCAGACCGTTTCATGCTCCTCATATTTTTGACACCTTTTGAAGCTCTTCATTTTTTTAACAAATTTTCAGGCTCTTCCTGTTTTTGAACACCGCTTCATGCTACTCCTATTTTTCAGACCGTTTAATGCTCCTCATATATTTGACACCTTTTGTAGCTCTTCAAATTTTTCACACATTTTCAGGCTCTTCATGTTTTTCAACACCGCTTCATGCTCCTCCTAATTTTCAGAACTTTTATGCTCCTCATATTTTTGACACCTTTTGAAGCTCTTCATATTTTTCACAACTTTTCAGGCTCTTCATGTTTTTGAACACCATTTCATGCTCCTCCTATTTTGCAGACCGTTTCATTCTCCTCATACTTTTGACACCTTTTGAAGCTCTTCATATATTTCACACCTTTTCAGATTTTTCATTTTTTTCAACACGACTTCATGCTCCTCCTATTTTTCAGACCGTTTCATGCTCATCTCATTTTGACACCTTTTGAAGCTCTTCATGTTTTTCACATCTTTTGAAGCTCTTCATATTTTTCACAACTTTTCAGGCTCTTTATGATTTTCAACAGCCCTTCATGCTCCTCATATTTTTCGGATCGTTTCATGCTCCTCATATTTTTGACACCTTTTGAAGCTTTCATATTTTTCACACCTTTTCAGGCTCTTCATGTTTTGAACACCACTTCATGCTCCTCCTATTTTTCATAGAGTTTCATGCTCCTCATATTTTTGACACCTTTTGAAGCTCTTCATATTTTTCACACCTTTTGAAGCTCTTCATATATTTCACACCTTTTCAGGCTCTTCATGTTTTTGAACACAGCTTCATGCTCTTCACATTTTTCACACCTTTTGAAGCTCTTCATATATTTCACACCTTTTCAGGCTCTTCATGTTTTTGAACACAGCTTCATGCTCCTCCTATTTTTCAGACCGTTTCATACTCCTCATATTTATGACAGCTTTTGAAGCTCTTCATATTTTTCACACCTTTTCAGGCTCTTCATGTTTTTCAACACCGCTTCATGCTCCTCCTATTTTTCAGAGAGTTTCATGCTCCTCATATTTTTGACACCTTTTGAAGCTCTTCATATTTTTCACACCTTTTCAGCTCTTCATGTTTTGAGCACCGTTTCATGCTCCTCCTATTTTTCAGACCATTTCATTCTCCTATATTTTGACAGCTTTTGAAGCTCTTCATATTTTTCACACCTTTTCAAGCTCTTCATTCTTTTCAACAACGCTTCATGCTCCTCCTATTTTTCAGCCCGTTTCATGCTCCTCATAGTTTTTACACCTTTTGAAGCTCTTCATATTTTTCACACCTTTTCAGGCTCTTCATGTTTCTCAACACCGCTTCATGATTCTCCTATTTTTCGGACCGTTTCATGCTCCTCATATTTTTGACACCTTTTGAAGCTCTTCATATTTTTCACACCTTTTCAGGCTCTTCATGTTTTTCAACAACACTTCATGCTACTCGTATTTTTCAGACGGTTTCATTCTCCTCATATTTTGACACCTTTTAAATCTCTGCATATATTTCACACCTTTTCAGGCTCTTCATGATTTTCAACACCACTTCATCCTCCTCCTATTTTTCAGACCGTTTCATGCTCATCTCATTTTTGACATCTTTTGAAGCTCTTCATATTTGTCACACCTTTTGAAGCTCTTCATAATTTTCATATTTTTGAAGCTCTTCATATTTTTCACACTTTTTCAGCCTCTTCATGTTTTTCAACACCTCTTCAGGCTCCTCCTATTTTTCAGACCCTCTCATGCTAATCTAATTTTTGACACTTTTTGAAGCTCTTCATACTTTTCGCACCTTTTAAGTCTCTGCATGTTTTTGAACACCTTTTCATGCTCCTCATGTATTTCACTCCTTTTGAAGCTCTTCATATTTTGCACACATTTTCAGGCTCTTCACGTTTTTGAACACCGCTTCATCCTCCTCCTACTTTTAAGAGGATTTTATGCTCGTCATATTTTTGTCACCTGTTGAAGCTTTCATATTTTTCACACCTTTTCAAGCTCTTCATGTTTTTCAACACCACTTCATGCTCCTCCTTTTATGCAGACCGTTTCATGCTACTCATATATTTGACACCTTTTGAAGCTCTTCATATTTCTCACACATTTTCAGGCTCTTCATGTTTTTCAACACCGCTTCATGCACCTCCGATTTTTCAGACCGTTTCATGCTCCTCATATTTTTGACACCTTTTGAATCTCTTCATATTTCTCAAACCTTTTCAGGCTCTTCATGTTTTTCAACACCGCTTAATGCACCTCCTATTTTTCAGACCGTTTCATGCTCATCTCATTTGTGAAACCTTTTGAAGCTTTTCATATTTTTCACATATTTTCAGGCTCTTCATGTTTTTGAACACCGCTTCATGCTAATCCTCTTTTTCAAACCATATCATGCTCCTCATATTTTTGACACCTTTTGAAGCTCTTCATATTTTTCACACCTTTTCAGCTCTTCATGTTTTGAACACCGTTTCATGCTCCTCCTATTTTTCAGACCGTTTCATTCTCCTATATTTTGACAGCTTTTGAAGCTCTTCATATTTTTCACACCTTTTCAAGCTTTTCATTATTTTCAAACCGCTTCATGCTCCTCCTATTTTTTAGCCCGTTTCATGCTCCTCATAGTTTTGACACCTTTTGAAGCTCTTCATATTTTTCACATCTTTTCACGCTCTTCATGTTTCTCAACACCGTTTCATGATCCTCCTATTTTTCGGACCGTTTCATGCTCCTCATATTTTTGACACCTTTTGAAGCTCTTCATATTTTTCACACCTTTTCAGGCTCTTCATGTTTTTCAACAACACTTCATGCTACTCGTATTTTTCAGACGGTTTCATTCTCCTCATATTTTGACACCTTTTAAAGCTCTGCATATATTTCACACCTTTTCAGGCTCTTCATGTTTTTCAACACCGCTTCATCCTCCGCCTATGTTTCAGGCCGTTTCATGCTCCTCATATTTTTGACACCTTTAGAAGCTCTTCATATTATTCACACCTTTTGAAGCTGTTCATATTTTTCATATTTTTGAAGCTCTTCATATTTTTCACACCTTTTCAGACTCTTCATGTGTTTCAACACCGCTTCATGTTCCTGCTCTTGTTCAGACCGTTTCATGCTCCGCATATTTTTGACACCTTTTGAAGCTCTTCATATTTTTCACACCTTTTCATTCTCTTCACGATTTTCAACAGCATTTCATGCTCCTCCTATTTTTCAGACCGTTTCATGCTCATCTCATTTTTGAAACCTTTAGAAACTCTTCATATTTTTTACACCTTTTCAGGCTCTTCATGTTTTTCAACACCGCTTCATGCTCTGCCTATTTTTCAGGCCGTTTCATGCTCCTCATATTTTTGACACCTTTAGAAGCTCTTCATATTATTCACACCTTTTGAAGCTGTTCATATTTTTCATATTTTTGAAGCTCTTCCTATTTTTCACACCTTTTCAGACTCTTCATGTGTTTCAAAACCGCTTCATGTTCCTGCTCTTGTTCAGACCGTTTCATGCTCCTCATATTATTGACACCTTTTGAAGCTCTTCATATTTTTCACACCTTTTCATTCTCTTCACGATTTTCAACAGCATTTCATGCTCCTCCTATTATTCAGACCGTTTCATGCTCATCTCATTTTTGAAACCTTTAGAACCTCTTCATATTTTTTACACCTTTTCAGGCTCTTCATGTTTTTCAACACCGCTTCATGCTCCGCTTATTTTTCAGGCCGTTTCATGCTCCTCATATTTTTGACACCTTTAGAAGCTCTTCATATTATTCACACCTTTTGAAGCTGTTCATATTTTTCATATTTTTGAAGCTCTTCATATTTTTCACACCTTTTCAGACTCTTCATGTGTTTCAACACCGCTTCATGTTCCTGCTCTTGTTCAGACCGTTTCATGCTCCTCATATTTTTGACACCTTTTGAAGCTCTTCATATTTTTCACACCTTTTCATTCTCTTCACGATTTTCAACAGCATTTCATGCTCCTCCTATTTTTCAGACCGTTTCATGCTCATCTCATTTTTGAAACCTTTAGAAACTCTTCACATTTTTTACACCTTTTCAGGCTCTTCATGTTTTTCAACACCGCTTCATGCTCCGCCTATTTTTCAGGCCGTTTCATGCTCCTCATATTTTTGACACTTTTAGAAGCTCTTCATATTATTCACACCTTTTGAAGCTGTTCATATTTTTCATATTTTTGAAGCTCTTCATATTTTCACACGTTTTCAGACTCTTCATGTTTTTCAACACCGCTTCATGCTCCTGCTATTTTTCAGACCGTTTTATCCTCCTCATATTTTTGACAGGTTTTGAGGCTTTTCATATTTTTAACACCCATTCAGGCTCTTCATGTTTTTGAACACCGCTTCATGCTTCTTATATTTTTCAGACCGTTTCATGCTCCTCATATTTTTGACACCTTTTGAAGCTCTTCATATTTTTCACACCTTTTCAGGCTCTTCATGTTTTTCCACAAGGCTTAATGCTCCTCCTATTTTTCAGACCGTTTCTTGCACCTCATATATTTCACACCTTTTGAAGCTCTTCATATTTTTCACACCTTTTCTTTATCTTCATGATTTTCAACACCGCTTCATGCTCCTCCTATTTTTCAGACCGTTTCATGCTCATCTCATTTTTGACACCTTTTGAAGCTCTTCATATTTTTCACACCTTTTGAAGCTCTTCATATTTGTCACATTTTTGAAGCTCTTCATATTTTTCACACGATTTCCGACTCTTCATGTTTTTCAACAACGCTTCATTCTCCTGCTATTTTTCAGACCGTTTTATCCTCCTCATATTTTTGACAGGTTTTGAGGCTTTTCATATTTTTAACACCCATTCAGGCTCTTCATGTATTTGAACACCGCTTCATGCTTCTTATATTTTTCAGACCGTTTCATGCTCCTCATATTTTTGACACCTTCTGAAGCTCTTCATATTTTTCACACCTTTTAAAGCTCTTCATATTTTTCACACGTTTTCAGGCTCTTCATGTTTTTCAACACTGCTTCATGCTCCTCCTATTTTTCAGACCGTTCCTTGCTACTCATATTTTTGACACCTTTTGAAGCTCTTCATATTTTTCACACCTTTTCAGGCTCTTCATGTTTTTCAACACCGCTTCATGCTCCTCCTATTTTTCAGACCGTTTCATGCTCATCTCATTTTTGACACCTTTTGAAGCTCTTCATATTTTTCACACCTTTTCTTTATCTTCATGATTTTCAACACCGCTTCATGCTCTTCCTATTTTTCAGACCGTTTCATGCTCATCTCATTTTTGACACCTTTTGAAGCTCTTCATATTTTTCACACCTTTTGAAGCTCTTCATATTTGTCACATTTTTGAAGCTCTTCATATTTTTCACACGATTTCCGACTCTTCAAGTTTTTCGACACCGCTTCATGCTCCTGCTCTTTATCATACCGTTTCATACTCCTCATATTTTGACACCTTTTGAAGCTCTTCATATTTTTCACACCTTTTCATTCTCTTCATGATTTTCAACAGCATTTCATGCTCCTCCTATTTTTCAGACCGTTTCATGCTCATCTCATTTTTGACACCTTTTCAAGCTCTTCATATTTTTCAAACCTTTTGAAGCTCTTCATATTTTTCACTTTTTTGAAGCTCTTCATATTTTTCACACGATTTCAGACTCTTCCTGTTTTTCAACACCGCTTCATGCTCCTGCTAATTATCATACCCTTTCATACTTCTCATATATTTCACACGATTTGAGGCTCTTCATATATTCCACACCTTTTCAGGCTCTTCATGTTTTTGAACACCGTTTCATAATCCTCCTATTTTTCAGACCCTTTCATGCTCCTCATGTATTTCACACCTTTTGAAGCTCTTCATATTTTTCACACCTTTTCAGGCTCTTCATGTTTTCCACACCACGTCATGCTTCTCCTATTTTTCAGACCGTTTCATGCTCCTAATGTATTTCACACATTTTGAAACTCTTCATATTTTTCACATCTTTTCAGGCTCTTCATGTTTTTGTTCACCGTTTCATGCTCCTCCTATTTTTCAGACCGTTTCATGCTCCTCATTTATTTGACAACTTTTGAAGCTCTTCATATTTTTCACACCTTTTCAGACTCTTCATGTTTTTCAACATCGCTTCATGCTCCTCCTATTTTTCAGACCGTTTCATACTCCTCATATTTTTGACACCTTTTGAAGCTCTTCATATTTTTCACACCTTTTCAGGCTATTCCTGTTTTTCAACACCGCTTCATGCTCCTCCTATATTTCAGACCGTTTCATGCACCTCATATTTTGACACCTTTTGAAGCTCTTCATATTTTTTACACCTTTTCAGGCTCTTCATGTTTTTCAACACCGCTTCATGCTCCGCCTATTTTTCAGGCCGTTTCATGCTCCTCATATTTTTGACACCTTTAGAAGCTCTTCATATTATTCACACCTTTTCAGGCTCTTCATGTTTTTGAAAACCGCTTCATGCTCCTCCTAAATTTCAGATCGTTTCATGCTCATCTCATTTTGACACCTTTTGAAGCTCTTCAAAGTTTTCATACCTTTTGAAGCTCTTCATATATTTCATACCTTTTCAGGCTCTTCATGATTTTCAACACCGCTTCATGCTCCTCCTATTTTTCAGACCGTTTCATGCTCCTCATATTTTTGTCACCTTTTGAAGCTTTCATATTTTTCACACCTTTTCAAGCTCTTCATGTTTTTCAACACCACTTCATGCTCCTCCTTTTTTGCAGACCGTTTCATGCTACTCATATATTTGACACCTTTTGAAGCTCTTCATATTTCTCACACATTTTAGGCTCTTCATGTTTTTCAACACCGCTTCATGCACCTCCGATTTTTCAGACCGTTTCATGCTCCTCATATTTTTGACACCTTTTGAAGCTCTTCATATTTCTCAAACCTTTTCAGGCTCTTCATGTTTTTCAACACCGCTAATGCACCTCCTATTTTTCAGACCGTTTCATGCTCATCTCATTTTTGACACCTTTTGAAGCTTTTCATATTTTTCACATATTTTCAGGCTCTTCATGTTTTTGAACACCGCTTCATGCTAATCCTATTTTTCAAACCATATCATGCTCCTCATATTTTTGACACCTTTTGAAGCTCTTCATATTTTTCACACCTTTTCAGGCTCTTCATGTTTTTCAACAACACTTCATGCTCCTCGTATTTTTCAGACGATTTCATTCTCCTAATATTTTTGACACCTTTTGAAGCTCTGCATATATTTCACACCTTTTCAGGCTCTTCATGATTTTCAACACCACTTCATGCTCCTCCTATTTTTCAGACCGTTTCATGCTCATCTCATTTTTGACATCTTTTGAAGCTCTTCATATTTTTCACACCTTTTCAGTCTCTGCATGTTTTTGAACACCGTTTCATGCTCCTCATATATTTCACACCTTTTGAAGCTCTTCATATTTTGCACACCTTTTCAGGCTCTTCATGCTTTTGAACACTGCTTCATCCTCCTCCTATTTTTAAGAGGGTTTCATGCTCGTCATATTTTTGACATATTTTGAAGCTCTTCATAATTTTCACACCTTTTCAGGCTCTTCATGTTTTTGAACACCGCTTCATGCTCGTCCTATTTTTCAAAACGTTTCATGCTCCTCATATTTTTGACACCATTTGAAGCTCTTCATATTTTTCACACCTTTTCAGGCTCTTCATGTTTTTCAACACTGCTTCATGCTCCTCCTATTTTTCAGACCGTTTCATGCTCCTCATATTTTTGACACCTTTTGAAGCTCTATATATATTTCACACATTTTCAGGCTCTTCATGTTTTTCAACACCGCTTCATGCTCCTCCTATTTTTCAGAATGTTTCATGCTCCTCATACATTTGACACCTTTTGAAGCTCTTCATATTTTTCACACATTTTCATGCTCTTCATGTTTTTCAACACCGCTTCATGCTCCTCCTATTTTTCAGACCGTTTCATGCTCCTCATAATTTTGACACCTTTTGAAGCTCTTCATATTTCTCAAACCTTTTCAGGCTCTTCATGTTTTTCAACACCGCTTAATGCACCTCCTATTTTTCAAACCGTTTCATGCTCATCTCATTTTTGACACCTTTTGAAGCTCTTCATATTTCTCAAACCTTTTCAGGCTCTTCATGTTTTTCAACACAACTTCATGCATTTCCTATTTTTCGGACCGTTTCATGCTCCTCATGTTTTTCAAAACTTTTGAAGCTCTTCATATTATTCACACCTTTTCAGGCTCTTGATTTGTTTGAACACCGTTTCATGCTCTTCCTATTTTTCAGACCGTTTCATGCTCCTCATATTTTTTACACCTTTTGAAGCTCTTCATATTTTTCACATCTTTTGATGCTCTTCATATTTTTCACACCTTTTCAGGCTCTTCATATTTTTGAACACCGTTTCATAATCCTCCTATTTTTCAGACCGTTTCATGGTCCTCATATTTTTGACACCTTTTGAAGCTCTTCATTTTTTTAACAAATTTTCAGGCTCTTCCTGTTTTTGATCACCGCTTCATGCTACTCCTATTTTTCAGACCGTTTAATGCTCCTCATATATTTGACACCTTTTGTAGCTCTTCAAATTTTTCACACATTTTCAGGCTCTTCATGTTTTTCAACACCGCTTCATGCTCCTCCTAATTTTCAGAACTTTTCATGCTCCTCATATTTTTGACACCTTTTGAAGCTCTTCATATTTTTCACAACTTTTCAGGCTCTTCATGTTTTTGAACACCATTTCATGCTCCTCCTATTTTGCAGACCGTTTCATTCTCCTCATATTTTTGACACCTTTTGAAGCTCTTCATATATTTCACACCTTTTCAGATTTTTCATTTTTTTCAACACGACTTCATGGTCCTATTTTTCAGACCGTTTCATGCTCATCTCATTTTGACACCTTTTGAAGCTCTTCATGTTTTTCACATATTTTGAAGCTCTTCATATTTTTCACAACTTTTCAGGCGCTTTATGATTTTCAACAGCCCTTCATGCTCCTCATATTTTTCGGATCGTTTCATGCTCCTCATATTTTTGACACCTTTTGAAGCTTTCATATTTTTCACACCTTTTCAGGCTCTTCATGTTTTGAACACCACTTCATGCTCCTCCTATTTTTCATAGAGTTTCATGCTCCTCATATTTTTAACACCTTTTGAAGCTCTTCATATTTTTCACACCCTTTGAAGCTCTTCATATATTTCACACCTTTTCAGGCTCTTCATGTTTTTGAACACAGCTTCATGCTCCTCCTATTTTTCAGACCGTTTCATGCTCCTCATATATTTGACAACTTTTGAAGCTCTTCATATTTTTCACACCTTTTCAGTCTCCTCATGTTTTTCAACACCGCTTCATGCTCCTCCTATTTTTCAGAGAGTTTCATGCTCCTCATATTTTTGACACCTTTTGAAGCTCTTCATATTTTTCACACCTTTTCAGCTCTTCATGTTTTGAACACCGTTTCATGCTCCTCCTATTTTTCAGACCGTTTCATTCTCCTATATTTTGACAGCTTTTGAAGCTCTTCATATTTTTCACACCTTTTCAAGCTCTTCATTCTTTTCAACACCGCTTCATGCTCCTCCTATTTTTCAGCCCGTTTCATGCTCCTCATAGTTTTGACACCTTTTGAAGCTCTTCATATTTTTCACACCTTTTCAGCTCTTCATGTTTTGAACACAGCTTTATGCTCCTCCAATTTTTCAGACCGTTTCATGCTCGTCATGAATTTCACACATTTTGAAGCTCTTCATATTTTTCACAACTTTTGAAGCTCTTCATATATTTCACACCTTTTCAGGCTCTTCAAGTTTTTCAACACAACTTCATGCTCCTCCTATTTTTCAGACCGTTTCATGCTCCTCATATTTTTGACATCTTTTGAAGCTTTTCATATTTTTCACACCTTTTCAGGCTCTTCATGTTTTTCAACACCACCTCATGCTCCTCCAGGTTTGCAGACCGTTTCATGCTCCTCCTAATTTGGACACCTTTTGAAGCTCTTCGTATTTTTCTCACCTTTTCAGGCTCTTCATGTTTTTGAACACCGCTTCATGCTCCTCCTATTTTTCGGACCGTTTCATGCTCCTCATATTTTTGACACCGTTTGAAGCTCTTCGTATAATTCACACCTTTTCAGGCTCTTCATGTTTTTGAACACAGCTTCATGCTCTTCACATTTTTCACACCCTTTGAAGCTCTTCATATATTTCACACCTTTTCAGGCTCTTCATGTTTTTGAACACAGCTTCATGCTCTTCACATTTTTCACACCTTTTGAAGCTCTTCATATATTTCACACCTTTTCAGGCTCTTCATGTTTTTGAACACAGCTTCATGCTCCTCCTATTTTTCAGACCGTTTCATGCTCCTCATATATTTGACAACTTTTGAAGCTCTTCATATTTTTCACACCTTTTCAGTCTCCTCTGGTTTTTCAACACCGCTTCATGCTCCTCCTATTTTTCAGAGAGTTTCATGCTCCTCATATTTTTGACACCTTTTGAAGCTCTTCATATTTTTCACACCTTTTCAGCTCTTCATGTTTTGAACACCGTTTCATGCTCCTCCTATTTTTCAGACCGTTTCATTCTCCTATATTTTGACAGCTTTTGAAGCTCTTCATATTTTTCACACCTTTTCAAGCTCTTCATTCTTTTCAACACCGCTTCATGCTCCTCCTATTTTTCAGCCCGTTTCATGCTCCTCATAGTTTTGACACCTTTTGAAGCTCTTCATATTTTTCACACCTTTTCAGCTCTTCATGTTTTGAACACAGCTTTATGCTCCTCCAATTTTTCAGACCGTTTCATGCTCGTCATGAATTTCACACATTTTGAAGCTCTTCATATTTTTCACAACTTTTGAAGCTCTTCATATATTTCACACCTTTTCAGGCTCTTCAAGTTTTTCAACACAACTTCATGCTCCTCCTATTTTTCAGACCGTTTCATGCTCCTCATATTTTTGACATCTTTTGAAGCTTTTCATATTTTTCACACCTTTTCAGGCTCTTCATGTTTTTCAACACCACCTCATGCTCCTCCAGGTTTGCAGACCGTTTCATGCTCCTCCTAATTTGGACACCTTTTGAAGCTCTTCGTATTTTTCTCACCTTTTCAGGCTCTTCATGTTTTTGAACACCGCTTCATGCTCCTCCTATTTTTCGGACCGTTTCATGCTCCTCATATTTTTGACACCGTTTGAAGCTCTTCGTATAATTCACACCTTTTCAGGCTCTTCATTTTTTTCAACACCACTTCATGCTCCTCCTATTTTTCAGACCATTTCATGCAGAACTCATTTTTGACACCTTTTGAAGCTCTTCTTATTTTTCAAAAATTTGAAGCTCTTCATATTTTTCACACGTTTTCAGGCTCTTCATGTTTTTCAACACCGCTTCATGCTCCTCCTATTTTTCAGAATGTTTCATGCTCCTCATATTTTTGACATCTTTTGAAGCTCTTCATATTTTTCACACCTTTTCAGGCTCTTCATGTTTTTCAACACCGTTTCATGCTCCTCCTATTTTTCAGACCGTTTCATGCTCATCTCATTTTTGACATCTTTTGAAGCTCTTCATATTTTTCACACCTTTTGAAGCTCTTCATAATTTTCATATTTTTGAAGCTCTTCATATTTTTCACACTTTTTCAGCCTCTTCATGTTTTTCAACACCTCTTCAGGCTCCTCCGATTTTTCAGACCCTTTCATGCTAATCTAATTTTTGACACTTTTTGAAGCTCTTCATACTTTTCGCACTTTTTAAGTCTCTGCATGTTTTTGAACACCTTTTCATACTCCTCATGTATTTCACTCCTTTTGAAGCTCTTCATATTTTGCACACATTTTCAGGCTCTTCATGTTTTTGAACACCGCTTCATCCTCCTCCTTTTTTTAAGAGGGTTTCATGCTCGTCATATTTTTGACACATTTTGAAGCTCTTCATATATTTCACACCTTTTCAGGCTCTTCATGTTTTTGAACACCGCTTCATCCTCCTCCTATTTTTAAGAGGGTTTCATGCTCGTCATATTTTTGACACATTTTGAAGCTCTTCATATTTTTCACACCTTTTCAGGCTCTTCATGTTTTTGAACACCACTTCATGCTCCTCCTATTTTTCAGACCGTTTCATGCTCCTCATATTTTTGTCACCTATTGAAGCTTTCATATTTTTCACACCTTTTCAAGCTGTTCATGTTTTTCAACACCACTTCATGCTCCTCCTTTTTTGCAGACCGTTTCATGCTACTCATATATTTGACACCTTTTGAAGCTCTTCATATTTCTCACACCTTTTCAGG
This sequence comes from Dama dama, assembly GCF_033118175.1. Taxonomy (NCBI): domain Eukaryota; kingdom Metazoa; phylum Chordata; class Mammalia; order Artiodactyla; family Cervidae; genus Dama; species Dama dama. The sequence continues at coordinate 1,835,201 of NW_026871011.1, read as the reverse complement.
CTCTTCATGTTTTTCAACACCGCTTCATGCACCTCCGATTTTTCAGACCGTTTCATGCTCCTCATATTTTTGACACCTTTTGAAGCTCTTCATATTTCTCAAACCTTTTCAGGCTCTTCATGTTTTTCAACACCGCTTAATGCACCTCCTATTTTTCAGACCATTTCATGCTCATCTCATTTTTGACACCTTTTGAAGCTTTTTATATTTTTCACATATTTTCAGGCTCTTCATGTTTTTGAACACCGCTTCATGCTAATCTTATTTTTCAAACCATATCATGCTCCTCATGTTTTTCACACCTTTTGAAGCTCTTCATATTTTTCACACCTTTTCAGGCTCTTCATGTTTTTCAACACCGCTTCATGAACCTCCTATTTTTCGGACCGATTCATGCACCTCATATTTTTGACACATTTTGAAGCTCTTCATATTTTTCACACCTTTTCAGGCTCTTCATGGTTTTCAACACAACTTCATGCTCCTCGTATTTTTCAGACCGTTACATGCTCCTCATATTTTTGACACCTTTTGAAGCTCTGCATATTTTTCTCACCTTTTCAGGCTCTTCATGATTTTCAACACCACTTCATGCTCCTCCTATTTTTCAGACCGTTTCATGCTCATCTCATTTTTGACATCTTTTGAAGCTCTTCATATTTTTCACACCTTATCAGTCTCTGCATGTTTTTGAACACCGTTTCATGCTCCTCATATATTTCACACCTTTTGAAGCTCTTCATATATTTCACACCTTTTCATGCTCTGAATGTTGTCAACACCGCTTCATGCTCATCCTATTTTTCGGACCGCTTCATGCTCCTCATATTTTTGACATCTTTGGAGCACTTCATATTTTTCACACGTTTTCAGCCTCTTCATGTTTTTCAACACTGCATCATGCTCTTCCTATTTTTCAGATCGTTTCATGCTCCTCAATGTTTGACATGTTTTGAATCTCTTTATATTTTTCACACCTTTTCAGGCTCTTCATGTTTTGAACTACGTTTCATGCTCCTCCTATTTTTCAGAAAATTTCATGCTCCTCATATATTTGAGACCTTTTAAAGCTCTTCATATTTTTCACAGCTTTTCAGCTCTTCATGTTTGTCAACACCACTTCATGCTCATCCTATTTTTCAAACCGTTTCTTTCTCCTCATATTTTTGACACCTTTTGAAGATCTTAATATTTTTCACACCTTTTCAGGCTCTTCATGTTTTTGAACACCATTTCATGCTCCTCCTTTTTTTTGACACATTTTGAAGGTCTTCATAATTTTCACACCTTTCAGGCTCTTCATGTTTTTCAACACCGTTTCATGCTCCTCCTATTTTTCACACCGTTTCATGCTCCTCATATTTTTGACACCTTTTGAAGCTCTTCATATATTTCACACCTTTTCAGGCTCTTCATGTTTTTGAACACCGTTTCATGATCGTCCTGTTTTTCAGACCGTTTCATGCTCCTGATATTTTTCACAACTTTTGAAGCTCTTCATTTTTTTCACACCTTTTGAAGCTTTTCACATTTTTCACACCTTTTCAGGCTCTTCATGTTTTTCAACACGGCATCATTCTCTTCCTATTTTTCAGATAGTTTCATGCTCCTCAATGTTTGACAAGTTTTGAAGCTCTTCATATTTTTCTCACCTTTTCAGGCTCTTCATGTTTTGAACACCGTTTCATGCTCCTCCTATTTTTCAGAAAGTTACATGCTCCTCATATATTTGAGACCTTTTAAAGCTCTTCATATATTTCACACCTTTTCAGGCACTTCTTGTTTTTAAACACCGCTTCATGGTCCTCCTGTTTTTTTGACACCTTTTGAAGCTCTTCATATTTTTCACACATTTTCAGGCTCTTCATGTTTTTCAACACCGATTCATGCTCCTCATATTTTTGACACCTTTTGAATCTCTTCATATATTTCACACATATTCAGGCTCTTCATGTTTTTCAACACCACTTCATGCTCCTCCTATTTTTCAGACCGTTTCATGCTCCTCATGTATTTCACAACTTTTGAAGCTCGTTATATTTTTCACACCTTTTTAGGCTCTTCATGTTTTTGAACACGATTTCAGGCTCCTCCTATTTTTCAGAATGTTTCATGCTCATCTCTTTTTTGACACCTTTTGAAGCTCTTCATATTTTTCACACCTTTTGAATCTCTTCATATTTCTCAAACGTTTTCAGGCTCTTCATGTTTTTGAACACCCCTTCTTGCTCATCCTATTTTTCAGATCGTTTCATGCTCCTCATATTTTTGACACGTTTTGAAGCTCTTCATATTTTTCACACCTTTTCAGGCTCTTCATGTCTTTGAACACCGTTTCATGCTGCTCCTATTTTTCAAATCGTTTCATGCTCCTCATATTTTTGACAGATTTTGAAGCTCTTCATTTTTTTCACACCTTTTGAAACTCTTCATATTTTTCAAACGTTTTCAGGCTCTTCATTTTTTTTCAACACCGCTTCTTGCTCCTCCCATTTTTCAGATCATTTCATGCTCCTCATATTTTTGACACGTTTTGAAGCTCCTCATATTTTTTACACCTTTTCAGGTTCTTCATGTCTTTGAACACCGTTTCATGCTGCTTCTATTTTTCAGATCGTTTCATGCTCCTCATATTTTGACAGATTTTGAAGCTCTTCATTTTTTTCACACCTTTTGAAGCTCTTCATATTTTTCACACCTTTTAAGGCTCTTCATGATTTTGAACACCACTTTATGCTCCTCCTATTATTCAGACCGTTTCATTCTCCTCATTATTTTTGACACCTTTTGAAGCTCTTCATATTTTTGAACACCTTTTGAAGCTCTTCATATTTTTCAAACTTTTTCAGGCTCTTCATGTTTTTCCACACCGCTTCATGCTCCTCCTAATTTTCAGACAGTTTCATTTGCCTCCTCTTTTTGACACCTTTTGAAGGTCTTCATATTTTTCACACATTTTCAGGCTCTTCATGTTTCTCAACACCGTTTCATGCTCCTCCTATTTTAAAGATAGATTCATGATCCTCATATATTTGAAAACTTTTGAAGCTATTCATATTTTTCACACCTTTTCAGCCTCTTCATGTTTCTCAACACCACTTCATGCTCCTCCTGTTTTTCACACCATTTCATGATCCTCATATTTTTGACACCTTTAGAAGCTCTTCATATTTTCCACACCTTTTGAAGCTCTTCATATTTTTCAAACGTTTTCAGGCTCTTCATGTTTTTCCACACTGCTTCATGCTCCTCGTGTTTTTCAGACAGTTTCATGTGCCTCCTCTTTTTAACACCTTTTGAAGGTCTTCATATTTTTCACACCTTTTCAGGCTCTTCATGTTTTTCCGCACCGCTTCCTGCTCTTCCTTTTTTTCAGACCGTTCCATGCTCCTCATATTTTTGACACCTTTTGAAGCTCTTCATATATTTGACACCATTTGAAGCTCTTCATATTTTTCACAACTTTTCAGGCTCTGCATGTTTTTGAACACTGTTTCATGCTACTCCTATATTTCAGACCGATTCTTGCTGCTCATATATTTGACACCTTTTGAAGCTCTTCATATTTTTAACACCTTTTCAGGCTCTTCATATTTTTCAACACCGCTTCATGCTCCTCCTATTGTTCAGACCGTTTCATGCTCCTCATATTTTTGACACCTTTTGATGCTCTTCATATTTTTCACACCTTTTCAGTCTTTTCATGTTTTTGAACACCGCTTCATGCTCCTCCTATTTTTCACACCTTTTGAAGCTCTTCATATTTTTTACCCTTTTCAGGCTCTTCATGTTTTTGAACACGGTTTCATGCTCCTCCTATTTTTCAGACCGTTTCATGCTCCTCATATTTTTGACACCTTTTGAAGCTCTTCATATTTTTCATACCTTTTGAAGCTCTTCATATTTTTCACTCGTTTTCAGGCTCTTCTTGTTTTTCAACACCGCTTCATGCTCCTCCTATTTTTCAGACTGTTTCATGCTCCTCATATTTTTGACACCTTTTGAAGCTCTTCATATTTTTCAAATCTTTTCAGGCTCTTCATGTTTTTGAACACTGCTTCATGCTCCTCGTATTTTTCAAACCATTTCATACTCCTCATGTATTTCATACCTTTTGAAGCTCCTCATATTTTTCACACCTTTTCAGGCTCTTCATATTTTTGAAAACCGCTTCATGCTCCTCCTATTTTTAAGACCGTTTCATGCTCCTCATATATTTCACACCTTTTGAAGTTCTTCATATTTTTCACACCTTTTCAGGCTCTTCATGTTTTGAACACCTCTGCATGCTCCTCCTATTTTTCAGGGCGTTTAATGCTCCTCATGTATTTCACACCTTTTGAAGCTCTTCATATTTTTCTCACCTTTTCAGGCTCTTCATGTTTTTGAACACCGCTTCATACTCCTCATATTTTTCAGACCGTTTCATGCTCCTCATATATTTCAAACCTTTTGCACCTCTTCATATTTTTCACACCTTTTCAATGTCTTCATGTTTTTGAACACCGTTTCATGCTGCTCCTATTTTTCAACACGTTTCATGCTCCTCATATTTTTGACACCTTTTGAAGCTCTTCATATTTTTCACGCATTTTCAGGCTCTTCATGATTTTCAACACCGCTTCATGCTCCTTGTATTTTTCAGACCCTTTCATGCTCATCTCATTTTTGACACCTTTTGAAGCTCTTCATATTTTTCACACCTTTTCAGGCTGTTCATGTTTTTCAACACTGCTTCATTCTCCTCTTATTTTTCAGACCGTTTCATGCTCCTTATATTTTTCACACCTTTTGAAGCTCTTCATATTCTTCACACCTTTTCAAGCTCTTCATATTTTTCAAACCTTTTGAAGCTCTTCATATTTTTCACACTTTTTCAGGCTCTTCATGTTTTTGAACACCGCTTCATGCTCCTCCTATTTTTCAGACTGTTTCATGCTCCTCATGTATTTCACACCTTTTGAAGCTCTTCATATTTTTCACACCTTTTCAGGCACTTCATGTTTTTGAACACCGCTTCATTCTCCTCCTATTTTTCAGATAGTTTCATGGTCTTCATATTTTTGACACCTTTTGAAGCTCTTCATAGTTTTCACACCTTTTCAGCATCTCATGAATTTGAACACCGCTTCATGTTCCTCCTTTTTTTCAGACCGTTTCATGCTCCTCATATATTTGACACCTTTTCAGGCTCTTCAGGTTTTTCAACACCGCTTCATGCTCCTGCTATTTTTCAGACCGTTTCATGCTCTTCATATTTTTGACACATTTTGAAGCTCTTCATATTTTTCACACCTTTTCAGGCTCTTCATGTTTTTCAACACCGCCTCATGCTCCTCCTTTTTTTCAGAACGTTACATGTTCCTCATGTATTTCACACCTTTTGAAGCTCTTCATAAATTTCACACCTTTTCAGGCTCTTCATGTTTTTGAACACCACTTAATGCTCCTCCTATTTTTCAGACCGTTTCATGCTCCTCATATTTTTGACACTTTTGAAGCTTTTCATATTTTTCACACCTTTTCAGGCTTTTCATGTTTTTGAACACCGCCACAGGGTCCTCCTATTTTTCACACCGTTTATTGCTCCTCATATTTCTGACACCTTTTGAAGCTCTTCATATTTTTCACACCTTTTCAGGCTCTTCATGTTTTTCAACACCGCTTCATGCTCCTCCTATTTTTAAGACCGTTTCATGCTCCTTATATTTTTCACAACTTTTGAAGCTCTTCATATTTTTCACATCTTTTCAGACTCTTCATATTTTTCAACACCGCTTCATGCTCCTCCTATTTTTGAGACCGTTTCATGCTCCTCATATTTTAGACACCTTTTGAAGCTCTTCATATTCTTCACACCTTTTCAGGCTCTTCCTGTTTTTCAACACCACATTATGCTCCTCCTATTTTTCAGACCGTTTCATGCTCCTCATATTTTTGACACCTTTTGAAGCTCTTCATATTTTTCACACCTTTTCAGGCTCTTCATGTTTTGCAACACCGCTTCATGCTGTGCCTATTTTTCAGACCGTTTCATGCTCCTCATATTTTTGAGACCTTTTGAAGCTCTTCATATCTTTCACACCTTTTCAGGCTCTTCATGTTTTTCAATACCACTTCATGCTCCACCTATTTTTCAGACCGTTTCATGCTCATCTCATTTTTGACACCTTTTGAAGCTCTTCATATTTTTCACACCTTTTGAAGCTCTTCATATTCTTCATACGTTTTCATGCTCTTTATGTTTTTCAACACCGCTTCTTGCTCCTCCTATTGTTCAGACCGTTTAATGCTTCTCATATTTTTGACACGTTTTAAAGCTCTTCATATTTTTCACACCTTTTGAAGCTCTTCATATTCTTCATACGTTTTCATGCTCTTTATGTTTTTCAACACCGCTTCATGCTCCTCCTATTTCTCAGACCGTCTCATGCTCCTCATATTTTTGGCACCTTTTGAAGCTCTTCATATTTTTCACACCTTTTCAGGCTCTTCATGTTTTTTCAACACTGCCTCATGCTCCTCCTATTTTTCAGAACTTTACATGCTGCTCATGTATTTCACAGCTTTTGAAGCTTTTCATAATTTTCACACCTTTTCAGGCTCCTCATGTTTTTGAACACCGCTTCATGCTCCTCCTATTTTTCAGACCGTTTCATGCTCCTCATATTTTTGACACTTTTAGAAACTCTTCATTTTTTCACACATTTTCAGGCTCTTCATGTTTTCCAACACCACTTCATGCTCCTGCTATATTTCTGAACGTTTCATGCTCCTCATATTTTTCACACCTTTTGAAGCTTTTCATATTTTTCACACCATTTCAGTCTCTTCATTTTTTTGAACAGCGTTTCATGCTCCTCTTATTTTTCAGACCATTTCATGCTCTCATATTTTTGACACCTTTTGAAGGTCTTCATATTTTTCACACCTTTTCAGGCTCTTCATGTTTTTCAACACAACTTCAAGCCTCTCCTATTTTTCAGACCGTTTCAGGCTCCTCATAATTTTGACACATTTTGAAGCGCTTCATATTTTTCACATCTTTTGAAGCTCTTCATATTTTTCACACCTTTTCAGGCTCTTCATGTTTTTCAACACCGCTTCATGCTTCTCCTATTTTTCAGAAGGTTTCATGCTCCTCATATTTTTTTTTTACACCTTTTGAAGCTCTTCATATTCTTCACTACTTTTAGGCTCTTCATGTTTTTGAACACCGTTTCGTGCTCCTCATATATTTTACACCTTTTGAAGCTCTTCATATTTTTCACACCTTTTCAGGTTCTTCATGTGTTTGAACACCGTTTCATGCTTCTCATATATTTTATACCTGTTGAAGCTCTTCATATTTTTCACACCTTTTCAGGCTCTTCATATTTTTCAACACCGCTTCATGCTCCTCCTATTTTTCAGACCGTTTCATACACCTCATATTTTTTTCACCTTTTGAAGCTCTTCATATTTTTCACACCTTTTCAGGCTCCTCATGTTTTGCAACACCGCTTCATGCTCCTCCTATTTTTCAGACCGTTTCATACTCGTCATATTTTTGACACCTTTTGATGCTCTTCATATTTTTCACACCTTTTCAGGCTCTTCATTTTTTCAACACCGCTTCATGCTCCTCCTATTTTTCAGACCGTTTCATGCTCATCTCATTTTTGACACCTTTGGAAGCTTTTCATATTTTTCACAACTTTTCAGGCTCTTCATGTTTTGAACACCGCTTCATGCTCCTCCTATTTTTCAGACCGTATCATGCTCCTCATATTTTTCACACCTTTTGAAGCTCTTCATATATTTCACACCTTTTCAGGCTTTTCATTATTTTCAACACCACTTCATGCTCCTCTTATTTTTCAGACCGTTTCATGCTCATCTCATTTTGACACCTTTGGAAGCTCTTCATGTTTTTCACATCTTCTGAAGCTCTTCATATTTTTCACAAATTTTCAGGCTCTTTATGATTTTCAACACCGCTTCATGCTCCTCCTATTTTTCAGACCGCTTCATACTCCTCTCATTTTTGACACCTTTTGAAGCTTTTCATATTTTTGACACCTTTTGAAGCTCTTCATATTTCTCACACGTTTTCAGGCTCTTCATGATTTTCAACACGGATTCATGCTCCTCCTCTTTTTCAGACCGTTTCATACTGCTCATATTTTGGATACCTTTTGAATCTCCTCATATTTTTTACACCTTTTGAACCTCTTCTTATATTTCACACTTTTTCAGGCTCTTCATGTTTTTCAGCACGGCTTCATGCTCCTCCTATTTTTCAGACCGTTTCATGCTCCTCATATTTTTCACACCTTTTGAAGCTCTTCATATTTTTCACACCTTTTAAGCCTCTTCATGTTTTTTAACACCGCTTCATGCTCCTCCTATTTTCAAGACAGTTTCATACTCCTCATGTATTTCATACCTTTTGAAGCTCCTCATATTTTTCACACCTTTTCAGGCTCTTCATATTTTTGAAAACCGCTTCATGCTCCTCCTATTTTTAAGACCGTTTCATGCTCCTCATATATTTCACACCTTTTGAAGTTCTTCATATTTTTCACACCTTTTCAGGCTCTGCATGTTTTTCAACACCGTTTCATGCTCCTCCTATTTTTCAGACGTTTCATGCTCCTCATATTTTTGACACATTTTCAAGTTATTGATATATTTCACACCTTCTCAGGCTCTTCATTTTTTGGAACACGACTTCTTGTTCCTCCTATTTTTCAGACCGTTTCATGCTCATCTCATTTTTGACACCTTTTGAAGCTCTTCATATATTTGACACCATTTGAAGCTCTTCATATTTTTCACAACTTGTCAGGCTCTGCATGTTTTTGAACACCGTTTCATGCTACTCCTATATTCCAGACCGATTCTTGCTGCTCATATATTTGACACCTTTTGAAGCTCTTCATATTTTTAACACCTTTTCAGGCTCTTCATGTTTTTCAACACCGCTTCATGCTCCTCCTATTTTTCAGACCTTTTCATGCTCCTCATATTTTTGACACCTTTTGAAGCTCTTCATATTTTTCATACATTTTGAAGCTCTTCATATTTTTCACTCGTTTTCAGGCTCTTCATGTTTTTCAACAACGCTTCATGCTCCTCATATTTTTCAGACCGTTTCATGCTCCTCATATATTTCAAACCTTTTGCACCTCTTCATATTTTTCACACCTTTTCAATGTCTTCATGTTTTTGAACACCGTTTCATGCTGCTCCTATTTTTCAAAACGTTTCATGCTCCTCATATTTTTGACACCTCTTGAAGCTCTTCATATTTTTCACACCTCTTCAGGCTCTTCATGATTTTCAACACCGCTTCATGCTCCTTGTATTTTTCAGACCCTTTCATGCTCCTCATATTTTGACACCTTTTTAAGCTCTTCATATTTTTCACACCTTTTCAGGCTTTTCATGTTTTTGAACACCGCCACAGGGTCCTCCTATTTTTCACACCGTTTATTGCTGCTCATATTTCTGACACCTTTTGAAGCTCTTCATATTTTTCACACCTTTTCAGGCTCTTCATGTTTTTCAACACCGCTTCATGCTCCTCCTATTTTTAAGACCGTTTCATGCTCCTTATATTTTTCACAACTTTTGAAGCTCTTCATATTTTTCACACCTTTTCAGACTCTTCATATTTTTCAACACCGCTTCATGCTCCTCCTATTTTTCAGACCGTTTCACGCTCCTCATATTTTTGACACCTTTTGAAGCTCTTCATATTTTTCACACCTTTTCAGACTCTTCATATTTTTCAAAACCGCTTCATGCTCCTCCTATTTTTGAGACCGTTTCATGCTCCTCATATTTTAGACACCTTTTGAAGCTCTTCATATTCTTCACACCTTTTCAGGCTCTTCCTGTTTTTCAAAACCACTTTATGCTCCTCCTATTTTTCAGACCGTTTCATGCTCCTCATATTTTTGACACCTTTTGAAGCTCTTCATATTTTTCACACCTTTTCAGGCTCTTCATGTTTTGCAACACCGCTTCATGCTGTTCCTATTTTTCAGACCGTTTCATGCTCCTCATATTTTTGAGACCTTTTGAAGCTCTTCATATCTTTCACACCTTTTCAGGCTCTTCATGTTTTTCAATACCACTTCATGCTCCACCTATTTTTCAGACCGTTTCATGCTCATCTCATTTTTGACACCTTTTGAAGCTCTTCATATTTTTCACACCTTTTGAAGCTCTTCATATTCTTCATACGTTTTCATGCTCTTTATGTTTTTCAACACCGCTTCTTGCTCCTCCTATTGTTCAGACCGTTTAATGCTTCTCATATTTTTGACACGTTTTAAAGCTCTTCATATTTTTCACACATTTTGAAGCTCTTCATATTCTTCATACGTTTTCATGCTCTTTATGTTTTTCAACACCGCTTCATGCTTCTCCTATTTCTCAGACCGTTTCATGCTCCTCATATTTTTGGCACCTTTTGAAGCTCTTCATATTTTTCACACCTTTTCAGGCTCTTGATGTTTTTCCACACCACTTCATGCATCTCCTATTTTTCAACCCGTTTCATGCTCCTCATGTATTTCACACATTTTGAAGCTCTTCATATTTTTTAAACCTTTTCAGGCTCTTCATGTTTTTGAACACCACTTCATGCTCCTTATATTTTTCAGAGAGTTTCATGTTGCGCATGTATTTCACACCTTCTGAAGCTCTTCATATTTTTCACACCTTTTCAGGCTCTTCATGTTTTTCCACACCACTTCATGCTTCTCCTAATTTTCAGCTCTTTCATGCTCCTCATGTATTTCACACCTTTTGAAGCTTTTCATATTTTTCACACCTTTTCAGGCTCTTCATGTTTTTCAACACCGATTCATGCTCCTCCTCTTTTTCAGACCGTTTCATGCTCCTCATATTTTTGACACCTTTTGAAGCTCTTCATATTTCTCACACCTTTTCCGGCTCTTCATGTTTTTCAACACCGCTTCATGCTCCTCCTATTTTTCAGACCGTTTCATGCACCTCATATTTTTCTCACCTTTTGAAGCTCTTCATATTTTTCACACCTTTTCAGGCTCCTCATGTTTTGCAACACCGCTTCATGCTCCTCCTATTTTTCAGACCGTTTCATACTCCTCATATTTTTGACACCTTTTGATGCTCTTTATATTTTTCACATCTTTTCCGTCTCTTCATTTTTTCAACACCGCTTCATGCTCCTCCTATTTTTCAGACCATTTCATGCTCATCTCATTTTTGACACCTTTGGAAGCTTTTCATATTTTTCACAACTTTTCAGGCTCTTCATGTTTTGAACACCGCTTCATGCTCCTCCTATTTTTCAGACCGTATCATGCTCCTCATATTTTGACACCTTTTGAAGCTCTTCATATATTTCACACCTTTTCAGTCTCTTCTTTTTTTTCAACACCACCTCATGCACCTCCTATTTTTCAGACCGTTTCATTTTGATCTCATTTTTGACACCTTTTGAAGCTCTTCATATTTTTCACACCTTTTCTGGCTCTTCATGTTTTTCAACACCGGTTCATGATCCTCCTATTTTTTAGACCGTTTCATGCTCCTCATATATTTGACACCTTTTGAAGCTCTTCATATATTTCACACCTTTTCAAGCTCTTCATGTTTTTCAACACCACTTCATGCTCCTCGTATTTTTAAGGCCGTTTAATGCTCCTCATATTTTTGACACCTTTAGAAGCTCTTCATATTTTTCACACATTTTCAGGCTCTTCATGTTTCTCAACACCGCTTCCTGCTCCTCCTCTTTTTCAGACCGTTTCATGCTCCTCATATATTTGACACATTTTGAAGCTCTTCATGTTTCTCACAGCTTTTCAGGTTCTTCATGTTTTTCAACACTACTTCATGCTCCTCCTATTTTTCAGACGGTTTCATGCTCATCTCATTTTGACACCTTTTGAAGCTCTTCATATTTTTCACATCTTTTGAAGCTCTTCATATTTTTCACACGTTTTCAGGCTCTTCATGTTGTTAAACACCCTTTCTTGCTCCTCCTATTTTTCAGACCGTTTCATGCTCCTCATATTTTTGACACGTTTTGAAGCTCTTCATATTTTTCACACCTTTTCAGGCTCTTCATGTTTTTGAACACCGTTTCATAGTCCTCCTATTTTTCATACCGTTTCATTCTCCTCATATTTTTGACACCTTTTGAAGCTCTTCATATTTTTCACTACTTTTCAGGGTCTTCCTGTTTTTGAACACCGCTTCATGCTCCTCCTATTTTTCAGACCGTTTCATGCTCCTCATGTATTTCACATCTTTTGAAGCTCTTCATATTTTTCACACCTTTTCAGGCTCTTCATGTTTTTCCACACCACTTCATGCTTCTCCTAATTTTCAGCTCTTTCATGCTCCTCATGTATTTCACACCTTTTGAAGCTTTTCATATTTTTCACACCTTTTCAGGCTCTTCATGTTTTTCAACACCGCTTCATGCTCCTCCTCTTTTTCAGACCGTTTCATGCTCCTCATATTTTTGACACCTTTTGACGCTCTTCATATTTTTCACACCTTTTCGGGCTCTTCATGTTTTGAACACCGCTTCATACTCCTCCTATATTTCAGACAGTTTCATGCTCATCTCATTTTTGACACCTTTTGAAGCTTTTCATATTTTTCACAACTTTTCAGGCTCTTCATGTTTTTGAACACCTCTTCATGCTAATCCTATTTTTCAAACCATAACCTGCTCCTCATATTTTTCACACCTTTTGAAGCTCTTCATATTTTTTAAACCTTTTCAGGCTCTTCATGTTTTTGAACACCACTTCATGCTCCTTATATTTTTCAGAGAGTTTCATGCTGCGCATGTATTTCACACCTTCTGAAGCTCTTCATATTTTTCACACCTTTTCAGGCTCTTCATGTTTTTCCACACCACTTCATGCTTCTCCTAATTTTCAGCTCTTTCATGCTCCTCATGTATTTCACACCTTTTGAAGCTTTTCATATTTTTCACACCTTTTCAGGCTCTTCATGTTTTTCAACACCGATTCATGCTCCTCCTCTTTTTCAGACCGTTTCATGCTCCTCATATTTTTGACACCTTTTGAAGCTCTTCATATTTCTCACACCTTTTCCGGCTCTTCATGTTTTTCAACACCGCTTCATGCTCCTCCTATTTTTCAGACCGTTTCATGCTCCTCATATTTTTCACACCTTTTGAAGCTCTTCATATTTTTCACACCTTTTCAGGCTCTTCATATTTTTGAACACCGCTTCATGCTCCTCCTATTTTTTAGACCGTTTCATGCTCCTCATATTTTTCACACCTTTTGAAGCTCTTCATATTTTTCACACGATTTCAGGCTCTTCATGTTTTTGAACACCATTTCATGCTCCTCCTATTTTGCAGACCGTTTCATGCTCCTCATATTTTTGACACCTTTTGAAGCTCTTCATATTTTTCATATTTTTGAAGCTCTTCATATTTTCACACGTTTTCAGACTCTTCATGTTTTTCAACACCGCTTCATGATCCTGCTATTTTTCAGACCGTTTCATGCTCCTCATATATTTCACACCTTTTGAAGCTCTTCATATTTTTCACACCTTTTGAAGCTCTTCATATTTTTCATATTTTTGAAGGTCTTCATATTTTTCACACCTTTTCAGGCTCTTCATATTTTTGAACACCGCTTCATGCTCCTCCTATTTTTCAGAGTGTTTCATGCTCCTCATGTATTTCACACCTTTTGAAGCTCTTCATATTTTTCACACCTTTTCAGGCTCTTCAAGTTTTTCCACACCACTTCATGCTTCTCCTAATTTTCAGCTCTTTCATGCTCCTCATGTATTTCACACCTTTTGAAGCTTTTCATATTTTTCACACCTTTTCAGGCTCTTCATGTTTTTCAACACCGCTTCATGCTCCTCCTCTTTTTCAGACCGTTTCATGCTCCTCATATTTTTGACACCTTTTGAAGCTCTTCATATTTTTCATACCTTTTCGGGCTCTTCATGTTTTGAACACCGCTTCATACTCCTCCTATATTTCAGGCAGTTTCATGCTCATCTCATTTTTGACACCTTTTGAAGCTTTTCATATTTTTCACAACTTTTCAGGCTCTTCATGTTTTTGAACACCTCTTCATGCTAATCCTATTTTTGAAACCATAACTTGCTCCTCATATTTTTGACACCTTTTGAAGCTCTTCATATTTTTTACACCTTTTCAGGCTCTTCATGTTTTTGAACACCACTTCATGCTCCTTATATTTTTCAGAGAGTTTCATGCTCCTCATGTATATCACACCTCTAAAGCTCTTCATATTTTTCACACCTTTTCAGGCTCTTCATGTTTTTCCACACCACTTCATGCTTCTCCTAATTTTCAGCTCTTTCATGCTCCTCATATATTTCACACCTTTTGAAGCTTTTCATATTTTTCACAACTTTTCAGGCTCTTCATGTTTTTGAACACCTCTTCATGCTAATCCTATTTTTGAAACCATAACTTGCTCCTCATATTTTTGACACCTTTTGAAGCTCTTCATATTTTTTACACCTTTTCAGGCTCTTCATGTTTTTCAACACCGCTTCATGCTCCTCGTATTTTTCAGACCGTTTCATGCTCCTCATATTTTTCCCACCTTTGGAAGCTTTTCATTTTTTAACACCTTTTCAGGCTCTTCATGTTTTTCAACACCGCTTCATCCTCCTCCTATTTTTCAGACCGTTTCATGCTCCTCATATTTTTGACACCTATTGATGCTCTTAAAATTTTTCACACCTTTTCAGGCTCTTCATTTCTTCAACACCACTTCATGCTCCTCATATTTTTCAGGCAGTATCATGCTTCTCATATTTTTCACATCTTTTGAAGCTCTTCATATTTTTCACACCTTTTTAGGCTCTTCATATTTTTCAACACCATTTCATGCCACTTCTATTTTTCAGACCGTTTCATGCTCCTCATATTTTTCACAACTTTTGAAGTTCTTCATATTTTTCACACCTTTTCATGTTTTTGAACACCGCCACAGGGTCCTCCTATTTTTCACACCGTTTATTGCTGCTCATATTTCTGACACCTTTTGAAGCTCTTCATATTTTTCACACCTTTTCAGGCTCTTCATGTTTTTCAACACCGCTTCATGCTCCTCCTATTTTTAAGACCGTTTCATGCTCCTTATATTTTTCACAACTTTTGAAGCTCTTCATATTTTTCACACCTTTTCAGACTCTTCATATTTTTCAACACCGCTTCATGCTCCTCCTATTTTTCAGACCGTTTCACGCTCCTCATATTTTTGACACCTTTTGAAGCTCTTCATATGTTTCACACCTTTTCAGACTCTTCATATTTTTCAAAACCGCTTCATGCTCCTCCTATTTTTGAGACCGTTTCATGCTCCTCATATTTTAGACACCTTTTGAAGCTCTTCATATACTTCACACCTTTTCAGGCTCTTCCTGTTTTTCAAAACCACTTTATGCTCCTCCTATTTTTCAGACCGTTTCATGCTCCTCATATTTTTGACACCTTTTGAAGCTCTTCATATTTTTCACACCTTTTCAGGCTCTTCATGTTTTGCAACACCGCTTCATGCTGTTCCTATTTTTCAGACCGTTTCATGCTCCTCATATTTTTGAGACCTTTTGAAGCTCTTCATATCTTTCACACCTTTTCAGGCTCTTCATGTTTTTCAATACCACTTCATGCTCCACCTATTTTTCAGACCGTTTCATGCTCATCTCATTTTTGACACCTTTTGAAGCTCTTCATATTTTTCACACCTTTTGAAGCTCTTCATATTCTTCATACGTTTTCATGCTCTTTATGTTTTTCATCACCGCTTCTTGCTCCTCCTATTGTTCAGACCGTTTAATGCTTCTCATATTTTTGACACGTTTTAAAGCTCTTCATATTTTTCACACATTTTGAAGCTCTTCATATTCTTCATACGTTTTCATGCTCTTTATGTTTTTCAACACCGCTTCATGCTTCTCCTATTTCTCAGACCGTTTCATGCTCCTCATATTTTTGGCACCTTTTGAAGCTCTTCATATTTTTCACACCTTTTCAGGCTCTTCATATTTTTTCAAAACCGCCTCATGCTCCTCCTATTTTTCAGAACTTTACATGCTGCTCATGTATTTCACAGCTTTTGAAGCTTTTCATAATTTTCACACCTTTTCAGGCTCCTCATGTTTTTGAACACCGCTTCATGCTCCTCCTATTTTTCAGACCGTTTCATGCTCCTCATATTTTTGACACCTTTTGAAGCGCTTCATATTTTTCACACCTTTTCAGGCTCTTCATTTTTTCAACACCGCTTCATGCTCCTCCTATTTTTCAGAGCGTTTCATGCTCATCTCATTTTTGACACCTTAGGAAGCTTTTCATATTTTTCACAACTTTTCAGGCTCTTCATGTTTTGAACACCGCTTCATGCTCCTCCTATTTTTCAGACCGTATCATGCTCCTCATATTTTTCACAACTTTTGAAGCTCTTCATATTTTTCACACCTTTTCAGGCTCTTCATGTTTTTGAACACCTCTTCATCTTCCTCCTATTTTTCAGACCGTTTCTTGCTCCTCATATTTTTGACACGTTTTGAAGCTCTTCATATTTTTCACACCTTTTCAGGCTCTTCATGTTTTTGAACACCGTTTCATAGTCCTCCTATTTTTCATACCGTTTCATTCTCCTCATATTTTTGACACCTTTTGAAGCTCTTCATATTTTTCACTACTTTTCAGGGTCTTCCTGTTTTTGAACACCGCTTCATGCTCCTCCTATTTTTCAGAACTTTTCATGCTCCTCATATTTTTGACACCTTTTGAAGCTCTTCATATTTTTCATATTTTTGAAGCTCTTCATATTTTCACACGTTTTCAGACTCTTCATGTTTTTCAACACCGCTTCATGATCCTGCTATTTTTCAGACCGTTTCATGCTCCTCATATATTTCACACCTTTTGAAGCTCTTCCTATTTTTCACACCTTTTGAAACTCTTCATATTTTTCATATTTTTGAAGCTCTTCATATTTTTCACACCTTTTCAGGCTCTTCATATTTTTGAACACCGCTTCATGCTCCTCCTATTTTTCAGACCGTTTCATGCTCCTCATGTATTTCACACCTTTTGAAGCTCTTCATATTTTTCACACCTTTTCAGGCTCTTCATGTTTTTCCACACCACTTCATGCTTCTCCTAATTTTCAGCTCTTTCATGCTCCTCATGTATTTCACACCTTTTGAAGCTTTTCATATTTTTCACACCTTTTCAGGCTCTTCATGTTTTTCAACACCGCTTCATGCTCCTCCTCTTTTTCAGACCGTTTCATGCTCCTCATATTTTTGACACGTTTTGAAGCTCTTCATATTTTTCACACCTTTTCGGGCTCTTCATGTTTTGAACACCGCTTCATACTCCTCCTATATTTCAGACAGTTTCATGCTCATCTCATTTTTGACACCTTTTGAAGCTTTTCATATTTTTCACAACTTTTCAGGCTCTTCATGTTTTTGAACACCTCTTCATGCTAATCCTATTTTTCAAACCATAACATGCTCCTCATATTTTTCACACCTTTTGAAGCTCTTCATATTTTTTAAACCTTTTCAGGCTCTTCATGTTTTTGAACACCACTTCATGCTCCTTATATTTTTCAGAGAGTTTCATGCTGCACATGTATTTCACACCTTCTGAAGCTCTTCATATTTTTCACACCTTTTCAGGCTCTTCATGTTTTTCCACACCACTTCATGCTTCTCCTAATTTTCAGCTCTTTCATGCTCCTCATGTATTTCACACCTTTTGAAGCTTTTCATATTTTTCACACCTTTTCAGGCTCTTCATGTTTTTCAACACCGCTTCATGCTCCTCCTCTTTTTCAGACCGTTTCATGCTCCTCATATTTTTGACACGTTTTGAAGCTCTTCATATTTTTCACACCTTTTCGGGCTCTTCATGTTTTGAACACCGCTTCATACTCCTCCTATATTTCAGACAGTTTCATGCTCATCTCATTTTTGACACTTTTTGAAGCTTTTCATATTTTTCACAACTTTTCAGGCTCTTCATGTTTTTGAACACCTCTTCATGCTAATCCTATTTTTCAAACCATAACATGCTCCTCATATTTTTCACACCTTTTGAAGCTCTTCATATTTTTTAAACCTTTTCAGGCTCTTCATGTTTTTGAACACCACTTCATGCTCCTTATATTTTTCAGAGAGTTTCATGCTGCGCATGTATTTCACACCTTCTGAAGCTCTTCATATTTTTCACACCTTTTCAGGCTCTTCATGTTTTTCCACACCACTTCATGCTTCTCCTAATTTTCAGCTCTTTCATGCTCCTCATGTATTTCACACCTTTTGAAGCTTTTCATATTTTTCACACCTTTTCAGGCTCTTCATGTTTTTCAACACCGATTCATGCTCCTCCTCTTTTTCAGACCGTTTCATGCTCCTCATATTTTTGACACCTTTTGAAGCTCTTCATATTTCTCACACCTTTTCCGGCTCTTCATGTTTTTCAACACCGCTTCATGCTCCTCCTATTTTTCAGACCGTTTCATGCACCTCATAATTTTCTCACCTTTTGAAGCTCTTCATATTTTTCACACCTTTTCAGGCTCCTCATGTTTTGCAACACCGCTTCATGCTCCTCCTATTTTTCAGACCGTTTCATACTCCTCATATTTTTGACACCTTTTGATGCTCTTCATATTTTTCACATCTTTTCCGTCTCTTCATTTTTTCAACACCGCTTCATGCTCCTCCTATTTTTCAGACCATTTCATGCTCATCTCATTTTTGACACCTTTTGAAGCTTTTCATATTTTTCACAACTTTTCAGGCTCTTCATGTTTTGAACACCGCTTCATGCTCCTTCTATTTTTCAGACCGTATCATGCTCCTCATATTTTGACACCTTTTGAAGCTCTTCATATATTTCACACCTTTTCAGTCTCTTCTTTTTTTTCAACACCACCTCATGCACCTCCTATTTTTCAGACCGTTTCATTTTGATCTCATTTTTGACACCTTTTGAAGCTCTTCATATTTTTCACACCTTTTCTGGCTCTTCATGTTTTTCAACACCGGTTCATGATCCTCCTATTTTTTAGACCGTTTCATGCTCCTCATATATTTGACACCTTTTGAAGCTCTTCATATATTTCACACCTTTTCAAGCTCTTCATGTTTTTCAACACCACTTCATGCTCCTCGTATTTTTAAGGCCGTTTAATGCTCCTCATATTTTTGACACCTTTAGAAGCTCTTCATATTTTTCACACATTTTCAGGCTCTTCATGTTTCTCAACACCGCTTCCTGCTCCTCCTCTTTTTCAGACCGTTTCATGCTCCTCATATATTTGACACATTTTGAAGCTCTTCATGTTTCTCACAGCTTTTCAGGTTCTTCATGTTTTTCAACACTACTTCATGCTCCTCCTATTTTTCAGACGGTTTCATGCTCATCTCATTTTGACACCTTTTGAAGCTCTTCATATTTTTCACATCTTTTGAAGCTCTTCATATTTTTCACACGTTTTCAGGCTCTTCATGTTGTTAAACACCCTTTCTTGCTCCTCCTATTTTTCAGACCGTTTCATGCTCCTCATAATTTTGACACCTTTTGAGACTCTTCATGTTTTTTCACACCGTTTCATGTTCCTCTTACTTTTCAGACCGTTTCATGTTTCTCCTATTTTTAAAAGCTTTTGAAACTCTTCATATTTTTCACACCTTTTCATGCTTGTCATGTTTTTCAACAAAGTTTCACACTCCTCATATTTGGACACCCTTTGATGGTCTCCATATTTTTCACACCTTTTCATGCACTTCATGTTTTTCAACACCGTTTCATTCTCCTCCTATTTTTCAGACCGTTTCATGCTCTGCATATTTTTCACACCTTTTGAAGATCTTCAAATTTTTCACACCTTTTTAGACGCTTCATGTTTTTCAACACCGCTTCATGCTCCTCCTGTTTTTCAGACCGTTTCATGTTCCTCATATTTTTGACACCTTTTGAAGCTCTTCGTATTTTTCACACCTTTTCAGGCTCTTCATGATTTCAACACAGTTTCATGCTCCTCCTATTTTTCAGACCGTTTCATGCTCCTCATATTTTTGAAACCATTTGAAGCCCGTCATATTTTTCACACCTTTTCATGGTCTTCATGTTTTTCAACACCATTTCATGCTCCTCCTATTTTTCAGACCGTTTCATGCTCCTCATATTTTTGAAACCATTTGAAGCCCGTCATATTTTTCACACCTTTACAGTCACTTCATGTTTTTCAACACCGTTTCATGCTCCTCCTATTTTTCAGCCTGGTTCATGCTCCTCGTATTTTTCAGGCCGTTTCATGCTCGTCATAATTTTGAAACCTTTTGAAGCCCTTGATATTTTTCACACCTTTTCATGCTCTTCATGTTTTTCAACAACGTTTTATGCTCCTCCTATTTTTCAGACCGTTTCATGCTCCTCATATTTTTGACACCTTTTGAAGCTCTTCATATATTTCACACCTTTTCATGCTCTTCATGTTTTTCAACACCGCTTCATGCTCCTCCTGTTTTTCAGACCGCTTCATGCTCCTCATATTTTTGACACCTTTTGAAGCTCTTCATATAATTCACTCTTTTCAGGCTCTTCATGTTTTTCAACACCGTTTCATGCTCCTGCTATTTTTCAGATCGTTTCATGTTCCTCACATTTTTGACACTTTTTGAAGCTCTTCATATTTTTCACACCTTTTCAGGCGCTTCTATTTTTTCAACAACGCTTCATGCTCCTCCTATTTTTCAGACCGTTCATGCTGGACATATTTTTGACACCCTTTGAAGCTCTTCATATTTTTCACACATTTTCAGGCTCTTCATGTTCTTCAAAACCGTTTCATGCTCCTGTTATATTTCAGACAGTTTCATGCTCCTCATATTTTTGACACCTTTTGAAACTCTTCATATTTTTCACACCTTTTCAGGCTCTTCATGTTTTTCAACACCGCTTCATGCTCCTCTTATTTTTCATACCGTGTCATGCTCCTCTTATTTTTGACACATTTTGAAGCTCTTCATATTTTTCAAACCTTTACAGGCTCTTCATGTTTTTCAACACCGCTTCATGCTCCTCCAATTTTTCAGACAATTTCATGCTCGTCATATTTTTCAAACCTTTTAAAGCTCTTCATAATTTTCACACCTATTCATGCTCTTCATTTTTTCCACACTGTTTCATGCTTCTCCTATTTTTCAGACCGTTTCATGCTCCTCTTATTTTTCAGACCGTTTAATGTTCTTCCTATTTTTGACACGTTTTGAGGCTCTTCATATTTTTCTCACATTTTCAGGTTCTTCATGTTTTCGAACACCGCGTCATGCTCCTCCTATTTTTGAGACAGTTTTATGCTCCTCATGTATTTCACAGCTTTTGAATCTCTTCAGAATTTTCCCACCTTTCAGGCTCTTCATGTTTTTGAACACCGTTTCGTGGTCTTCGTATTTTTCAGACCGTTTCATGCTCCTCATATTTTTGACACCTTTAGAAACTCTTCATATTTTTCACACCTTTTCAGGTTCTTCATGTTTTTGAACACCGTTTCATGCTCCTCCTGGTTTTCAGACCATTTCATGCTCCTCATATTTTTGACACATTTTGAATCTCTTCATATTTTTCACACCTTTTCAGACTCTTCATGTTTTTGAAGACCGCTTCATGCTCCTCCTATTTTTCAGACCGTTTCATGCTATTCATGTATTTAATACCTTTTGAAGCTCTTCATATTTTTCACACCTTTTCAGGCTCTTCATGTTTTTGAACACCTTTTCATGCTCCTCGTATTTTTCTGACCGTTTCATGCTCCTCATAATTTTGACCCTTTTTGAACCTCCTCATATTTTTCGCATCATTTGAACCTCTTCATATATTTCACATCATTTCAGGCTCTTCATGTTTTTCAACACCACTACATGCTCCTCCTATTTTTCAGACCGTTTCATGCTCCTCATAATTTTGACACGTTTTGAAGCTCTTCAAATTTTTCACACCTTTTCAGGCTCTTCATCTTTTTCAACACCACTTCATGCTCCTCCTATTTTTCAGACAGTTTCATTCCTCTCATGTATTTCACACCTTTTGAAGCTCTTCATATTTTTCACACCTTTTCAGGCTCTTCATGTTTTTGAAAACCACTTCATGCTCCTCCTATTTTATACACAGTTTCATGCTCCAAATGTATTTCACACCTTTTGAAGCTCTTCTTATTTTTCACACATTTTCAGGCTCTTCATTTGTTTGAACACCGTTTCATGCTGCTCCTAATTTTCAGACCGTTTCATTCTCATCTCATTTTGACAGCTTTTGAAGCTCTTCATATTTTCACTCCTTTTGAAGCTCTTCATATATTTCACATATTTTCAGGCTCTTCTTTTTTTTCAACACCACTTCACGCTCCTCCTAATTTTCAGACCGTTTCATGATCACCTTATTTTGACAGCTTTTGAAGCTCTTCATATTTTCACGCCTTTTGAAGCTCTACATATTATTCACATCTTTTCAGGCTCTTCATGATTTTCAACACCGCTTCATGCTCATCCTATTTTTCAGACTGTTTCATGCTCATCTCATTTTTGACACCTTTGGAAAGTCTTCATATTTTTTCACACGTTTTCAGGCTCTTCAAGTTTTTCAACAACATTTCATGCTCCTCCTATTTTTCAGACAGTTTCATGCTCCTCATATTTTTGACACGTTTTGAGGCTCTTCATATTTTTCACAACTTTTCAGGCTCTTCATGTTTTTGATCAGCGTTTCATGCTCCTCCTATTTTTCAGACCGTTTCATGCTCCTCATATTTTTTACACCTTTTGAAGCTCTTCATATTTTTCAAAACTTTTCAGCCTCTCCATCTTTTTCCACACCACTTCATGCTCCTCCTATTTTTCAGACCGTTTCATGCTCCTCATGTATTTGACACCTTTTGAAGCTCTTCATATTTTTCACACCTTTTCAGGCTCTTCATGTTTTTGATCAGCGTTTCATGCTCCTCCTATTTTTCAGACCGTATCATGCTCCTCATATTTTTGACACCTTTTGAAGCTCTTCGTATTTTTCACACCTTTTCAGGCTCTTCATCTTTTTCCACACCACTTCATGATCCTCCTATTTTTAAGACCGTTTCATGCTCCTCATGTATTTCACATCTTTTGAAGCTCTCTATATTTTTCACACCTTGTCAGGCTCTTCATGTTTCTGAACAGTGCTTCATGCTCCTCCTATTTTTCAGACCGTATCATGCTCCTCATATTTTTGAAACATTTTGAAGCTCTTCATATTTTTCACACCTTTTCAGGCTCTCCATGTTTTTGAACACCACTTTATGCTTCTCATATTTTTCACACTGTTTCATGGTCCTCATGTATTTCACACCTTTTGAAGCTCTTTATATTTTTCACACCTTTTCAGGCTCTTCATATATTTGAACACCGCTTCATGCTCCTCCTATTTTTCAGAGAGTTTCATGCTCCTCATGTATTTCAAACTTTTGAAGCTCTTCATATTTTTCACAGCTTTTCAGGCTCTTCATGTTTTTCCACACCACTTCATGCTTCTCCTAATTTTCAGACCGTTTCATGCTCCTCATGTATTTCACACCTTTTGAAGCTCTTCATATTTTTCACACCTTTTCAGGCTCTTCATGTTTTTGATCACCGTTTCATGCTCCTTCTATTTTTCAGACAGTTTCATGCTCCTCATATTTTTGACACTTTTTGAAGCTCTTCATATTTTTCACACCTTTTCAGGCTCTTCATGTTTTTCAACACCACTTCATGCTCCTCCTATTTTTCAGACTGTTTCATGCTCCTCATATATTTGACACATTTAGAAGCTCTTCATATTTTCACACCTTTTCAGGCTCTTCATATTTTTCAACACCGCTTCATGCTCCTCCTATTTTTCAGACGGTTTCATGTTGATCTCATTTTTGACACCTTTTGAAGCTCTTCATATTTTTCACACCTTTTGAAACTCTTCATATTTTTCACAGCTTTTCAGGCCCTTCATGATTTTCAACACCACTTCATGCTTCTCCTAATTTTCAGACCGTTTCATGCTCCTCATGTATTTCACACCTTTTGAAGCTCTTCATATTTTTCACACCTTTTCAGGCTCTTCATATTTTTCAACACCGCATCATGCTCTTCCTATTTTTCAGACCCTTTCATGCAACTCATATTTTTCACACCTTTTAAAGCTCTTCATATTTTTCACACCTTTTCAGGCTCCTTATGTTTTTCAAGACCGATTCATTCTCCTCCTATTTTTCAGACCGTTTCATGCTCCTCATATCCTTGACACCTTTTAAAGCTCTTCATATTTTTCACAACTTTTCAGGCTCTTCATGATTTTGAACACAGCTTCATGCTCCTCCTATTTTTCAGACCGTTAAATGCTCCTCATGTATTTGACACCTTTTGAAGCTCTTCATATTTTTCACACGTTTTCAGGCTTTTCATGTTTTTGAACACCGCTTCATGCTCCGCCTATTTTTCAGACCGTTCATGCTCGTCATATTTTTGACACCTTTTGAAGCTCTTCATATTTTTCACACCTTTTCAGGCTCTTCAGGTTTTTCAACACTGCTTCATGCTCCACCTATTTTTCAGACCGTTTCATCCTCCTCATATTTGTGACACCTTTTGAAGCTCTTTATATTTTTCACACCTTTTCAGGCTCTTCAAGTTCTACAACACCACTTCATGCTCCTCCTTTTTTGCAGACCGTTTCATGCTCCGCATATTTTTGACACCTTTTGAATTTCTTCATATTTTTCACACCTTTTCAGGCTCTTCATGTTTTTGAACACCACTTCATGCTCCTCGTATTTTTCAGAGAGTTTCATGCTCCTCATGTCTTTCACACCTTATGAAGCTCTTCATATTTTCACACCTTTTCTGGCTCTTCATGTTTTTGAACACTGCTTCATGATTCTCCTATTTTTCAGACCCTTTCATGCTCTTCATATTTTTGACACATTTTGAAGCTCTTCATATTTTTACAACTTTTCAGGCTCTTCATGTTTTTCCACACCACTTCATGCTTCGCCTAATTTTCAGACCGTTTCATGCTCCTCTTGTATTTCACACATTTTGAAGCTCTTCATATTTTTCACACCCTTTTGGGCTCTTCATGTTTTTGACGACCGCTTCATGCTCCTCCTATTTTTCAGACCATTTGATGCTCCTCATATTTTTTTGACACCTTTTGAAGCTCTTCATATTTTTCACACCTTTTAGGCTCTTCATGTTTTTCAACACCGTTTCATGATCTTCCTATTTTTCAGACCGTTTCATTCTCATCTCATTTTGACACCTTTTGAAGCTCTTCATATTTTTCACATCTTTTCAGTCTCTTCATGTTTTTGAACACCACTTCATGCCTCTCCTATTTTTCAGAGAGTTTCATGCTCCTCATGTATTTCACACCTTTTGAAGCTCTTCATATTTTTCACACCTTTTCAATGTTCATGTTTTTCCACACAACTTCATGCTTCTCCTATTTTTCAGACCGTTTCATGCTCCTCATGTATTTCACACCTTTTGAAGCTCTTCATATTTTTCACACCTTTTCAGGCTCTTCAGGTTTTTCAACACGGCTTCATGCTCCACCTATTTTTCAGACCGTTTCTTCCTCCTCATATTTTTGACTCCTTTTGAAGCTCTTCATATTTTTCACACCTTTTCAGGCTCTTCAAGTTTTACAACACCACTTCATGCTCCTCCTATTTTTCAGAGAGTTTCATGCTCCTCATGTATTTCACACCGTATGAAGCTCTTCATATTTTTCACACCTTTTCAGGCTCTTCATGTTTTTCACACATTTTCAGGCTCTTCATGTTTTTCAACACCGTTTCATGCTGTTTCTATTTTTCAGACAGTTTCATGCTCCTCATATTTTTCACATCATTTGAAGCTCTTCATATTTTTCCCACCTTTTCAGACTTTTCTTGTTTTTCAACACCGCTTCATGCTCCTGCTATTTTTCAGACCGTTTCATGCCCCTCATATTTTTGACAGGTTTTGAGGCTTTTCATATTTTTCACACGTTTTCAGGATCTTCATGTTTTTCAACACCGCTTCATAATGCTCCTATTTTTCAGACTGTTTCATGCTCCTCATATTTTTGACACCTTTTGAAGCTCTTCATGTTTTTCACACCTTTTCAGGCTCTTCATGTTTTGCAACACAACTTCATTCTCCTAGTATTTTTAAGACCGTTTCATGCTCCTCATATTTTGACACCTTTAGAACCTCTTCATATTTTACACACCTTTTCAGGCTCTTCATGTTTTTCAACACCGCTTCATGCTCCTCCTCTTTTTCAGACCGTTTCATGCTCCTCATATTTTTGACACCTATTGAAGCTCTTCATATTTCTCACAACTTTTCAGGTTCTTCATGTTTTTCAACACCGCTTCATGCTGCTTCTATTTTTCAGACCGTTTCATGCTCCTCATAGTTTTCACATCTTTTGAAGCTCTTCATATTTTTCACACCTTTTGAAGCTCTTAATATTTTTCACACGTTTTCAGGCTCTTCATGTTTTTCAACACTGCTTCATGCTGATTCTGTTTTTAAGACCGTTTCATGCTCCTCATGTTTTTCACACCTTTTGAAGCTCTTCATGTTTTTCACACCTTTTGAAGCTCTTCATATTTTTCACACCTTTTCAGGCTCTCATGTTTTTCATCACCGTTTCATGCTGCTTCGGTTTTTCAGACCGTTTCATGCTCCTCATATTTTTCACACCTTTTGAAGCTCTTCATATTTATCACACCTTTTCAGGCTCTTCATGTTTTTAACACCACTTCATGCTCCTCGTATTTTTCAGACCGTTTCATGCCCTTCATATTTTTGACACCTTTTGAAGCTCTTCATATTTTTCACACTTTTCAGGCTCTTAATGTTTTTCAACACAACATAATGCTCCTCCTATTTTTCAGACTGTTTCATGCACCTCATATTTTTGATATTTTTAGAAGCTCTTCATATTTTTCACACCTTTTCAGGCTCTTCTAGTTTTTCAACACCACTTCATGCTCCTACAATTTCTCAGACCGTTTCATGCTCCTCATATTTTTGACACCTTTTGAAGCTCTTCATATTTTTCACACCTTTTCAGGCTCTTCATATTTTTCAACACCGCATCATGCTCCTCCTATTTTTCAGACCGTTTCATGCACCTCATATTTTACACACCTTTTAAAGCTCTTCATATTTTTCACACCTTTTCATGCTCCTTATGTTTTTAAACACCGATTCATTCTCCTCCTATTTTTCAGACCGTTTCATGCTCCTCATATATTTGACACATTTAGAAGCTCTTCATATTTTCACACCTTTTCAGGCTCTTCATTATTTTGAATACCGCTTCATGCTCCTCCTATTTTTCAGACGGTTTCATGTTGATCTCATTTTTGACACCTTTTGAAGCTCTTCATATTTTTCACACCTTTTGAAACTCTTCATATTTTTCACAGCTTTTCAGGCCCTTCATGATTTTCAACACCACTTCATGCTTCTCCTAATTTTCAGACCGTTTCATGCTCCTCATGTATTTCACACCTTTTGAAGCTCTTCATATTTTTCACACCTTTTCAGGCTCTTCATATTTTTCAACACCGCATCATGCTCTTCCTATTTTTCAGACCGTTTCATGCACCTCATATTTTTCACACCTTTTAAAGCTCTTCATATTTTTCACACCTTTTCAGGCTCCTTATGTTTTTCAAGACCGATTCATTCTCCTCCTATTTTTCAGACCATTTCATGCTCCTCATATTCTTGACACCTTTTAAAGCTCTTCATATTTTTCACAACTTTTCAGGCTCTTCATGATTTTGAACACCGCTACATGCTCCTCCTATTTTTCAGACCGTTAAATGCTCCTCATGTATTTGACACCTTTTGAAGCTCTTCATATTTTTCACACGTTTTCAGGCTCTTCATGTTTTTGAACACCGCTTCATGCTCCTCCTATTTTTCAGACCATTTCATGCTCGTCATATTTTTGACACCTTTTGAAGCTCTTCATATTTTTCACACCTTTTCAGGCTCTTCAGGTTTTTCAACACTGCTTCATGCTCCACCTATTTTTCAGACCGTTTCATCCTCCTCATATTTTTGACACCTTTTGAAGCTCTTCATATTTTTCACAACTTTTCAGGCTCTTCAAGTTCTACAACACCACTTCATGCTCCTCCTTTTTTGCAGACCGTTTCATGCTCCGCATATTTTTGACACGTTTTGAATTTCTTCATATTTTTCACACCTTTTCAGGCTCTTCATGTTTTTGAACACCACTTCATGCTCCTCGTATTTTTCAGAGAGTTTCATGCTCCTCATGTATTTCACACCTTATGAAGCTCTTCATATTTTTCACACCTTTTCAGGCTCTTCATGTTTTTGAACACCGCTTCATGATTCTCCTATTTTTCAGACCCTTTCATGCTCTTCATATTTTTGACACATTTTGAAGCTCTTCATATTTTTCACACCTTTTCAGGCTCTTCTTGTTTTTGAACAACGCTTCATGCTTCGCCTAATTTTCAGACCGTTTCATGCTCCTCTTGTATTTCACACATTTTGAAGCTATTCATATTTTTCACACCTTTTTAGGCTCTTCATGTTTTTGACAACCGCTTCATGCTCCTATTTTTTCAGACCATTTGATGCTCCTCATATTTTTTGACACCTTTTGAAGCTCTTCATATTTTTCACACCTTTTAGGCTCTTCATGTTTTTCAACACCGTTTCATGATCTTCCTATTTTTCAGACCGTTTCATTCTCATCTCATTTTTGACACCTTTTGAAGCTCTTCATATTTTTCACATCTTTTCAGTCTCTTCATGTTTTTGAACACCACTTCATGCCTCTCCTATTTTTCAGAGAGTTTCATGCTCCTCATGTATTTCACACCTTTTGAAGCTCTTCATATTTTTCACACCTTTTCAATGTTCATGTTTTTCCACACAACTTCATGCTTCTCCTATTTTTCAGACCGTTTCATGCTCCTCATGTATTTCACACCTTTTGAAGCTCTTCATATTTTTCACACCTTTTCAGGCTCTTCATGTTTTTGATCACCGTTTCATGCTCCTCCTATTTTTCAGACCGTTTCATGCTCCTCATATTCTTGACACCTTTTAAAGCTCTTCATATTTTTCACACCTTTTCAGGCTCTTCATGATTTTGAACACCACTTCATGCTCCTCCTATTTTTCAGACCATTTCATGCTCCTCATATTTTTCACACTTTTTGAAGCTCTTCATATTTTTCACAACTTTTCAGGCTCTTCATATTTTGAACACCGCTTCATGCTCCTCCTATTTTTCAGACCGTTAAATGCTCCTCATGTATTTGACACCTTTTGAAGCTCTTCATATTTTTCACACGTTTTCAGGCTCTTCATGTTTTTGAACACCGCTTCATGCTCCTCCTATTTTTCAGACCGTTTCATGCTCGTCATATTTTTGACACCTTTTGAAGCTCTTCATATTTTTCACACCTTTTTAGGCTCTTCATGTTTTTGACGACCGCTTCATATTCCTCCTATTTTTCAGACCATTTGATGCTCCTCATATTTTTTGACACCTTTTGAAGCTCTTCATATTTTTCACACCTTTTAGGCTCTTCATGTTTTTCAACACCGTTTCATGATCTTCCTATTTTTCAGACCGTTTCATTCTCATCTCATTTTTGACACCTTTTGAAGCTCTTCATATTTTTCACATCTTTTCAGTCTCTTCATGTTTTTGAACACCACTTCATGCCTCTCCTATTTTTCAGAGTTTCATGGTGCTCATGTATTTTACACCTTTTGAAGCTCTTCATATTTTTCACACCTTTTCAGGATGTTCATGTTTTTCCACACAACTTCATGCTTCTCCTATTTTTCAGACCGTTTCATGCTCCTCATATATTTCACACCTTTTGAAGTTCTTCATATTTTTCACACCTTTTCAGGCTCTTCATGTTTTTGACGACCGCTTCATGCTCCTCCTAGTTTTCAGACCATTTGATGCTCCTCATATTTTTTGACACCTTTTGAAGCTCTTCATATTTTTCACACCTTTTCAGGCTCTTCATGTTTTTGAACACTGCTTCATGCTCCTCCTATTTTTCAGACCGTTTCATGCTCCTCATAATTTTCACACCTTTTGAAGCTCTTCATATTTTTCACACCTTATCAGGCTCTTCAAGTTTTACAACACAACTTCATGCTCCTCCTATTTTTCAGAGAGTTTCATGCTCCTCATGTATTTCACACCTTATGAAGCTCTTCATATTTTTCACACCTTTTCAGGCTCTTCATGTTTTTCACACGTTTTCGGGCTCTTCATGTTTTTCAACACCGTTTCATGCTGTTTCTATTTTTCAGACAGTTTCATGCTCCTCATACTTTTCACATCTTTTGAAGTTCTTCATATTTATCACACCTTTTCAGGCTCTTCATGTTTTTCACACGTTTTCAGGCTCTTCATGTTTTTCAACACTGCTTCATGCTGCTTCTGTTTTTAAGACCGTTTCATGCTCCTCATGTTTTTCACACCTTTTGAAGCTCTTCATGTTTTTCACACCTTTTGAAGCTCTTCATATTTTTCTCACCTTTTCAGGGTCTCATGTTTTTCATCACCGTTTCATGCTGCTTCTGTTTTTCAGACCGTTTCAGGCTCCTCATATTTTTCACACCTTTTGAAGTTCTTCATATTTATCACACCTTTTCAGGCTCTTCATGTTTTTAACACCACTTCATGCTCCTCGTATTTTTCTGACCGTTTCATGCCCCTCATATTTTTGACACCTTTTGAAGCTCTTCATATTTTTCACACTTTTCAGGCTCTTAATGTTTTTCAACACAACATAATGCTCCTCCTATTTTTCAGACTGTTTCATGCACCTCACATTTTGAATACTTTTAGAAGGTCTTCATATTTTTCACACCTTTTCAGGCTCTTCTAGTTTTTCAACACCACTTCATGCTCCTCCAATTTTTCAGACCGTTTCATGCTCCTCATATTTTTGACACATTTAGAAGGTATTCATATTTTTCACACCTTTTCAGGCTCTTCATTTTTCAACACCACATCATGCTCCTCCTATTTTTCAGACCGTTTCATGCTCATCTCAGTTTTGAAACGTTTTGAAGCTCTTCATATTTTCACACCTTTTGAAGCTTTTCATATTTTTCACAACTTTACAGGCTCTTCATGTTTTTGACCACCGCTTCATGCTCCTCCTATTTTCTGACCGTATCATGCTCCTGATATTTTTCACACCTTTTCAAGCTCTTCATATTTTTCACACCTTTTCAGGCTCTTCATATTTTTATACACCACTTCATGCTTCTCCTATTTTCCAGCCAGTTTCATGCTCCTCATGTATTTCACACCTTTTGAAGCTATTCATATTTTTCAGACATTTTCAGGCTCTTCATGATTTCCACACCGTTTCATGATCGTCCGATTTTTCAGACCGTTTCATGCTCCTCATGTATTTCACACCTTTTGAAGCTCTTCATATTTTTCACTTCTTTTCAGGCTCTTCATGTTTTGCAACACCCCTTCATTCTCCTCCTATTTTTCAGACCGTTTCATGCTCCTCATATTCTTGACACCTTTTAATGCTCTTCATATTTTTCACACCTTTTCAGGCTCTTCATGTTTTTGAACACCGCTTCATGATTCTCCTATTTTTCAGACCCTTTCATGCTCTTCATATTTTTGACACATTTTGAAGCTCTTCATATTTTTCACACGTTTTCAGGCTCTTCATGTTTTTCCACACCACTTCATGCTTCGCCTAATTTTCAGACCGTTTAATGCTCCTCTTGTATTTCACACATTTTGAAGCTCTTTATATTTTTCACACCTTTTTAGGCTCTTCATGTTTTTGACGACCGCTTCATGTTCCTCCTATTTTTCAGACCGTTTCATGCTCCTCATATTTTTCACACCTTTTGTAGCTCTTCATATCTTTCACAACTTTTCAGGGTCTTCATGTTTTTGAACACCACTTCATGATCCTCCTATTTTTCAGACCATTTTATGCTCTTCATATTTTTGACCCATTTTGAAGCTTTTCATATATTTCACACCTTTTCAGGCTCTTCATGTTTTTCCAAACCACTTCATGCTCCTCCTAATTTTCAGACCGTTTCATGTTCTTCTCATTTATGTCACATTTGTAAGCTCTTCATATCTTTCACAACTTTTCAGGGTCTTCATGTTTTTGAACACCACTTCATGATCCTCCTATTTTTCAGACCATTTTATGCTCCTCATATTCCTGACACCTTTTAAAGCTCTTCATATTTTTCACACAATTTCAGGCTCTTCATGATTTTGAACACCGCTTCATGCTCCTCCTATTTTTCAGACCGTTTCATGCTCCTCATAATTTTCACACCTTTTGAAGCTCTTCATATTTTTCACAACTTTTCAGGCGCTTCCTATTTTGAACACCGCTTCATGCTCCTCCTATTTTTCAGACCGTTTCATGCTCCTCATATTTTTTACAGCTTTTGAAGCTCTTCATATTTTTCACACGTTTTCAGGCTCTTCAGGTTTTTCAACACGGCTTCATGCTCCACCTATTTTTCCGACCGTTTCATCCTCCTCATATTTTTGACACCTTTTGAAGCTCTTCATATTTTTCACACCTTTTCAGGCTCTTCAAGTTTTACAACACCACTTCATGCTCCTCCTATTTTTCAGAGAGTTTCATGCTCCTCATGTATTTCACACCTTATGAAGCTCTTCATATTTTTCACACCTTTTCAGGCTCTTCATGTTTTTCACACGTTTTCAGGCTCTTCATGTTTTTCAACACCGTTTCATGCTGTTTCTATTTTTCAGACAGTTTCATGCTCCTCATATTTTTCACATCATTTGAAGCTCTTCATATTTTTCCCACCTTTTCAGACTTTTCATGTTTTTCAACACCGCTTCATGTTCCTGCTATTTTTCAGACCGTTTCATGCCCCTCATATTTTTGACAGGTTTTCAGGCTTTTCATATTTTTCACACTTTTCAGGCTCTTAATGCTTTTCAACACAACATAATGCTCCTCCTATTTTTCAGACTGTTTCATGCACCTCATATTTTTGATACTTTTAGAAGCTCTTCATATTTTTCACACCTTTTCAGGCTCTTATAGTTTTTCAACACCACTTCATGCTCCTCCAATTTCTCAGACCGTTTCATGCTCCTCATATTTTTGACACATTTAGAAGGTATTCATATTTTTCACACCTTTTCAGGCTCTTCATTTTTCAACACCACTTCATGCTCCTCCTATTTTTCAGTCCGTTTCATGCTCATCTCAATTTTGAAACGTTTTGAAGCTCTTCATATTTTCACACCTTTTGAAGCTCTTCATATTTTTCACAACTTTTCAGGCTCTTCTTGTATTTGAACACCGGTTCATGTTCCTCCTATATTTCAGGCCGTTTAATGCTCCTCATGTATTTCACACATTTTGAAGCTCGTCATATTTTTTACACCTTTTCAGGCGCTTCATGTTTTTGAACAACGCTTCATGATCCTCTTATTTTTCAGATCATTTCATGCTCTTCATATTTTTTACACCTTTTGAAACTCTTCATATTTTTCACACCTGTTCAGGCTCTTCATGTTTTTCCACACCACCTCATGCTTCACTTAATTTTCAGACGTTTCATGCTCCTCATGTATTTCACACCTTTTGAAGCTCTTCATATTTTTCACACCTTTTCAAGCTCTTCATGTTTTTCAACACAGTTTCATGCTGCTTCTATTTTTCAGACCGTTTCATGCTCCTCATATTTTTCACACCTTTTGAAGCTCTTCATATTTTTCACACATTTTAAGTGTCTTCTTGTTTTTCAACACGACTTCATGCTCCTCCTATTTTTCAGTCCGTTTCATGTTCCTCGTATTTTTGACACCTTTTGAAGCTCTTCATATTTCTCACACATTTTAAGTGTCTTCTTGTTTTTCAACACAACTTCATGCTCCTCCTATTTTTCAGACCGTTTCATGCTCCTCATATTTTTGACACCTTTTGAAGCTCTTCATATTTTTCACAAATTATAAGTGTCTTCATGTTTTTCAACACCGTTTCATGCTCCTCCTATTTTTCAGACCATTTCATGCTCCTCATATTTTTGACACATTTTGAAGCTCTTCATATTTTTCACAACTTTTCAGACTCTTCATGTTTTGAACACCGCTTCATGCTCCTCTTATTTTTCAGAGAGTTTCATGCTCCTCATGTATTTCACACCGTTTGAAGCTCTTCATATTTTTCACACCTTTTCAGGCTCTTCATATTTTTGAACCCCGTTTCATGCTTCTCTTATTTTTCAGACCATTTCTTGTTCCTCATATTTATGACACCTTTTGAAGCTCTTCATATTTTTCACACCTTTTCAAGCTGTTCATATTTTTCAAACCGTTTGAAGCTTTTCATATTTTTCACACGTTTTCAGGTTCTTCATGTTTTTCAACACCGCGTCATGCTCCTGCTAATTTTCAGACCCTTTCATGCTCCACATATTTTTGACACGTTTTGAAGCTCTTCATGTTTTTCACACCTTTTCAGGCTCTTCATGTCTTTCAACAACGTTTCATGCTCCTCCTATTTTTCAGACCGTTTAATGCTCCTCACATTTTTGACACCTTTTGTAGCTCTTCATAATATTTCACACATTTTCAGGATCTTTATGTTTTTCAACAACACTTCATGCTCCTCCTATTTTTAAGAACGCTTCATGCTCATCTCATTTTTCACACTTTTGAAACTGTTCATATATTTCACACCTTTTGAAGCTCTTCATATTTTTACAAGTTTTCAGGTTCTTCATATTTTTCAACACCGCTTCATGCTCCTCCTATTTTTCAGACTATTTCATGCTCCACATATTTTTGACACATTTTGAAGCTCTTCATATTTTTCATATTTTTGAAGCTCTTCATATTTTCACACTTTTCAGACACTTCGTGTTTTTCAACACCGCTTCATGCTCCTGCTATTTTTCAGATCGTTTCATGCTCCTCATGTATTTTACACCTTTTGAAGCTCTTCATATATTTCACACCTTTTCAGGGTTTTCATGATTTTCAACACCGCTTCATGCTCCTCCTATTTTTCAGACCTTTTCATGGTCATCTCTTTTTGACACCATTTGAAGCTGTTCATATTTTTCACACCTTTTCAGGCTCTTGATGATTTTCAACACCTCTTTATTCTCCTCCTATTTTTCAGACCGTTTCATGCTCATCTCATTTTGACACCTTTAGAAACTCTTCATATTTTTCACACCTTTTCAGGCTCTTCATGTTTTTTAACACCGCTTCATGCTCCTCTTATTTTTCAAACCGTTTCTTTCTCCTCATATTTTTGACACCTTTTCAAGCTCTTCATATATTTCACACCTTTTCAGGCTCTTCATGTTTTTCAACACCGCTTCATCCTCCTCCTATTTTTCAGAACGTTTCATGCTCCTCATATATTTGACACCTTTTGAAGCTCTTCATATTTTTCACACCTTTTCAGGCTTTTCATGATTTTGAACACCGCTTCATGTTCCTCCTATTTTTCAGACCGTTTCATGCTCCTCAGATTTTTGACACCTTTTGAAGCTCTTCATATATTTCACACCTTTTCAGGTTCTTCATATTTTTGAACACCGCTTCATGCTCCTCCTATTTTTCAGATTGTTTCATGCTCCTCATATTTTAGACACCTTTTGAACCTCTTCATATTTCTCACACCTATTCAGGCTCTTGATGATTTTTAACACCGCTTCATTCTCCTCCTGATTTTCAGACCTTTTCATGCTCATCTCATTTTGACACCTTTTGAAGCTCTTCATATTTTTCACACCTTTTGAAGCTCTTCATATTTTTCACACCTTTTCAGGCTCTTCATGATTTTCAACAGCGCTTCATGCTCCTCCTATTTTTCATACCGTTTCATGCTCATCTCATTTTTGACACTTTTTGAAGCTCTTCATATTTGTCACACCTTTTGAAGCTCCTCATATTTTTCATATTTTTGAAGCTCTTCATATTTTTCACAACTTTTCAGGCTCTTCATGTTTCTGACCACCGCTTCATGCTCCTCCTATTTTTCAGACCGTTTCATGCTCCTCATATTTTTTCACACCTTTTGAAGCTCTTCATATTTTTCACACCTTTTCAGGCTCTTCATGTTTTTGAACACCGCTTCCTGCTCCTCCTATTTTTCAGAACGTTTCATGCTCCTCATATTATTTCACACCTTTTGAAGCTCTTCATATTTTTCACACCTTTTCAGGCTCTTCATGTTTCTGACCACTGCTTCATGCTCCTCCTATTTTTCAGACCGTTTCATGCTCCTCATATTTTTGACATCTTTTGATGCTCTTCATATTTTTCACACCTTTTCAGGCTCTTCATGTTTCTGAACATCGCTTCATACTCCTCCTATTTTTCAGACCGTTTAATCCTCCTAATGTATTTCACACTTTTTGAAGCTCTTCATATTTTTCACACCTTTTCAGACTCTTCATATTTTTGAACACCGCTTCATGCTCCTCCTATTTTTCAGACCGTTTCATGCTCCTCATATTTTTGACATCTTTTGATGCTCTTCATATTTTTCACACCTATTCAGGCTCTTCATGTTTTTGAACACTGCTTCATGCTCCGCCTATTTTGCAGACCGTTTCATTCTCTTCATTTTTTTGACACCTTTTAAAGCTCCTCTTATATTTCACACCTTTTCAGGCTTTTCATTTTTTTCAACACCACTTCATGCTCTTCCTATTTTTCAGACCGTTTCATGCTCATCTCATTTTGACCCCTTTTGAAGCCCTTCATATTTTTCACATCTTTTGAAGCTGTTCATATTTTTCACGCCTTTTCAGGCTCTTCATGATTTTCAACACCGCTTCATGCTCCTGCTATTTTTCAGACCGTTTCATTCTCCACATATTTTTCACACCTTTTGAAGCTCTTCATATTTTTCACACCTTTTCAGGCTCTTCATATTTTTGAACACAGCTTCATGCTCCTCCTATTTTTCAGACAGTTTCAAGCTCATCTCATTTTTGACACCTTTTGAACCTCTTCATATTTTTCACTCCTTTTGAAGCTCTTCATATTTTTCATATTTTTGAAGCTCTTTATATTTTCAAACGTTTTCAGACTCTTCATGTTTTTCAACACCGCTTCATGCTCCTGCTATTTTTCAGACCGTTTCATGCTACTCATATTTTTGACACCTTTTGAGGCTCTTCATATTTCTCACACCTTTTCAGGCTTTCAGGTTTTTCAACACCGTTTCATGCTCTTCCTATTTTTCTGACCGTTTGATTCTCCTAATATTTTTGACACGTTTTGAAGCTCTTCATATTTTTCACACCTTTTCAGGCTCTTCATGTTTTTGAACACCGCTTCATGCTCCTCCTATTTTTCAGACCGTTTCATGCTCCTCATATTTTTCACACCTTTTGAAGCTCTTCATATTTTTCACACCTTTTCAGGCTCTTCATGCGTCTGAACACCGCTTCATGCTCCTCCTATTTTTCAGACCATTTAATCCTCCTAATGTATTTCACACCTTTTAAAGCTCTTCATATTTTTCACACCTTTTCAGGCTCTTCATTTTTTTCAACACCACTTCATGCTTCTCCTATTTTTCAGACCATTTCATGCAGATCTCATTTTTGACACCTTTTGAAGCTCTTCTAATTTTTCAAAACTTTTGAAGCTCTTCATATTTTTCACACGTTTTCAGGCTCTTCATGTTTTTCAACACTGCTTCATGCTCCTCCTATTTTTCAGACCGTTTCATGCTCCTCATATTTTTGACATCTTTTGAAGCTCTATATATTTTTCACACCTTTTCCGGCTCTTCATGTTTTTCAACACCGCTTCATGCTCCTCCTATTTTTCAGAATGTTTCATGCTCCTCATATTTTTGACATCTTTTGAAGCTCTTCATATTTTTCACACATTTTCAAGCTCTTTATGTTTTTAAACACCGCTTCATGGTCCTCCTAATTTTCAGAACTTTTTATGCTCCTCATATAATTCACACCTTTTGAAGCTCTTCATATTTTTCACACCTTTTCAGGCTCTTCATGTTTTTCAACACCGTTTCATGCTCCTCCTATTTTTCAGACCGTTTCATGCTCGTCATAATTTTGACACCTTTTGAAGCTCTTCATATTTTTCACACCTTTTGAAGCTGTTCATATATTTCACACCTTTTCAGGCTCTTGATGTTTTTCAACACCACTTCATGCTCCTCCTATTTTCACACCCTTTCCTGCTAATCTAATTTTTGACACCTTTTGAAGCTCTTCATATTTTTCACACCTTTTGAAGGTCTTCATATTTTTCACACCTTTTCAGGCTGTTCAGGTTTTGAACACCGCTTATGCTCGTCCTATTTTTCAGACCGTTTCATGCTCCTCATATTTTTGACACCTTTTGAAGCTCTTCATATTTTTCATAGCTTTTCAGGCTCTTCATGTTTTTCAACACCGCTTCCTGATCCTCCTATTTTTCGGACCATTTCATGCTCCTCATATTTTTGAAACCTTTTGAAACTCTTCATATTTTTCACACCTTTTCAGGCTCTTCATGTTTTTCAACATCACTTCATGCTCCTCGTATTTTTCAGACGGTTTCATTCTCCTCATATTTTTGACACCTTTTCAAGCTCTGCATATATTTCACACCTTTTCAGGCTCTTCATGTTTTTCAACACCACTTCATGCTCCTCCTATTTTTCAGACCGTTTCATGCTCATCTCATTTTTGACATCTTTTGAAGCTCTTCATATTTTTCACACCTTTTGAAGCTCTTCATAATTTTCATATGTTTGAAGCTCTTCATATTTTTCACACTTTTTCAGGCTCTTCATGTTTTTCAACACCTCTTCAGGCTCCTCCTATTTTTCAGACCCTTTCATGCTAATCTAATTTTGACACTTTTTGAAGCTCTTCATACTTTTCGCACATTTTTAGTCTCTGAATATTTTTGAACACCTTTTCATGCTCCTCATATTTCTGACACCTTTTGAAGCTCTTCGTATATTTCACACCTTTTCAGGCTCTTCATTTTTTTCAACACCACTTTATGCTCCTCCTATTTTTCAGACCATTTCATGCAGATCTCATTTTTGACACCTTTTGAAGCTCTTGTTATTTTTCAAAACTTTTGAAGCTCTTCATATTGTTCACACTTTTTCAGGCTCTTCATGTTTTTCAACACCGCTTCAGCCTCCTCCTATTTTTCAGACAGTTTCATGCTCTTCTCATTTTTGACACCTTTTGAAGCTCTTCATATTTTTCACACCTTTTCAGGCTCTTCATTTTTTCCAACAACACTTCATGCTCCTCGTATTTTTCAGTCCGTTTCATGCTCCTCATATTCTTGACACCTTTTGAAGCTCTTCATATTTCTCACACCTTTTCAGGTTCTTCATGTTTTCAAAACCGCTTCTTGCTCATCCTATTTTTCAGACGGTTTCATGATCATCTCATTTTTGACACCTTTTGAAGCTCTTCATATTTTTCACATCTTTTGAAGCTGTTCATATTTTTCACACTTTTTCAGGCTCTGCATGTTTTTCAACAACCTTTTTTGCTCCTCCTATTTTTCAGACGGTTTCATGCTCATCTCATTTTTGACACCTTTTGAAGCTCTTCATATTTTGCACACCTTTTGAAATTCTTCTTATTTTTCACGTTTTTGAAGCTCTTCATATTTTTCACACGTTTTCAGCCTCTTCATGTTTTTCAACACTGCTTCTTGCTCCTGCTATTTTTCAGACCGTTTCATACTCCTCATATTTTTGACACGTTTTGAGGCTCTTCATATTTTTCACACCTTTTCAGGCTCTTCATGTTTTTGAACACCGCTTCATGCTCCTCCTATTTTTCAGACCGTTTCATGCTCCTCATGTATTTCATACGTTTTGAAGCTCTTCGTATTTTGCACACCTTTTCAGGCTCTTCATGTTTTTCACAACCACTTCATGCTCCTCCTATTTTTCAGACCGTTTCATGCTCGTCATAATTTTGACACCTTTTGAAGCTCTTCATATTTTTCACACCTTTTGAAGCTGTTCATATATTTCACACCTTTTCAGGCTCTTGATGTTTTTCAACACCACTTCATGCTCCTCCTATTTTCACACCCTTTCCTGCTAATCTAATTTTTGACACCTTTTGAAGCTCTTCATATTTTTCACACCTTTTGAAGGTCTTCATATTTTTCACACCTTTTCAGGCTGTTCAGGTTTTGAACACCGCTTATGCTCGTCCTATTTTTCAGACCGTTTCATGCTCCTCATATTTTTGACACCTTTTGAAGCTCTTCATATTTTTCATAGCTTTTCAGGCTCTTCATGTTTTTCAACACCGCTTCCTGATCCTCCTATTTTTCGGACCATTTCATGCTCCTCATATTTTTGAAACCTTTTGAAACTCTTCATATTTTTCACACCTTTTCAGGCTCTTCATGTTTTTCAACATCACTTCATGCTCCTCGTATTTTTCAGACGGTTTCATTCTCCTCATATTTTTGACACCTTTTCAAGCTCTGCATATATTTCACACCTTTTCAGGCTCTTCATGTTTTTCAACACCACTTCATGCTCCTCCTATTTTTCAGACCGTTTCATGCTCATCTCATTTTTGACATCTTTTGAAGCTCTTCATATTTTTCACACCTTTTGAAGCTCTTCATAATTTTCATATGTTTGAAGCTCTTCATATTTTTCACACTTTTTCAGGCTCTTCATGTTTTTCAACACCTCTTCAGGCTCCTCCTATTTTTCAGACCCTTTCATGCTAATCTAATTTTGCCACTTTTTGAAGCTCTTCATACTTTTCGCACATTTTTAGTCTCTGAATGTTTTTGAACACCTTTTCATGCTCCTCATATTTCTGACACCTTTTGAAGCTCTTCGTATATTTCACACCTTTTCAGGCTCTTCATTTTTTTCAACACCACTTTATGCTCCTCCTATTTTTCAGACCATTTCATGCAGATCTCATTTTTGACACCTTTTGAAGCTCTTGTTATTTTTCAAAACTTTTGAAGCTCTTCATATTGTTCACACTTTTTCAGGCTCTTCATGTTTTTCAACACCGCTTCAGCCTCCTCCTATTTTTCAGACAGTTTCATGCTCTTCTCATTTTTGACACCTTTTGAAGCTCTTCATATTTTTCACACCTTTTCAGGCTCTTCATTTTTTCCAACAACACTTCATGCTCCTCGTATTTTTCAGTCCGTTTCATGCTCCTCATATTCTTGACACCTTTTGAAGCTCTTCATATTTCTCACACCTTTTCAGGTTCTTCATGTTTTCAAAACCGCTTCTTGCTCATCCTATTTTTCAGACGGTTTCATGATCATCTCATTTTTGACACCTTTTGAAGCTCTTCATATTTTTCACATCTTTTGAAGCTGTTCATATTTTTCACACTTTTTCAGGCTCTGCATGTTTTTCAACAACCTTTTTTGCTCCTCCTATTTTTCAGACGGTTTCATGCTCATCTCATTTTTGACACCTTTTGAAGCTCTTCATATTTTGCACACCTTTTGAAATTCTTCTTATTTTTCACGTTTTTGAAGCTCTTCATATTTTTCACACGTTTTCAGCCTCTTCATGTTTTTCAACACTGCTTCTTGCTCCTGCTATTTTTCAGACCGTTTCATACTCCTCATATTTTTGACACGTTTTGAGGCTCTTCATATTTTTCACACCTTTTCAGGCTCTTCATGTTTTTGAACACCGCTTCATGCTCCTCCTATTTTTCAGACCGTTTCATGCTCCTCATGTATTTCATACGTTTTGAAGCTCTTCGTATTTTGCACACCTTTTCAGGCTCTTCATGTTTTTCACAACCACTTCATGCTCCTCCTATTTTTCAGATCGTTTCATGCACATCTCATTTTTTACACCTGTTGAGGCTCTTCATATTTTTCACACCTTTTCAGGCTCTTCATGTTTTGAACACCGTTTCTTGCTCCTCCTATTATTCAGACCATTTCATGATCCTCATATATTTGACACCTCTTTAAGCTCTTCATATTTTTCACACCTTTTCAGGCTCTTCATGTTTTTGAACACCGCTTCATGATCCTCCTATTTTTCAGACCGTTTCATGCTCCTCATATATTTGACATTTTTTGAGGCTCTTCATATTTTTCACACCTTTTCAGGCTCGTCATGTTTTTGAACACCGTTTCATGCTCCTCCTATTTTTCAGACCGTTTCATGCTCCTCATATTTTTGACACCTTTTGAAGCTCTTCATACTTTTCACACCTTTTCAGTCTCTTCATGTTTTTCAACACCGCTTCATGCTCCTCCTGTTTTTCAGACCGTTTCGTGCTAGTCATATTTTTGACACCTTTTGAAGCTCTTCATATTTCTCACACCTTTTCAGGCTCTTCATGTTTTTCAACAACGCTTCATCCTCCTCCGATTTTTCAGACGGTTTCATGCTCCTCATATTTTTGACACCTTTTGAAGCTCTTCATATTTTTCACACCTTTTCAGGCTCTTCATGTTTTTCTCACCGCTTCATGCACCTCCTATTTTTCAGAAAGTTTCATGCTCATCTCATTTTTGACACCTTTTAAAGCTTTTCATATTTTTCTCACGTTTTCAGGCTCTTCATGTTCTTGATCACCGCTTCATGGTCCTCCTATTTTTCAGACCGTTTCATTCTCCTCATGTATTTCACACCTTTTGAAGCTCTTCATATTTTTCACACCTTTTCAGTTTCTTAATGTTTTTGAACTCCATTTCCTGCTCCTTCTAATTTTCAGACCGTTTCATGCTCCTCATATTTTTGGTATCTTTACAATCTCTTCATATTTTTCACACCTTTTGAAGCTCTTCATATTTTTCACACCTTTTCAGGCTCTTCATGTTTTTCAACACCACTTCATGCTCCTCCTATTTTTCAGACCATTTCATGCTCATCTCATTATTGACACCTTTTGAAGCTCTTCATATTTTTCACACCTTTTGAAGCTCTTCATATTTTTCACACGTTTTCAGGCTCTTCATGATTTTCAACACCACTTCATGCTCCTCCTATTTTTCACACCGTTTCATGCTCATCTCATTTTTGACACCTTTTGAAGCTTCTCATAATTTGGACACTTTTAGAATCTCTTCATATTTTTTACTCCTTTTGAAGCTCTCATATTTTTCACACCTTTTGAAGCTCTTCATATTTTTCATATTTTTGAAGCTCTTCATATTTTCCACACGTTTTCAGGCTCTTCATGTTTTTCAACACCGCTTCATGCTTCTGCTATATTTCAAACCGTTTCATACTCCTCATATTTTTGACACGTTTTGAGGCTGTTCATATTTTTCACACTTTATCAGGCTCTGCATGTTTTTCAACAACCTTTTTTGCTCCTCCTATTTTTCAGACGGTTTCATGCTCATCTCATTTTTGACACCTTTTGAAGCTCTTCATATTTTTCACACCTTTTGAAGCTCTTCTTATTTTTCACGTTTTTGAAGCTCTTCATATTTTTCACACGTTTTCAGCCTCTTCATGTTTTTCAACACCGCTTCTTGCTCCTGCTATTTTTCAGACCGTTTCATACTCCTCATATTTTTGACACGTTTTGAGGCTCTTCATATTTTTCACACCTTTTTAGGCTCTTCATGTTTTTGAACACCGCTTCATGCTCCTCCTATTTTTCAGACCGTTTCATGCTCCTCATGTATTTCACACGTTTTGAAGCTCTTCGTATTTTGCACACCTTTTCAGGCTCTTCATTATTTTCACAACCACTTCATGCTCCTCCTATTTTTCAGATCGTTTCATGCACATCTCATTTTTTACACCTTTTGAGGCTCTTCATATTTTTCACACCTTTTCAGGCTCTTCATGTTTTTGAACACCAATTCATGCTCCTCCTATTTTTCAGACCGTTTCATGCTCCTCATATTTTTGACACCTTTTGAAGCTCTTCATATTTTTCACACCTTTTCAGGCTCTTCATGTTTTTCAACACCGCTT
Source organism: Dama dama (assembly GCF_033118175.1). Taxonomy (NCBI): domain Eukaryota; kingdom Metazoa; phylum Chordata; class Mammalia; order Artiodactyla; family Cervidae; genus Dama; species Dama dama. The sequence continues at coordinate 1,791,102 of NW_026871011.1, read as the reverse complement.
CATGCTCCTCCTGTTTTTCAGACCGTTTCATGCTATTCAAATTTTTGACACCTTTTGAAGCTCTTCATATTTCTCTCACCTTTTCAGGCTCTTCATGTTTTTCAACAACGCTTCATGCTCCTCCGATTTTTCAGACGGTTTCATGCTCCTCATATTTTTGACACCTTTTGAAGCTCTTCATATTTTTCACACCTTTTCAGGCTCTTCATGTTTTTCAACACCGCTTCATGCACCTCCTATTTTTCAGAACGTTTCATGCTCATCTCATTTTTGACACCTTTTGAAGCTTTTCATATTTTTCTCACGTTTTCAGGCTCTTCATGTTCTTGATCACCGCTTCATGGTCCTCCTATTTTTCAGACCGTTTCATTCTCCTCATGTATTTCACACCTTTTGAAGCTCTTCATATTTTTCACACCTTTTCAGTCTCTTAATGTTTTTGAACTCCATTTCCTGCTCCTTCTAATTTTCAGACCGTTTCATGCTTCTCATATTTTTGGCATCTTTAGAATCTCTTCATATTTTTCACACCTTTTGAAGCTCTTCATATTTTTCACACCTTTTCAGGCTCTTCATGTTTTTCAACACCACTTCATGCTCCTCCTATTTTTCAGACCATTTCATGCTCATCTCATTATTGACACCTTTTGAAGCTCTTCATATTTTTCACACCTTTTGAAGCTCTTCATATTTTTCACACGTTTTCAGGCTCTTCATGATTTTCAACATCACTTCATGCTCCTCCTATTTTTCACACCGTTTCATGCTCATCTCATTTTTAACACCTTTTGAAGCTTCTCATAATTTTGACACCTTTAGAATCTCTTCATATTTTTTACTCCTTTTGAAGCTCTCATATTTTTCACGCCTTTTGAAGCTTTTCATATTTTTCATATTTTTGAAGCTCTTCATATTTTTCACACGTTTTCAGGCTCTTCGTGTTTTTCAACACCGCTTCATGCTGCTGCTATATTTCAGACCGTTTCATACTCCTCATATTTTTGACACGTTTTGAGGCTCTTCATATTTTTCACACGTTTTCAGGTTCTTCATGTTTTTGAACACCGCTTTATGCTCCTCCTATTTTTCAGACCGTTTAATGCTCCTCATATTTTTGACCCCTTTGAAGCTCTTCATATTTCTCACACGTTTTCAGGCTCTTCATGGTTTTCAACACCACTTCATCCTCTTCCTATTTTTCAGACCGTTTCATGCTCATCTCATTTTTGACACCTTTTGAAGCTCTTCATATTTTTCACACCTTTTCAGGCTCTTCCTGTTTTTCAACACAACTTCATGCATCTCCTATTTTTCGGACCGTTTCATGCTCCTCATGTTTTTCAAACCTTTTGAAGCTCTTCATATTTTTCACAACTTTTCAGGCTCTTGTTTTGTTTGAACACCGTTTCATGCTCTTCCTATTTTTCAGACCGTTTCATGCTCCTCATATTTTTGACACCTTTTAAAGCTCTTCATTTTTTTCACATCTTTTGAAGCTCTTCATATTTTTCACAACTTTTCAGGCTCTTGATTTGTTTGAACACCGTTTCATGCTCCTCCTATTTTTCAGACCGTTTCATTCTCCTCATAAATTTGACACATTTTAAAGCTCTTCATATTTCTCACACCTTTCCAGGCTCTTCATATTTTTGAACACCGTTTCATAATACTCCTATTTTTCAGACCGTTTCATGCTCCTCATATTTTTGACACCTTTTGAAGCTCTTCATTTTTTTAACAAATTTTCAGGCTCTTCATATTTTTGAAGACCGCTTCATGCTACTCCTATTTTTCAGACCGTTTAATGCTCCTCATATTTTTGACACCTTTTGAAGCTCTTCATATTTTTCACACATTTTCAGGCTCTTCATGTTTTTCAACACCGCTTCATGCTCCTCCTAATTTTCAGAACTTTTCATGCTCCTCATATTTTTGACACCTTTTGAAGCTCTTCATATTTTTCACAACTTCAGGCTCTTCATGTTTTTGAACACCATTTCATGCTCCTCCTATTTTGCAGACCGTTTCATTCTCCTCATATTTTTGAAACCTTTTGAAGCTCTTCATATTTTTCACACCTTTTGAAGGTCTTCATATTTTTCACACCTTTTTAGGCTGTTCATGTTTTTGAACACCGCTTATGCTCGTCCTATTTTTCAGACCGTTTCATGCTCCTCATATTTTTGACACCTTTTGAAGCTCTTCATATTTTTCACACCTTTTCAGGCACTTCATGTTTTTCAACAACACTTCATGCTCCTCGTATTTTTCAGACGGTTTCATTCTCCTCATATTTTTGACACCTTTTGAAGCTCTGCATATATTTCACACCTTTTCAGGCTCTTCATGATTTTCAACACCACTTCATGCTTCTCCTATTTTTCAGACCGTTTCATGCTCATCTCATTTTTGACATCTTTTGAAGCTCTTCATATTTTTCACACCTTTTGAAGCTCTTCATAATTTTCATATTTTTGAAGCTCTTCATATTTTTCACACTTTTTCAGGCTCTTCATGTTTTTCAACACCTCTTCAGGCTCCTCCTATTTTTCAGACCCTTTCATGCTAATCTAATTTTTGACACTTTTTGAAGCTCTTCATACTTTTTGCACCTTTTAAGTCTCTGCATGTTTTTGAACACCTTTTCATGCTCCTCATGTATTTCACTCCTTTTGAAGCTCTTCATATTTTGCACAAATTTTCAGGCTCTTCATGTTTTTGAACACCGCTTCATCCTCGTCCTATTTTTAAGAGGGTTTCATGCTTGTCATATTTTTGACACATTTTGAAGCTCTTCATATTTTTCACACCTTTTCAGGCTCTTCATGTTTTTGAACACCGCTTCATCCTCCTCCTATTTTTAAGAGGGTTTCATGCTCGTCATAATTTTGACACATTTTGAAGGCCTTCATATTTTTCACACCTTTTCAGGCTCTTCATGTTTTTGAACACCGCTTCAGCTCCTCCTATTTTTCAGACCGTTTCATTCTCCTCATAAATTTGACACATTTTAAAGCTCTTCATATATTTCACACCTTTTCAGGCTCTTCATTTTTTCAACACCACTTCATGCTCCTCCTATTTTTCAGACCGTTTCATGCTCATCTACTTTTTGACACCTTTTGAAGCTCTTCATATTTTCACACCTTTTAAGCTCTTCACATTTTTCACACCTTTTCAGGCTCTTCATGTTTTGAACACCGTTTCTTGCTCCTCCTATTATTCAGACCGTTTCATGATCCTCATATATTTGACACCTCTTGAAGCTCTTCATATTTTTCACACCTTTTCAGGCTCTTCATGTTTTTGAACACCGCTTCATGATCCTCCTATTTTTCAGACCGTTTCATGCTCCTCATATATTTGACATTTTTTGAGGCTCTTCATATTTTTCACACCTTTTCAGGCTCGTCATTTTTTTGAACACCGTTTCATGCTCCTCCTATTTTTCAGACCGTTTCATGCTCCTCATATTTTTGACACCTTTTGAAGCTCTTCATACTTTTCACACCTTTTCAGTCTCTTCATGTTTTTCAACACAGCTTCATGCTCCTCCTGTTTTTCAGACCGTTTCGTGCTAGTCATATTTTTGACACCTTTTGAAGCTCTTCATATTTCTCACACCTTTTCAGGCTCTTCATGTTTTTCAACAACGCTTCATGCTCCTCCGATTTTTCAGACGGTTTCATGCTCCTCATATTTTTGACACCTTTTGAAGCTCTTCATATTTTTCACACCTTTTCAGGCTCTTCATGTTTTTCTCACCGCTTCATGCACCTCCTATTTTTCAGAAAGTTTCATGCTCATCTCATTTTTGACACCTTTTGAAGCTTTTCATATTTTTCTCACGTTTTCAGGCTCTTCATGTTCTTGATCACCGCTTCATGGTCCTCCTATTTTTCAGACCGTTTCATTCTCCTCATGTATTTCACACCTTTTGAAGCTCTTCATATTTTTCACACCTTTTCAGTCTCTTAATGTTTTTGAACTCCATTTCCTGCTCCTTCTAATTTTCAGACCGTTTCATGCTCCTCATATTTTTGGCATCTTTACAATCTCTTCATATTTTTCACACCTTTTGAAGCTCTTCATATTTTTCACACCTTTTCAGGCTCTTCATGTTTTTCAACACCACTTCATGCTCCTCCTATTTTTCAGACCATTTCATGCTCATCTCATTATTGACACCTTTTGAAGCTCTTCATATTTTTCACACCTTTTGAAGCTCTTCATATTTTTCACACGTTTTCAGGCTCTTCATGATTTTCAACACCACTTCATGCTCCTCCTATTTTTCACACCGTTTCATGCTCATCTCATTTTTGACACCTTTTGAAGCTTCTCATAATTTTGACACCTTTAGAATCTCTTCATATTTTTTACTCCTTTTGAAGCTCTCATATTTTTCACACCTTTTGAAGCTCTTCATATTTTTCATATTTTTGAAGCTCTTCATATTTTCCACACTTTTTCAGGCTCTTCATGTTTTTCAACACCGCTTCATGCTGCTGCTATATTTCAGACCGTTTCATACTCCTCATATTTTTGACACGTTTTGAGGCTGTTCATATTTTTCACACTTTTTCAGGCTCTGCATGTTTTTCAACAACCTTTTTTGCTTCTCTTATTTTTCACACGGTTTCATGCTCATCTCATTTTTGACACCTTTTGAAGCTCTTCATATTTTTCACACCTTTTGAAGCTCTTCTTATTTTTCACGTTTTTGAAGCTCTTCATATTTTTCACACGTTTTCAGCCTCTTCATGTTTTTCAACACCGCTTCTTGCTCCTGCTATTTTTCAGACCGTTTCATACTCCTCATATTTTTGACACGTTTTGAGGCTCTTCATATTTTTCACACCTTTTTAGGCTCTTCATATTTTTGAACACCGCTTCTTGCTCCTCCTGTTTTTCAGACCGTTTCATGCTCCTCATGTATTTCACACGTTTTGAAGCTCTTCGTATTTTGCACACCTTTTCAGGCTCTTCATTATTTTCACAACCACTTCATGCTCCTCCTATTTTTCAGATCGTTTCATGCACATCTCATTTTTTACACCTTTTGAGGCTCTTCATATTTTTCACACCTTTTCAGGCTCTTCATGTTTTTGAACACCAATTCATGCTCCTCCTATTTTTCAGACCGTTTCATGCTCCTCATATTTTTGACACCTTTTGAAGCTCTTCATATTTTTCACACCTTTTCAGGCTCTTCATGTTTTTCAACACCGCTTCATGCTCCTCCTGTTTTTCAGACCGTTTCATGCTAGTCATATTTTTGACACCTTTTGAAGCTCTTCATATTTCTCACACCTTTTCAGGCTCTTCATATTTTTCAACAACGCTTCATGCTCCTCCGATTTTTCAGTCGGTTTCATGCTCCTCATATTTTTGACACCTTTTGAAGCTCTTCATATTTTTCACACCTTTTCAGGCTCTTCATGTTTTTCAACACCGTTTCATGCACCTCCTATTTTTCAGAACGTTTCATGCTCATCTCATTTTTGACACCTTTTGAAGCTTTTCATATTTTTCTCACGTTTTCAGGCTCTTCATGTTCTTGATCACCGCTTCATGGTCCTCCTCTTTTTCAGACCGTTTCATTCTCCACATGTATTTCACACCTTTTGAAGCTCTTCATATTTTTCACACCTTTTCAGTCTCTTAATGTTTTTGAACTCCATTTCCTGCTCCTTCTAATTTTCAAACCGTTTCATGCTTCTCATATTTTTGTCATCTTTAGAATCTCTTCATATTTTTCACACCTTTTGAAGCTCTTCATATTCTTCACACCTTTTCAGGCTCTTCATGTTTTTCAACACCACTTCATGCTCCTCCTATTTTTCAGACCATTTCATGCTCATCTCATTATTGACACCTTTTGAAGCTCTTCATATTTTTCACACCTTTTGAAGCTCTTCATATTTTTCACACGTTTTCAGGCTCTTCATGATTTTCAACATCACTTCATGCTCCTCCTATTTTTCACACCGTTTCCTGCTCATTTCATTTTTGACACCTTTTGAAGCTTCTCATAATTTTGACACCTTTAGATTCTCTTCATATTTTTTACTCCTTTTGAAGCTCTCATATTTTTCACGCCTTTTGAAGCTTTTCATATTTTTCATATTTTTGAAGCTCTTCATATTTTTCACACGTTTTCAGGCTCTTCATGTTTTTCAACACCGCTTCATGCTGCTGCTATATTTCAGACCGTTTCATACTCCGCATATTTTTGACACGTTTTGAGGCTCTTCATATTTTTCACACGTTTTCAGGTTCTGCATATTTTTGAACACCTCTTCATGCTCCTCCTATTTTTCAGACCGTTTAATGCTCCTCATATTTTTGACCCCTTTGAAGCTCTTCATATTTCTCACACGTTTTCAGGCTCTTCATGGTTTTCAACACCACTTCATGCTCTTCCTATTTTTCAGACCGTTTCATGCTCATCTCATTTTTGACACCTTTTGAAGCTCTTCATATTTTTCACACCTTTTCAGGCTCTTCGTGTTTTTCAACACAACTTCATGCATCTCCTATTTTTCGGACCGTTTCATGCTCCTCATGTTTTTCAAACCTTTTGAAGCTCTTCATATTTTTCACAACTTTTCAGGCTCTTGATTTGTTTGAACACCGTTTCATGCTCTTCCTATTTTTCAGACCGTTTCATGCTCCTCATATTTTTGACACCTTTTGAAGCTCTTCATTATTTTCACATCTTTTGATGCTCTTCATATTTTTCACACCTTTTCAGGCTCTTCGTATTTTTGAACACCGTTTCATAATACTCCTATTTTTCAGACCGTTTCATGCTCCTCATATTTTTGACACCTTTTGAAGCTCTTCATTTTTTTAACAAATTTTCAGGCTCTTCCTGTTTTTGAAGACCGCTTCATGCTACTCCTATTTTTCAGACCGTTTAATGCTCCTCATATTTTTGACACCTTTTGAAGCTCTTCATATTTTTCACACATTTTCAGGCTCTTCATGTTTTTCAACACCGCTTCATGCTCCTCCTAATTTTCAGAACTTTTCATGCTCCTCATATTTTTGACACCTTTTGAAGCTCTTCATATTTTTCACAACTTTTCAGGCTCTTCATGTTTTTGAACACCATTTCATGCTCCTCCTATTTTGCAGACCGTTTCATTCTCCTCATATTTTTGACACCTTTTGAAGCTCTTCATATTTTTCACACCTTTTGAAGGTCTTCATATTTTTCACACCTTTTCAGGCTGTTCATGTTTTTGAACACCGCTTATGCTCGTCCTATTTTTCAGACCGTTTCATGCTCCTCATATTTTTGACACCTTTTGAAGCTCTTCATATTTTTCACACCTTTTCAGGCACTTCATGTTTTTCAACAACACTTCATGCTCCTCGTATTTTTCAGACGGTTTCATTCTCCTCATATTTTTGACACCTTTTGAAGCTCTGCATATATTTCACACCTTTTCAGGCTCTTCATGATTTTCAACACCACTTCATGCTTCTCCTATTTTTCAGACCGTTTCATGCTCATCTCATTTTTGACATCTTTTGAAGCTCTTCATATTTTTCACACCTTTTGAAGCTCTTCATAATTTTCATATTTTTGAAGCTCTTCATATTTTTCACACTTTTTCAGGCTCTTCATGTTTTTCAACACCTCTTCAGGCTCCTCCTATTTTTCAGACCCTTTCATGCTAATCTAATTTTTGACACTTTTTGAAGCTCTTCATACTTTTTGCACCTTTTAAGTCTCTGCATGTTTTTGAACACCTTTTCATGCTCCTCATGTATTTCACTCCTTTTGAAGCTCTTCATATTTTGCACAAATTTTCAGGCTCTTCATGTTTTTGAACACCGCTTCATCCTCCTCCTATTTTTAAGAGGGTTTCATGCTTGTCATATTTTTGACACATTTTGAAGCTCTTCATATTTTTCACACCTTTTCAGGCTCTTCATGTTTTTGAACACCGCTTCATCCTCCTCCTATTTTTAAGAGGGTTTCATGCTCGTCATAATTTTGACACATTTTGAAGGCCTTCATATTTTTCACACCTTTTCAGGCTCTTCATGTTTTTGAACACCGCTTCAGCTCCTCCTATTTTTCAGACCGTTTCATTCTCCTCATAAATTTGACACATTTTAAAGCTCTTCATATATTTCACACCTTTTCAGGCTCTTCATTTTTTCAACACCACTTCATGCTCCTCCTATTTTTCAGACCGTTTCATGCTCATCTACTTTTTGACACCTTTTGAAGCTCTTCATATTTTCACACCTATTAAGCTCTTCACATTTTTCACACCTTTTCAGGCTCTTCATGTTTTGAACACCGTTTCTTGCTCCTCCTATTATTCAAACCGTTTCATGATCCTCATATATTTGACACCTCTTGAAGCTCTTCATATTTTTCACACCTTTTCAGGCTCTTCATGTTTTTGAACACCGCTTCATGATCCTCCTATTTTTCAGACCGTTTCATGCTCCTCATATATTTGACATTTTTTGAGGCTCATCATATTTTTCACACCTTTTCAGTCTCTTCATGTTTTTCAACACCGCTTCATGCTCCTCCTGTTTTTCAGACCGTTTCATGCTAGTCATATTTTTGACACCTTTTGAAGCTCTTCATATTTCTCACACCTTTTCAGGCTCTTCATGATTTTCAACAACGCTTCATGCTCCTCCGATTTTTCAGACGGTTTCATGCTCCTCATATTTTTGAGACCTTTTGAAGCTCTTCATATTTTTCACACCTTTTCAGGCTCTTCATGTTTTTCTCACCGCTTCATGCACCTCCTATTTTTCAGAAAGTTTCATGCTCATCTCATTTTTGACACCTTTTAAAGCTTTTCATATTTTTCTCACGTTTTCAGGCTCTTCATGTTCTTGATCACCGCTTCATGGTCCTCCTATTTTTCAGACCGTTTCATTCTCCTCATGTATTTCACACCTTTTGAAGCTCTTCATATTTTTCACACCTTTTCAGTCTCTTAATGTTTTTGACTCCATTTCCTTCTCCTTCTAATTTTCAGACCGTTTCATGCTCCTCATATTTTTGGCATCTTTACAATCTCTTCATATTTTTCACAGCTTTTGAAGCTCTTCATATTTTTCACACCTTTTCAGGCTCTTCATGTTTTTCAACACCACTTCATGCTCCTCCTATTTTTCAGACCATTTCATGCTCATCTCATTATTGACACCTTTTGAAGCTCTTCATATTTTTCACACCTTTTGAAGCTCTTCATATTTTTCACACGTTTTTAGGCTCTTCATGATTTCCAACACCACTTCATGCTCCTCCTATTTTTCACACCGTTTCATGCTCATCTCAATTTTGACACCTTCTGAAGCTTCTCATAATTTTGACACCTTTAGAATCTCTTCATATTTTTTACTCCTTTTGAAGCTTTCATATTTTTCACACCTTTTCAAGCTCTTCATGTTTTTCAACACCACTTCATGCTCCTCCTTTTTTGCAGACCGTTTCATGCTCATCTCAATTTTGACACCTTTTGAAGCTTCTCATAATTTTGACACTTTTAGAATCTCTTCATATTTTTTACTCCTTTTGAAGCTCTCATATTTTTCACACCTTTTGAAGCTCTTCATATTTTTCATATTTTTGAAGCTCTTCATATTTTCCACACTTTTTCAGGCTCTTCATGTTTTTCAACACCGCTTCATGCTGCTGCTATATTTCAGACCGTTTCATACTCCTCATATTTTTGACACGTTTTGAGGCTGTTCATATTTTTCACACCTTTTTAGGCTCTTCATGTTTTTGAACACCGCTTCATGCTCCTCCTATTTTTCAGACCGTTTCATGCTCCTCATGTATTTCACACGTTTTGAAGCTCTTCGTATTTTGCACACATTTTTAAGGCTCTTCATTATTTTCACAACCACTTCATGCTCCTCCTATTTTTCAGATCGTTTCATGCACATCTCATTTTTTACACCTTTTGAGGCTCTTCATATTTTTCACACCTTTTCAGGCTCTTCATGTTTTTCAACACCGCTTCATGCTCCTGCTGTTTTTCAGACCGTTTCATGCTAGTCATATTTTTGACACCTTTTGAAGCTCTTCATATTTCTCACACCTTTTCAGGCTCTTCATGTTTTTCAACAACGCTTCATGCTCCTCCGATTTTTCAGACGGTTTCATGCTCCTCATATTTTTGACACCTTTTGAAGCTCTTCATATTTTTCACACCTTTTCAGGCTCTTCATGTTTTTCAACACCGCTTCATGCACCTCCTATTTTTCAGAACGTTTCATGCTCATCTCATTTTTGACACCTTTTGAAGCTCTTCATATTTTTCTCACGTTTTCAGGCTCTTCATGTTCTTGATCACCGCTTCATGGTCCTCCTATTTTTCAGACCGTTTCATTCTCCTCATGTATTTCACACCTTTTGAAGCTCTTCATATTTTTCACACATTTTCAGTCTCTTAATGTTTTTGAACTCCATTTCCTGCTCCTTCTAATTTTCAGACCGTTTCATGCTTCTCATATTTTTGGCATCTTTAGAATCTCTTCATATTTTTCACACCTTTTGAAGCTCTTCATATTCTTCACACCTTTTCAGGCTCTTCATGTTTTTCAACACCACTTCATGCTCCTCCTATTTTTCAGACCATTTCATGCTCATCTCATTATTGACACCTTTTGAAGCTCTTCATATTTTTCACACCTTTTGAAGCTCTTCATATTTTTCACACGTTTTCAGGCTCTTCATGATTTTCAACATCACTTCATGCTCCTCCTATTTTTCACACCGTTTCATGCTCATCTCATTTTTGACACCTTTTGAAGCTTCTCATAATTTTGACACCTTTAGAATCTCTTCATATTTTTTACTCCTTTTGAAGCTCTCATATTTTTTACACCTTTTGAAGCTTTTCATATTTTTCATATTTTTGAAGCTCTTCATATTTTTCACACGTTTTCAGGCTCTTCATGTTTTTCAACACCGCTTCTTGCTGCTGCTATATTTCAGACCGTTTCATACTCCTCATATTTTTGACACGTTTTGAGGCTCTTCATATTTTTCACACGTTTTCAGGTTCTTCATGTTTGTTGAACACCGCTTCATGCTCCTCCTATTTTTCAGACCGTTTAATGCTCCTCATATTTTTGACCCCTTTGAAGCTCTTCATATTTCTCACACGTTTTCAGAATCTTCATGGTTTTCAACACCACTTCATGCTCTTCCTATTTTTCAAACCGTTTCATGCTCATCTCATTTTTGACACCTTTTGAAGCTCTTCATATTTTTCACACCTTTTCAGGCTCTTCATGTTTTTCAACACCGCTTCATGCTCCTCCTATTTTTCAGAACGTTTCATGCTCCTCATATTTTTGACACCTTTTGAAGCTCTTCATTTTTTTCACATCTTTTGAAGCTCTTCATATTTTTCACACCTTTTCAGGTTCTTCATGTTTTTCAACACCTCTTCATGATCCTCCTATTTTTCAGACCGTTTCATGCTCCTCATATATTTGACTTTTTTTGAGGCTCTTCATATTTTTCACACCTTTTCAGGCTCTTCATGTTTTTCAACACCGCTTCATGATCCTCCTATTTTTCAGACCTTTTCATGCTCCTCATATTTTTGACACCTTTTGAAGCTCTTCATATTTTTCACATTTTTCAGGCTCTTCATGTTTTTCAACACCACTTCATGCTCCTCCTATTTTTCAGACGGTTTCATTCTCCTCATATTTTTGACTCCTTTTGAAGCTCTTCATATATTTCACACCTTTTCAGGCTCTTCATGTTTTTCAACACCGCTTCATGATCCTCCTCTTTTTGAGACCGTTTCATGCTCCTCATATTTTTGACACCTTTTAAAGCTCTTCATATTTTTCACTCCTTTTCAGGCTCTTCATGTTTTTCAACACCGCTTCATGCTACTCCTATTTTTCAGCCCGTTTCATGCTCCTCATAGTTTTGACACCTTTTGGAGCTCTTCATATATTCACACCTTTACAGGCTATTCACCTTTTTCAACATCACTTCATGCTCCTCCTATTTTTCAGAGAGTTTCATGCTCGTCATGTATTTCACACCTTTTGAAGCTTTTCATATTTTTCACACCTTTTGAAGCTCTTCATATATTTCACACCTTTTCAGGCTATTCATGTTTTCAATACCACTTGATGCTACTCCTATTTTTCAGACCGTTTCATGCTCCTTATATTTTTGACAAATTTTGAAGCTCTTCATATTTTTCACACCTTTTCAGGCTCTTCATATTTTGAAACACCACTTCTTGCTCCTCCTATTTTTCAGTCCGTATCATGCACATCTTATTTTTTACACCTTTTGAAGCTCTTCATATTTTTCACACTTTATGAAGCTCTTCATATTTTTCACACGTTTTCAAGCTCTTCATGTTTTTCAACACCGCTTCATGGTCCTCCTATTTTTCAGACCGTTTCATGCTCCTCATATTTTTGACACCGTTTCAAGCTCTTCATATATTTCACACCTTTTCAGGCTCTTAATGTTTTCAACACCGCTTCATGCTCCTCATATTTTTGACATCTTTTGAATCTCTTCTTATTTTTCACACCTTTTCATCTCTTCATGTTTTCAACACCGTTTCATGCTCCTCCTATTTTTCAGATCTTTTCATGCTCCTCAATGTTTGGCATGTTTTGAAGCTCTTTATATTTTTCACACCTTTTCAGGCTCTTCATGTTTTGAACAACGTTTCATGCTCCTCCTATTTTTCAGAAAATTTCATGCTCCTCATATATTTGAGACCTTTTAAAGCTCTTCATATTTTTCACAGCTTTTCAGCTCTTCATGTTTGTCAAAACCACTTCATGCTCCTCCTATTTTTCAGACCGTTTCTTTCTCCTCATATTTTTGACACCTTTTGAAGCTCTTCATATTTTTCACACCTTTTCAGGCTCCTCATGTTTTCGATCACCGTTTCAGGCTCCTCCTATTTTTCAGACCGTTTCATGCTCCTCATAATTTTGACACCTTTTGAAGCTCTTCATATTTTTAACACGTTTTCAGGCTCTTCATGATTTTGAACACCGCTTCATCATCCTCTTATTTTTCAGACCGTTTCATGCTCTTCATATTTTTGACCCCTTTTGAAGCTCTTCATATTTTTCACAACTTTTCAGGCTCTTCATGTTTTTGAACACCGCTCATGATCCTCCAAATTTTCAGACCGTTTCATGCTCTTCATATTTTTGACACCTTTTGAAGCTCTTCATATTTTCCACACGTTTTCAGGCTCTTCATGATAATGAACACCGCTTCATGATCCTCCTATTTTACAGACCTTTTCATGCTCTTCATATTTTTGACCCCTTTTGAAGCTCTTCATATTTTTCACACCTTTTCAGGCTCATCATATTTTTCAACACCGTTTCATGCTGCTTCTATTTTTCAGGCCGTTTCATGCTCCTCATATTTTTCACACCTTTTGAAGGTCTTCATATTTTTCACAACTTTTCAGGCTCTTCATGTTTTTGAACACCACTTCATGCTCCTCCTATTTTTCAGAGAGTTTCATGCTCCTCATGTATTTCACACCTTTTGAAGCTCTTCATATTTTTCACACCTTTTCAGACTCTTCATGTTTTTCCACACCACTTCATGCTTCTCCTATTTTTCAGACCGTTTCATGCTCCTCATGAATTTCACACCTTTTGAAGCTCTTCATATTTTTCACAACTTTTCAGGCTCTTCATGTTTCTGATCACCGTTTCATGCTCCTCCTATCTTTCAGACCGTTTCATGCTTCTCATATTTTTGACACCATTTGAAGCTCTTCATATTTATCACACCTTTTCAGGCGTCTCATGTTTTTGATCACCGTTTCATGCTCCTCCTATTTTTCAGAACGTTACATGCTCCTCATATTTTTGACACCATTTGAAGCTCTTCATATTTTTCACACCTTTTCAGGCTCTTCATGTTTTTCCACACCGTTTCATGCAGCTTCTATATTTCAGGCCGTTTCACGTTCCTCATATTTTTCACACCTTTTGAAGCTCTTCATATTTTTCACACCTTTTCAGGCTCTTCATGTTTTTCCACACCACTTCCTGCTTCTCCTATTTTTCAGCCCGTTTCATGCTCCTCATGTATTTCACCCCTTTTGAAGCTCTTCATATTTTTCACACCTTTTCAGGCACTTCATGTTTTTAAACACCGTTTCATGCTGCTTCTATTTTTCAGACCGTTTCATGCTCCTCATATTTTTCACACCTTTTGATGCTCTTCATATTTTTCACAACTTTTCAGGCTCTTCATATTTTTGAACACAGCTTCATGCTCCTCCTATTTTTCAGACCGTTTCATGCTCCTCATATTTTTGACACCTTTTGAAACTCTTCATATTTTTCACACCTTTTCAGGCTCTTCATGATTTTCAACACCGTTTCATGATCCTCCTATTTTTCAGACCGTTTCATGCTCATCTCATTTTTGACACCTTTTGAAGCTTTTCATATTTTTCACAACTTTTTAGGCTCTTCATGTTTATGAACACTGCTTCATGCTCCTCCTATTTTTCAGAGAGTGTGATGCTCCTAATGTATTTCACTCCTTTTGAAGCTTTCATATTTTTTCACACCTTTTCAGGCTCTTCATGATTTTCCACACCACTTCATGCTTCTATTTTTCAGCTTGTTTCATGCTCCTCATGTATTTCACACCTTTTGAAGCTCTTCATATTTTTCACACCTTTTCACTCTCTTCATGTTTTTCACACCATTTCATGCCGCATCTATTTTTCAGATCGTTTCATGCTCCTCATATTTTTCACACCTTTTGAAGCTCTTCATATTTTTCACAACTTTTCAAGCTCTTCATGTTTTTGAACACCACTTCATGCTCCTCCTATTTTTCAGAGAGTTTAATGCTATTCATGTATTTCACACCTTTTGAAGCTCTTCATATTTTTCACACCTTTTCAGGCTCTTCATGTTTTTCCACACCACTTCATGCTTCTATTTCTCAGCTCGTTTCATGCTCCTCATGTATTTCACACCTTTTGAAGCTCTTAATATTTTTCACAACTTTTCAGGCTCTTCATGTTTCTGATCACCGTTTCATGCTCCTCCTATCTTTCAGACCGTTTCATGCTCCTCATATTTTTGACACCATTTGAAGCTCTTCATATTTATCACACCTTTTCAGGCTTCTCATGTTTTTGATCACCGTTTCATGCTCCTCCTATTTTTCAGAACGTTACATGCTCCTCATATTTTTGACACCATTTGAAGCTCTTCATATTTTTCACAACTTTTCAGGCTCTTCATGTTTTCCAACACCGTTTCATGCAGCTTCTATATTTCAGGCCGTTTCATGCTCCTCATATTTTTCACACCTTTTGAAGCTCTTCATATTTTTCATACCTTTTCAGGCTCTTCATGTTTTTCCACACCACTTCATGCTTCTCCTATTTTTCAGCCCGTTTCATGCTCCTCATGTATTTCACCCCTTTTGAAGCTCGTCATATTTTTCACACCTTTTCACTCTCTTCATGTTTTTCAACACCATTTCATGCCGCATCTATTTTTCAGACCGTTTCATGCTCCTCATATTTTCACACCTTTTGAAGCTCTTCATATTTTTCACAGCTTTTCAGGCTCTTCATGTTTTTGAACACCATTCATGCCCCTCCTATTTTTCAGAGAGTTTAATGCTCCTCATGTATTTCACACCTTTTGAAGCTCTTCATATTTTTCACACCTTTTCAGGCACTTCATGTTTTTCAACACCGTTTCATGCTGCTTCTATTTTTCAGACCGTTTCATGCTCCTCATATTTTTCACACCTTTTAATGCTCTTCATAATTTTCACAACTTTTCAGGCTCTTCATATTTTTGAACACAGCTTCATGCTCCTCCTATTTTTCAGACCGTTTCATGCTCCTCATATTTTTGACACCTTTTGAAACTCTTCATATTTTTCACACCTTTTCAGGCTCTTCATGTTTTTCAACACCGTTTCATGATCCTCCTATTTTTCAGACCGTTTCATGCTCCTCATATTTTTCACACCTTTTGAAGCTATTCATATTTTTCACAACTTTTCAGGCTCTTCATGTTTCTGATCACCGTTTCATGCTCCTCCTATCTTTCAGACCGTTTCATGCTCCTCATATTTTTGACACCATTTGAAGCTCTTCATATTTATCACACCTTTTCAGGCTTCTCATGTTTTTGATCACCGTTTCATGCTCCTCCTATTTTTCAGAACGTTACATGCTCCTCATATTTTTGACACCATTTGAAGCTCTTCAAATTTTTCATACCTTTTCAGGCTCTTCATGTTTTTTCACACCACTTCATGCTTCTCCTATTTTTCAGCCCGTTTCATGCTCCTCATGTATTTCACCCCTTTTGAAGCTCGTCATATTTTTCACACTTTTTCAGGCTCTTGACGTTATTCAACACCACTTCATGCTACTCCTGTTTTTCAGACCGTTTCATGCTCCTCATATTTTTGACACCTTTAGAAGCTCATCATATTTTTAACACCTTTTCAGGCTCTTCATGTTTTTGAGCACCGCTTCATGCTCCTCCTATTTTCCAGACCGCTTCATGCTCCTCATTTATTTCACACCTTTTGAAGCTCTTCATATTTTTCACACCTGTCAGGCTCGTCATGTTTTTGAACACCGCTTCATGCTCCTCCTATTTTTCAGACCGTTTCATGCTCCTCATATTTTTCACACCTTTTGAAGCTCTTCATATTTTTCACACCTTTTCAGGCACTTCATGTTTTTCAACACCGTTTCATGCTTCTTCTATTTTTCAGACCGTTTCATGCTCCTCATATTTTTCACATCTTTTGAAGCTCTTCATATTTTTCACACCTTTTCAGGCTCTTCATGTTTTTCAACACCACTTCATGCTTCTAGTATTTTTCAGACCGTTTCATGCTCCTCATTAATTTCACACCATTTGAAGCTCTTCATATTTTTCAAACGTTTGCAGGCTGTTCATTTTTTTCAACACCGCTTCTTGCTCCTACTATTTTTCAGACCGTTTCATGATCCTCATATTTTGACACATTTTGAAGCTCTTCATATTTTTCACACCTTTTCAGGCTCTTCATGATTTTGAACACCGCTTCATGATCCTCCTATTTTACAGACTTTTTCATGCTCTTCATATTTTTGACCCCTTTTGAAGCTCTCCATATTTTTCACACCTTTTCAGGCTCATCATATTTTTCAACACCGTTTCATGCTGCTTCTATTTTTCAGGCCGTTTCATGCTCCTCATATTTTTCATACCTTTTGAAGCTCTTCATATTTTTCACAACTTTTCAGGCTCTTCATGTTTTTCAACACCATTTCATGCCGCATCTATTTTTCAGACCGTTTCATGCTCCTCATATTTTTCACACCTTTTGAAGGTCTTCATATTTTTCACAACTTTTCAGGCTCTTCATGTTTTTGAACACCACTTCATGCTCCTCCTATTTTTCAGAGAGTTTCATGCTCCTCATGTATTTCACACCTTTTGAAGCTCTTCATATTTTTCACACCTTTTCAGGCTCTTCATGTTTTTCCACACCACTTCATGCTTCTCCTATTTTTCAGACCGTTTCATGCTCCTCATGAATTTCACACCTTGTGAAGCTCTTCATATTTTTCACAACTTTTCAGGCTCTTCATGTTTCTGATCACCGTTTCATGCTCCTCCTATCTTTCAGACCGTTTAATGCTCCTCATATTTTTGACACCATTTGAAGCTCTTCATATTTTTCACACCTTTTCAGGCTCTTCATGTTTTTCCACACCATTTCATGCAGCTTCTATATTTCAGGCCGTTTCATGCTCCTCATATTTTTCACACCTTTTGAAGCTCTTCATATTTTTCACACCTTTTCAGGCTCTTCATGTTTTTCCACACCACTTCATGCTTCTCCTATTTTTCAGCCCGTTTCATGCTCCTCATGTATTTCACCCCTTTTGAAGCTCTTCATATTTTTCACACCTTTTCAGGCACTTCATGTTTTTCAACACCGTTTCATGCTGCTTCTATTTTTCAGACCGTTTCATGCTCCTCATATTTTTCTCACCTTTTGATGCTCTTCATATTTTTCACAACTTTTCAGGCTCTTCATATTGTTGAACACAGCTTCATGCTCCTCCTATTTTTCAGACCGTTTCATGCTCCTCATATTTTTGACACCTTTTGAAACTCTTCATATTTTTCACACCTTTTCAGGCTCTTCATGTTTTTCAACACCGTTTCATGATCCTCCTATTTTTCAGACCGTTTCATGCACATCTCATTTTTGACACCTTTTGAAGCTCTTCATATTTTTCACACCTTTTCAGGGTTTCCATGTTTATGAACACCGCTTCATGTTCCTCCTATTTTTCAGACCGTTACATGCTCCTCATATTTTGACACCCTTTGAAGCTCTTCATATTTTTCACACATTTTCAAGCTGTTCATGTTTTTCCACAACCCTTCATGCTGCTCCAATATTTCAGACCGTTTCCTGCTCCTCATATATTTCACACGTTTTGAAGCTCTTCATATTTTTCACACCTTTGCAGGCTCTTCATGTTTTTCAACACCACTTCATGCTCCTGCTTTTTGCAGACCGTTTCAGGCTCCTCATAATTTTGACACCTTTTGAAGCTCTTCATATTTCTCACACCTTTTCAGGCTCTTCATGTTTTTGAACACCACTTCATGCTCCTCCTATTTTTCAGACAATTTCATGCTCCTCATATTTTTCACACCTTTTCAGGCTCTTCATGTTTTTGAACACAGCTTCATGCTCCTCCCATTTTTCAGACCGTTTCATGCTCCTCATATTATTGACACCTGTTGAATCTCTTCATATTTTTCACACCTTTTCAGGCTCTTCATGTTTTTCAACACCGCTTCATGCTCCTCCTTTTTTCTGACTGTTTCATGCTCCTCATGTAATTCACACCTTTTGAAGCTCTTCATATATTTCACACCTTTTCAGGCTTTTCATTTTTTTCAACACCACTTCTTGCTCCTCCTGTTTAAGACCGATTCATGCTCCTCATATTTTTCCCACCTTTTCAGGCTCTTCATGTTTTTGAACACAGCTTCATGCTCCTCCATTTTTCAGACCGTTTCATGCTCCTCGTATTTTTGACACCTTTTGAAGCTCTTCATATTTTTCACACCTTTTCAGGCTCTTCATGTTTTTCAACACCGTTTCTTGATCCTCCTATTTTTCAGACCGTTTCATGCTCCTCATATTTTTGACATGTTTTGAAGCTCTTCATATTTTTCACACCTTTTCAGGCTCTTCATGTTTTTCAACACCGTTTCATGATCCTCCTATTTTACAGACCGTTTCATGCTCTTCATATTTTTGACCCCTTTTGAAGCTCTTCATATTTTTCACACCTTTTCAGGCTCATCATATTTTTCAACACCGTTTCATGCTGCTTCTATTTTTCAGGCCGTTTCATGCTCCTCATATTTTACATACCTTTTGAAGCTCTTCATATTTTTCACACCTTTTCAGGCTCTTCATGTTTTTCAACACCATTTCATGCCGCAGGTAATTTTCAGACCGTTTCATGCTCCTCATATTTTTCACACCTTTTGAAGCTCTTCATATTTTTCACAACTTTTCAGTCTCTTCATGTTTTTGAACACCACTTCATGCTCCTCCTATTTTTCAGAGAGTTTCATGCTCCTCATATTTTTCACACCTTTTGAAGCTCTTCATATTTTTCACACCTATTCAGGCTCATCATATTTTTCAACACCGTTTCATGCTGCTTCTATTTTTCAGGCCGTTTCATGCTCCTCATATTTTACATACCTTTTGAAGCTCTTCATATTTTTCACACGTTATCAGGCTCTTCATGTTTTTCAACACCGCTTCTTGCTCCTCCTATTTTTCAGACCGTTTCATGCTCCTCATATTTTTGACACTTTTTGAAGCTCTTCATATTTTTCACACCTTTTCAGGCTCTTCATGTTTTTGAACACCGCTTCATGCTCCTCCTATATTTCAGACCGTTTCATGCTCATCTCATTTTTGACACCTTTTGAAGCTCTTCATATTTTTCACATGTTTTGAAGCTCGGCATATTTTTCACACCTTTTCAGTCTCTGCATGTTTTTGAACACCGCTTCATGCTCCTCCTATTTTTCAGACGGTTTCATGCTCCTCATGTATTTCACACCTTTTGAAGCTCTTCGTATTTGTCACACCTTTTCAGGCTCCTCATGTTTTTCAACACCGCTTCATGCTCCTCCTATTTTTCAGACCGTTTCATGCTCCTCATATTTTTGACACCTTTTGAAGCTCTTCATATTTTTCACACCTTTTCAGGCTCTTCATGTTTTTCAACACCATTTCATGCTTCTATTTTCCAGCTCGTTTCATGCTCCTCATGTATTTCACACCTTTTGAAGCTCTTCATATTTTTCACAACTTTTCAGGCTCTTCATGTTTTTCCACACCACTTCATGCTTCTCCTATTTTTCATCCCATTTCATGCTCCTCATGTATTTCACCACTTTTGAAGCTCTTCATATTTTTCACACCTTTTCAGGCTTTTCATGTTTTTCAACACCGTTTCATGATCCTCGTATTTTTAAGACCTTTATATGCTCATCTCATTTTTGACACCTTTTGAAGCTTTTCATATTTTTCACAACTTTTCAGGCTCTTCATGTTTTTGAACACCGCTTCATACTCCTCTTATTTTTCAGAGAGTTTCATGCTCCTCATGAATTTCACACCTTTTGAAGCTCTTCATATTTTTCACACCTTTACAGGCTCTTCATGTTTTTCCACAGCACTTCATGCTTCTCCTATTTTTCAGCCCGTTTCATGCTCCTGATGTATTTCACACCTTTTGAAGCTCTTCATATTTTTCACACCTTTTCAGCTTCTTCATGTTTTTGATCACCGTTTCATGCTCCTCCTACTTTTCAGACCGTTTCTTGCTCCTCATATTTTTGACAATTTTTGAAGCTCTTCATATTTTTCACACCTTTTCAGCTTCTTCATGTTTTTGAACACCGCTTCATGATCCTCCTATTTTTCAGACCGTTTCATTCTCCTCATATTTTTGACACCTTTTGAAGCTCTTAATATTTTCACACGTTTTCAGGCCCTTCATTATTTTCAACACCACTTCATGCTCCTCCTATTTTTCAGACCGGTTCATGCTTCTCATATTTTTGACCCCTTTAAAAGCTCTTCATATTTTTCACACGTTTTCAGGCTCTTCATGTTTTTGAACACCGCTTCATGATCCTCCTATTTTTCAGACCGTTTCCTGCTCTTCATATTTTTGACACCTTTTGAAGCTCTTCATATTTTTCACACCTTTTCATGCTCTTCATGTTTTTCAACATCGTTTCATGCTGATTCTATTTTTCAGACCATTTCATGTTCCTCATATTTTTCACACCTTTTGAAGCTCTTCATATTTTTCACACCTTTCAGGCTCTTCATGTTTTTCGACACTATTTCATGCTGCTTCTATTTTTCAGACCGTTTCATGAGCCTCATATTTTTCACACCATTTGAAGATCTTCATATTTTTCACACGTTTTCAGGCTCTACATGTTTTTGAACACAGCTTCATGCTACTCCTATTTTTCAGACCGTTTCATGCTCATCTCATTTTTGCCACCTTTGAAGCTCTTCATATTTTTCACACCTTTTGAAGCTCTTCATATTTTTCACACCTTTTCAAGCTCTTCATGTTTTTCAACACCCCTTCTTACTCCTCCTATTTTTGAGACCATGTCATGCTCCTCATATATTTGACACGTTTTGAAGCTCTTCATATTTTTCACACGTTTTCAGGCTCTTCATGTTTTTGAACACCGCTTCTTGCTCCTCCTATTTTCAGACCGTTTCATGCTACTCATATTTTTGACACCTTTTCAAGCTTTTCATATTTTTCACACATTTTCAGCCTCTTCATTTTTTTCAAAACTACTTCTTGTTCCTCCTATTTTGCAGACCGTTTCATGCTCATCTAATTTTTGACACCTTGGAAGCTCTTCGTATTTTTCACATTTTTTGAAGCTCTTCATACTTTTCACACGTTTTCAAACACTTCATGTATTTCAACACCGCTTCATGCTGCTTCTATTTTTCAGACCTTTGCATGCTCCACATATTTTTGACCCGTTTTGAAGCTCTTTATATTTTTCACACCTTTACAGGTTCTTCATGTTTTTGAACACCGTTTCATGCTCCTCATATTTTTCAGACCATTTCATGCTCCTCTTATTTTTGACACTTTTTGAAGCTCTTCATATTTTTTACACCTTTTCAGGTTCTTCATGTTTCTGAACACCACTTCATGCTCCACTTATTTTTGAAACCGTTTCAAGCTCCTCATATTTTTGACACCTTTTGAAGCTCTTCATATATTTCACACCTTTTCAGGGTCTTCATGTTTTTCAACACCGTTTCATGACACTCCTATTTTTCAGACCGTTTCATGCTCCTCATATTTTTGACACCTTTTGAAACTCTTCATATATTTCACACCTTTTCAATCTCTTCCTGTTTTTGAACACCGCTTCATGCTCCTCATATTTTTGACACCTTTTGAAGCTTTTCATATTTTTCACAACTTTTTAGGCTCTTCATGTTTTTGTACACGGCTTCATGCTCCTCCTCTTTTTCAGAGTTTCATGCTCCTCATGTATTTCACACCTTTTGAAGCTCTTCATATTTTTCACACCTTTTCAGCATCTTCATGTTTTTGATCACCGTTTCATGCTCCTCCTATTGTTCAGACCATTTCATGCACCTCATATTTTTCACACCTTTTGAAGCTCTTCATATTTTTCACACCTTTTCAGGCTCCTCATGTTTTTCAACACCGCTTCATGCTCCTCCTCTTTTTCAGACCGCTTCATGCTCCTCATATTTTTCAGACCGTTTCATGCCCCTCATATTTTTCACACCTTTTGAAGCTCTTCATATTTTTCACACGTTTTCAGGCTCTTCATGTATTTCAAAATCGCTTCATGCTGCTTCTATTTTTCAGACCGTTTCATGCTCCTCATATTTTTGACCCGTTTGGAAGCTGTTCATATTTTTCACACCTTTTCTGGCTCTTCATGTTTTTCAACATCACTTCATGCTCCTCCTATTTTTCAGACCCTTTCATGCTAATCTAATTTTTGACACCTTTTGAAGGTCTTCATATTTTTCACACCTTTTCAGGCTCTTCATGTTTTTGAACACCGCTTCATGGTCCTCCCTTTTTTCAGACCGTTTCATGCTCCTCATATTTTTGACACCTTTTGAAGCTCTTCATATTTGTCAAACCTTTTCAGGCTCTTCATGTTTTTGAACACCGCTTCATGCTCCTCCCTTTTTTCAGACCGTTTAATGCTCCTCATATTTTTGACATTTTTTGAAACTCTTCATATTTTTCACACCTTTTCAGGCTCTTCATGTTTTTGAACACCGCTTCATGCTCCTCCTATTTTTCAGACCGTATCATGTTCCTCATATTTTTGACACCTTTTGAAGCTCTTCATATTTTTCACACCTTTTCAGGCTCTTCATGTTTTTGAACACCGCTTCATGCTCCTCCTATTTTTCAGACCGTATCATGTTCCTCATGTATTTTACACCTTTTGAAGCTCTTCATTTTTTTCACACCTTTTCAGGCTCTTCATGCATTTGAACACCTTTTCATGCTCCTCCTATTTTTCAGACCGTTTCATGCTCCTCATAGTTTTGACACCTTTTGAAGCTCTTCATATTTTTCACATCTTTTCAGGTTCTTCATGTTTTTCAACACCGCTTCATGGTCCTCCTATTTTTCAGACCGTTTCATGCTCCTCATATTTTTACACCTTCTGAAGCTCTTAATATATTTCACAGTTTTTCAGACTCTTCATGATTTCCACACCGCTTCATGCTCCTCATATTTTTCAGACTGTTTCATGCTCATCTCATTTTTATCACCTTTTGAAACTCTTCATATTTTTCACACCTTTTGAAGCTCTTCATATTTTTCACACGTTTTCAGGCTCTTCATGTTTTTCAACACCACTTCTTGCTTCTCCTATTTTTCAGCCCGTTTCATGATCCTCATATTTTTGACACATTTTGAAGCTCTTCATATTTTTCACACCTTTTCAGGCTCTTCATGTTTTTCAACACCGCTTCATGCTCCTCCTGTTTTTCAGACCGTTTCATGCTCCTCATATTTTTGACACCTTTTGATGCTCTTCATATTTTTCACACCTTTTCAGGCTCTTCATGTTTTTCAACACCGCTTCATGCTTCTCCTATTTTTCAGACCGTTTCATGCTCCTCATATTTTTGACACCTTTTGAAGCTCCTCATATATTTCACACCTTTTCAGACTCTTCATGATTTCCAACACCACTTCATGCTCCTCATTTTTTTCACACCGTTTAATGCTAATCTAATTTTTGACACCTTCTGAAGCTCTTCAGATTTTTGACACATTTAGAAGCTCTTCATATTTTTTACACCTTTTCAGGCTCTTCATATTTTTCAACACCGCTTATTGCTCCTTCTATTTTTCAGACCGTTTCATGCTCATCTCATTTTTGACAACTTTTGAAGCTCTTCATATTTTTCACATATAATGTAGCTCTTCATATTTTACACACATTTTCAGGCTCTTCATGTTTTTCAACACCGCTTCATGCTCCTCCTATTTTTCAGACCGTTTCATGCTCCTCATATTTTTGACACCTTTAAAACTCTTCATATTTTTCACAGCTTTTCAGACTCTTCATGTTTTCATAACCGCTTCATGCTCCTCCTATTTTTCAGACCGCTTCATGCTCCTCCTATTTTTCAGACCGTTTCATGCTTCTCATATTTTGACACCTTTTGAAGCTCTTCATATTTTTCACAACTTTTCAGGCTCTTCATGTTTTTCAACACCGCTTCATGCTCCTCCTTGTTTCCTACCGTTTGATGCTCCTCATATTTTTGGCACCTTTTGAAGCTATTCATATTTTTCACACCTTTTCAGATCATCATGTTTTTGAACACCATTTCATGCTCCTCCTATTTTTCAGACCGTTTCATGGTCCTCATATTTTTGACACCTTTTGAAGCTCTTCATATTTTTCACACCTTTTCAGGCTCTTCATGTTTTTCAACACCGCTTCATGCTCCTCCTATGTTTCAGACCGTTTTATGCTCATCATATATTTGACACCTTTTGAAGCTCTTCATAATTTCCACACTTTTTCAGGCTCTTCATGTTTTTGAACACCATTTCATGCTCCTCTTATTTTTTTTTATTGTTATTTTTTTAAAAATTTTTTTTATTATTTTTATTTTTTTTTCCAGTCGGTTTTGTCATACATTGATATGAATCAGCCATGGATTTACATGTATTACCAATCCCAATTCCCCCTCCCACCTCGCTCTCCACCCGATTCCTCTCCGTCTTCCCAGTTCACCAAGCCGGAGCACTTGTCTCGTGCATCCTACCTGGGCTGGTGATCTGTTTCACCATAGATAGCATACATGCTCTTCTTTTGAAATATCCCACCCTCACATTCTCCCACAAAGTTCAAAAGTCTGTTCTGTATTTCTGTGTCTCTTTTTCTGTTCTGCATATAGCGTTATCGTTATCACCTTTCTAAATTCCATATACATGTGTCAGCATGCTCTAATGTTCTTTATCTTTCTGGCTTACTTCACTCTGTATAATGGGCTCCAGCTTCATCCATCTCATTAGGACTGATTCAAGTGAATTTTTTAATGGCTCAGTAATATTCCATGGTGTATATGTACCACAGCTTTCTTATCCATTCATCTGCTGACGGGCATCTAGGTTGCTTCCATGTCCTGGCTATTATAAACAGTGCTGCGATGAACATTGGGGTGCACGTGTCTCTTTCAGACGAACCTATGGACACCTTATCTTTGACAAAGGAGGCAAGGATATGCAATGGAAAAAAGACAACCTCTTTAACAAGTGGTGCTGGGAAAACTGGTCAACCACTTGTAAAAGAATGAAAATAGAACACTTTCTAACACCATACACAAAAATAAACTCAAAATGGATTAAAGATCTAAATGTAAGACCAGAAACTATAAAACTCCTAGAGGAGAACATAGGCAAAACACTCTCCGACATAAATCAAAGCAAGACCCTCTATGACCCACCTCCCAGAATATTGGAAATAAAAGCAAAACTAAACAAATGGGACCTAATGAAACTTAAAAGCTTTTGCACTACAAAGGAAACTATAAGTAAGGTGAAAAGACAACCCTCAAATTGGGAGAAAATAATAGCAAATGAAGAAACAGACAAAGGATTAATCTCAAAAATATACAAGCAAATCCTGCAGCTCAATTCCAGAAAAATAAATGACCCAATAAAAAATGAGCCAAAGAACTAAACAGACATTTCTCCAAAGAAGACATACAGATGGATAACAAACACATGAAAAGATGCTCAACATCACTCATTATTAGAGAAATGCAAATCAAAACCACAATGAGGTACCATTACATGCCAGTCAGGATGGCTGCTATCCAAAAGTCTACAAGCAGTAAATGCTGGAGATGGTGTGGAGAAAAGGGAACCCTCTTACACTGTTGGTGGGAATGCACACTAGTACAGCCGCTATGGAAAACAGTGTGGAGATTTCTTAAAAAACTGGAAATAGAACTGCCATATGACCCAGCAATCCCACTTCTGGGCATACACACTGAGGAAACCAGATCCTCTTACTTTTCAGACCGTTACAAGCTCCTCATATTTTTTACACCTTTTGAAGCTCTTCATATATTTCACACCTTTTCAGGCTCTTCATGTTTTTCAACACCGCTTCATGCTCCTCCTATTTTTCAGACCGTTTCATGGTCCTCATGTTTTTGTCACCTTTTGAAGCTCTTCATATTTTTCACACCTTTTCATGCTCTTCATGTTTTTGAACACCATTTCATGCTCCTCCTATTTTTTAAACCGTTTCATGCTCCTCATATTTTTGAGACGTTTTGAAGCTCTTCATATTTTTCACACCTTTTCAGGCTCTTCATATTATTCAACAAGTTTTCATGCTTCTCCTATTTTTCAGACCGTTTAATGCTCCCCATAAATTTGACACCTTTTGAAGCGCTTCATAATTATCACACCTTTTCAGGCTCTTCATGTTTTTCAAATCTGCTTCTGCTCCTCCTATTTTTCAGACTGTTTCATGCTCCTCATATTTTTGACATCTTTTGAAGCTCTTCATATATTTCACAACTTTTCAGGCTCTTCATGTTTTTGAACACCGATTCATGCTCCTCCTATTTTTCAGACCGGTTCATGCTCCTCCTATTTTTTAGACCGTTTCATGCTCCTCATATTTTTGACACCTTTTGAACCTCTTCATATTTTTCACACCTTTTCAGGCTCTTCATGTTTTCAACACCGCTTCATGTTCCTACTATTTTTCAGACCGTTTCCTGCTCCTCATATTTTTGACAGCTTTTGAAGCTCTTCATATTATTCACACCTTTTCAGGCTCTTCATGTTTTTCAACACCGCTTCATGCTCCTCCTTTTTTTCAGGCCGTTTTATGCTCCTCATATATTTGACACCTTTTGAAGCTCTTCATAATTTCCACACCTTTTTCAGGCTCTTCATGTTTTTCTACACCGCTTCATGCTCCCCCTATATTTCAGACCGTTCATGCCTCTCATATTTTTGAAACCTTTTGAAGCTCTTCATATTTTTCACACCTTTTCAGGCTCTTCATGTTTTTCAACACCATTTCATGCTCCTCCTTTTTTTCAAACCGTTTTATGCTCCTCATATATTTGACACCTTTTGAAGCTCTTCATAATTTCCACACCTTTTCAGGCTCTTCATGTTTTTGAACACCGTTTCATGCTCCTCCTGTTTTTCAGACCGTTTCATGCTGCTAATATTTTTGACACCTTTTGAAGTTCTTCATATTTTTCACACCTTTTCAGGCTCTTCACGTTTTTCAACACCACTTCATGCTCCTCCTATTTTTCAGGCCGTTTCATGCTCCTTATATTTTTGACACCTTTTGAAGTTCTTCATATTTTTCACACCTTACAGGCTCTTCATAGTTTTCAACACCACTTCATGCTCCTCCTATTTTTCAGACCGTTTCATGCTCCTCATATATTTGACACCTTTTGAAGCTCTTCAGATTTTTCACACCTTTTCAGGCTCTTCATATTTTTCAACACAGCTACATGCTCCTCCTATTTTTCAGACCGTTTCATGCTCCTCATCTTTTTGACACGTTTTGAAACTCTTCATATTTATCACACCTTTTCAGGCTCTTCATGTTTTTCAACACCATTTCATGCTCCTCCTTTTTTTCAGACCGTTTTATGCTCCTCATACATTTGA
The DNA here is from genome assembly GCF_033118175.1 of Dama dama. Lineage (NCBI taxonomy): Eukaryota > Metazoa > Chordata > Mammalia > Artiodactyla > Cervidae > Dama > Dama dama. The sequence goes on along the minus strand of NW_026871011.1, from coordinate 1,762,741 downwards.
CACCTTTTGAAGCTCTTCATAATTTCCACACCTTTTCAGGCTCTTTATGTTTTTCAACGCCGTATCATGCTCCTCCTATTTTTCAGACCTTTTCATGCTCCTCATATCTTTGACACCTTTTGAAGCTCTTCATATTTTTCACATCATTTCAGGCTCTTCAAGTTTTTGAAAACGGCTTCATGCTCCTCCTAATTTTCAGACCGTTTCTTGCTCCTCATATTTTTGACACCTTTAGAAGCTCTTCATATTTGTCACAGCTTTTCAGGCTCTTCATGTTTTTGAACACAGTTTCATGCTCCGCATATTTTTCACACCTTTTCATGCTCTTCATATTTTCCACACCTTTTCAGGCTCTTCATGTTTTTCTACACCGCTTCATGCTCCCGCTCTATTTCAGACCGTTCATGCCTCTCATATTTTTGAAACCTTTTGAAGCTCTTCATATTTTTCACACCTTTTCAGGGTCTTCATGTTTTTCAACACCATTTCATGCTCCTCCTTTTTTCAAACCGTTTTATGCTCCTCATATATTTGACACCTTTTGAAGCTCTTCATAATTTCCACACCTTTTCAGGCTCTTCATGTTTTTGAACACCGTTTCATGCTCCTCTTATTTTTTTTTTTTATTGTTATTTTTTTTAATTTTTTTAATTATTTTTATTTTTTTTTCCAGTGGGTTTTGTCATACCTTGATATGAATCAGCCATGGATTTACATGTATTCCCAGTCCCGATTCCCCCTCCCACCTCCCTCTCCACCCGATTCCTCTGGGTCTTCCCAGTGCACTAAGCTGGAGCACTTGTCTCGTGCATCCTACCTGGGCTGGTGATCTGTTTCACCATAGATAGCATACATGCTGTTCTTTTGAAATATCCCACCCTCACATTCTCCCACAAAGTTTAAAAGTCTGTTCTGTATTTCTGTGTCTCTTTTTCTGTTCTGCATATAGGGTTATCGTTGTCACCTTTCTAAATTCCATATACATGTGTCAGTATGCTGTAATGTTCTTTATCTTTCTGGCTTACTTCACTCTGTATAATGGGCTCCAGCTTCATCCATCTCATTAGGACTGATTCAAATGAATTCTTTTTAATGGCTGAGTAATATTCCATGGTGTATATGTACCACAGCTTTCTTATCCATTCATCTGCTGACGGGCATCTAGGTTGCTTCCATGTCCTGGCTATTATAAACAGTGCTGCGATGAACATTGGGGTGCACGTGTCTCTTTCAGACGAACCTATGGACACCTTATCTTTGACAAAGGAGGCAAGGATATGCAATGGAAAAAAGACAACCTCTTTAACAAGTGGTGCTGGGAAAACTGGTCAACCACTTGTAAAAGAATGAAAATAGAACACTTTCTAACACCATACACAAAAATAAACTCAAAATGGATTAAAGATCTAAATGTAAGACCAGAAACTATAAAACTCCTAGAGGAGAAGGTAGGCAAAACACTCTCCGACATAAATCAAAGCAAGACCCTCTATGACCCACCTCCCAGAATATTGGAAATAAAAGCAAAACTAAACAAATGGGACCTAATGAAACTTAAAAGCTTTTGCACTACAAAGGAAACTATAAGTAAGGTGAAAAGACAGCCCTCAGATTGGGAGAAAATAATAGCAAATGAAGAAACAGACAAAGGATTAATCTCAAAAATATACAAGCAAATCCTGCAGCTCAATTCCAGAAAAATAAATGACCCAATAAAAAATGAGCCAAAGAACTAAACAGACATTTCTCCAAAGAAGACATACAGATGGATAACAAACACATGAAAAGATGCTCAACATCACTCATTATTAGAAAAATGCAAATCAAAACCACAATGAGGTACCATTACATGCCAGTCAGGATGGCTGCTATCCAAAAGTCTACAAGCAATAAATGCTGGAGAGGGTGTGGAGAAAAGGGAACCCTCTTTTACTGTTGGTGGGAATGCACACTAGTACAGCCGCTATGGAAAACGGTGTAGAGATTTCTTATAAAACTGGAAATAGAACTGCCATATGACCCAGCAATTCCACTTCTGGGCATACACACTGAGGAAACCAGATCCTCTTATTTTTCAGACCGTTTCAAACTCCTCATATTTTTTACACCTTTTGAAGCTCTTCATACATTTCACACCTTTTCAGGCTCTTCATGTTTTTCAACACCGCTTCATGCTCCTCCTATTTTTCAGAACGTTTCATGCTCCTCATTTCTTTGAGACATTTTGACGCTCTTCATATTTTTCACACCTTTTGTGGATCTTCATGTTTTTGAACACAGTTTATGCTCCTCATATTTTTCACACATTTTCATGCTCTTCATATTTTTCACACCTTTTCAGGCTCTTCAGGTTTTTGAATACCGTTTCATGCTCCTCCTATTTTTCAGACCATTTCCTGCTCCTCATATATTTGACATCTTTTGAAGCTCTTCTTATTTTTCACACCTTTTCAGGCTTTTCATGTTTTTCAACACCGTTTCATGCTCCTCCTATTTTCAGACCGTTTCATGCTCCTCATATATTTGACACCTTTTACAGCTCTTCATATATTTCACACCTTTTCAGGCTCTTCATGTTTTTGAACACCGTTTCATGCTCCTCATATTTTTCAGACCGTTTCGTGCTCCTCATATATTTGACATCTTTTGAAGGTCTTCTTATTTTTCACACCTTTTCACGCTTTTCATGTTTTTCAACACCGTTTCTTGCTCCTCCTATTTTTCAGACCGTTCCGTGCTTCTCATATATTTGACACCATGTGAAGCTCTTCATATTCTTCACACGTTTTCAGGCTTTTCATGATTTTGAACACCGCTTCATGCTCCTCCTATTTTTCAGAACGTTTCATGCGCCTCCTATTTTTCAGACTGTTTCATGCTCCTCATATTTTTGACACCTTTTGAAGCTCTTCATATTTTTCACCCCATTTCAGACTCTTCATATTTTTAAACACCACTTCTTACTCCTCCTATTTTCAGACCGTTTCATGCACCTCATATTTTGACACCTTTTGAAGCTCTTCATATTTTTCACACCTTTTCAGTCTCTTCATGTTTTTCAACACCGCCTCATGCTCCTCCTTTTTTCAGAACGTTTCATGCTGTTAATATTTTTGTCATCTTTTGAAGCTCTTCATATTTTTCACACCTTCTCAGGCTCTTCATGTTTTTGAACACCGTTTCTTGCTGCTACTATTTTTCAGACCTTTTCATGCTCCAAATATTTTTGACACCTTTTGAAGCCTTTCATATTTTTCACACCTTTTCAGGCTCTTCTTGTTTTTCAACACCACTTCATGCTCCTCTTATTTTTCAGACCGTTTCATGCTCCTCATATTTTTGACACCTTTTGAAGCTCTTCATATTTTTCACACATTTTCAATCTCTTCATGTTTTTCAACACAGTTTCATGCTCCTCATTTTTTTTTCAGTCTCTTTCATGCTCCTCATATTTTTGACACCTTTTGAAGCTCTTCATATTTTTCACACCTTTTCAGGTTCTTCACGTTTTTAAACAACGCTTCATGTTCCTCCTATTTTTCAAAACGTTTCATGCTCCTCATATTTTTGACAACTTTTGAAGCTCTTCATATTTTTAACACCTTTCATTCTCTTAATGTTTTTCCACAGAGCTTCATGCTCCTCCTCTTTTACAGACCGTTTCATCCTCCTCATATTTTTGACACCTTTTGAAGCTCTTCATATTTTTCACACCTTTTCATTCTCTTCATGTTTTTCAGCACAGCTTCATGCTCGTACAATTTTTCAGCCTTTTCATGCTCCTCATATTTTTGACACCTTCTGAAGCTCATCATATTTTTCACAGGTTTTCATGCTCTTCATCTTTTTCAAAAACGTTTCATTCTCATAATATTTTTCAGACAGTTTCATGCTCCTATATATTTGACACCTTTTGAAACTCTTCATATTTTTCACACGTTTTCAGGCTCTTCATGTTTTTCAACACCGCTGCATGCTCCTCCTATTTTTCAGACCGTTTCATGCTCTTAATATTTTTGACATCTTTTGAAGCTCTTCATATATTTCACACCTTTTCAGGCTCTTCATGTTTTTCAACACTGTTTCATGCTCCTCCTATTTTTCAGACCGTTTCATGCTTCTGTTATTTTTGACAGCTTTTGAAGCACTTCATATTTTTACACATTTTCAGGGTCTTCTTCTTTTGCAACACCACTTCATGCTCCTCTTATTTTTTAGACCGTTTCATGCTCCTCATATTTTTGACACCTTTTGAAGCTCTTCATATTTTACACACCTTTCCTGGTTCTTGTTTTTGAACACTGATACATGCTCCTCCTGCTTTTCAGACCGTTTCATGCTGCTCATATTTTGACACCTTTTGAAGCTCTCCATATATTTCACACCTTTTCAGGCTCTTCATATTTTTCAACACAACCTCATGCTCCTCATATTTTTCAGACCGTTTCATGCTCCTCATATTTTTGACACCTTTTGAAGCTCTTCCTATTTTTCACAACTTTTCAGGCTCTTCATGTTTTTGAAAACCACTTCATTCTCCTCCTATTTTTCAGATCGTTTCATGCTCCTCAAAATTTTGACACCTTTTGAAGCTCTTCATATATTTCACACCTTTTCAGTCTCTTCATGTTCTTTAACACCGAATCATGCTTCTCCTACTTTTCAGACCGTTTCATGCTCCTCATATTTTGACACCTTTTGAAGCTCTTCATGTTTTTCAACACCGTTTCATGCTCCTCCTATTTTTAAGCCGTTTCCTGCTCCTCATATTTTTCACACCTTTTGAAGCTTTTCATATTTTTCACAGCTTTTCAGGTTCTTCATGTTTTTCAACACCGCTTAATGCTCCTCCTATTTTTCAGACCGATTCATGCTCCTCATATTTTTGACACCTTTTGAAGCTCTTCATATTTTTCACACCTTTTCAGGCTCTTCATGTTTTTCACAATGCTTCATGCTCCTCCTATTTTTCAGACCGTTTCATGCTCCTCATATTTTTGACACCTTTTGAAGCTCTTCATATTTTTCACCCCATTTCAGGTTCTTCATATTTTTAAACACCACTTCTTACTCCTCCTATTTTCAGACCCTTTCATGCACCTCATATTTCTGACACCTTTTGAAGCTCTTCATATTTTTCACACCTTTTCAGGCTCTTCATGTTTTTCAACACCTCTTCATGCTCCTCCTTTTTTCAGAACGTTTCATGCTCCTCATATTTTTGACACCTTTTGAAGCTCTTCATATTTTTCACACCTTTTCAGGCTCTTCATATTTTTCACACCTTTCACGCTCTTCATGTTTTTCAACACCGCTTCATGCTCCTCCTATTTTTCACACTGTTTCATACTCTGTATATTTTTGACACGATTTTAAGCTCTCATATTTTTCACACCTTTTCAGGCTCTTCATGTTTTTCAAGACTACTTCATGCTCCTCCTATTTTTCAGACCGTTTTATTCTACTCATATGTTTCACACCTTTTTCATACTCTTTATGCTTTTCAACACCACTTCATGCTCCTCCTATTTTTCAGACCGCTTCATGCTCCTCATATTTTTGACACCTTTTGAAGCTCTTCATATTTTCACACCTTTTGAAGCTCATCGTATATTTCACACCTTTTCAGTCTCTTCATGTTTTTCAACACCACTTCATGCTCCTCCTCATTTTCAGACCGTTTCATGCCCATCTCATTTTTGACACCTTTAGAAGCTTTTCATATTTTTCACACCTTTTGAAGCTCTTCATATTTTTCACACGTTTTCATGCTCTTCATATTTTTCAACACCGCTTCATGCTCCTCTTATTTTTCACACCGTTTCATGCTCCTCATATTTTTAATACATATTGAAGCTCTTCATATTTTTCACACCTTTTCAGGCTCTTCATGTTTTTCAACACGGCTTCATGCTCCTCCTGTTTTTCAGCCCATTTCATCCTCCTCATATTTTTGATACGTTTTCAAGCCCTTAATATTTTTCACACCTTTTCAGGCTCTTCATGTTTTGAACATCGTTTCTTGCACCTCCAATTTTTCAGAACGTTTCATGCTGCTCATATATTTGACACCTTTTGAAGCTCTTCATCATTTCACAACTTTTCAGGATCTTCATGTTTTCAACACCACTTCATGCTCCTGCTATATTTCTGACCGTGTCATGCTCCTCATATTTTTGACACCTTTTGAAGATCTTCATATTTTTCACACCTTTTCAGGCTATTCAGGTTTTTCTACACCGCTTCATGCTCCTCCTATTTTTGACACCTTTTGGAGCTCTTCATATATTTCACACCTTTTCATGCCCGTCATGTTTTCAACACCACTTCATCCTCCTCCTATTTTTCAGACCGTTTCATGCTCATCTCATTTTTGACACCTTTTGAAGCTCTTCATATATTTCACACCTTTTCATGCTCTTCATGTTTTCAACACCGCTTCATGCTCCTCCTATTTTTCAGACCGTTTCATGCTCCTCATATTTTTGATACCTTTTGAAGCTCTTCATATATTCAACACCTTTTCATGCTCTTCATGTTTTCAACACCACTTCATGCTCCTCCTATTTTTCTGACCATTTCATGATCCTCATATTTTTGACACCTTTTAAAACTACTCCTATTTTTCACACGTTTTCAGGCTCTTCATGTTTTTCAAACCCGTTTCATGTTCCTCCTATTTTTCCTACCGTTTCATGCTCCTCCTATTTTTCAGACCGTTTCATGCTCCTCATATTTTTGACAATTTTGGAAGCTCTTCATATTTTACACACCTTTTCAGGCTCTTCATGTGTTTCAACACCGCTATATGCTCCTCCTAAATTTCAGACTGTTTCATGCTCCTCATATATTTCACACCTGTTGAAGCTCTTCATATTTTTCACACCTTTTCAGGCTCTTCATGTTTTGGAGCACACCTTCATGCTTCTCCCATTTTTCAGACCGTTTCATGCTCCTCATGTATTTCACACCATTTGAAGCACTTCATATTTTTCACACCTTTTCAGTCTCTTCATGTTTTTCAACACCACTTCATGTTCCTCCTATTATTCAGACCGTTTCATGCTCATATCATTTTTGACACCTTTTGAAGCTCTTTATATATTTCACACCTTTTGAAGCTCTTCATATTTTTCACACCTTTTCAGAATCTTCATGTTTTTAAACACCGCTTCATGCTCCCTTTATTTTTCAGACCTTTTCATGCTCCTCATATTTTTCAAATCTTTTGAAACTCTTCATATTTTTCGCACCTTTCCAGGCTCTTCATGTTTTTGAACACTGCTTCATGCTCCTCCTATTGTTCAGACTGTTTCATGCTCATCTCAATTTTGACAGCTTTTGAAGCTGTTCATATTTTTCACACCTTTTGAAGCTCTTCATATTTTTCACACCTTTTCAGGCTCTTCATGTTTTTGAACACCGTTTCACGCTCCTCCTTTTTTTCAGACCGTTTCATGCTCCTTATATTTTTGACACATTTTGAAGCTCTTCATATTTTTCACACCTTTTCAGGCTCTTCATGTTTTTGAACACCGATTCATACTCCTCCTATTTTTCAGGCGGTTTCATGCTCCTCATATTTTTGACACCTTTTGAAGCTGCTCATATATTTCACACATTTTTAGGCTGTTCAGGTTTTTCAACACCACTACATTCTCCTGCTATTTTTCAGACCGTTTCAGGCTCATGTCAATTTTGACACATTTTGAAGCTTTTCATATTGTTCACACCTTTTGAAGCTCTTCATATTTTTCACAAGTTTTCAGGCTCTTCATGTTTTTCAACACCGCTTCATGCTCCTCCTATTTTTGAGACCGTTTCATGCTTCTAATATTTTTGACACGTTTTGAAGCTCTTCTTATTTTCCACACCTTTTCAAGCTTACATGTTTTGGAACACCGTTTCATGCTCCTCCTATTTTTACACCGTTTCATGCTCCTCATATTTGACACATTTTGAAGCTCACATATTTTTCACACCTTTTCAGACTCTTCATGTTTTGAACACCGCTTCATGCTCCTTCTATTTTTCAGAGCATTTCATGCTCCTCATATTTTTCACACCTTTTGAAGCTCTTTATATTTTCACACCTTTTCATGCTCTTCATGTTTTTGAACACCACTTCATTCTCCTCCTATTTTTCAGACCGTTTCATGCTCATCTCAATTTTGACAGCTTTTGAAGCTCTTCATATTTTTCACACCTTTTGAAGCTCTTCATATTTTTCACACCTTTTCAGGCTCTTCATGTTTTTGAACACCGTTTCATGCTCCTCCTATTTTTCAGACATTTTCATGCTCCTCATATTTTTGACACCTTTTGAAGCTACTCATATTTTTCACTCCTTTTGAAGCTCTTCATATATTTCACACTTTTTCAGGTTTTCATGTTTTTCAACACCATTTCATGCTCCTCCTATTTTTCAGACCGCTTCAACTCATCTCATTTTTGACACATTTTGAAGCTGTTCATATTTTTGACACCTTTTCAAGCTCTTCATATTTTTCACACCTTTTCAGGCTCTTCATGTTTTTGACACCGTTTCATGCTCCTCCTATTTTTCAGACCGTTTCATGTTCCTCCTATTTTTCAGACCGTTTCATGCTCATCTCAATTTTGACAGCTTTTGAAGCTCTTCATATTTTTCACACCTTTTGAAGCTCCTCATATTTCTCACACCTTTTCAGGTTCTTCATTTTTTTCAACCCCACTTCATGCTCCTCCTATTTTTCAGACCGTTTCATGCTCACATCACTTTTGACACCTTTTGAAGCTCTTCTTATTTTTCACATCTTTTGAATCTCTTCATATTTTTCACACGTTTTCAGGCTCTTCATGTTTTCAAAACCGATCATGCTCCTCCTATTTTTCAGACCGTTTCATGCTCCTTATATGTTTGTCTCCTTTTGAAGCTCTTCATATTTTTCACAGCTTTTGAAGCTCTTCATATTTTTCACACCTTTTCAGTCTCTTCATGGTTTTCAACAGCGCTTCATGCTCCTCCAATTTTTCAGACCGCTTCATTATCATTTCATTTTGGACACCTTTTGAATCTCTTCATATATTTCACACCTTTTCAGACTCTTCTTGTTTTTCAACACAGCTTCTTGCTCCTCCTATTTTTCAGACCGTTTCCTGCTCCTCATATTTTTGACACCTTTTGAAGGTCTTCATATATTTCACACCTTTTCAGGCTATTCAAGTTTTTCAACACCGCTTCAGGCTCCTCCTAGTTTTCAGACCGTTTCATCCTCCTTATGTATTTCACAACTTTTGAAGCTCTTCATATTTTTCACAAATTTTCAGGCTCTTTATGTTTCTCAACAATAATTCATGCTCCTCGTATTTGTCAGACCGTTTCATGCTCCTCATATTTTTGACACCTTTTGAAGCTCTTTCTATTTTCCACACCTTTTCATGCTCTTCATGTTTTAGAACACCGCTTCATGCTCCTTCTATATTTCATACCGTTTCATGCTCCTCTCATTTTTCACACCTTTTGAAGCTCTTCATATTTTTCACACCTTTTCAGGCTCTTTATGTTTTTCAACACCACTTCATGTTCCTACTATTATTCAGACCGTTTCATGCTCCTCATATTTTTGACAATTTTGGAAGCTCTTCATATTTTTCACACCTTTTCAGGCTCTTCATGTTTTTCAACACCGTTTCATGCTCCTCCTATTTTTCCTACCGTTTCATGCTCCTCCTATTTTTCAGACCGTTTCATGTTCCTCATATTTTTGACAATTTTAGAAGCTCTTCATATTTTTCACACCTTTTCAGGCTCTTCATGTTTTTAAACACCACTATATGCTCCTACTAATTTTCAGACTGTTTCATGCTCCTCATATATTTCACACCTGTTGAAGCTCTTCATATTTTTCACACCTTTTCAGGCTCTTTATGTTTTGGAGCACACCTTCATGCTCCTCCCATTTTTCAGACAGTTTCATGCTCCTCATGTATTTCACACCATTTGAAGCACTTCATATTTTCACACCATTTCAGTCTCTTCATGTTTTTCAACACCACTTCATGTTCCTACTATTATTCAGACCGTTTCATGCTCATCTCATTTTTGACACCTTTTGAAGTTCTTGATATTTTTGACACCTTTTGAACCTCTTCATATCTTTCACACCTTTTCAGGCTCTTCATGTTTTTCAACACCGCTTCATGCTCCTCCTATTTTTCAGACCATTTCAGGCTCCTCCTATTTTTCAGACCGTTTTATGCTCCTCATATTTTTGACACCTTTTGAAGCTCTTCATATTTTTCACACCTTTTCAGGCTATTCATGTTTTCCAACACCACTTCATGCTCCTCCTATTTTTCAGACCGATTCATGCTCCTCATATTTTTGATACCTTTTGAAGCTCTTCATATATTTCACACCTTTTCATGCTCTTCATGTTTTCAACACCACTTCATGCTCCTCCTAATTTGCAGACCGTTTCATGCTCCTCCTAATTTTGACACCTGTTGATGCTGTTCATATTTTTCACACCTTTTGAAGCTCTTTTAATTTTTCACACGTCTTCAGCCTCTTCATGTTTTTCAACACCGTTTCATTCTCCTCCTATTTTTCAGACCGTTTCATGCTCCTCATATTTTTGACACGTTTTGAAGCTCTTCATATTTTTCACAGCTTTTCAGGCTCTTCATATTTTTGAACACCATATCATGCTCCTCCTATTTTTCAGACCGTTTCATGCTCCTCATATTTTTGACACCTTTTGAAGCTCTTCATATTTTTCACACCTTTTGAAGGTCTTCATATTTTTCACAAATTTTGAAGCTCTTCATATTTTTCACACCTTTTCAGGCTCTTCATGTTTTTAAACACCGCTTCTTGCTCCTCCTATTTTTCAGACAGTTTCATGCTCCTCATATTTTTGACACCTTTTGAAGCTCTTCATATATTTCACACCTTTTAGGTTCTTCATGTTTTTCCACACCACTTCATGTTCCTCCTGTTATTCAGACCATTTCATTCTCATCGCATTTTTGACACCGTTTGAAGCTCTTCATATTTTTCACACCTTGTCAAGCTTTTCATATTTTTCACACGTTTTCAGGCTCTTCATGTTTTTCAACAGTGCTTCATGCTCCTCTTGTTTTTCAGACCGTTTCATTCCTCTCATGTATTTCACACCTTTTGAAGCTCTTCATATATTTCACACCTTTTCAGACTCTTCATGTTTTTCCACACCACTTCATGATCCTCCTATTTTTCAGACCGTTTCATGCTCCTCATATTTTTGACACCTTTTGAAGCTCTTCATATTTCTCACACCTTTTCAGGCTCTTCATGTTTTTCAACACTGCTTCATGCTCCTCCTATTTTTCAGACCGTTTCATGCTCATCTCATTTTTGACACCTTTTGAAGCTCTTCATATTTTTCACAATTTGAAGTTCTTCATATTTTTCATATTTTTGAAGCTCTTCATATTTTCACACGTTTTCAGACTCTTCATGTTTTTCAACACCGCTTCATGCTCCTGAAATTTTTCAGACCGTTTCATGCTCCTCATATTTTTGACACCTTTTGAAGCACTTCATATTTCTCACACCTTTTCAGGCTCTTCATGTTTTTCAACACTGCTTCATGCTCCTCCTATTTTTCATTCCGTTTCATGCTCATCTCATTTTTGACTCCTTTTGAAGCTCTTCATATTTTTCACACCTATTGAAGCTCTTCATATTTTTCACATTTTTGAAGCTCTTCATATTTTTCACACGATCTCAGACTCTTCATGTTTTTCAACACCGCTTCATGATCCTCCCATTTTTCAGACCGTTTCATGCTCCTCATATTTTTGACACCTTTTGAAGCTCTTCATATTTTTCTCACCTTTTCAGGCTCTTCATGTTTTTGAACACCGCTTCATGCTCCTGCTATTTTTCAACCGTTTCATACTCCTCATATTTTTGACACCTTTTGAAGCTCTTCATATTTTTCACACCTTTTCAGGCTCTTAATGTTTTTGAACTCCGCTTCATGCTCCTCCTATTTTTCAGACCGTTTAATGCTCCTCATGTATTTCACACCTTTTGAAGCTCCTCATATTTTTCACGCCTTTTCAGGCTCTTCATGTTTTTGAACACAGCTTCATGCTCCTCCTATTTTTCAGACCGTTTCATGCTCCTCATATTTTTGACACCTTTTGAAGCTCTTCATATTTTTCACACATTTTCAAGCTCTTCTTGTTTTTGAACGCCGCTTCATGCTCCTCCTATTTTTGAGACAGTTTCATGCTCCTCATATTTTTGACACCTTTTGACGCTTTTCATATTTTTCACAACTTTTCAGGCTCTTCACTTTTTTCAACACCAATTCATGCCCCTCTTTTTTTTCACACCGTTTCATTCTCATCTAATTTTTGACACCTTTTGAAGCTCTTCATATTTTTCACACCTTTTCAAGCTCTTCATATTTTTCACACATTTTCAGGCTCTTCATGTTTTTGAACACCATTTCATGCTCCTCCTATTTTGCAGACCGTTTCATTCTTCTCATATTTTTGACAACTTTTGAAGCTCTTCATGTATTTCACACCTTTTCAGGCTTTTCATTTTTTTCAACACCACTTCATTTTCCTCTTATTTTTCAGACTGTTTCATGCTTATCTCATTTTTGACACATTTTGAAGCTCTTCATATTTTTCACATCTTTTGAAGCTTTTCATATTTTTCACACCTTTTCATTCTCTTCATGATTTTCAACACTGCTTCATGCTCCTCCTAATTTTCAGACCGTTTCATGCTCATCTCTTTTTTGACACCCTTTGCAGCTCTTCATATTTTTCACAATTTGAAGTTCTTCATATTTTTGAAGCTCTTCATATTTTCACACGTTTTCAGACTCTTCATGTTTTTTAACACTGCTTCATGCTCCTGAAATTTTTCAGACCGTTTCAAGCTCCTCATATTTTTGACACCTTTTGAAGCTCTTCATATTTCTCACACCTTTTCAGGCTCTTCAAGTTTTTCAACACCGCTTCATGCTCCTTCTTTTTTTCAGACCGTTTCATGCTCATCTCATTTTTGACACCTTTTGAAGCTTTTCATATTTTTCACACCTTTTCAGGCTCTTCATGTTTTGCAACACCTCGTCACGCTCCTCCTATTTTTCAAACCGTTTCTTCCGCCTCATATTTTTGACACCTTTTGAAGCTCTTCATATTTTTCACACCTTTTCAGGCTCTTCATGTTTATGAACACCGCTTCATGCTCCTCCTATTTTCCGACCGTATCCTGCTCCTCATATTTTTCACACCTATTGAAGCTCTTCATATTTTTCACACTTTTCAGGCTCTTTATGTTTTTCACCACCACTTCATGCTCCTCCTATTTTACAGAGAGTTTCAGGCTCCTTATGTATTTCACACCTATTGAAGCTCTTCATATTTTTCACACTTTTCAGGCTCTTCATGTTTTTTAACACCGCTTCATGCTCCTCCTATTTTTTACACCTTTTGAAGCTCTTCATATTTTTCACACCTTTTCAGGCTGTTCATGTTTTTGAACATGGTTTCATGATCCTCCTATTTTTCAGACTGTTTCATGCTCCTCATATTTTTGACACCTTTTGAAGCTCTTCATATTTTTCACACCTTTTCAGGCTCTTCATGTTTTTCAACACTGCTTCATGCTTCCCCTCTTTTTCAGACGGTTTCATGCACATCTCTTTTTTCACTCCTTTTGAAGCTCTTCATATTTTTCATACCGTTTGAAACTCTTTATATTTTTCACACGTTTTCAGGCTCTTCATGTTTTTCAACACCGCTTCATGCTCCTCCTATTTTTCAGACCGTTTCATGCTCCTCATTGATTTCACACCTTTTGAAGCTCTTCATATTTTTCAAGCCTTTTCAGGCTCTTCATGTTTTTGAACACCGCTTCATGCTCCTCCTATTTTTCAAACTGTTTCATTATCCTCATGTATTTCAAACCTTTGAAACTCTTCATATTTTTCTCACCTTTTGAAGCTCTTCATATTTTTCACAACTTTTCAGCCTCTTCATGTTTTTGAACATCGTTTCATGCTCCTCCTATTTTTCAGACTGTTTCATGCTCCTCTTATTTTTCACACCTTTTGAAGCTCTTCATATTTTTGCCACCTTTTCAGTCTCTTCATGTTTTTCAACACAGTTTCATGCTCCTCCTATTGTTCAAACCGTTTCTAGCTTCTCATATTTTTCTCACCTTTTGAAGCTCATCATATTTTTCACACCTTTTCATGCTCTTCATGTTTTTCAACACCGTTACATGATTCTCCTATTTTTCAGACTGTTTCATGCTCCTCATATTTTTGACACTTTTTGAAGCTCTTCATATTTTCCACAACTTTTAATGCTCTTCATCTTTTTCAACACCACTTCATGCTCCTCATATTTTTGACACCTTTTGAAGCTCTTCATGTATTTCACACCTTTTCAGGCTCTTCATGTTTTTGAACACCACTTCATGCTTCTCCATATTTTCACACCGTTTCATGCTCCTCATATTTTTGACACCTTTTGAAGCTCTTCATATTTTTCACAACTTTTCAGACCTTTCATGTTTTCAACACAGTTTCATGCTCTGCCTATTTTTCAGCACTTTTCATGCTCCTCGTATTTTTCACGACTTTTGAAGCTCTTCATATATTTCACACTTTTTCCGGCTCTTCATGTTTTGGAACACCGCTTCATGCTTCTCCTATATTTCACACCATTTCATAATCTTCATATTTTTCACACCTTTTGAAGCTCTTCGTATTTTTCACACCTTTTCAGGCTCTTCATGTTTATGAACAAAGTTTCATGCTCCTCCTATTTTTCAGACCGTTTCATGTTCCTCATATTGTTGACACTTTTTGAAACTCTTCATATTTTTCACACCTTTTCATACTCTTAATGATTTTCAACACCGTTTCATGCTCCTCCTATTTTTCAGAACGTTTCATGCTCCTCATATTTTTGACACCTTTGAAGCTTTTCATATTTTTCACACCTTTTGAAGCTCTTCATATTTTTCACACCTTTTCAGGCTCTTCATGTTTTTCAACACAGTTTCATGCTCCTCCTATTTTTCAAACCGTTTCAAGCTTCTCATATTTTTGACACCTTTTGAAGCTCTTCATATTTTTCACACCTTTTCAGGCTCTTCATGTTGTTGAACACGGTTTCATGCTTCTCCTATGTTTCAGACCGTTTCATGCTCCTCATATTTTTGCCACCTTTTGAAGCTCTTCATATCTTTCACACCTTTTCAGTCTCTTCATATTTTTCACACGTTTTCATGCTCTTCATGTTTTTCAACACCACTTCATACTCCTCATATTTTGACACCTTTTGAAGCTCTTCATATTTTTCACACCTTTTCAGGCTCTTCATGTTTTTCAACACCGCTTCATGCTCCTCCTATTTTTCAGACCGTTTCATGCTCCTCATATTTCACAACTTTTGAAGCTCTTCATATTTTTCACACCTTTTCAGGCTCTTCATGTTTTTGATCACCGTTACATTCTCCTCCTATTATTCAGACCGTTTCATGCTCCTCATATTTTTGACACTTTTTGAAGCTCTTTATATATTTCACACCTTTTCAGGCTCTTCATGTTTTTGATCACCGTTACATTCTCCTCCTATTATTCAGACCGTTTCATGCTCCTCATATTTTTGACAGTTTTTGAAGCTCTTTATATATTTCACACATTTTCAGGCTCTTCATGTTTTTGAACACAGCTTCATGCTCCTCCTATTTTTCAGACCATTTCATGCTCCTCATATTTTTGACAACTTTGGAAGCTCTTCATATTTTTCACACATTTTCAGGCTCTTCATGTTTTTCAACACTGTTGCATGATCCTCCTATTTTTCAGACCGTTTCATGCTCCTCATATACTTGACACATTTTTAAGCTCTTCATATATTTCACACATTTTCAGACTATTCATGTTTTTCAACACCGCTTCATGCTCCTTGTATTTTTAAGACCGTTTCATGCTCCTCATATTTTTGACACCTTTTTAAGCTCTTCATATTTTTCACACCTTTTTAAGCTCTTCATATTTTTCACACTTTTTCAGGCTCTTGATGTTTTTCAACACCGCTTCATGCTCCTCCTATTTTTCAGACCGTTTCATGCTCATCTCATTTTTGACACCTTTTGAAGCTCTTCATATTTTTCACACCTTTTGAAGCTCTTCATATTTTTCACACTTTTTCAGGCTCTTCATGTTTTTGAACACGACTTCATGCTCCTCTCTTTTTCAGAGAGTTTCATGCTCCTCATGTATTTCACACCTTTTAGAGCTCTTCATATTTATCAAACGTTTTCAGGCTCTTCATGTTTTTGAACTCCGCTTCAAGCTGCTTCTATTCTTCAGACCGTTTCATGATCCTCATATTTTTGACACGTTTTGAAGCTCTTCATATTTTTCACACCTTTCAGGCTCTTCATGTTTTTGAACACCGTTTCATGCTCCTCCTATTGTTCAGACCGTTTCATGCTCCTCATATTTTTGACACATTTTGAAGCTCTTCATATTTGTCACACCTTTTCAGGCTCTTCATGTTTTTGAACACCGCTTCATGCTCCGCCTGTTTTTCAGACCGTTTCCTGCTCCTCAAATTTTTGACCCCATTTGAAGCTATTCATATTTTTCACACTTTTATAGGCTCTTCATGTTTTTGAACACAGCTTCATGCTCCTCCTATTTTTCATACCGTTTCATGCTCCTCATATTTTTGACACATTTTGAAGCTCTTCATATTTTTCACACCTTTTCAGGCTCTTCATGTTTTTCAACACCACTTCATGCTACTCCTATGTTTCAGCTCGTTTCATGCTCCTCATATTTTTGACACATTTTAAAGGTCTTCATATTTCTCACTCCTTTTCAGGCACTTCATGTTTTTCAACACCGTTTCATGCTCCTCCTATTTTTCAGACCGTTTCATACTCCTCATAATTTTTACACCTTTTGAAGCTCTTCATATTTTTCACACATTTTTCAGGATCTTCATGTTTTTGAACACCGCTTCATGCTCCTCGTATTTTTAAGATCGTTTCATGCTCCTCGTATTTTTGACACCTTCTTAAGCTCTTCATATTTCTCACACCTTTTCAGGCTCTTCATGTTTTTCAACAACGCTTAATGCACCTCCTATTTGTCAGACCGTTTCATGCTCATCTCATTTTTGACACATTTAGAATCTTTTCATAATTTTCACACCTTCTCAGGCTCTTCATGTTTTTGAACACCGCTTCATGCTAATCCTATTTTTCAAACCATATCATGCTCCTCATATTTTTCACACCTTTTAAGCTCTTCATATTTTTCACACTTTTTCAGGCTCTTCATGTTTTTCAACACCGCTTCATGCTCGTCCTATTTTTCAGACCGTTTCATGCTCATCAAATTTTTGACACCTTTTGAAGCTCTTCATAATTTTCACACCTTTTTAAGCTCTTCATATTTTTCACACTTTTTCAGGCTCTTCATGTTTTTCAACACAGCTTCATGCTCCTCCTATTTTTCAGAACGTTTCATGCTCATCTCATTTTTGACACCTTTTGAAGCTCTTCATATTTTTCACACCTTTTGAAGCTCTTCATATTTTTCACACCATTTCAGGCTCTTCATGTTTTTCAACACCGTTTCATGCTGCTTCTATTTTTTCAGACCGTTTCATGCTCCTCATATTTTTCACACCTTTTGAAGCTCTTCATATTTTTCACACCTTTTCAGGCTCTTCCTGTTTTTCTACACCACTTCATGCTTCTCCTATTTTACAGCCCGTTACATGCTCCTCATATTTTTGACAACTCTTGAAACTCTTCATATTTTTCACACCTTTTCAGGCTCTTCATGTTTTTGAAGACCGCTTCATGCTCCTCCTAATTTTGAGACCGTTTCATATTCCTCATATTTTTGACACTTTTTGAAGCTCTTCATTTTTTTCAAAGCTTTTGAAGCTCTTCATATTTTTCACACCTTTTCAGACTCTGCATGTTTTTGAACACCGCTTCATGCTCCTCCTATTTTTGAGACCGTTTCTTGCTCCTCATGTATTTCACACCTTTTGAAGCTCTTCATATTTTTCACACATTTTCAGGCTCTTCACGTTTTTGAACACCGCTTCATGGTCCTCCTATTTTTCAGAACGTTTCATGCACCTCATGTATTTCACACCTTTTGAAGCTGTTCATATTTTTCACACCTTTTCAGGCTCTTCATGTTTTTGAACACCGCTTCATGCTCCTCCTAATTTTGAGACCGTTTCATATTCCTCATATTTTTGACACTTTTTGAAGCTCTTCATATTTTTCACACCTTTTCAGGCTCTTCATGTTTTTGAACACCGCTTCATGCTCCTCCTATTTTTCAGACCGTTTCATGCTCCTGATATTTTTGACACCATTTGAAGCTCTTCATATTTTTCACACCTTTTCAGGCTCTTCATTATTTTGAACACAGTTTCATGCTCCCCCTATTTTTCAGACCATTTCATATTCCTCATATTTTTGACACGTTTTGAGGGTCTTCATAATTTTCACACCTTTTCAGGCACTTCATGTTTTTGAACACCGTTTCATGCTCCTCCTATTTTTCAGACCGTTTCATGCTCCTTATATTTTTCACAACTTTCAAAGCTCTTCATATTTTTCACAGCTTTTCATACTCTTCATATTTTTCAACACCGCTTCATGCTCCTCCTATTTTAGAGACCGTTTCATGCTCCTCATATTTTAGACACCTTTTGAAGTTCTTCATATTCTTCACACCTTTTCAGGCTCTTCATGTTTTTCAATACCACTTTATGCTCCTCCTATTTTTCAGACCATTTCATGCTCCTCATATTTTTGACACCTTTTGAAGCTCTTCATATCTTTCACACCTTTGCAGGCTCTTCATGTTTTTCAACACCATTTCATGCTCCTCCTATTTTTCAAACCTTTTCATGCTCATCTCATTTTTGACACCTTTTGAAGCTCTTCATATTTTTCACACCTTTTGAAGCTCTTCATATTCTTCATACGTTTTCATGCTCTTTATGTTTTTCAACACCACTTCTTGCTCCTCCTATTGTTCAGACCGTTTAATGCTTCTCATATTTTTGACACTTTTTAAAGCTCTTCATATTTTTCACACGTTTTCAGGCTCTTCATGTTTTTCAACACCGCCTCATGCTCCTCCTATTTTTCAGAACTTTACATGCTGCTCATGTATTTCACACCTTTTGAAGCTCTTCATATTTTTCACACCTTTTCAGGCTCTTCATGTTTTTGTACACCGCTTCATGCTCCTCCTATTTTTCACACCTTTTGAATCTCTTCATATTTTTCACACGTTTTCAGGCTCTTCAGGTTTTTGAACACAGCTTCATGCTCCTCCTATTGTTCAGACCGTTTTATGCTCCTCATGTATTTCACACCTTTTGAAGCTCTTCATATTTTTGACACAATTTCAGGCTCTTCATGTTTTTTAACACCGTTTCATGCTCCTCCTATTTTTCAGACCATTTCATGCTCCTCATATTTTTGACACTTTTAGAAACTCTTCATTTTTTAACACGTTTTCAGGCTCTTCATGTTTCCAACACAGCTTCATGCTCCTCCTATTGTTCAGACCGTTTTATGCTCCTCATGTATTTCACACCTTTTGAAGCTTTTCATATTTTTGACACCTTTTCAGGCTCTTCAAGTTTTTCAACACCGCTTCATGTTCCTCCTGTTTTTCAGACCGTTTCATGCTCCTCATATTTTTGACACCTTTGAAGCTCTTCATATTTTACACACCCTTTCGGGCTCTTCATGTTTTTGAACACGACTTCATTCTCCACCTATTTTTCAGACCGTTTCATGCTCCTCATATTTTTCACAGCTTTTCAGGCTCTTCATGATTTTGAACACCTCTTCATGCTCCTCCTATTTTTGACACCTTTTGAAGCTCGTCATATATTTCACAGCTTTTCAGGCTCTTCTTGTTTTTAAACAGCGCTTCATACTCCTCATATTTTTGACACCTTTTGAAGCTCTTCATATTTTTCACACCTTTTCAGGCTCTTCATGTTTTTCAACACCGTTTCATGCTCCTCCTGTTTTTCAGACCGTTTCATCCTCCTCATAATTTTCACACGTTTTGAAGCTCTTCATATTTTCCACACCTTTTCGTGTTCTTCATGTTTTTCAACACCGTTTCATGCTCCCCTTATTTTTCAGATGGTTTCATGCTTCTCATATTTTTGACACGTTTTGAAGCTCTTCATATTTTTAAAACCTTTTCATGTTCTTCATCTTTTTTAAAACGGTTTCATGCTCCTCCTATTTTTCAGACCGTTTCATACTCCTCATAATTTTTACACCTTTTGAAGCTCTTCATATTTTTCACATATTTTGAGGGTCTTCATATTTTTGAACACCGCTTCATGCTCCTCGTATTTTTAAGACCGTTTCATGCTCCTCGTATTTTTGACACCTTCTTAAGCTCTTCATATTTCTCACACCTTTTCTGGCTCTTCATGTTTTTCAACAATGCTTCATGCACCTCCTATTTGTCAGACCGTTTCATGCTCATCTCATTTTTGACACCTTAGGAATCTTATCATATTTTTCACACCTTCTCTGGCTCTTCATGTTTTTGAACACCGCTTCATGCTAATCCTATTTTTCAAACCATATCATGCTCCTCATATTTTTCACACCTTTTAAGCTCTTCATATTTTTCACACTTTTTCAGGCTCTTCATGTTTTTCAACACCGCTTCATGCTCCTCCTATTTTTCAGACCGTTTCATGCTCATCAAATTTTTGACACCTTTTGAAGCTCTTCATATTTTTCACACCTTTTTAAGCTCTTCATATTTTTCACACTTTTTCAGGCTCTTCATGTTTTTCAACACTGTTGCATGATCCTCCTATTTTTCAGACCGTTTCATGCTCCTCATATACTTGCCACATTTTTAAGCTCTTCATATATTTCACACATTTTCAGGCTATTCATGTTTTTCAACACCGCTTCATGCTCCTTGCATTTTTAAGTCCGTTTCATGCTCCTCATATTTTTGACACCTTTTTAACCTCTTCATATTTTTCACATCTTTTGAAGCTCTATATATTTTTCACACCTTTTCAGGCTCTTCATGTTTTTCAACAACGCTTCATGCACCTCCTATTTGTCAGACCGTTTCATGCTCATCTCATTTTTGACACCTTTTGCATCTTTTCTTATTTTTCACACCTTCTCAGGCAATTCATGTTTTTGAACACCGCTTCATGGTAATCCTATTTTTCAAACCATATCATGCTCCTCATATTTTTCACACCTTTTAAGCTCTTCATATTTTTCACACCTTTTCAGGCTCTTCATTTTTTCAACACCACTTCATGCTCCTCCTATATTTCAGACCGTTTCATGCTCATCTCATTTTTGAAACCTTTTGAAGCTTTTCATATTTTTCAAAACTTTTCAAGCTCTTCCTGTTTTTGAACAGCGATTCATGCTCCTCCTATATTTCAGACCGTTTCATGCTCCTCATATATTTCACACCTTTTGAAGCTCTTTATATTTTTCACAACTTTTCAGGATCTTCATGTTTTTGAACACAGCTTCATGCTCCTCAAATTTTTCAGACCGTTTCATGCTCCTCGTATTTTTGACATCTTTTGAAGCTTTTCATATTTTTCACACCTTCTCAGGCTCTTCAAGTTTTTCAACACCACTTCATGCTCCTCCTTTGTTGCAGACCGTTTGATGCTCCTCATATTTTTGATACCTTTTTATGCTCTTCATATTTTTCACACCTTTTCAGGCTCTTCATTTTTTCAACACCGCCTCATGCTCCTCCTATTTTTCAGACCGTTTCATGCTCCTCATATTTTTACACCTTTTGAATTTCTTCATTTTTTTCACACCTTTTCAGGCTCTTCATGTTTTTGAACACAACTTCATGCTCCTCCTATTTTTCAGACCGTTTCATACTCCTCATATTTTTCACACCTTTTGAAGCTCTTCATATTTTTCACACATTTTCAGGCTCTTCATGTTTTTGAACACACCTTCATGCTCCTCCTATTTTTCAGACCGTTTCATGCTCCTCATATTTTTGAACAGCTTTAGAAGCTCTTCATATTTTTCACACGTTTTCAGACTCTTCATGTTTTTCAACACCGTTGCATGATCCTCCTATTTTTCAGACCGTTTCATGCTCTTCATATACTTGACACATTTTTAAGCTCTTCATATATTTCACACATTTTCAGGCTATTCATGTTTTTCAACACCGCTTCCTGCTCCTTGTATTTTTAAGACCGTTTCATGCTCCTCATATTTTTCACACCTTTTTATGCTCTTCATATTTTTCACACCTTTTCAGGCTCTTCATGTTTTTGAACACTATTTCATGCTCCTTCTATTTTTCAGAGAGTTTCATGCTCCTAATGTATTACACACCTCTTGAAGCTCTTCATATTTTTCACACCTTTACAGTCTCTTCATGTTTTTCCACACCACTTCATGCTTCTGCTATTTTTCAGCGCATTTCATGCTCCTCATGAATTTCACACCTTTTGAAGCTCTTCATATTTTTCACACATTTTAAGGCTCTTCATGTATTTAATCACCGTTTCATGCTCCTCCTATTTTTCAGACCGTTTCATGCTCCTCATATTTTTGACACTTTTTGAAGCTCTTCATATTTTTCACACCTTTTCAGGCTCTTCATGTTTTTGAACACCGCCTCATGCTCCTCCTATTTTTCAGACCATTTCATGCTCCTCATATTTTTGACACATTTTGATGCTCTTCATATTTTTCACAACTTTTCAGGCTCTTCATGTTTTTGGACACCACTTCATGCTCCTCCTGTTTTTCAGACCGTTTCCTGCTATTCAAATTTTTACACCTTTTGAAGCTCTTCATATTTTTCACACATTTATAGGCTCTTCATGATTTTGAAAACAGCTTCATTCTCCTCCTATTTTTAAGAGGGTTTCATGCTCGTCACATTTTTGACACATTCTGAAGCTCTTCATATAATTCACACCTTTTCAGGCTCTTCATGTTTTTGAACACCGCTTCATCCTCCTCCTATTTTTAAGAGGGTTTCATGCTCGTCATATTTTTCACACATTTTGAAGCTCTTCATATTTTTCACACCTTTTCAGGCTCTTCATGTTTTTCAACACAGCTTCATGCTCCTCCTATTTTTCAGACCGTTTCATGCTCCTCATATTTTTGACACCTTTTGAAGCTTTTCATATTTCTCACTCATTTTCAGGCTCTTCATGTTTTTGAACATCACTTCATGCTCCTCCTATTTTTCAGACCCTTTCATGCTCCTCATGTATTTCACACCTTTTGAAGCTCTTCATATTTTTCACACCTTTTCAGGCTCTTCATGTTTTTGAACCCCGGTTCAGGTTCCTCCTATTTTTCAGACCGTTTCATGCTCCTCATATTTTTCACACCTTTTGAAGCTCTTCATATATTTCACACCTTTTCATGCTCTTCATGTCTTTGAACACCGCTTCATGCTCCTCCTATTTTTCAGACCGTTTCATGCTCCTCATGTATTTCACACCTTTGAAATTCTTCATATTTTTTACACCTTTTCAAGCTCTTCATGTTTTTGAACACCGTTTCATGCTCCTCCTATTTTTCAGACCTTTTCATGCTCCTCATATTTTTGACAAATTTTAAAGCTCTTCATATTTTGCACACCTTTTCAGTCTCTTAATATTTTTCAACACCACTTCATGCTCCTCCAATTTTTCAGTCCGTTTCATGCACATCTCATTTTTGACACCTTTTGAAGCTGTTCATATTTTTTACACCTTTTCAGGCTCTTCCGGTTTTTCAGCACCGCTTCATGATCCTCCTATTTTTCAGACCGTTTCATGCTCCTCATATTTTTACACCTTTTGAAGCTCTTCATATATTTCACACCTTTTCAGGCTCTTCATGGTTTTCAACACAACTTCATGCTCCTCGTATTTTTCAGACCGTTACATGCTCCTCATATTTTTGACACCTTTTGAAGCTCTGCATATATTTCACACCTTTTCAGGCTCTTCATGATTTTCAACTCCACTTCATGCTCCTCCTATTTTTCAGACCGTTTCATGCTCATCTCATTTTTGACATATTTTGAAGCTCTTCATATTTTTCACACCTTTGGAAGCTCTTCATAATTTTCATATTTTTGAAGCTCTTCATATTTTTCACACTTTTTCAGGCTCTTCATGTTTTTCAACAACTCTTCAGGCTGCAGCTATTTTTCAGACCCTTTCATGCTAATCTAATTTTTGGCACTTTTTGAAGCTCTTCATACTTTTCACACCTTTTAAGTCTCTGCATGTTTTTGAACACCTTTTCATGCTCCTCATGTATTTCACTCCTTTTGAAGCTCTTCATATTTTGCACAAATTTTCAGGTTCTTCTTGTTTTTGAACACAGCTTCATCCTCCTCCTATTTTAAGAGGGTTTCATGCTCGTCATATTTTTGACACATTTTGAAGCTCTTCATATTTTTCACACCTTTTCAGGCTCTTCATGTTTTTCAACACCGCTTCATGCTCCTCCTATTTTTCGGACCGATTCATGCTCCTCATATATTTGACACCTTTTGAAGCTCTTCTTATTTTTCAATACTTTTGAAGCTCTTCATATTTTTCACACCTTTTCAGGCTCTTCATGTTTTTTAACACTGCTTCATACTCCTCCTATTTTTCAGACCGTTTCATGCTCCTCATATTTTTGACATCTTTTGAAGCTCTATATATTTTTCACACCTTTTCAGGCTCTTCATGTTTTCAACACCGCTTCATGCTCCTCCTATTTTTCAGAATGTTTCATGCTCCTCATATTTTTGACATCTTTTGAAGCTCTTCATATTTTTCACACATTTTCAGGCTCTTTATGTTTTTGAACACCGCTTCATGGTCCTCCTAATTTTCAGAACTTTTCATGCTCCTCATATAATTCACACCTTTTGAAGCTCTTCATATTTTTCACACCGTTTCAGGCTCTTCATGTTTTTCAACACCGTTTCATTCTCCTCCTATATTTCAGACCGTTTCATGCTCCTCATAATTTTGACACCGTTTGAAGCTCTTCATGTTTTTCACACCTTTTGAAGCTGTTCATATATTTCACACCTTTTCAGGCTCTTGTTGTTTTTCAACACCACTTCATGCTCCTCCTATTTTTCACACCCTTTCATGCTAATCTAATTTTTGACACCTTTTGAAGCTCTTCATATTTTTCACACCTTTCAGGCTGTTCATGTTCTTGAACACCGCTTATCCTCGTCCTATTTTTCCGACCGTTTCATGCTAATCGAATTTTTGGCACTTTTTGAAGCTCTTCATACTTTTCGCACCTTTTAAGTCTCTGCATGTTTTTGAACACCTTTTCATGCTCCTCATGTATTTCACTCCTTTTGAAGCTCTTCATATTTTGCACAAATTTTCAGGTTCTTCTTGTTTTTGAACACAGCTTCATCCTCCTCTTATTTTTAAGAGGGTTTCATGCTCGTCATATTTTTGACACATTTTGAAGCTCTTCATATTTTTCACATCTTTTCAGGCTCTTCATGTTTTTGAACACCGTTTCATGCTCCTCCTATTTTTGAGACCGTTTCATGCTCCTCATATTTTCGACACCTTTTGAAGCTTTCATATTTTTCACACCGTTTCAAGCTCTTCATGTTTTTCAACACCACTTCATGCTCCTCCTTTTTTGCAGACCGTTTCATGCTTCTCATATTTTTGACACCTTTTGAAGCTCTTCATATTTCTCACACCTTTTCAGGCTCTTCATGTTTTTCCACACCGCTTCATGCACCTCCGATTTTTCAGACCGTTTCATGCTCCTTATATTTTTGAGACCTTTTGAAGCTCTTCATATTTCTCAAACCTTTTCAGGCTCTTCATGTTTTTCAACACCGCTTAATGCACCTCCTATTTTTCAGACCATTTCATGCTCATCTCATTTTTGACACCTTTTGAAGCTTTTCATATTTTTCACATATTTTCAGGCTCTTCATGTTTTTGAACACCGCTTCATGCTAATCCTATTTTTCAAACCATATCATCCTCCTCATGTTTTTCACACCTTTTGAAGCTCTTCATATTTTTCACACCTTTTCAGGCTCTTCATGTTTTTGAACACCACTTCATGCTCCTTCTATTTTTCAGAGAGTTTCATGCTCCTCATGTATATCACACCTTTTGAAGCTCTTCATATTTTTCACACCTTTTCAGGCTCTTCATGTTTTTCCACACCACTTCATGCTTCTCCTATTTTTCAGCCCGTTTCATCCTCCTCATGTATTTCACACCTTTAGAAGCTCTTCATATTTTTCACACCTTTTCAGGCTCTTCATGTTTTTGAACACCGTTTCATGCTCCTCCTATTTTTCAGACCGTTTCATGCTCCTCATATTTTTGACATCTTTTGAAGCTCTTCATATTTTTCACACATTTTCAGGCTCTTTATGTTTTTGAACACCGCTTCATGTCCTCCTAATTTTCAGAACTTTTCATGCTCCTCATATAATTCACACCTTTTGAAGCTCTTCATATTTTTCACACCTTTTCAGGCTCTTCATGTTTTTCAAAACCGTTTCATTCTCCTCCTATATTTCAGACCGTTTCATGCTCCTCATAATTTTGGCACCTTTTGAAGCTCTTCATATTTTTCACACCTTTTGAAGCTGTTCATATATTTCACACCTTTTCAGGCTCTTGATGTTTTTCAACACCACTTCATGCTCCTCCTATTTTTCACACCCTTTCATGCTAATCAAATTTTTGACACCTTTTGAAGCTCTTCATATTTTTCACACCTTTTGCAGGTCTTCGTATTTTTCACACCTTTTCAGGCTGTTCATGTTCTTGAACACCGCTTATGCTCGTCCTATTTTTCAGACCGTTTCATGCTCCTCATATTTTTGACACCTTTTGAAGCTCTTCATATTTTTCACACCTTTTCAGGCTCTTCATGTTTTTCAACACCGCTTCATGATCCTCCTATTTTTGGACCGTTTCATGCTCCTCATATTTTTGACACCTTTTGAAGCTCTTCATATTTTTCACACCTTTTCAGGCTCTTCATGTTTTTCAACAGCACTTCATGCTCCTCGTATTTTTCAGACGGTTTCATTCTCCTCATATTTTTGACACCTTTTGAAGCTCTGCATATATTTCACACCTTTTCAGGCTCTTCATGATTTTCAACACCACTTCATGCTCCTCCTATTTTTCAGACCGTTTCATGCTCATCTCATTTTTGACATCTTTTGAAGCTCTTCATATTTTTCACACCTTTTGAAGCTCTTCATAATTTTCATATTTTTGAAGCTCTTCATATTTTTCACACTTTTTCAGCCTCTTCATGTTCTTCAACACCTCTTCAGGCTCCTCCTATTTTTCAGACCCTTTCATGCTAGTCGAATTTTTGGCACTTTTTGAAGCTCTTCATACTTTTCGCACCTTTTAAGTCTCTGCATGTTTTTGAACACCTTTTCATGCTCCTCATGTATTTCACTCCTTTTGAAGCTCTTCATATTTTGCACACATTTTCAGGCTCTTCCTGTTTTTGAACACCGCTTCATCCTCCTCCTATTTTTAAGAGGGTTTCATGCTCGTCATATTTTTGACACTTTTTGAAGCTCTTCATATATTTCACACCTTTTCAGGCTCTTCATGTTTTTGAACACCGCTTCATCCTCCTCCTATTTTTAAGAGGGTTTCATGCTCGTCATATTTTTGACACATTTTGAAGCTCTTCATATTTTTCACACCTTTTCAGGCTCTTCTTGTTTTTGAACACCACTTCATGCTCCTCCTATTTTTCAGACCGTTTCATGCTCCTCATATTTTTGTCACCTTTTGAAGCTTTCATATTTTTCACACCTTTTCAAGCTCTTCATGATTTTCAACACCACTTCATGCTCCTCCTTTTTGGCAGACGGTTTCATGCTATTCATATATTTGACACCTTTTGAAGCTCTTCATATTTCTCACACCTTTTCAGGCTCTTCATGTTTTTCAACACCGCTTCATGCACCTCCGATTTTTCAGACAGTTTCATGCTCCTCATATTTTTGACACCTTTTGAAGCTCTTCATATTTCTCAAACCTTTTCAGGCTCTTCATGTTTTTCAACACCGCTTAATGCACCTCCTATTTTTCAGACCGTTTCATGCTCATCTCATTTTTGACACCTTTTGAAGCTTTTCATATATTTCACATATTTTCAGGCTCTTCATGTTTTTGAACACCGCTTCATGCTAATCCTATTTTTCAAACCATATCATGCTCCTCATATTTTTGACACCTTTTGAAGCTCTTCATATTTTTCACACCTTTTCAGGCTCTTCATGATTTTCAACACCACTTCATGCTCCTCCTATTTTTCAGACCGTTTCATGCTCATCTCATTTTTGACATCTTTTGAAGCTCTTCATCTTTTTCACACCTTTTCATTCTCTGCATGTTTTTGAACACCGTTTCATGCTCCTCATATATTTCACACCTTTTGAAGCTCTTCATATTTTGCACACCTTTTCAGGCTCTTCATGTTTTTGAACACCGCTTCATCCTCCTCCTATTTTTAAGAGGGTTTCATGCTCGTCATATTTTTGACATATTTTGAAGCTCTTCATAATTTTCACACCTTTTCAGGCTCTTCATGTTTTTGAACCCCGCTTCATGCTCGTCCTATTTTTCAAACCGTTTCATGCTCCTCATATTTTTGACACCATTTGAAGCTCTTCATATTTTTCACACCTTTTCAGGCTCTTCATTTTTTTCAACACCACTTCATGCTCCTCCTATTTTTCAGACCATTTCATGCAGATCTCATTTTTGACACCTTTTGAAGCTCTTCTTATTTTTCAAAACTTTTGAAGCTCTTCATATTTTTCACACGTTTTCAGGCTCTTGATGTTTTTCAACACCACTTCATGCTCCTCCTAATTTTCACACCCTTTCATGCTAATACAATTTTTGACACCTTTTGAAGCTCTTCATATTTTTCACACCTTTTGAAGGTCTTCATATTTTTCACACCTTTTCAGGCTGTTCATGTTTTTGAACACCGTTTCATGCTCCTCCTATTTTTCAGGCCGTTTCATGCTCCTCATATTTTTGACACCTTTTGAAGCTCTTCATATTTTTCACTCCTCTTCAGGCTTTTCATGTTTTCAACACCTCTTCATGCTCCTCCTATATTTCGGACCGTTTCATGCTGCTCATATTTTTGACACCTTTTGAAGCTCTTCGTATAATTCACACCTTTTCAGGCTCTTCATTTTTTTCAACACCACTGCATGCTCCTCCTATTTTTCAGACCATTTCATGCAGATCTCATTTTTGACACCTTTTGAAGCTCTTCTTATTTTTCAAAACTTTTGAAGCTCTTCATATTTTTCACACGTTTTCAGGCTCTTCATGTTTTTCAACACTGCTTCATGCTCCTCCTATTTTTCAGACCGTTTCATGCTCCTCATATTTTTGACATCTTTTGAAGCTCTATATATTTTTCATACCTTTTCAGGCTCTTCATGTTTTTCAACACCGCTTCATGCTCCTCCTATTTTTCAGAATGTTTCATGCTCCTCATATTTTTGACATCTTTTGAAGCTCTTCATATTTTTCACACATTTTCAGGCTCTTTATGTTTTTGAACACCGCTTCATGGTCCTCCTAATTTTCAGAACTTTTCATGCTCCTCATATAATTCACACCTTTTGAAGCTCTTCATATTTTTCACACCTTTTCAGGTTCTTCATGTTTTTCAACACCGTTTCATTCTCCTCCTATATTTCAGACCGTTTCATGCTCCTCATAATTTTGGCACCTTTTGAAGCTCTTCATATTTTTCACACCTTTTGAAGCTGTTCATATATTTCACACCTTTTCAGGCTCTTGATGTTTTTCAACACCACTTCATGCTCCTCCTATTTTTCACACCCTTTCATGCTAATCTAATTTTTGACACCTTTTGAAGCTCTTCATATTTTTCACACCTTTTGAATGTCTTCGTATTTTTCACACCTTTTCAGGCTGTTCATGTTCTTGAACACCGCTTATGCTCGTCCTATTTTTCAGACCGTTTCATGCTCCTCATATTTTTGACACCTTTTGAAGCTCTTCATATTTTTCACACCTTTTCAGGCTCTTCATGTTTTTCAACAACACTTCATGCTCCTCGTATTTTTCAGACGGTTTCATTCTCCTCATATTTTTGACACCTTTTGAAGCTCTGCATATATTTCACACCTTTTCATGCTCTTCATGATTTTCAACACCACTTCATGCTCCTCCTATTTTTCAGACCGTTTCATGCTCATCTCATTTTTGACATCTTTTGAAGCTCTTCATATTTTTCACACCTTTTGAAGCTCTTCATAATTTTCATATTTTTGAAGCTCTTCATATTTTTCACACTTTTTCAGCCTCTTCATGTTTTTCTACACCTCTTCAGGCTCCTCCTATTTTTCAGACCCTTTCATGCTAATCGAATTTTTGGCACTTTTTGAAGCTCTTCATATTTTTCGCACCTTTTAAGTCTCTGCATGTTTTTGAACACCTTTTCATGCTCCTCATGTATTTCACTCCTTTTGAAGCTCTTCATATTTTGCACACATTTTTAGGCTCTTCATGTTTTTGAACACCGCTTCATCCTCCTCCTATTTTTAAGAGGGTTTCATGCTCGTCATATTTTTGACACTTTTTGAAGCTCTTCATATATTTCACACCTTTTCAGGCTCTTCATGTTTTTGAACACCGCTTCATCCTCCTCCTATTTTTAAGAGGGTTTCATGCTCGTCATATTTTTGACTCATTATGAAGCTCTTCATATTTTTCACACCTTTTCAGGCTCTTCTTGTTTTTGAACACCACTTGATGCTCCTCCTATTTTTCAGACCGTTTCATTCTCCTCATATTTTTGTCACCTTTTGAAGCTTTCATATTTTTCACACCTTTTCAAGCTCTTCATGATTTTCAACACGACTTCATGCTCCTCCTTTTTAGCAGACGTTTTCATGCTACTCATATATTTGACACCTTTTGAAGCTCTTCATATTTCTCACACCTTTTCAGGCTCTTCATGTTTTTCAACACCGCTTCATGCACCTCCGATTTTTCAGACAGTTTCATGCTCCTCATATTTTTGACACCTTTTGAAGCTTTTCATATTTCTCAAACCTTTTCAGGCTCTTCATGTTTTTCAACACCGCTTAATGCACCTCCTTTTTTTCAGACCGTTTCATGCTCATCTCATTTTTGACACCTTTTGAAGCTTTTCATATATTTCACATATTTTCAGGCTCTTCATGTTTTTGAACACCGCTTCATGCTAATCCTATTTTTCAAACCATATCATGCTCCTCATATTTTTGACACCTTTTGAAGCTCTTCATATTTTTCACACCTTTTCAGGCTCTTCATGTTTTTCAACAACACTTCATGCTCCTCGTATATTTCAGACGGTTTCATTCTCCTCATATTTTTGACACCTTTTGAAGCTCTGCATATATTTCACACATTTTCAGTCTCTGCATGTTTTTGAACACCGTTTCATGCTCCTCATATATTTCACACCTTTTGAAGCTCTTCATATTTTGCACACGTTTTCAGGCTCTTCATGTTTTTGAACACCGCTTCATCCTCCTCCTATTTTTAAGAGGGTTTCATGCTCGTCATATTTTTGACATATTTTGAAGCTCTTCATAATTTTCACACCTTTTCAGGCTCTTCATGTTTTTGAACCCCGCTTCATGCTCGTCCTATTTTTCAAACCGTTTCATGCTCCTCATATTTTTGACACCATTTGAAGCTCTTCATATTTTTCACACCTTTTCAGGCTCTTCATTTTTTTCAACACCACTTCATGCTCCTCCTATTTTTCAGACCATTTCATGCATATCTCATTTTTGACACCTTTTGAAGCTCTTCTTATTTTTCAAAACTTTTGAAGCTCTTCATATTTTTCACACGTTTTCAGGCTCTTGATGTTTTTCAACACCACTTCATGCTCCTCCTAATTTTCACACCCTTTCATGCTAATACAATTTTTGACACCTTTTGAAGCTCTTCATATTTTTCACACCTTTTGAAGGTCTTCATATTTTTCACACCTTTTTAAGGCTGTTCATGTTTTTGAACACCGTTTCATGCTCCTCCTATTTTTCAGGCCGTTTCATGCTCCTCATATTTTTGACACCTTTTGAAGCTCTTCATATTTTTCACACCTTTTCAGGCTCTTCATGTTTTCAACACCGCTTCATGCTCCTCCTATATTTCAGACCGTTTCATGCTCCTCATATTTTTGACACCTTTTGAAGCTCTTCGTATAATTCACACCTTTTCAGGCTCTTCATTTTTTTCAACACCACTGCATGCTCCTCCTATTTTTCAGACCATTTCATGCAGATCTCATTTTTGACACCTTTTGAAGCTCTTCTTATTTTTCAAAACTTTTGAAGCTCTTCATATTTTTCACACGTTTTCAGGCTCTTCATGTTTTTCAACACTGCTTCATGTTCCTCCTATTTTTCAGACCGTTTCATGCTCCTCATATTTTTGACATCTTTTGAAGCTCTATATATTTTTCACACCTTTTCAGGCTCTTCATGTTTTTCAACACCGCTTCATGCTCCTCCTATTTTTCAGAATGTTTCATGCTCCTCATATTTTTGACATCTTTTGAAGCTCTTCATATTTTTCACACATTTTCAGGCTCTTTATGTTTTTGAACACCGCTTCATGGTCCTCCTAATTTTCAGAACTTTTCATGCTCCTCATATAATTCACACCTTTTGAAGCTCTTCATATTTTTCACACCTTTTCAGGTTCTTCATGTTTTTCAACACCGTTTCATTCTCCTCCTATATTTCAGACCGTTTCATGCTCCTCATAATTTTGGCACCTTTTGAAGCTCTTCATATTTTTCACACCTTTTGAAGCTGTTCATATATTTCACACCTTTTCAGGCTCTTGATGTTTTTCAACACCACTTCATGCTCCTCCTATTTTTCACACCCTTTCATGCTAATCTAATTTTTGACACCTTTTGAAGCTCTTCATATTTTTCACACCTTTTGAATGTCTTCATATTTTTCACACCTTTTCAGGCTCTTCATGTTTTTCAACACCGCTTCATGCTCCTCCTATTTTGCAGACCGTTTCATGCTACTCATATATTTGACACCTTTTGAAGCTTTCATATTTTTCACACCTTTTCAGGCTCTTCATGTTTTTCAACACCGCTTCATGCACCTCCGATTTTTCAGACAGTTTCATGCTCCTCATATTTTTGACACCTTTTGAAGCTGTTCATATTTCTCAAACCTTTTCAGGCTCTTCATGTTTTTCAACACCACTTCATGCTCCTCCTTTTTTGCAGACCGTTTCATGCTACTCATATATTTGACACCTTTTGAAGCTTTCATATTTTTCACACCTTTTCAGGCTCTTCATGTTTTTCAACACCGCTTCATGCACCTCCGATTTTTCAGACAGTTTCATGCTCCTCATATTTTTGACACCTTTTGAAGCTGTTCATATTTCTCAAACCTTTTCAGGCTCTTCATGTTTTTCAACACCGCTTAATGCACCTCCTATTTTTCAGACCGTTTCATGCTCATCTCATTTTTGACACCTTTTGAAGATTTTCATATTTTTCACATATTTTCAGGCTCTTCATGTTTTTGAACACCGCTTCATGCTAATCCTATTTTTCAAACAATATCATGCTCCTCATATTTTTGACACCTTTTGAAGCTCTTCATATTTTTCACACCTTTTCAGGCTCTTCATGTTTTTCAACAACACTTCATGCTCCTCATATTTTTCAGACGGTTTCATTCTCCTCATATTTTTGACACCTTTTGAAGCTCTGCATATATTTCACACCTTTTCAGGCTCTTCATGATTTTCAACACCACTTCATGCTCCTCCTATTTTTCAGACCGTTTCATGCTCATCTCATTTTTGACATCTTTTGAAGCTCTTTATATTTTTCACACCTTTTCAGTCTCTGCATGTTTTTGAACACCGTTTCATGCTCCTCATATATTTCACACCTTTTGAAGCTCTTCATATTTTTCACACCTTTTCAGGCTCTTCATGTTTTTGAACACCGCTTATGCTCGTACTATTTTTCAGACCGTTTCATGCTCCTCATATTTTTGACACCTTTTGAAGCTCTTCATATTTTTCACACCTTTTCAGGCTCTTCATGTTTTTCAACAACACTTCATGCTCCTCGTATTTTTCAGACGGTTTCATTCTCCTCATATTTTCACACCTTTTGAAGCTCTTCATAATTTTCATATTTTTGAAGCTCTTCATATTTTTCACACTTTTTCAGGCTCTTCATTTTTTTCAACAACTCTTCAGGCTCCTCCTATTTTTCAGACCCTTTCATGCTAATCGAATTTTTGGCACTTTTTGAAGCTCTTCATACTTTTCACACCATTTAAGTCTCTGCATGTTTTTGAACACCTTTTCATGCTCCTCATGTATTTCACTCCTTTTGAAGCTCTTCATATTTTGCACAAATTTTCAGGTTCTTCTTGTTTTTGAACACAGGTTCATCCTCCTCCTATTTTTAAGAGGGTTTCATGCTCGTCATATTTTTGACACATTTTGAAGCTCTTCATATTTTTCACACCTTTTCAGGATCTTCATGTTTTTGAACACCGTTTCATGCTCCTCCTATTTTTGAGACCATTTCATGCTCCTCATATTTTCGACACCTTTTGAATCTTTCATATTTTTCACACCTTTTCAAGCTCTTCATGTTTTTCAACACCACTTCATGCTCCTCCTTCTTTGCAGACCGTTTCATGCTACTCATATTTTTGACACCTTTTGAAGCTCTTCATATTTCTCACACCTTTTCAGGCTCTTCATGTTTTTCAACACCGCTTCATGCACCTCCGATTTTTCAGACCGTTTCATGCTCCTCATATTTTTGACAACTTTTGAAGCTCTTCATATTTCTCAAACCTTTTCAGGCTCTTCATGTTTTTCAACACCGCTTAATGCACCTCCTATTTTTCAGACCGTTTCATGCTCATCTCATTTTTGACACCTTTTGAAGCTCTTCATATTTTTCACACCTTTTCAGGCTCTTCATGTTTTTGAACACCACTTCATGCTCCTTCTATTTTTCAGAGAGTTTCATGCTCCTCATGTATTTCACACCTTTTGAAGCTCTTCATATTTTTCACACCTTTTCAGGCTCTTCATGTTTTTCCACACCACTTCATGCTTCTCTTATTTTTCAGCCCGTTTCATCCTCCTCATGTATTTCACACCTTTAGAAGCTCTTCATATTTTTCACACCTTTTCAGGCTCTTCATGTTTTTGAACACCGTTTCATGCTCCTCCTATTTTTCAGGCCGTTTCATGCTCCTCATATTTTTGACACCTTTTGAAGCTCTTCATATTTTTCACACCTTTTCAGGCTCTTCATGTTTTCAACACCGCTTCATGCTCCTCCTATTTTTCGGACCGTTTCATGCTCCTCATATTTTTGACACCTTTTGAAGCTCTTCGTATAATTCACACCTTTTCAGGCTCTTCATTTTTTTCAACACCACTGCATGCTCCTCCTATTTTTCAGACCATTTCATGCAGATCTCATTTTTGACACCTTTTGAAGCTCTTCTTATTTTTCAAAACTTTTGAAGCTCTTCATATTTTTCACACGTTTTCAGGCTCTTCATGTTTTTCAACACTGCTTCATGCTCCTCATATTTTTCAGACCGTTTCATGCTCCTCATATTTTTGACATCTTTTGAAGCTCTATATTTTTCACACCTTTTCAGGCTCTTCATGTTTTTCAACACCGCTTCATGCTCCTCCTATTTTTCAGAATGTATCATGCTCTTCATATTTTTGACATCTTTTGAAGCTCTTCATATTTTTCACACATTTTCAGGCTCTTTATGTTTTTGAACACCGCTTCATGGTCCTCCTAATTTTCAGAACTTTTCATGCTCCTCATATAATTCACACATTTTGAATCTCTTCATATTTTTCACACCTTTTCAGGCTCTTCATGTTTTTCAACACCGTTTCATTCTCCTCCTATATTTCAGACCGTTTCATGCTCCTCATAATTTTGACATCTTTTGAAGCTCTTCATATTTTTCACACATTTTCAGGCTCTTTATGTTTTTGAACACCACTTCATGGTCCTGCTAATTTTCAGAACTTTTCATGCTCCTCATATAATTCACACCTTTTGAAGCTCTTCATATTTTTCACACCTTTTGAAGCTCTTCATATATTTCACACCTTTTCAGGCTCTTGATGTTTTTCAACACCACTTCATGCTCCTCCTATTTTTCACACCCTTTCATGCTAATCTAATTTTTGACATCTTTTGAAGCTCTTCATATTTTTCACACCTTTTGAAGGTCTTCGTATTTTTCACACCTTTTCAGGCTGTTCATGTTCTTGAACACCGCTTATGCTCGTCCTATTTTTCAGACCGTTTCATGCTCCTCATATTTTTGACACCTTTTGAAGCTCTTCATATTTTTCACACCTTTTCAGGTTCTTCATGTTTTTCAACACCGCTTCATGATCCTCCTATTTTTCGGACCGTTTCATGCTCCTCATATTTTTGACACCTTTTGAAACTCTTCATATTTTTCACACCTTTTCAGGCTCTTCATGTTTTTCAACAACACTTCATGCTCCTCGTATTTTTCAGACGGTTTCATTCTCCTCATATTTTTGACACCTTTTGAAGCACTGCATATATTTCACACATTTTCAGGCTCTTCATGATTTTCAACACCACTACATGCTCCTCCTATTTTTCAGACCGTTTCATGCTCATCTCATTTTTGACATCTTTTGAAGCTCTTCATATTTTTCACACCTTTTGAAGCTCTTCATAATTTTCATATTTTTGAAGCTCTTCATATTTTTCACACCTTTTCAGGCTCTTCATGTTTTTCAACAACACTTCATGCTCCTCGTATTTTTCAGACGGTTTCATTCTCCTCATATTTTTGACACCTTTTGAAGCACTGCATATATTTCACACCTTTTCAGCCTCTTCATGTTTTTCAACACCTCTTCAGGCTCCTCCTATTTTTCAGACCCTTTCATGCTAGTCGAATTTTTGGCACTTTTTGAAGCTCTTCATATTTTTCGCACCTTTTAAGTCTCTGCATGTTTTTGAACACCTTTTCATGCTCCTCATGTATTTCACTCCTTTTGAAGCTCTTCATATTTTGCACACATTTTTAGGCTCTTCATGTTTTTGAACACCGCTTCATCCTCCTCCTATTTTTAAGAGGGTTTCATGCTCGTCATATTTTTGACACTTTTTGAAGCTCTTCATATATTTCACACCTTTTCAGGCTCTTCATGTTTTTGAACACCGCTTCATCCTCCTCCTATTTTTAAGAGGGTTTCATGCTCGTCATATTTTTGACACATTTTGAAGCTCTTCATATTTTTCACACCTTTTCAAGCTCTTCATGTTTTTCAACACCACTTCATGCTCCTCCTTTTTTGCAGACCGTTTCATGCTACTCATATATTTGACATCTTTTGAAGCTTTCATATTTTTCACACATTTTCAGCCTCTTCATGTTTTTCAACACCGCTTCATGCACCTCCGATTTTTCAGACAGTTTCATGCTCCTCATATTTTTGACAACTTTTGAAGCTCTTCATATTTCTCAAACCTTTTCAGGCTCTTCATGTTTTCAACACCGCTTAAGGCACCTCCTATTTTTCAGACCGTTTCATGCTCATCTCATTTTTGACACCTTTTGAAGCTTTTCATATTTTTCACATATTTTCAGGCTCTTCATGTTTTTGAACACCGCTTCATGCTAATCCTATTTTTCAAACCATATCATGCTCCTCATATTTTTGACACCTTCTCAAGCTCTTCATATTTTTCACACCTTTTCAGGCTCTTCATGTTTTTCAACAACACTTCATGCTCCTCGTATTTTTCAGACGGTTTCATTCTCCTCATATTTTTGACACATTTTGAAGCTTTGCATATATTTCACACCTTTTCAGGCTCTTCATAATTTTCAACACCACTTCATGCTCCTCCTATTTTTCAGACCGTTTCATGCTCATCTCATTTTTGACATCTTTTGAAGCTCTTCATATTTTTCACACCTTTTCAGTCTCTGCATGTTTTTGAACACCGTTTCATGCTCCTCATATATTTCACACCTTTTGAAGCTCTTCATATTTTGCACACCTTTTCAGGCTCTTCATGTTTTTGAACACCACTTCATCCTCCTCCTATTTTTAAGAGGGTTTCATGCTCGTCATATTTTTGACATATTTTGAAGCTCTTCATAATTTTCACACCTTTTCAGGCTCTTCATGTTTTTGAACACCACTTCATGCTCGTCCTATTTTTCAAACCGTTTCATGCTCCTCATATTTTTGACACCATTTGAAGATCTTCATATTTTTCACACCTTTTCAGGCTCTTCATTTTTTTCAACACCACTTCATGCTCCTCCTATTTTTCAGACCGTTTCAAGCAGATCTCCTTTTTGACACCTTTTGAAGCTCTTCATATTTTTCAAACCTTTTGAAGCTCTTCATATTTTTCACACGTTTTCAGGCTCTTCATGTTTTTCAACACCGTTTCATGCTCCTCCTATTTTTCAGACTGTTTCATGTTCCTCATATTTTTGACACCTTTTGAAGCTCTATACATTTTTCACACCTTTTCAGGTTCTTCATGTTTTTCAACACCGCTTCATGCTCCTCCTATTTTTCAGAATGTTTCATGCTCCTCATATTTTTGACACCTTTTGAAGCTCTTCATATTTTTCACACATTTTCAGGCTCTTCATGTTTTTCAACACCGCTTCATGCTCCTCCTATTTTTCAGACCGTTTCATGCTCCTCATATTTTTGACACCTTTTGAAGCTTTTAATATTTCTCACTCATTTTCAGGCTCTTCATGTTTTTGAACATCACTTCATGCTACTCCTATTTTTCAGACCGTTTCATGCTCCTCATGTATTTCACACCTTTTGAAGCTCTTCATATTTTTCACACCTTTTCAGGCTCTTCTTGTTTTTGAACCGCGGTACAGGCTCCTCCTATTTTTCAGACCGTTCCATGCTCCTCATATTTTTCACACCTTTTGAAGCTCTTCATATTTTTCACACCTTTTCAGGCTCTTCATGTTTTTCAACACCGCTTCATGGTCCTCCTATGTTTCAGAACGTTTCATGCTCCTCATGTATTTCACACCTTTTGAAACTCTTCATATTTTTTACACCTTTTCAAGCTCTTCATGTTTTTGAACACCGTTTCATGCTCCTCCTATTTTTCAGACCTTTTCATGCTCCTCATATTTTTGACAAATTTTGAAGCTCTTCATATTTTGCACACCTTTTCAGTCTCTTAATATTTTTCAACACCACTTCATGCTCCTCCAATTTTTCAGTCCGTTTCATGCACATTTCATTTTTGACACCTTTTGAAGCTATTCCTATTTTTCACACCTTTTCAGGCTCTTCTGGTTTTTCAACACCGCTTCATGATCCTCCTATTTTTCAGACCGTTTCATGCTCCTCATATTTTTACACCTTTTGAAGCTCTTCATATATTTCACACCTTTTCAGGCTCTTCATTGTTTTCAACACAACTTCATGCTCCTTGTATTTTTCAGACCGTTACATGCTCCTCATATTTTTGACACCTTTTGAAGCTCTGCATATATTTCACACATTTTCAGGCTCTTCATGATATTCAACACCACTTCATGCTCCTCCTATTTTTCAGACCGTTTCATGCTCATCTCATTTTTGACATATTTTGAAGCTCTTCATATTTTTCACACCTTTTGAAGCTCTTCATAATTTTCATATTTTTGAAGCTCTTCATATTTTTCACACTTTTTCAGGCTCTTCATGTTTTTCAACAACTCTTCAGGCTCCTCCTATTTTTCAGACCCTTTCATGCTAATCGAATTTTTGGCACATTTTGAAGCTCTTCATACTTTTCACACCTTTTAAGTCTCTGCATGTTTTTAAACACCTTTTCATGCTCCTCATGTATTTCATTCCTTTTGAAGCTCTTCATATTTTGCACAAATTTTCAGGTTCTTCTTGTTTTTGAACACCGTTTCATGCTCCTCCTATTTTTGAGACCGGTTCATGCTCCTCATATTTTCGACACCTTTTGAAGCTTTCATATTTTTCACACCTTTTCAAGCTCTTCATGATTTTCAACACCACTTCATGCTCCTCCTTTTTTGCAGACCGTTTCATGCTACTCATATTTTTGACACCTTTTGAAGCTCTTCATATTTCTCACACCTTTTCAGGCTCTTCATGTTTTTCAACACCGCTTAATGCACCTCCTATTTTTCAGACCGTTTCATGCTCATCTCATTTTTGACACCTTTTGAAGCTTTTCATATTTTTCACATATTTTCAGGCTCTTCATGTTTTTGAACACCGCTTCATGCTAATCCTATTTTTCAACCCATATCATGCTCCTCATGTTTTTCACACCTTTTGAAGCTCTTCATATTTTTCACACCTTTTCAGGCTCTTCATGTTTTTGAACACCACTTCATGCTCCTTCTATTTTTCAGAGAGTTTCATGCTCCTCATGTATTTCACACCTTTTGAAGCTCTTCATATTTTTCACACCTTTTCAGGCTCTTCATGTTTTAGAACACCGTTTCATGCTCCTCCTATTTTTCAGGCCGTTTCATGCTCCTCATATTTTTGACACCTTTTGAAGCTCTTCATATTTTTCACACCTTTTCAGGCTCTTCATGTTTTTCAACACTGCTTCATGCTCCTCCTATTTTTCGGACCGTTTCATGCTCCTCATATTTTTGACACCTTTTGAAGCTCTTCGTATAATTCACACCTTTTCAGGCTCTTCATTTTTTTCAACACCACTTCATGCTCCTCCTATTTTTCAGACCATTTCATGCAGATCTCATTTTTGACACCTTTTGAAGCTCTTCTTATTTTTCAAAACATTTGAAGCTCTTCATATTTTTCACACGTTTTCAGGCTCTTGATGTTTTTCAACACCACCTCATGCTCCTCCTAATTTTCACACCCTTTCATGCTAATCTAATTTTTGACACCTTTTGAAGCTCTTCATATTTTCCACACCTTTTGAAGGTCTTCATATTTTTCACACCTTTTCAGGCTGTTCATGTTTTTGAACACCGCTTATGCTCATCCTATTTTTCAGACCGTTTCATGCTCCTCATATTTTTGACACCTTTTGAAGCTCTTCATATTTTTCACACCTTTTCAGGCTCTTCATGTTTTTCAACACCGCTTCATGATCCTCCTATTTTTCGGACCGTTTCATGCTCCTCATATTTTTGACACCTTTTGAAGCTCTTCATATTTTTCACACCTTTTCAGGCTCTTCATGTTTTTCAATACCGCTTCATTGTCCTCCTATGTTTCAGAACGTTTCATGCTCCTCATGTATTTCACACCTTTTGAAACTTTTCATATTTTTTACACCTTTTCAAGCTCTTCATGTTTTTGAACACCGTTTCATGCTCCTCCTATTTTTCAGGCCGTTTCATGCTCCTCATATTTTTGACACCTTTTGAAGCTCTGCATATATTTCACACATTTTCAGGCTCTTCATTATTTTCAACACCACTTCATGCTCCTCCTATTTTTCTGACCGTTTCATGCTCATCTCATTTTTGACATATTTTGAAGCTCTTCATATTTTTCACACCCTTTGAAGCTCTTCATGTTTTTCAACACCACTTCATACTCCTCCTTTTTTGCAGACCGTTTCATGCTTCTCATATTTTTGACACCTTTTGAAGCTCTTCATATTTCTCACACCTTTTCAGGCTCTTCATGTTTTTCAACACCACTTCATGCACCTCCGATTTTTCAGACCGTTTCATACTCCTCATATTTTTGACACCTTTTGAAGCTCTTCATATTTCTCAAAACTTTTCAGGCTCTTCATGTTTTTCAACACCGCTTAATGCACCTCCTAAATTTCAGACCGTTTCATGCTCATCTGATTTTTGACACCTTTTGATGCTTTTCATATTTTTCACATATTTTCAGGCTCTTCATGTTTTTGAACACCGCTTCATGCTCTTCCTATTTTTCAGACCGTTTCATGCTCCTCATATTTTTTACACCTTTTGAAGCTCTTCATATTTTTCACATCTTTTGATGCTCTTCATATTTTTCACACCTTTTCAGGCTCTTCATATTTTTGAACACCGTTTCATAATCCTCCTATTTTTCAAACCGTTTCATGCTCCTCATATTTTTGACACCTTTTGAAGCTCTTCATTTTTTTAACAAATTTTCAGGCTCTTCCTGTTTTTGAACACCGCTTCATGCTACTCCTATTTTTCAGACCGTTTAATGCTCCTCATATTTTTGACACCTTTTGTAGCTCTTCAAATTTTTCACACATTTTCAGGCTCTTCGTGTTGTTCAAACCGCTGCATGCTCCTCCTAATTTTCAGAACTTTTCATGCTCCTCATATTTTTGACACCTTTTGAAGCTCTTCATATATTTCACACCTTTCCAGGCTATTCATGTTTTCAACACCACTTCATGCTCCTCCCATATTTCAGACCGTTTCATGCTCCTCGTATTATTGACACCTTTTGAAGCTCTTCATATTTTCACGTTTTTGAAGCTCTTCATATTTTTCACACCTTTTCAGGCACTTCATGTTTTTGAACACCTTTCATGCTCCTCCTATTTTTCAGACCTTTTCATGCTCCTCATATTTTTGACACCTTTTGAGGCTCTTCATATTTTTCACACCTTTTGAAGCTCTTCATGTATTTCACACCTTTTCAGGCTCTTCATTTTTTCAACACCACTTTATGCTCCTCCTATTTTTCAGACCTTTTCTTACTCATCTAATTTTTGACACCTTTTGAAGCTCTTCATATTTTTCACACCCTTTCAGGCTCTTCATGTTTTTGAACACCACTTCATGCTCCTCCTATTTTTCAGACCGTCATGCTCCTCATATTTTTTACAGCTTTTGAAGCTCTTCATATTTTTCTCACCTTTTCAGGCTCTTCATGTTTTTGAACAACGCTTCATGCTCCTCCTATTTTTCAGACCGTTTCATGCTCCTCAAGTATTTGACACCTTTTGAAGCTCTTCATATTTTTCACACCTTTTCAGGCTCTTCATGTTTTTCAACACCACTGCATGATCCTACTATTTTTCAGACCGTTTCATGCTCATCTCATTTTTGACACATTTTGAAGCTCTTCATAGTTTTCACACCTTTTGAAGCTCTTCATATTTTTCACACGTTTTCAGGCTCTTCATGTTTTTCAACACCGCTTCATGCTCCTCCTATTTTTTCAGACCGTTTAATGCTCTTCCTATTTTTGACACGTTTTGAGGCTCTTCATATTTTTCTCACCTTTTCAGGCTCTTCATGTTTTCGAACACCGCTTCATGCTCCTCCTATTTTTGAGACCGTTTTATGCTCCACATGTATTTCACAGCTTTTGAATCTCTTCAGAATTTTCCCCCCTTTCAGGCTCTTCATGTTTTTGAACACCACTTCATGCTCCTCCTATTTTTCAGACCGTTTCATGCTCCTCATAATTTTGACACGTTTTGAAGCTCTTCAAATTTTTCACACCTTTTCAGGCTCTTCATCTTTTTCAACACCACTTCATGCTCCTCCTATTTTCCAGAACATTTCATGCTCCTCATATTTTTGCACATTTTGAATCTCTCCATATTTTTCACACCTTTTCAGGCTCTTCATGTTTTTCACAACCGCTTCATGCTCCTCCTATTTTTCAGACAGTTTCATTCCTCTCATGTATTTCACACCTTTTGAAGCTCTTCATACTTTTCACACCTTTTCAGGCTCTTCATGTTTTTGAACACCACTTCATGCTCCTCCTATTTTACACACAGTTTCATGCTCCAAATGTATTTCACACCTTTTGAAGCTCTTCTTATTTTTCACACATTTTCAGACTCTTCATTTGTTTGAACACCGTTTCATGCTGCTCCTAATTTTCAGACCGTTTCATTCTCATCTCATTTTGACAGCTTTTGAAGCTCTTCATATTTTCACTCCTTTTAAAGCTCTTCATATATTTCACACCTTTTCAGGCTCTTCTTTTTTTTCAACACCACTTCATGCTCCTCCTAATTTTCAGACCGTTTCATGATCATCTTATTTTGACAGCTTTTGAAGCTCTTCATATTTTCACACCTTTTGAAGCTCTACATATTATTCACACCTTTTCAGGCTCTTCATGATTTTCAACACCGCTTCATGCTCATCCTATTTTTCAGACTGTTTCATGCTCATCTCATTTTTGACACCTTTTGAAGCTCTTCATATTTTTCACACCTTTTGAAGCTCTTCATATTTTTGACACCTTTTCAAGCTCTCCATATTTTTCACACATTTTCAGGCTCTTCATGCTTTGCAACACCGTTTCATGCTCCTCCTATTTTCAGAATGTTTCATGCTCCTCTTATTTTTGACACCTTTAGAAGCTCTTCGTATTTTTCACATCTTTTCATGCTCTTCATGTTTTTCAACACCATTTCATGCTCCTCCTATTTTTCAGACTATTTCATGTTCCTCATATTTTTGACACCTTTTGAAGCTCTTCATATATTTCACAACTTTTAAGGCTCTTCATGTTTCTGAACACCGCTTCATGCTCCTCCTATATTTCACACCTTTTGAAGCTCTTCATATATTTCACACCTTTTCAAGCTTTTCATGTTTTTGAACA
This sequence comes from Dama dama, assembly GCF_033118175.1. Taxonomy (NCBI): domain Eukaryota; kingdom Metazoa; phylum Chordata; class Mammalia; order Artiodactyla; family Cervidae; genus Dama; species Dama dama. Next base: position 1,717,945 of record NW_026871011.1, on the reverse strand, counting down.
CCGCTTCATGCTCCTCCTATTTTTCAGACCGTTTCATGCTTCTCAAATTTTTGACACCTTTTGAAGCTCTTCATATTTTTCACACCATTTCAGGCTCTTCATTTTTGTCAACAAAGCTTTATGCTCCTCCTATTTTTCAGACCGTTTCATGCTCCTCATATTTTACACGCCTGTTGAAGCTCTTCATATATTTCTCACCTTTTCTTGTTCTTCAGGTTTTTCAACACCGTTTCATGCTCCTCCTATTTTTCAGACTGGTTCATGCTCCTCGTATTTTTCAGGCCGTTTCATGCTCGTCATAATTTTGAAACCTTTTGAAGCCCTTGATATTTTTCACACCTTTTCAGGCTCTTCATCTTTTTGAACACCGTTTCATGCTCCTCCTATTTTTCAGACCGTTTCATGCTCCTCATATTTTTGACACCTTTAGAAACTCTTCATATTTTTCACACATTTTCAGGTTCTTCATGTTTTTGAACACCGTTTCATGCTCCTCCTATTTTTCAGACAGTTTCATGCTCCTCATATTTTTGACACATTTTGAAGCTCTTCATATTTTTCACACCTTTTCAGGCTCTTCATGTTTTTGAACACCGCTTCATGCTCCTCCTATTTTTCAGACCATTTCATGCTATTCATGTACTTAACACCTTTTGAAGCTCTTCATATTTTTCACACCTTTTCAGGCTCTTCATGTTTTTGAACACATTTTCATGCTCCTCGTATTTTTCTGACCGTTTCATGCTCCTCATATTGTTGACCCTTTTTGAACCTCCTCATATTTTTCGCACCTTTTGAACCTCTTCATATATTTCACATCATTTCAGGCTCTTCATGTTTTTCAACACCACTTCATACTCCTCCTTTTTTGCAGACCGTTTCATGCTTCTCATATTTTTGACACCTTTTGAAGCTCTTCATATTTCTCACACCTTTTCAGGCTCTTCATGTTTTTCAACACCACTTCATGCACCTCCGATTTTTCAGACCGTTTCATACTCCTCATATTTTTGACACCTTTTGAAGCTCTTCATATTTCTCAAAACTTTTCAGGCTCTTCATGTTTTTCAACACCGCTTAATGCACCTCCTAAATTTCAGACCGTTTCATGCTCATCTGATTTTTGACACCTTTTGATGCTTTTCATATTTTTCACATATTTTCAGGCTCTTCATGTTTTTGAACACCGCTTCATGCTCTTCCTATTTTTCAGACCGTTTCATGCTCCTCATATTTTTTACACCTTTTGAAGCTCTTCATATTTTTCACATCTTTTGATGCTCTTCATATTTTTCACACCTTTTCAGGCTCTTCATATTTTTGAACACCGTTTCATAATCCTCCTATTTTTCAAACCGTTTCATGCTCCTCATATTTTTGACACCTTTTGAAGCTCTTCATTTTTTTAACAAATTTTCAGGCTCTTCCTGTTTTTGAACACCGCTTCATGCTACTCCTATTTTTCAGACCGTTTAATGCTCCTCATATTTTTGACACCTTTTGTAGCTCTTCAAATTTTTCACACATTTTCAGGCTCTTCGTGTTGTTCAAACCGCTGCATGCTCCTCCTAATTTTCAGAACTTTTCATGCTCCTCATATTTTTGACACCTTTTGAAGCTCTTCATATATTTCACACCTTTCCAGGCTATTCATGTTTTCAACACCACTTCATGCTCCTCCCATATTTCAGACCGTTTCATGCTCCTCGTATTATTGACACCTTTTGAAGCTCTTCATATTTTCACGTTTTTGAAGCTCTTCATATTTTTCACACCTTTTCAGGCACTTCATGTTTTTGAACACCTTTCATGCTCCTCCTATTTTTCAGACCTTTTCATGCTCCTCATATTTTTGACACCTTTTGAGGCTCTTCATATTTTTCACACCTTTTGAAGCTCTTCATGTATTTCACACCTTTTCAGGCTCTTCATTTTTTCAACACCACTTTATGCTCCTCCTATTTTTCAGACCTTTTCTTACTCATCTAATTTTTGACACCTTTTGAAGCTCTTCATATTTTTCACACCCTTTCAGGCTCTTCATGTTTTTGAACACCACTTCATGCTCCTCCTATTTTTCAGACCGTCATGCTCCTCATATTTTTTACAGCTTTTGAAGCTCTTCATATTTTTCTCACCTTTTCAGGCTCTTCATGTTTTTGAACAACGCTTCATGCTCCTCCTATTTTTCAGACCGTTTCATGCTCCTCAAGTATTTGACACCTTTTGAAGCTCTTCATATTTTTCACACCTTTTCAGGCTCTTCATGTTTTTCAACACCACTGCATGATCCTACTATTTTTCAGACCGTTTCATGCTCATCTCATTTTTGACACATTTTGAAGCTCTTCATAGTTTTCACACCTTTTGAAGCTCTTCATATTTTTCACACGTTTTCAGGCTCTTCATGTTTTTCAACACCGCTTCATGCTCCTCCTATTTTTTCAGACCGTTTAATGCTCTTCCTATTTTTGACACGTTTTGAGGCTCTTCATATTTTTCTCACCTTTTCAGGCTCTTCATGTTTTCGAACACCGCTTCATGCTCCTCCTATTTTTGAGACCGTTTTATGCTCCACATGTATTTCACAGCTTTTGAATCTCTTCAGAATTTTCCCCCCTTTCAGGCTCTTCATGTTTTTGAACACCACTTCATGCTCCTCCTATTTTTCAGACCGTTTCATGCTCCTCATAATTTTGACACGTTTTGAAGCTCTTCAAATTTTTCACACCTTTTCAGGCTCTTCATCTTTTTCAACACCACTTCATGCTCCTCCTATTTTCCAGAACATTTCATGCTCCTCATATTTTTGCACATTTTGAATCTCTCCATATTTTTCACACCTTTTCAGGCTCTTCATGTTTTTCACAACCGCTTCATGCTCCTCCTATTTTTCAGACAGTTTCATTCCTCTCATGTATTTCACACCTTTTGAAGCTCTTCATACTTTTCACACCTTTTCAGGCTCTTCATGTTTTTGAACACCACTTCATGCTCCTCCTATTTTACACACAGTTTCATGCTCCAAATGTATTTCACACCTTTTGAAGCTCTTCTTATTTTTCACACATTTTCAGACTCTTCATTTGTTTGAACACCGTTTCATGCTGCTCCTAATTTTCAGACCGTTTCATTCTCATCTCATTTTGACAGCTTTTGAAGCTCTTCATATTTTCACTCCTTTTAAAGCTCTTCATATATTTCACACCTTTTCAGGCTCTTCTTTTTTTTCAACACCACTTCATGCTCCTCCTAATTTTCAGACCGTTTCATGATCATCTTATTTTGACAGCTTTTGAAGCTCTTCATATTTTCACACCTTTTGAAGCTCTACATATTATTCACACCTTTTCAGGCTCTTCATGATTTTCAACACCGCTTCATGCTCATCCTATTTTTCAGACTGTTTCATGCTCATCTCATTTTTGACACCTTTTGAAGCTCTTCATATTTTTCACACCTTTTGAAGCTCTTCATATTTTTGACACCTTTTCAAGCTCTCCATATTTTTCACACATTTTCAGGCTCTTCATGCTTTGCAACACCGTTTCATGCTCCTCCTATTTTCAGAATGTTTCATGCTCCTCTTATTTTTGACACCTTTAGAAGCTCTTCGTATTTTTCACATCTTTTCATGCTCTTCATGTTTTTCAACACCATTTCATGCTCCTCCTATTTTTCAGACTATTTCATGTTCCTCATATTTTTGACACCTTTTGAAGCTCTTCATATATTTCACAACTTTTAAGGCTCTTCATGTTTCTGAACACCGCTTCATGCTCCTCCTATATTTCACACCTTTTGAAGCTCTTCATATATTTCACACCTTTTCAAGCTTTTCATGTTTTTGAACACCGCTTCATGCTCCTCCTATTTTTCAGACCGTTTCATGCTTCTCAAATTTTTGACACCTTTTGAAGCTCTTCATATTTTTCACACCATTTCAGGCTCTTCATTTTTGTCAACAAAGCTTTATGCTCCTCCTATTTTTCAGACCGTTTCATGCTCCTCATATTTTACACGCCTGTTGAAGCTCTTCATATATTTCTCACCTTTTCTTGTTCTTCAGGTTTTTCAACACCGTTTCATGCTCCTCCTATTTTTCAGACTGGTTCATGCTCCTCGTATTTTTCAGGCCGTTTCATGCTCGTCATAATTTTGAAACCTTTTGAAGCCCTTGATATTTTTCACACCTTTTCAGGCTCTTCATCTTTTTGAACACCGTTTCATGCTCCTCCTATTTTTCAGACCGTTTCATGCTCCTCATATTTTTGACACCTTTAGAAACTCTTCATATTTTTCACACATTTTCAGGTTCTTCATGTTTTTGAACACCGTTTCATGCTCCTCCTATTTTTCAGACAGTTTCATGCTCCTCATATTTTTGACACATTTTGAAGCTCTTCATATTTTTCACACCTTTTCAGGCTCTTCATGTTTTTGAACACCGCTTCATGCTCCTCCTATTTTTCAGACCATTTCATGCTATTCATGTACTTAACACCTTTTGAAGCTCTTCATATTTTTCACACCTTTTCAGGCTCTTCATGTTTTTGAACACATTTTCATGCTCCTCGTATTTTTCTGACCGTTTCATGCTCCTCATATTGTTGACCCTTTTTGAACCTCCTCATATTTTTCGCACCTTTTGAACCTCTTCATATATTTCACATCATTTCAGGCTCTTCATGTTTTTCAACACCACTTCATGCTCCTCCTATTTTTCAGACCGTTTCATGCTCCTCATAATTTTGACACGTTTTGAAGCTCTTCAAATTTCTCACACCTTTTCAGGCTCTTCATCTTTTTCAACACCACTTCATGCTCCTCCTATTTTCCAGAGTGTTTCATTGTCCTCATATATTTGACACCTTTAGAAGCTCTTTATATTTTTCACAACTTTTCAGGCTCTTCATGTTTTTCACAACCGCTTCATGCTCCTCCTATTTTTCAGACAGTTTCATTCCTCTCATGTATTTCACACCTTTTGAAGCTCTTCATATTTTTCACATCTTTTCAGGCTCTTCATGTTTTTGAACACCACTTCATGCTCCTCCTATTTTACACACAGTTTCATGCTCCTCATGTATTTCACACCTTTTGAAGCTCTTCTTATTTTTCACACCTTTTCAGGCTCTTCATTTGTTTGAACACCGTTTCATGCTGCTCCTAATTTTCAGACCGTTTCATTCTCATCTCATTTTGACAGCTTTTGAAGCTCTTCATATTTTCACTCCTTTTGAAGCTCTTCATATATTTCACAACTTTTCAGGCTCTTCATTTTTTTCAACACCACTTCATGCTCCTCCTAATTTTCAGACCGTTTCATGATCATCTCATTTTGACAGCTTTTGAAGCTCTTCATATTTTCACACCTTTTGAAGCTCTACATATTATTCACACCTTTTCAGGCTCTTCATGATTTTCAACACCGCTTCATGCTCATCCTATTTTTCAGACTGTTTCATGCTCATCTCATTTTTGACACCTTTGGAAACTCTTCATATTTTTTCACACGTTTTCAGGCTCTTCAAGTTTTTCAACAACATTTCACGCTCCTCATATTTTTCAGACCGTTTCATGCTCCTCATATTTTTGACACGTTTTGAGGCTCTTCATATTTTTCACACCTTTTCAGGCTCTTCATGTTTTTGATCAGCGTTTCATGATCCTCGTATTTTTCAGACCGTTTCATGCTCCTCATATTTTTTACACCTTTTGAAGCTCTTCATATTTTTCACAACTTTTCAGCCTCTTCATCTTTTTCAACACCACTTCATGCTCCCCCCCCCTTTTTTCAGACCGTTTCATGCTCCTCATGTATTTGACACCTTTTGAAGCTCTTCATATATTTCACTCTTTTCAGGCTCTTCATGTTTTTCAACACCATTTCATGCTCCTGCTATTTTTCAGATCGTTTCATGTTCCTCACATTTTTGACACTTTTTGAAGCTCTTCATATTTTTCACACCTTTTCAGGCTCTTCTAGTTTTTCAACAACGCTTCATGCTCCTCCTATTTTTCAGACCGTTCATGCTGGACATATTTTTGACACCCTTTGAAGCTCTTCATATTTTTCACACATTTTCAGGCTCTTCATGTTCTTCAAAACCGTTTCATGCTCCTGTTATATTTCAGACAGTTTCATGCTCCTCATATTTTTGACACCTTTTGAAACTCTTCATATTTTTCCCACCTTTTCAGGCTCTTCATGTTTTTCAACACCGCTTCATGCTCCTCCTATTTTTCAGAACGTGTCATGCTCCTCTTATTTTTGACACATTTTGAAGCTCTTCATATTTTTCACATCTTTTGAAGCTCTTCATATTTTTCAAACCTTTACAGGCTCTTCATGTATTTCAACACTGCTTCATGCTCCTCCTATTTTTCAAACCGTGTCATTCTCCTCTTATTTTGGACAAATTTTGAAGCTCTTCATATTTTTCACACCTTTTGAAGCTCTTCATATTTTTCAAACCTTTACAGGCTCTTCATGTTTTTCAACACCGCTTCATGCTCCTCCAATTTTTCAGACAATTTTATGCTCGTCATATTTTTCAAACCTTTTAAAGCTCTTCATAATTTTCACACCTATTCATGCTCTTCATTTTTTCCACACTGTTTCATGCTCCTCCTATTTTTCAGACCGTTTCATGCTCCTCATATTTTTCACACCTTTTGAAGCTCTTCATATTTTTCACACTTTTTGAAGCTCTTCATATTTTTCACAGTTTTCAGGCTCTTCATGTTTCTGAACACCGCTTCATGCTCTTCATATTTTTCACACCTTTTCAGGCTCTTCATATTTTTGAACACCATTTGCTGCTCCTCCTATTTTTGAGAACGTTTCATGCTCCTCATATTTTTGACACGTTTTGCAGCTCTTCATATTTTTCACACCTTTTCAGGCTCTTCATGTTTTTGAACACCGTTTCATGCTGCTCCTATTTTTCAGAACGTTTCATGCTCCTCATATTTTTGACACCTTTAGAAACTCTTCATACTTTTCACACATTTTCAGGTTCTTCATGTTTTTGAACACCGTTTCATGCTCCTCCTATTTTTCAGACAGTTTCATGCTCCTCATATTTTTGACACATTTTGAAGCTCTTCATATTTTTCACACCTTTTCAGGCTCTTCATTTTTTTTGAACACCGCTTCATGCTCCTCCTATTTTTCAGACCATTTCATGCTATTCATGTACTTAACACCATTTGAAGCTCTTCATATTTTTCACACCTTTTCAGGCTCTTCATGTTTTTGAACACATTTTCATGCTCCTCGTATTTTTCTGACCGTTTCATGCTCCTCATATTGTTGACCCTTTTTGAACCTCCTCATATTTTTCGCACCTTTTGAACCTCTTCATTTATTTCACATCATTTCAGGCTCTTCATGTTTTTCAACACCACTTCATGCTCCTCCTATTTTTCAGGCCGTTTCATGCTCCTCATAATTTTGACACGTTTTGAAGCTCTTCAAATTTCTCACACCTTTTCAGGCTCTTCATCTTTTTCAACACCACTTCATGCTCCTCGTATTTTCCAGAGCGTTTCATTGTCCTCATATTTTTGACACCTTTAGAAGCTCTTTATATTTTTCACAACTTTTCAGGCTCTTCATGTTTTTCACAAACGCTTCATGCTCCTCCTATTTTTCAGACAGTTTCATTCCTCTCATGTATTTCACACCTTTTGAAGCTCTTCATATTTTTCACATCTTTTCAGGCTCTTCATGTTTTTGAACACCACTTCATGCTCCTCCATTTTACACAGAGTTTCATGCTCCTCATGTATTTCACACCTTTTGAAGCTCTTCTTATTTTTCACACCTTTTCAGGCTCTTCATTTGCTTGAACACCGTTTCATGCTGCTCCTAATTTTCAGACCGTTTCATTCTCATCTCATTTTGACAGCTTTTGAAGCTCTTCATATTTTCACTCCTTTTGAAGCTCTTCATATTTTCCACAACTTTTCAGGCTCTTCATTTTTTTCAACACCACTTCATGCTCCTCCTAATTTTCAGACCGTTTCATGATCATCTCATTTTGACAGCTTTTGAAGCTCTTCATATTTTCACACCTTTTGAAGCTCTACATATTATTCACACCTTTTCAGGCTCTTCATGATTTTCAACACCGCTTCATGCTCATCCTATTTTTCAGACTGTTTCATGCTCGTCTCATTTTTGACACCTTTGGAAACTCTTCATATTTTTTCACACGTTTGCAGGCTCTTCAAGTTTTTCAACAACATTTCACGCTCCTCCTATTTTTCAGACCGTTTCATGCTCATCATATTTTTGACACGTTTTGAGGCTCTTCATATTTTTCATACCTTTTCAGGCTCTTCATGTTTTTGATCAGCGTTTCATGATCCTCGTATTTTTCAGACCGTTTCATGCTCCTCATATTTTTTACACCTTTTGAAGCTCTTCATATTTTTCACAACTTTTCAGCCTCTTCATCTTTTTCAACACCACTTCATGCTCCTCCTATTTTTCAGACCGTTTCATGCTCCTCATGTATTTGACACCTTTTGAAGCTCTTCATATTTTTCACACCTTTTCAGGCTCTTCATGTTTTTCAACACCACTGCATGATCCTACTATTTTTCAGACCGTTTCATGCTCATCTCATTTTTGACACATTTTGAAGCTCTTCATAGTTTTCACACCTTTTGAAGCTCTTCATATTTTTCACACGTTTTCAGGCTCTTCATGTTTTTCAACACCGCTTCATGCTCCTCCTATTTTTTCAGACCGTTTAATGCTCTTCCTATTTTTGACACGTTTTGAGGCTCTTCATTTTTTCTCACCTTTTCAGGCTCTTCATGTTTTCGAACACCTCTTCATGCTCCTCCTATTTTTGAGACCGTTTTATGCTCCACATGTATTTCACAGCTTTTGAATCTCTTCAGAATTTTCCCCCATTTCAGGCTCTTCATGTTTTTGAACACCGCTTCATGCTCCTCCTATTTTTCAGACCGTTTCATGCTCCTCATAATTTTGACACGTTTTGAAGCTCTTCAAATTTTTCACACCTTTTCAGGCTCTTCATCTTTTTCAACACCACTTCATGCTCCTCCTATTTTCCAGAACATTTCATGCTCCTCATATTTTTGCACATTTTGAATCTCTCCATATTTTTCACACCTTTTCAGGCTCTTCATGTTTTTCACAACCGCTTCATGCTCCTCCTATTTTTCAGACAGTTTCATTCCTCTCATGTATTTCACACCTTTTGAAGCTCTTCATACTTTTCACACCTTTTCAGGCTCTTCATGTTTTTGAACACCACTTCATGCTCCTCCTATTTTACACACAGTTTCATGCTCCAAATGTATTTGACACCTTTTGAAGCTCTTCATATTTTTCACACCTTTTCAGGCTCTTCATGTTTTTGATCAGCGTTTCATGCTCCTCCTATTTTTCAGACCGTTTCATGCTCCTCATATTTTTGAAACCTTTTGAAGCTCTTCGTATTTTTCACACCTTTTCAGGCTCTTCATCTTTTCCCACACCACTTCATGCTCCTCCTATTTTTCAGACCGTATCATGCTCCTCATATTTTTGAAACATTTTGAAGCTCTTCATATTTTTCACACCTTTTCAGGCTCTTCATGTTTTTGAACACCACTTCATGCTTCTCATATTTTTCAGACTGTTTCATGCTCCTCATGTATTTCACACCTTTTGAAGCTCTTTATATTTTTCACACTTTTCAGGCTCTTCATATTTTTGAACACCGCTTCATGCTCCTCCTATTTTTCAGAGAGTTTCATGCTCCTCATGTATTTCACAACTTTTGAAGCTCTTCATATTTTTCACATCTTTTCAGGCTGTTCATGTTTTTTAACACCGCTTCATGATTCTCCTATTTTTCAGACCGTTTCATGCTCTTCATATTTTTGACACATTCTGAAGCTCTTCATATTTTTCACAGCTTTTCAGGCTCTTCATGTTTTTCCACACCACTTCACGCTTCTCCTAATTTTCAGACCATTTCATGCTCCTCATGTATTTCACACCTTTTGAAGCTCTTCATATTTTTCACACCTTTTCAGGCTCTTCATGTTTTTCCACACCACTTCATGCTTCTCCTATTTTTCATCCCGTTTCATGCTCCTCATATATTTCACACCTTTTGAAGCTCTTCATATTTTTCAAACGTTTTCAGGCTCTTCATGTTTTTGATCACCGTTTCATGTTCCTCCTATTTTTCTGACCGTTTCATGCTCCTCATATTTTTGACACCTTTTAAAGCTCTTCATATTTTTCACACCTTTTCAGGCTCTTCATGTTTTTCAACACCACTTCATGCTCCTCCTATTTTTCAGACCGTTTCATGCTCCTCATATATGTGACACATTTAGAAGCTCTTCATATTTTCACACCTTTTCAGGCTCTTCGTATTTTTCACCACCGCTTCATGCTCCTCCTATTTTTCAGACGGTTTCATGTTGATATCATTTTTGACAGCTTTTGAAGCTCTTCATGTTTTTCACACCTTTTGAAACTCTTCATATTTTTCACAGCTTTTCAGGCCCTTCATGATTTTCAACACCGCTTTATGCTCCTCCTATTTTTAAGACGGTTTCATGCTCCTCATATTTTTGACACCTTTAGAAGATCTTCATATTTTTCTCACCTTTTCATGCTTTTCATGTTTTTCAACAACGCTTCATGCTCCTCCTATTTTTCAGACCGTTTCATGCTGCTCATATTTTTGACACCTTTTGAAGCTCTTCATATTTTTCACACCTTTTCAGGCTCTTCATGTTTTTCAACACCGCATCATGCTCTTCCTATTTTTCAGACCGTTTCCTGCTCCTCATATGCTTGACACCTTTTAAAGCTCTTCATATTTTTCACACCTTTTCAAGCTCTTCATGATTTTGAACAGCGCTTCATGCTCCTCCTATTTTTCAGACCGTTTCATGCTCCTCATATTTTTCACACCTTTTGAAGCTCCTCATATTTTTCACAACTTTTCAGGCTCTTCATATTTTGAGCACCGCTTCATGCTCCTCCTATTTTTCAGACCGTTAAATGCTCCTCATGTATTTGACACCTTTTGAAGCTCTTCATATTTTTCACACGTTTTCAGGCTCTTCATGTTTTTGAACACCGCTTCATGCTCCTCCTATTTTTCAGACCGTTTCATGCTCGTCATATTTTTGCCACCTTTTGAAGCTCTTCATATTTTTCACACCTTTTCAGGCTCTTCAAGTTTTTCAACACTGCTTCATGCTCCACCTATTTTTCAGACACTTTCATCCTCCTCATATTTTTGACACCTTTTGAAGCTCTTCATATTTTTCACACCTTTTCAGGGTCTTCAAGTTTTACAACACCACTTCATGCTCCTCCTTTTTTGCAGACCGTTTCATGCTCCGCATATTTTTGACACCTTTTGAATTTCTTCATATTTTTCACAGCTTTTCAGGCTCTTCATGTTTTTGAACACCACTTCATGCTCCTTCTATTTTTCAGAGAGTTTCATGCTCCTCATGTATTTCACACCTTATGAACCTCTTCATATTTTTCACACCTTTTCAGGATGTTCATGTTTTTCCACACAACTTCATGCTTCTCCTATTTTTCAGACCGTTTCATGCTCCTCATGTATTTCACACCTTTTGAAGCTCTTCATATTTTTCACTCCTTTTCAGGCTCTTCATGTTTTTGATCACCGTTTCATGCTCCTCCTATTTTTCAGACCGTTTCATTCACCTCATATTTTTCACACCTTTTAAAGCTCTGCATATTTTTCACAACTTTTCAGGCTCCTTATGTTTTTCAACACCGATTCATTCTCCTCCTATTTTTCAGACCGTTTCATGCTCCTCATATTCTTGACACCTTTTAAAGCTCTTCATATTTTTCACACCTTTTCAGGCTCTTCATGATTTTGAACACCGCTTCATGCTCCTCCTATTTTTCAGACCGTTTCATGCTCCTCATATTTTTCACACCTTTTGAAGCTCTTCATATTTTTCACAACTTTTCAGGCACTTCATATTTTGAACACCGCTTCATGCTCCTCCTATTTTTCAGATCGTTAAATGCTCCTCATGTATTTGACACATTTTGAAGCTCTTCATATTTTTCACACCTTTTCAGGCTCTTCATGTTTTTCCACACCACTTCATGCTTCGCCTAATTTTCAGACCGTTTCATGCTCCTCTTGTATTTCACACATTTTGAAGCTCTTCATATTTTTCACACCTTTTTAGGCTCTTCATGTTTTTGACGAACGCTTCATGCTCCTCCTATTTTTCAGACCATTTGATGCTCCTCATATTTTTTGACACCTTTTGAAGCTCTTCATATTTTTCACACCTTTTAGGCTCTTCATGTTTTTCAACACCGTTTCATGCTCCTCATATTTTTCAGATCGTTTCATGCTCCTCCTATTTTTCAGGCCTTTTCATGCTCCTCATATCTTGACAACTTTTGAAGCTCTTGATATTTTTCACACCATTTCAGCCTCTTCATGTTTTTCAACACCACTTCATGCTCCTCCTTTATTTCAGACAGTTTCATTCTCCTCCCATTTTTCACACCTTTTGAAGCTCTTATTATATTTCACACCTTTTCAAGCTCGTCATGTTTTTGAACACTGCTTCATTCTCCTCCTCTTTTTTTGACCGTTTCATGCTCCTCATATTTTTGACTCCTTTTGAAGCTCTTCATATTTTTCACATCTTTTCAGGATCTTCATGTTTTTCAACACCGCTTCATGCTCCTCCTATTTTTCAGACCTTTTCATGCTCCTCATATTTTTGACTCCTTTTGAAGCTCTTCATATTTTTCACACCTTTTCAGGCTCTTCATCTTTTTCACACCACTTCATGCTCCTCCTATTTCTCAGACCGTTTCAGGCTCCTCATATTTTTGACAGGTTTTGAATCTCTTCATATTTTTCACACCTTTTCATGCTCTTCATGTTTTTCAACACCGTGTCATGCTCCTCCTATTTTTCAGACGGTTTCATGCTCCTCATATTTTTGACACCTTTTGAAGCTCTTCATATTTTTCAAACCCTTTCAGTCTCTTCATGTTTTCAACACCGATTCATGCTCCTCCTGTTTTTCAGACGGTTTCATGCTCCTCATATTTTTGACACCTTTTGAAGCTCTTCATATTTTTCACACCTTTTCATGCTCTTCACGTTTTCAACACCGATTCATGCTCCTCCTATTTTTCAGACGGTTTCATGCTCCTCCTATTTTTCAGGCCGTTTCATGCTCCTCATATTTTGACACATTTTCAAGCTCTTCATAGTTTTCACACCTTTTGAGTCTCTTCATGTTTTTCAACACGACTTCATGCTCCTCCTATTTTTCAGACCTTCACGCTCCTCATATTTTTCACACCTTTAGAAGCTCTTCATATTTTTCACAAGTTTTCAGGCTCTTCATGATTTTGAACACCGCTTCATGCTCCTCCTAATTTTCAGACCGTTTCAGCCTCCTCATATTTTTCACACATTTTGAAGCTCTTCATATTTTTCACAACTTTTCAGGCTCTTCATATTTTTGAACACACCTTCATGCTACTCCTATTTTTAAGACCGATTCATGCTCCTCATATTTTTCACACCTTTTGAAGCTCCTATTATTTTTCAGACCTTTTCAGGCTCTTCATGTTTTTCAACATAGTTTCATGATCCTCCTATTTTTCAGACCGTTTCATGCTCATCTCATTTTTTACCCATTTTGAAGCTTTTCATATTTTTCACAACTTTTTATGCTCTTCATGTTTTTGAACACCGCTTCATGCTCCTCCTATTTTTCAGAGAGTTTCATGCTCCTCATGTATTTCACATCTTTTGAAGCTCTTCATATTTTTCACAACTTTTCAGGCTCTTCATGTTTTTCCACACCACTTCATGCTTCTCCTATTTTTCGGCCTCTTTCAAGCTCCTCATGTATTTCACACCTTTTGAAGCTCTTCATATTTTTCACACCTTTTCAGGCTCTTCATGTTTTTAATCACCGTTTCATCCTCCTCCTGTTTTTCAGACCTTTTCATGCTCCTCATATATTTGACACATTTTGAAGCTCTGAATATTTTTCACACATTTTCAGGCTCTTCATGTTTTTGAACACTGCTTCATGATCCTCCTATTTTTCAGACGGTTTCATGCTCTTCATATATTTGACACGTTTTGAAGCTCTTCATATTTTTCACATCTTTTGAGGGCCTTCATGTTTTTCAACACCGTTTCATCCTGCTACTCTATTTCAGACCGTTTCATGCTCCTCATATTTTTTACACCTTTTGAAGCTCTTCATATATTTAACACCTTTTCAGGCTCTTTTTTTTTTTGAACACCGCTTCATGCTCCTCCTAATTTTCAGACCGTTTCATCCTCTTCATATTGTTCACAACTTTTGAAGCTCTTCATATTTTTCACACCTTTTCAGGCTCTTCATGTTTTTGAACACAGCTTCATGCTACTCCTATTTTTCAGACCGTTTCATGCTCCTCATATTTTTCACACCTTTTGAAGCTTTTCAAATTTTTCACAACTTTTTAGGCTCTTCATGTTTTTCAACACCGCTTCATACTCCTCCTATTTTTCAGACCGTTTCATGCTCATCTCATTTTTGACACCTTTTGAAGCTCTTCACATTTTTCACACCTTTTGAAGCTCTTCATATTTTTCACACGTTTTCAGGCTCTTCATTTTTTTCAACACCGTTTCATGCTGCTTCTATTTTTCAGACCGTTTCATGCTCCTCATATTTTTCACACCTTTTGAAGCTCTTCATATTTTTCACACCTTTTCAGGCTCTTTATGTTTTTGAACATCGCTTCATGCTCCTCCTATTTTTCAGACAGTTTAATTTTCCTCATGTATTTCACTCATTTTGAAGCTCTTCATAATTTTCACACCTTTTCAGTCTCTTCATGTTTTTCAACACCACTTCATGCTCCTCCTATTTTTCAGACCGTTTCATGCTCCTCATATTTTTGCCACCTTTTGAAGCTCTTCATATTTTTCACAACTTTTCAGGCGATTCATGTTTTTGAACACCGTTTAATGCTTCTCCTATTTTTCAGACCGTTTCATGCTGCTCATATTTTTGACACCTTTTGAAGCTCTTCATATTTTTCACACCTTTTCAGGCGATTCATGTTTTTGAACACCGCTTCTCGCTCCTCCTATTTTTCAGACCGTTTCATGCTCATCTCATTTTTGACACCTTTTGTAGCTCTTCATATTTTTCACACGTTTTCAGACTCTTCATGTTTTTCAACACCGTTTCTTGACCCTCCTATTTTTCAGACCGTTTCATGCTCATCTCATTTTTAACCCCTTTTGAAGATTTTCATATTTTTCACAACTTTTCAGGCTCTTCATGTTTTTGAACACCGCTTCATGCTCCTCCTATTTTTCAGAGAGTTTCATGCTCCTCATGTATTTCACACTTTTTGAAGGTCTTCATATTTTTCACACCTTTTCAGACTCTTCATCTTTTTCCACACCACTTCATGCTTCTCCTATTTTTCAGCCCGTTTCATGCTCCTCATGTATTTCACACCTTTTGAAGCTCTTCATATTTTACACACCTTTTCAGGCCCTTCATGTTTTTCAACACCGCTTCATGCTCCACCTATTTTTCAGACCGTTTCATGCTCCTCATATTTTTGACACCTTTTGAAGCTCTTCATATTTTTCACACATTTTCATGCTCTTCATGTTTTTGAACACTGCTTCATGCTCCTCCTATTTTTCAGACCGTTTCTTGCTCCTCATATTTTTGACACTTTTTGAAGCTCTTCATATTTTTCACACCTTTTCAGGTTTTCCATGTTTTTGAACCCCGCTTCATGATCGTCCTATTTTTCAGATCGTTTCATGCTCCTCATATTTTTGACACCTTTTGAAGCTCTTCATATTTTTCACACCTTCAGGCTCTTCATGTTTTTCAACACCACTTCATGCTCCTCCCATTTTTCAGACCGTTTCATGCTCCTCATATTTTTCACACCTTTAGAAGCTCTTCATATTTTTCAAACCTTTTCAAGCTCTTCATGTTTTTCAACACAGCTTCATGCTCCTCCTATTTTTCAGACGCTTTCATTCTCCTCATATTTTTGACACTGTTAGAAGCTCTTCATATATATCACACGTTTACAGTCTCTTCTTTTTATTCAACACCACTTCATGCTACTCCTATTTTTCAGACAGTTTAATGCTCATCTCATTTTTGACACTTTTTGAGGCTCTTCATATTTTTCACACCTTTTCAGGCTTTTCATGTTTTTGAACACCGCTTCATGCTCCTCCTATTTTTCAGACCGTTTCATGCTGCTCATATTTTTGACACCTTTTGAAGCTCTTCATATTTTTCACAACTTTTTAGTCTCTCCATGTTTTTGAACACCCTTTCGTGCTCCTCCTATTTTTCAGACCTTTTCATGCTCCTCATAATTTTGACACCTTTTGAAGCTCTTCATATTTTTCACAACTTTTCTGGCTCTCCATGTTTTTGAACACCGCTTCATGCTCCTCGTATTTTTCAGACCGTTTCATGCTCCTCATATTTTTGACAATTTTGGAAGCTGTTCATATTTTTCACACCTTTTCAGGCTCTTCATGTTTTTCAACACCACTTCATGCTCCTCCTATTTTTCAGGCCTCTTCATGCTCCTCAAAATTTTGAAAGCTTTTGAAGCTGCTCCTATTTTCACACCTTTTGAAGCTCTTCATATTTTTCACACGTTTTCAGGCTCTTCATGTTTTTCAACACCGTTTCAAGCTCCTCCTATTTTTCCTACCGTTTCATGCTCCTCCTATTTTTCAGACCGTTTCATGCTCCTCATATTTTTGACAATTTTGGAAGCTCTTCATATTTTTCACACCTTTTCTGGCTGTTCATCTTTTTGAAGACCGCTTCATGCTCCTCCTATTTTTCAGACAGTTTCATGCTCCTCCTATTTTTCAGACTGTTTCATGCACCTATTATTATTGACACCTTTTGAAGCTCTTCATATTTTTCACACCTTTTCAGGCTCTTCATGTTTTTCAACACTGCTTCTTCTCCTCCTATTTTTGAGACCGTTTCATGCTCCTCATATTTTTGACACCATTTGAAGCTCTTCATATTTTTCACACGTTTTTACTTTCTTCATGTTATTCATCACCGCTTCACGCTCCTCCTATTTTTGAGACGGTTTTACGAGCCACGTATTTTTGACAACTTTTGGAGCTCTTCATATTTTTGACACCTTTTCAGGCTCTTCATGTTTTTGAACACCGCTTCATGCTCCTCCTATTTTTCAGACCGTTTCATGCTCCTCATATTTTTCACACCTTTTGAAGCTCTTCATATTTTTCACACCTTTTCAGGCCCTTTATGGTTTTTAAACCACTTCAAGCTCCTCGTATTTTTCAGACCTTTTCATGCTCCTCATATTTTTGACACCTTTTCAAGCTCTTCATATTTTTCACACATTTTGAAGCTCTTCATATTTTTCACACCTTTTGAAGCTCTTCATATTTTTCACACCTTTTCAGGCTCTTCATGTTTTTGATCACCATTTCATGCTCCTCCTATTTTTCAGACCGTTTCATGCTCCTCATATTTTTGACACCTTTTGAAGCTCTTCATATTTTTCACACCTTTTCAGGCTCTTCATATTTTGCAACACCGCTTCTTCTCCTCCTATTTTTGAGACCGTTTCATGCTCCTCATATTTTTGACACCATTTGAAGCTCTTCATATTTTTCACACGTTTTTACGTTCTTCATGTTATTCATCACCGCTTCACGCTCCTCCTATTTTTGAGACGGTTTTACGAGCCACATATTTTTGACAACTTTTGGAGCTCTTCATATTTTTAACACCTTTTCAGGCTCTTCATGGTTTTCATCACCACTTCATGCTCCTCCTATTTTTCAGACCGTTTCATGCTCCTCATATATTTGACACCTTTTGTAGCTCTTCTTATATTTCACACCTTTTCAGGCTCTTCATGTTTTTAAACAACACTTCATGCTCCTCCTATTTTTCAGACCGCTTCATGTTCCTCATATTTATCACACCTTTTGAAGGTCTTCATATTTTTCACATCTTTTCAGGCTCCTCATGTTTTTGAACACCGCTTCATCCTCTTCCTATTTTTCAGATCGTTACATGCTCCTAATATTTTTGACACCTTATGAAGCTCTTCATATTTTTCACACTTTTTCAGGCTTTTCATGTTTTCCAACACCGCTTCATGCTCTTCCTATTTTTCAAACCGTTTCATGCTCATCTCATTTTTGACACCTTTTGAAGCTTTTCATATTTTTCAAAACATTTCAGCTCTTCATGTTTTTGAAAACCGCTCATGCTCCTCCTATTTTTCAGAGAGTTTCATGCTCCTCATGTATTTCACACCTTTTGAAGCTCTTCAAATTTTTCACACCTTTTCAGGCTCTTCATGTTTTTCCACTCCACTTCATGCTTCTCCTATTTTTCATCCTCTTTCATGCTCCTCATGTATTTCACACCTTTTGAAGCTCTTCATATTTTTCACAAGTTTTCAGGCTCTTCATGTTTTTGAACACTGCTTCTTGCTCCTCCTAATTTTCAGAGAGTTTCATGCGCCTCATATATTTCACACCTTTTGAAGGTCTTCATATTTTTCACAACTTTTCAGGCTCTTCATGTTTTTCAACACTGCTTCTTGCTCCTCCTAATTTTCAGAGAGTTTCATGAGCCTCATCTATTTCACACCTTTTGAAGCTCTTCATATTTTTCACAGGTTTTCAGGCTCGTCATGTTTTTATACACCGCTTCATGCGCCTCCTATTTTTCAGACCGTTTCATGCTCCTCATATTTTTGACAGATTTTGAAGCTTTTCATATTTTTCACACCTTTTCAGGCTCTTCAAGTTTTTCAACACCACTTCATGCTCCTCCTTTTTGCAGTCCTTTTCATGCTCCTCATATTTTTGACACCTTTTGATGATCCTCATATTTTTGACACCTTTTCAGTCTCTTCTTTTTTTTCAACACCACTTCATGCTCCTCCCATTTTTCAAACCGTTTCATGCTCATCTCATTTTTGACACCTTTTGAAGCTTTTCATATTTTTCACATCTTTTGAAGCTTTTCATATTTTTCACACCTTTTCAGGCTCTTCTTGCTTTCCAACACCTCTTCATGCTCCTAATATTTTTCAGACCGTTGCTTGCACCTCATATATTTCACACCTTTTGAAACTCTTCATATTTTTCACAACTTTTCAGGCTCTTCATGTTTTTGAACACCGCTTCATGCCCCTCCTATTTTTCAGACCGTTTCATGCTCCTCATATTTTTAACACCTTTGAAGCTCTTCATATTTTTCACACCTTTTCAGGCTTTTCATGTATTTGAACACGCTTCATGCTTCTCCTTGTTTTCAGACCGTTTTTTGCTCCTCATATTTTTGACACCTTTTGAAGCTCTTCATATTTTTCACACGTTTTCAGCTCTTCATGTTTTTCAACACCGCTTCATGCTCTTCCTATATTTCAGACCGTTTCAAGTTCATCTCTTTTTTGACATCTTTTAAAGCTTTTCATATTTTTCACAACATTTCAGGCTCTTCATGTTTTTGAACACCGCTTCATGCTCCTCCTAATGTTCAGAGAGTTTCATGCTCCTCATATATTTCACACCTTTTGAAGCTCTTCATATTTTTCAAACCTTTTCAGACTCTTCATATTTTTCCACACCACTTCATGCTTCTCCTATTTTTCAACCCGTTTCATGCTCCTCATATTTTTGACACGTTTTGAAGCTCTTCATATTTTTCACAACATTTCAGGCTCTTCATATTTTTGAACACCGCTTCATGCTCCTCCTATTTTTCAGATTGTTTCATGCTCCTCATATTTTAGACACCTTTTGAAGCTCTTCATATTTCTCACACCTTTTCAGGCTCTTGATGATTTTTAACACCGCTTCATTCTCCTCCTGTTTTTCAGACCGTTTCATGCTCATCTCATTTTGACACCTTTTGAAGCTCTTCATATTTTTTTCACCTTTTGAAGCTCTTCATATTTTTCACACCTTTTCAGGATCTTCATGATTTTCAACAGCGCTTCATGCTGCTCCTATTTTTCATACCGTTTCATGCTCATCTCATTTTTGACACCTTTTGAAGCTCCTCATATTTTTCATATTTTTGAAGCACTTCATATTTTTCACAGCTTTTCAGGCTCTTCATGTTTTAGAACACCACTTCATGCTCCTCCTCTTTTTCAGACCGTTTCATGCTGCTCCTATTTTTCAGACCGTTTCATGCTCCTCATATTTTTGACACCTTTTGAAGCTCTTCATATTTTTCACACTTTTTCAGGCTCTTCATGTTTTTCAACACCACTTCATGCTCCTCCTATTTTTCAGCCCGTTTCATGCTGCTCCTATTTTTCAGACCGTTTCATGCTCCTCATATTTTTGATAGCTTTTGAAGCTCTTCATATTTTTCACACCTTTTCATGCTCTTCATGTTTTCAACACCGATTCATGCTCCTGCTATTTTTCAGACCGTTTCATTTTCCTCCTATTTTTCAGGCCGTTTCATGCTCCTCATATTTTGACACATTTTGAAGCTCTTCATAGTTTTCACACCTTTTCAGGCTCTTCATGTTTTTGAATTCGGCTTCATGCTCCTCCTATATTTCACACCGTTTCATGCTCCTCATAGTTTTGACACCTTTTGAATATCTTCATTTTTTTCACACCTTTTCAGGCTCTTCATGTTTTTCAACAGCAATTCTTGCTCCTCCTATTTTTCAGACCATTTCGTGCTCCTCATGTTTTTCAAACCTTTTGAAGCTCTTCATATTTTTCACACCTTTTCAGGCTCTTCACCTTTTGATCACCATTTCATGCTCCTCTTATTTTTCAGACCGTTTCATGCTCATCTCATTTTTGACACCTTTTGAAGCTCTTCATTTATTTCACACATTTTCAAGCTCTTCATATTTTTCACACCTTTTCAGGCTCTTCATGTTTTTGAACACCGCTTCATGCTCCTCCTATTTTTCAGACCGTTTCATGCTCCTCCTATTTTTCAGACCGTTTCATGCTCCTCATATTTTTGACACCTTTTGAAGCTCTTCATATTTTCACACCTTTTCAGGCTCCTCATGTTTTTGAATACCGCTTCATTCTCCTCCTATTTTTCAGACCGTTTCATGATCCTCATATTTTTGACACCTTTTGAAGCTCTTCATATTTTTCACACCTTTTCAGGCTCTTCATGTTTTTGATCACCGTTTCTTGTTCCTCCTATTTTTCAGACCGTTTCATGCTCCTCATATTTTTGACACCTTTTGAAGCTCTTCATATTTTTCACACCTTTTCAGGTTCTTCACCTTTTGATCACCATTTCATGCTCCTCTTATTTTTCAGACCGTTTCATGCTCATCTCATTTTTGACACCTTTTGAAGCTCTTCATTTATTTCACACATTTTCAAGCTCTTCATATTTTTCACACCTTTTCAGGCTCTTCATGTTTTTGAACACCGCTTCATGCTCCTCCTATTTTTCAGACCGTTTCATGCTCCTCATATTTTTGACACCTTTTGAAGCTCTTCATATTTTCACAACTTTTCAGGCTCTTCATGTTTTTGAATACCGCTTCATGTTCCTCCTATTTTTCAGACCGTTTCATGCTCCTCCTATTTTTGAGACCGTTTCAGGTTCCTCATATTTTTGACACGTTTTGAAGCTCTTCTTATTTCTCACACCATTTCAGGCTCTTCATGGTTTTCAACGCAGCTTCATGTTCCTCATATTTTTCAGAACGTTTCATGCTCATCTCATTTTCGACACCTTTTGAAGCTCTTCTTATTTTTCACACCTTTTGAAACTCTTCATATTTTTCACACGTTTTCAGGCTCTTCATGTTTTTCAACACCGCTTCATGCTCCTCCTATTGTTCAGATCGTTTCAAGCTCCTCATTTTTTTGACACCTTTTGAATCTCTTCATGTTTTTCACACCTTTTGAAGCTCTTCATATTTTTCACACCTTTTCAGGCTCTTCACCTTTTGATCACCATTTCATGCTCCTCTTATTTTTCAGACCGTTTCATGCTCATCTCATTTTTGACACTTTTTGAAGCTCTTCATTTATTTCACACATTTTCAAGCTCTTCATATTTTTCACACCTTTTCAGGCTCTTCATGTTTTTGAACACCGCTTCATGCTCCTCCTATTTTTCAGACCGTTTCATGCTCCTCCTATTTTTCAGACCGTTTCATGCTCCTCATATTTTTGACACCTTTTGAAGCTCTTCATATTTTCACACCTTTTCAGGCTATTCATGTTTTTGAATACCGCTTCATTCTCCTCCTATTTTTCAGACCGTTTCATGATCCTCATATTTTTGACACCTTTTGAAGCTCTTCATATTTGTCACACCTTTTCAGGCTCTTCATGGTTTTGATCACCGTTTCTTGCTCCTCCTAATTTTCAGACCGTTTCATGCTCCTCATATTTTTGACAACTTTTGAAGCTCTTCATATTTTTCACACCTTTTCAGGCTCTTCATGTTTTTGAACACCACTTCATGCTCCTCTTTTTTTTCAGACCGTTTCATGCTCATCTCATTTTTGACACTTTTTGAAGCTCTTCATTTATTTCACACATTTTCAAGCTCTTCATATTTTTCACACCTTTTCAGGCTCTTCATGTTTTTGAAAACCGCTTCATGCTCCTCCTATTTTTCCGACCGTTTCATGCTCCTCATATTTTTGACACCTTTTGAAGCTCTTCATATTTTCACACCTTTTCAGGCTCTTCATGTTTTTGAATACCGCTTCATGCTCCTCCTATTTTTCAGACCGTTTCATGCTCCTCATATTTTTGACACCTTTTGAAGCTCTTCATATTTTTCACACCTTTTCAGGCTCTTCATGTTTTTGAACAGCGCTTCATGCTCCTCCTATTTTTCAGACCGTTTCATGCTTCTCATATTTTTGACACCTTTTGAAGCTCTTCATATTTTTCACACCTTTTAAGGCTCTTTATGTTTTTGAACACCGCTTCATGCTCCTCCTCTTTTTCAGACCGTTTCATGCTCCTCATATTTTTGACACCTTTTGAAGCTCTTCATATTTTCACATCTTTTCAGGCTCTTTATGTTTTTGAACACCACTTCGTGCTCCTCCTATTTTTCAGACCGTTTCATGCTCCTCCTATTTTTCAGACCGTTTCATGCTCCTCATAATTTTGACACCTTTTGAAGCTCTTCATATTTTCACACCTTTTCAGGCTCTTCATGTTTTTGAATTCCGCTTCATTCTCCTCCTATTTTTCAGACCGTTTCATGATCCTCATATTTTTGACACCTTTTGAAGCTCTTCATATTTTTCACACCTTTTCAGGCTCTTCATGTTTTTGAACACCACTTCATGCTCCTCTTATTTTTCAGACCGTTTCATGCTCATCTCTTTTTTGACACCTTTTGAAGCTCTTCATTTATTTCACACATTTTCAAGCTCTTCATATTTTTCACACCTTTTCAAGCTCTTCATGTTTCTGAACACCGCTTCATGCTCCTCCTATTATTCAGACCGTTTCATGCTTCTCATATTTTTGACACCTTTTGAAGCTCTTCATATTTTCACACATTTTCAGGCTCTTCATGATTTTCAACACAGCTTCAAGTTCCTCCTATTTTTCAGAACGTTTCATGCTCATCTCATTTTCGACACCTTTTGAAGCTCTTCATATTTTTCACACCTTTTGAAACTCTTCATATTTTTCACACGTTTTCAGGCTCTTCATGTTTTTCAACACCGCTTCATGCTGCTCCTATTTTTCAGATCGTTTCAAGCTCCTCATATTTTTGACACCTTTTGAAGCTCTTCATATTTTTCACACCTTTTGAAGCTCTTCATATTTCTCACACCTTTTCAGGCTCTTCATGTTTTTGAACACCGCTTCATGCTCCTCCTATTTTTCAGACCGTTTCATGCTTCTCATATTTTTGACACCTTTTGAAGCTCTTCATATTTTTCACACCTTTTAAGGCTCTTCATGTTTTTGAACACCGCTTCATGCTCCTCCTCTTTTTCAGACCGTTTCATGCTCCTCATATTTTTGACACCTTTTGAAGCTCTTCATATTTTCACACCTTTTCAGGCTCTTTATGTTTTTGAACACCACTTCGTGCTCCTCCTATTTTTCAGACAGTTTCATGCTCCTAATATGTTTGACACCTTTTTAAGCTCTTCATATTTTTCACACCTTTTCAGGCTCTTCATGCTTTTGAACACCGCTTCATCCCCCTTCTATTTTTCAGAGAGTTTCATGCTCCTCATGTATTTCACACCTTTTGAAGCTCTTCATATTTTTCACACCTTTTCAGGCTCTTCATGTTTTTCCACACCACTTCATGCTCCTCCTATTTTTCAGCCCGTTTCATGCTCCTCATGTATTTCACACCTTTTGAAGCTCTTCATATTTTTCACACCTTTTCAGGCTCTTCATGTTTTTGAACACCACTTCATGCTCCTCTTATTTTTCTGACCGTTTCATGCTCATCTCATTTTTGACACCTTTTGAAGCTCTTCATTTATTTCACACATTTTCAAGCTCTTCATATTTTTCACACCTTTTCAGGCTCTTCATGTTTTTGAACACCGCTTCATGCTCCTCCTATTTTTCAGACCGTTTCATGCTTCTCATATTTTTGACACCTTTTGAAGCTCTTCATATTTTCACACATTTTCAGGCTCCTCATGATTTTCAACAAAGCTTCATGTTCCTCCTATTTTTCAGAACGTTTCATGCTCATCTCATTTTCGACACCTTTTGAAGCTCTTCATATTTTTCACACGTTTTCAGGCTCTTCATGTTTTTCAACACCGCTTCATGCTGCTCCTATTTTTCAGATCGTTTCAAGCTCCTCATATTTTTGACACCTTTTGAAGCTCTTCATATTTTTCACATCTTTTGAAGCTCTTCATATTTTTCACACCTTCTCAGGCTCTTCAAGTTTTTGATCACAGTTTCTGGCTCCTCCTATTTTTCAGACCGTTTCATGCTCCTCATATTTTTGACACATTTTGAAGCTCTTCATATTTTTCACACCTTTTCAAGCTCTTCATGTTTTTGAACACCGCTTCATGATCCTCCTATTTTTCAGACCGTTTCATGCTCTTCATATTTTTGACACCTTTTGAAGCTCTTCATATTTTTTACACCTTTTCAGGCTCTTCATGTTTTTCAACACCACTTCCTGCTTCTCTTATTTGTCAGACCGTTTCATGCTCATCTCATTTTTGACACCTTTGAAGCTCTTCATAGATTTCACACCTTTTGAAGCTCTTCATATTTTTCACACCTTTTCAGGCTCTTCATGTTTTTCAACACCGTTTCATGCTGCTTCTATTTTTCAGACCGTTTCATGTTCCTCATATTTTTCACACCTTTTCAAGCTCTTCATATTTTTCACACCTTTCAGGCTCTTCCTGTTTTTGAACACACCTTCATGCTCCTCCTATTTTTCAGACCGTTCCATATTCCTCATTGTTTTGACACGTTTTGAAGCTCTTCATATTTTTCACAACTTTTCAGGCTGTTCATGTTTCTCAACACCGCTTCATGCTCCTCCTATTTTTCAGACTTTTCATGCACCTCATAGTTTTCACACATTTTGAAGCTCTTCATATTTTTCACACCTTTTCATGCTCTTCATGTTTTCAACACCGATTCATGCTCCTGCTATTTTTCAGACCGTTTCATGCTCCTCCTATTTTTCAGGCCGTTTCATGCTCCTCATATTTTGACACATTTTGAAGCTCTTCATAGTTTTCACACCTTTTCAGGCTCTTCATGTTTTTGAATTCGGCTTCATGCTCCTCCTATATTTCATACCGTTTCATGCTCCTCATAGTTTTGACACCTTTTGAATATCTTCATTTTTTTCACACCTTTTCAGGCTCTTCATGTTTTTCAACAGCATTTCATACTCCTCCTATTTTTCAGACCGTTTCGTGCGCCTCATGTTTTTCAAACCTTTTGAAGCTCTTCATATTTTTCACACCTTTTCAGGCTCTTCACCTTTTGATCACCATTTCATGCTCCTCTTATTTTTCAGACCGTTTCATGCTCATCTCATTTTTGACACCTTTTGAAGCTCTTCATTTATTTCACACATTTTCAAGCTCTTCATATTTTTCACACCTTTTCAGGCTCTTCATGTTTTTGAACACCGCTTCATGCTCCTCCTATTTTTCAGACCGTTTCATGCTCCTCCTATTTTTCAGACCGTTTCATGCTCCTCATGTTTTTGACACCTTTTGAAGCTCTTCATATTTTTCACATCTTTTGAAGCTCTTCATATTTTTCACACCTTTTCAGGCTCTTCAAGTTTTTGATCACAGTTTCTGGCTCCTCCTATTTTTCAGACCGTTTCATGCTCCTCATATTTTTGACACATTTTGAAGCTCTTCATATTTTTCACACCTTTTCAAGCTCTTCATGTTTTTGAACACCGCTTCATGATCCTCCTATTTTTCAGACCGTTTCATGCTCTTCATATTTTTGACACCTTTTGAAGCTCTTCATATTTTTTACACCTTTTCAGGCTCTTCATGTTTTTCAACACCTCTTCCTGCTTCTCTTATTTTTCAGACCGTTTCATACTCATCTCATTTTTGACACCTTTGAAGCTCTTCATAGATTTCACACCTTTTGAAGCTCTTCATATTTTTCACACGTTTTCAGGCTCTTCATGTTTTTCAACACCGTTTCATGCTGCTTCTATTTTTCAGACCGTTTCATGTTCCTCATATTTTTCACACCTTTTCAAGCTCTTCATATTTTTCACACCTTTCAGGCTCTTCCTGTTTTTGAACACACCTTCATGCTTCTCCTATTTTTCAGACCGTTCCATATTCCTCTTTGTTTTGACACGTTTTGAAGCTCTTCATATTTTTCACAACTTTTCAGGCTGTTCATGTTTTTCAACACCGCTTCATGCTCCTCCTATTTTTCAGACTTTTCATGCACCTCATAGTTTTCACACCTTTTGAAGCTCTTCAAATTTTTCACACCTTTTCAGGCTCTTCATGGTTTTGAACACCGCTTCATGCTCCTCCTATTTTTGAGACCGTTTCATGCTCCTCATATTTTTGACACCTTTTGAAGCTCTTCATATATTTCATACCTTTTCAGACTCTTCATGTTTTTGAACACCGCTTCATGCTCCTCCTGTTTTTCAGAATGTTTCTTGTTCCTCCTTTTTTTCAGATCATTTCATGCTCCTCATATTTTTGACACCTTTTGAAGCTCTTCATATTTTTCACACCTTTTCAGGCTCTTCATGTTTTTCAACACCGCTTCATGCTCCTCCTATTTTTCAGACCTTTTCATGCTCCTCATATTTTTGACTCCTTGTGAAGCTCTTCATATTTTTCACACATTTTCATGCTCTTCATATTTTTCAACACCGTGTCATGCTCCTCCTATTTATCAGACCGTGTCATGCTCCTCATATTTTTCAC
The DNA here is from genome assembly GCF_033118175.1 of Dama dama. Lineage (NCBI taxonomy): Eukaryota > Metazoa > Chordata > Mammalia > Artiodactyla > Cervidae > Dama > Dama dama. Next base: position 1,690,431 of record NW_026871011.1, on the reverse strand, counting down.
ACCTTTAAAGCTCTTCATATTTTCCTCACATTTTAAGGCTCTTCATGTTTTTCAACACCGTGTCATGCTCCTCCTATTTTTCATACGGTATCATGCTCTTCATAATTTTCACACCTTTAAAGCTCTTCATATTTTTCACGCCTTTTTAGGCTCGTCATATTTTTGAACACCACTTCAAGCTCCTCCTATTTTTCAGACCGTTTCATGTTCCTGCTATTTTTCAGATCATTTCATGCTCCTGATATTTTTGACACCTTTTGAAGCTCTTCATATTTTTCACACCTTTTTAGGCTCTTCATGTTTTTCAACACCGCTTCATGCTCCTCCTATTTTTCAGACCTTTTCATGCTCCTCTTATTTTTGACTCCTTTTGAAGCTCTTCATATTTTTCACACCTTTTCAGGCTCTTCATCTTTTTCAACACCGTGTCATGCTCCTCCTATTTTTCAGACGGTTTCTTGCTCCTCATATTTTTCACACCTTTAAAGCTCTTCATATTTTTCACACATTTTAAGGTTCTTCATGCTTTTCAACACCGTGTCATGCTCCTCCTATTTTTCAGACGATTTCATGCTCCTCATAATTTTTACACTTTAAAGCTCTTAATATTTTTCACACATTTTAAGGTTCTTCATGTTTTTGAACACCACTTCATGCTCCTCCTATTTTTCAGACCGTTTCATGCTCCTCATATTTTTGACACCTTTTGAAGCTCTTCATATTTTTAACACCTTTTCAGACTCTTCATGTTTTTGAACAGCGCTTCATGCTCCTCCTATTTTTCAGACCTTTTCATACTCCTTCAATTTTTCAGGCAGTTTCATGCTCCTCATATTTTGACACCTTTTGAAGCTCTTCATATTTTTAACACTTTTTCAGGCTCTTCATGTTTTTGAACACCATTTCATGCTCCTCATATTTTTGACACCTTTTGAAGCTCTTCATATTTTTCACAGCTTTTCAGGCTCTTCATGTTTTTCCACAGCACTTCATGCTTCTCTTATTTTCAGCCCGTTTCATGCTCTTCATGTATTTCACACCTTTTGAAGCTCTTCATATTTTTCACACCTTTTCAGGCTCTTCATGTTTTTGATCACCGTTTCATGCTCCTCCTATTTTTCAGACCGTTTCATGCTCCTCATATTTTTGACACCTTTTGAAGCTCTTCATATTTTTCACACCTTTTCAGGCTCTTCATGTTTTTGAACACCGCTTCATGATCCTCCTGTTTTTCAGACCGTTTCATGCTCATCTCATTTTTGTCACCTTTGAAGCTGTTTATATTTTTCACACCTTTTGAAGCTCTTCATATTTTTCACACGTTTTCAGGCTCTTCATATTTGTGAAACATTTTGAAGCTCTTCATATTTTTTACACCTTTTCAGGCTCTTCATGTTTTTCACCACCACTTCACGCTCCTCCTATTTTTCAGACCATATCATGCTCATCTCATTTTTGTCACCTTTGAAGCTCTTCATATTTTTCACACCTTTTCAGGCTCTTCATGTTTTTCGAAACAGCTTCATGCTCCTCCTATTTTTCAGACCGTTTCATTCTCCACGTATTTTTGACACCTTTTGAAGCTCTTCATATATTTCACACCTTTTCAGTTTCTTCTTTTTTTCAACACCACTTCATGCTCCTCCTATTTTTCAGACCGTTTCATGCTCATCTCAATTTTGACACCTTTTGAAGCTCTTCATATTTTTCACACATTTTCAGGCTCTTCAGGTTTTTGAACACCGGTTCATGCTCCTCCTATTTTTCAGAGAGTTTCATGCTCTTCATGTATTTCACACCTTTTGAAGCTCTTCATATTTTTCACACCTTTTCATGCTCTTCATGTTTCTGAAAACCGCTTCATGATCCTCCTATTTTTCAGACCGTTTCATTCTCCTCATATATTTCAACACCTTTTGAAGCTCTACATATTTTTCCCACCTTTTCAGGCTCTTCATGTTTTTGACCACTGCTTCATGCTCCTCATATATTTCAGATCGTTTCATGCTCCTCATATTTTTGACACTTTTTGAGCTCTTCATATTTTTCACACCTTTTCAGGCTCTTCATGTTTTTGAACACCGCTTCATGATCCTCTTGATTTTCAGACCGTTTCATGCTCTTCATATTTTTGAAACATTTTGAAGCTCTTCATATTTTTCACACCTTTTCAGGCTCTTCATGTTTTTCACCACCACTTAATGCTCCTCCTATTTTTCAGACCGTTTCATTCTCATCTCATTTTTGTCACATTTGAAGCTCTTCATATTTTTCACACCTTTTGAAGCTCTTCATATTTTTCACACGTTTTCAGGCTCTTCATGTGTTTCAACACCGTTTCATGCTGCTTCTATTTTTCAGACCGTTTCATGCTCCTCATATTTTTCACACCTTTTGAAGCTCTTCATATTTTTCACACCCTTTTAAGATCTTCATGTTTTTGAACACAGCTTCATGCTCCTCCTATTTTTCAGACCGTTTCATGCTCCTCAGATTTTTGACACCTTTTGAAGCTCTTCATATTTTTCACACCTTTTCAGGCTCTACATGTTTTTCAACACCACTTCATGCTCCTCCTATTTTTCAGACCGTTTCAAGCTCCTCATATTTGACACTTTTTGAAGCTTTTCATATTTTTCACATCTTTTCAGGCTCTTCATGTTTTTCAACACCATTTCATGATCCTCCTATTTTTCAGACCGTTTCATGCTCATCTCATTTTTGACACCTTTTGAAGCTTTTCATATTTTTCACACATTTTCAGGCTCTTCATATTTTTCCACACCACTTCATGCTTCTCCTATTTTTCAGCCCGTTTCATGCTGCTCATGTATTTCACAGCTTTTGAAGCTCTTCATATTTTTCACACCTTTTCAGGCTCTTCATGTTTTTGATCACCGTTTCATGCTCCTTCTATTTTTCAGATCGTTTCATGCTCATCATATTTTTGACACTTTTTGAGCTCTTCATATTTTTCACACCTTTTCAGGGTCTTCATTTTTTTCAACACCGCTTCATGCTCCTCCTATTTTTCAGATCGTTTCATGCTCCTCATATTTGACACCTTTTGAAGCTCTTCATATTTTTCACACCTTTTCAGGCTCTTCATGTTTTTTAACACTTCTTCTTGCTCCTCCTCTTTTTCAAACCCTTTCATGCTTCTCATATTTTTGACACCTTTTGAAGCTCTTCATATTTTCACACCTTTTCAGGCTCTTCATGTTTTTCAACACCACTTCTTGCTCCTCCTATTTTTGAGACCGTTTCATGCTCCTCATATTTCTGACACCTTTAGAAATTTTTCATATTTTTCACACCTTTTCAGGCTCTTCATGTTTTTTAACATCTCTTCATACTCCTCCTATTTTTCAGACCGTTTCATTCTCCTCATATTTTTGACACCTTTTCAAGCTATTCATATATTTCACACCTTTTCAGGTTCTTGATTTTTTTCAACACCACTTCATGCTCCTCCTATTTTTCAGAGCGTTTCATGATCCTGATCATTTTGACAGCTTTTGAAGCTCTTCATATATTTCACACATTTTCAGGCTCTTCATGTTTTTCAACACCGCTTCATGCTCGTCCTATTTTTCAGAAGTTTCATGCTCCTCAAATTTTTGACACCTTTTGAAGCTCTTCATTTTTTTCACACTTTTTCAGGCTTTTCATGTTTTTGAACACCGCTTCAAGTTCCTCCTATTTTTCAGAACGTTTCATGCTCCTCAAATTTTTGACACCTTTTGAAGCTCTTCATATTTTTCACACCTTTTCAGGCTTTTCATGTGTTTGATCACCGTTTCATGCTTCTTCTATTTTTCAGATCGTTTCATGCTCCTCATATTTTTGACACTTTTTGAGCTCTTCATATTTTTCACACCTTTTCAGGCTCTTCATGTTTTTGAACACCGCTTCATGCTACTCCTATTTTTCAGATCGTTTATGCTCCTCATATTTTTGACACCTTTAGAAGCTCTTCATATTTTTCAAACCTTTTCAGGCTCTTCATGTTTTTGATCACCGTTTCATGCACCTCCTATTTTTCAGACCGTTTCATACTCCTCATATTTTTGACAACGTTTGAAGCTCTTCATATTTTTCACACCTTTTCAGGCTCTTCATGTTTTTGAACACCGCTTCATGATCCTCCTGTTTTTCAGACCGTTTCATGTTCTTCATATTTGTGAAACATTTTGAAGCTCTTCATATTTTTCACACCTTTTCCGGCTCTTCATGTTTTTGAACACAGCTTCATGCTCCACCTATTTATCAGACCGTTTCATGCTCCTCATATTTTTGACACCTTTTGAAGCTCTTCATATTTTTCACACCTTTTCAGGCTCTTCATGTTTTTGAACACCGCTTCATGATCCTCCTATTTTTCAGACCGTTTCATGCTCATCTCATTTTTGACACCTTTTGAAGCTTTTCATATTTTTCACAACTTTTCAGGCTCTTCATGTCTTTCAACACCGTTTCAGGCTCCTCCTATTTTTCAGACCGTTTCATGCTCCTCATATTTTTGACACCTTTTGAAGCTCTTCATATTTTTCACACCTTTTCAGGCTCTTCATGTTTATGAACACCGCTTCATGATCCTCCTGTTTTTCAGACCGTTTCATGCTCTTCATATTTTTGAAACATTTTGAAGCTCTTCATATTTTTCACACCTTTTCAGGCTCTTCATGTTTTTCACACGTTTTCAGACTCTTCATGTTTTTCAACAACGCTTCATGCTCCTGCTATTTTTCAGACCGTTTCATGCTCCTCATATTTTAGACACCTTTAGAAACTCTTCATATTTTTCACACCTTTTTAGGCTCTTCATGTTTTTCACACCTTTTCAAGCTCCTCATGTTTTTCAACACCGTTTCACGCTGCTTCTATTATTCAGACAGTTTCATGCTCCTTATATTTTTGACACCTTTTGAAGCTCTTCATATTTTTCACATCATTGAAGCTCTTCATATTTTTCACGCCTTTTCAGGCTCTTCATGATTTTCAACACCGCTTCATGCTCCTCGTATTTTTCGGACCGTTTCATGCTCATCTCATTTTTGACACCTTTTGAAGCTCTTCATATTTTTCACACCTTTTGAAGCTCTTCATATTTTTCATATGTTTGAAGCTCTTCATATTTTCACACTTTTTCAGACTCTTCATGTTTTTCAACACCGCTTCATGCCCCTGATATTTTTCATACCGTTTCATGCTCCTCATATTTTTGACAGGTTTTGAGGCTTTTCATATTTTTCACAGCTTTTCAGGCTCTTCATGTTTTTCAACACCGCTTCATGCTCCTCCTCTTTTTCAGAACGTTTCATGCTCCTCATATATTTGACACCTTTTGAAGCTCTTGATATTTCTCACACCTTTTCAGGTTCTTCATGTTTTTCAACACCGCTTCTTGCTCCTCCTATTTTTCAGACCGTTTCATGCTCATCTCATTTTTGACACCTTTTGAAGCTCTTCATATTTTTCACATCTTTTAAATCTCTTTATATTTTTCACACATTTTCAGGCTCTTCATGTTTTTGAACACCGCTTCATGCTCTTGCTATTTTTCAGACCGTTTCATGCTCCTCATATTTTTGACACCTTTTGAAGCTCTTCATATTTTACACAGCTTTTCAGGCTCTTCATGTTTTTCAACACCGCTTCATGCTCCTCCTCTTTTTCAGAACGTTTCATGCTCCTCATATATTTGACACCTTTTGAAGCTCTTGATATTTCTCACACCTTTTCAGGTTCTTCATGTTTTTCAACACCGCTTCATGCTCCTCCTATTTTTCAGACCGTTTCATGCTCATCTCATTTTTGACACCTTTTGAAGCTCTTCATATTTTTCACATCTTTTGAAGCTCTTTATATTTTTCACACATTTTCAGGCTCTTCATGTTTTTGAACACCGCTTCATGCTCTTGCTATTTTTCAGACCGTTTCATGCTCCTCATATTTTTGACACCTTTTGAAGCTCTTCATATTTTTCACACCTTTTCAGGCTCTTCATGTTTTTGAACACGGCTTCATGCTCCTCCTATTTTTCAGACCGTTTCATCCTCCTCATATATTTGACATCTATTTGAAGCTCTTCATATTTTTCACACCTTTCAAGGCTCTTCATGTTTTTATCACTGCTTCATGCTCGTCCTATTTTTCAGAAAGTTTCATGCTCCTCATATTTTTGACACCTTTTGAAGGTCTTCATATTTTTCACACCTTTTCAGAATCTTCATTTTTTTCAACACTACTTGTTGCTCCTCCTATTTTTTAGAGCTTTTCATACTCATCTAATTTTTGACACATTTTGAGGCTCTTCATATTTTTTACACCTTTTGAAGCTCTTCATATTTTTCACATTTTTGAAGCTCTTCATATTTTTCACACGATTTCAGACTCTTCATGTTTTTCAAAACCGCTTCATGCTCCTGCTATTTATCATACCGTTTCATACTCCTCATATTTTTGACACGTTTTGAGGCTCTTCATATTTTTCACACCTTTTCAGGCTCTTCATGTTTTTGAACACAGCTTCATGCTCCTCCTATTTTTTCTCCCGTATCATGCTCCTCATATTTTTCACACCTTTTTAAGCTCTTCATATTTTTCACACCTTTTCAGGCTCTTCATGTTTTTGAACAGCACTTCATGCTCCTCCTATTTTTCAGACCGTTTCATGCTCCTCATATTTTTGACACCTTTTGATGCTCTTCATATTTTCCACACCTTTTCAGGCTCTTCATGTTTTTCAACACCGCTTCATGCTCCTCCGATTTTTCAGACCGTTTCAGGCTCCTCATATTTTGCACACCTTTTGAAGCCGTTCATATTTCTCACACCTTTTCATCCTCTTCATTTTTTTCAACACTATTTGTTACTGCTCCTATTTTTTAGACCGTTTGATGCTCATCTAATTTTTGACACCTTTTGAATCTCTTCATATTTTTCACACCTTTTCAGGCTCTTCTTTATTTTCAACACTACTTGTTGCTCCTCCTATTTTTCCGACCGTTTCATGCTCATCTAATTTTTGACACCTTTTGAAGCTCTTCATATTTTTCACACCTTTTCAGGCTCTTCATGTTTTTGAACACTTCTTCTAGCTCTTCCTCTTTTTCAAACCCTTTCATGCTTCTCATATTTTTGAAACCTTTTGAAGCTCTTCATATTTTTCACACCTTTTCAGGCTCTTCATGTTTTTTAACACATCTTCATACTCCTCCTATTTTTCAGACCGTTTCATTCTCCTCATATTTTTGACACCTTTTCAAGCTCTTCATATATTTCACATCTTTTCAGGTTCTTCATTTTTTTCAACACCACTTCATGCTCCTCCTATTTTTCAGAGCGTTTCATGCTCCTCATCGTTTTGACAGCTTTTGAAGCTCTTCATATATTTCACACATTTTCAGGCTCTTCATGTTTTTCAACACCACTTCATGCTCGTCCTATTTTTCAGAACGTTTCATGCTCCTCAAATTTTTGACACCTTTTGAAGCTCTTCATATTTTTCACACCTTTTCAGGCTTTTCATGTTTTTGAACACCGCTTCATGTTCCTCCTATTTTTCAGACCGTTTCATGCTCCTAATATTTTTGACACCTTTTGAAGCTCTTCATATATTTCACACCTTTTCAGGCTCTTCATATTTTTGAACACCGCTTCATGCTCCTCCTATTTTCAGACCGTTTCATGCTCCTCTCATTTTTGACACCTTTTGAAGCTTTGCGTTTCTTTACACAACTTTTCAGGCTCTTCATGTTTTTGAACACTGCTTCATGCTCCTCCTATTTTTCAGACCGTATCATGCTCCTCATATTTTTCACACATTTTGAAGCTCTTCATATATTTCACACCTTTTCAGGCTCTTCATGTTTTTGAACACCACTTCATGCTCCTCCTATTTTTCAACCGTTTCATGCTCATGTAATTTTTGACACCTTTTGAAGCTCGTCATATTTTTCACACCTTTTGAAGATCTTCATATTTTTCACACGTTTTCAGGCTCTTCATGTTTTTCTACACAGCGTCATGCTCCTCTTATTTTTCAGACCGTTTAATCCTCCTCATGTATTTCACACCTTTTGAATCTCTTCATATTTTTCACACGTTTTCAGGCTCTTCATCGTTTTCAACACCGCTTCATGCTCCTCCTATTTTTCAGACCGTTTCATGCTCATCTCATTTTTGACACCTTTTGAAGCTCTTCATATTTTTCACATCTTTTAAATCTCTTTATATTTTTCACACATTTTCAGGCTCTTCATGTTTTTGAACACCGCTTCATGCTCTTGCTATTTTTCAGACCGTTTCATGCTCCTCATATTTTTGACACCTTTTGAAGCTCTTCATATTTTACACAGCTTTTCAGGCTCTTCATGTTTTTCAACACCGCTTCATGCTCCTCCTCTTTTTCAGAACGTTTCATGCTCCTCATATATTTGACACCTTTTGAAGCTCTTGATATTTCTCACACCTTTTCAGGTTCTTCATGTTTTTCAACACCGCTTCATGCTCCTCCTATTTTTCAGACCGTTTCATGCTCATCTCATTTTTGACACCTTTTGAAGCTCTTCATATTTTTCACATCTTTTGAAGCTCTTTATATTTTTCACACATTTTCAGGCTCTTCATGTTTTTGAACACCGCTTCATGCTCTTGCTATTTTTCAGACCGTTTCATGCTCCTCATATTTTTGACACCTTTTGAAGCTCTTCATATTTTTCACACCTTTTCAGGCTCTTCATGTTTTTGAACACGGCTTCATGCTCCTCCTATTTTTCAGACCGTTTCATCCTCCTCATATATTTGACATCTATTTGAAGCTCTTCATATTTTTCACACCTTTCAAGGCTCTTCATGTTTTTATCACTGCTTCATGCTCGTCCTATTTTTCAGAAAGTTTCATGCTCCTCATATTTTTGACACCTTTTGAAGGTCTTCATATTTTTCACACCTTTTCAGAATCTTCATTTTTTTCAACACTACTTGTTGCTCCTCCTATTTTTTAGAGCTTTTCATACTCATCTAATTTTTGACACATTTTGAGGCTCTTCATATTTTTTACACCTTTTGAAGCTCTTCATATTTTTCACATTTTTGAAGCTCTTCATATTTTTCACACGATTTCAGACTCTTCATGTTTTTCAAAACCGCTTCATGCTCCTGCTATTTATCATACCGTTTCATACTCCTCATATTTTTGACACGTTTTGAGGCTCTTCATATTTTTCACACCTTTTCAGGCTCTTCATGTTTTTGAACACAGCTTCATGCTCCTCCTATTTTTTCTCCCGTATCATGCTCCTCATATTTTTCACACCTTTTTAAGCTCTTCATATTTTTCACACCTTTTCAGGCTCTTCATGTTTTTGAACAGCACTTCATGCTCCTCCTATTTTTCAGACCGTTTCATGCTCCTCATATTTTTGACACCTTTTGATGCTCTTCATATTTTCCACACCTTTTCAGGCTCTTCATGTTTTTCAACACCGCTTCATGCTCCTCCGATTTTTCAGACCGTTTCAGGCTCCTCATATTTTGCACACCTTTTGAAGCCGTTCATATTTCTCACACCTTTTCATCCTCTTCATTTTTTTCAACACTATTTGTTACTGCTCCTATTTTTTAGACCGTTTGATGCTCATCTAATTTTTGACACCTTTTGAATCTCTTCATATTTTTCACACCTTTTCAGGCTCTTCTTTATTTTCAACACTACTTGTTGCTCCTCCTATTTTTCCGACCGTTTCATGCTCATCTAATTTTTGACACCTTTTGAAGCTCTTCATATTTTTCACACCTTTTCAGGCTCTTCATGTTTTTGAACACTTCTTCTAGCTCTTCCTCTTTTTCAAACCCTTTCATGCTTCTCATATTTTTGAAACCTTTTGAAGCTCTTCATATTTTTCACACCTTTTCAGGCTCTTCATGTTTTTTAACACATCTTCATACTCCTCCTATTTTTCAGACCGTTTCATTCTCCTCATATTTTTGACACCTTTTCAAGCTCTTCATATATTTCACATCTTTTCAGGTTCTTCATTTTTTTCAACACCACTTCATGCTCCTCCTATTTTTCAGAGCGTTTCATGCTCCTCATCGTTTTGACAGCTTTTGAAGCTCTTCATATATTTCACACATTTTCAGGCTCTTCATGTTTTTCAACACCACTTCATGCTCGTCCTATTTTTCAGAACGTTTCATGCTCCTCAAATTTTTGACACCTTTTGAAGCTCTTCATATTTTTCACACCTTTTCAGGCTTTTCATGTTTTTGAACACCGCTTCATGTTCCTCCTATTTTTCAGACCGTTTCATGCTCCTAATATTTTTGACACCTTTTGAAGCTCTTCATATATTTCACACCTTTTCAGGCTCTTCATATTTTTGAACACCGCTTCATGCTCCTCCTATTTTCAGACCGTTTCATGCTCCTCTCATTTTTGACACCTTTTGAAGCTTTGCGTTTCTTTACACAACTTTTCAGGCTCTTCATGTTTTTGAACACTGCTTCATGCTCCTCCTATTTTTCAGACCGTATCATGCTCCTCATATTTTTCACACATTTTGAAGCTCTTCATATATTTCACACCTTTTCAGGCTCTTCATGTTTTTGAACACCACTTCATGCTCCTCCTATTTTTCAACCGTTTCATGCTCATGTAATTTTTGACACCTTTTGAAGCTCGTCATATTTTTCACACCTTTTGAAGCTCTTCATATTTTTCACACGTTTTCAGGCTCTTCATGTTTTTCTACACAGCGTCATGCTCCTCTTATTTTTCAGACCGTTTAATCCTCCTCATGTATTTCACACCTTTTGAATCTCTTCATATTTTTCACACGTTTTCAGGCTCTTCATCGTTTTCAACACCGCTTCATGCTCCTCCTATTTTTCAGACCGTTTCATGCTCATCTCATTTTTGACACCTTTTGAAGCTCTTCATATTTTTCACATCTTTTAAATCTCTTTATATTTTTCACACATTTTCAGGCTCTTCATGTTTTTGAACACCGCTTCATGCTCTTGCTATTTTTCAGACCGTTTCATGCTCCTCATATTTTTGACACCTTTTGAAGCTCTTCATATTTTACACAGCTTTTCAGGCTCTTCATGTTTTTCAACACCGCTTCATGCTCCTCCTCTTTTTCAGAACGTTTCATGCTCCTCATATATTTGACACCTTTTGAAGCTCTTGATATTTCTCACACCTTTTCAGGTTCTTCATGTTTTTCAACACCGCTTCATGCTCCTCCTATTTTTCAGACCGTTTCATGCTCATCTCATTTTTGACACCTTTTGAAGCTCTTCATATTTTTCACATCTTTTGAAGCTCTTTATATTTTTCACACATTTTCAGGCTCTTCATGTTTTTGAACACCGCTTCATGCTCTTGCTATTTTTCAGACCGTTTCATGCTCCTCATATTTTTGACACCTTTTGAAGCTCTTCATATTTTTCACACCTTTTCAGGCTCTTCATGTTTTTGAACACGGCTTCATGCTCCTCCTATTTTTCAGACCGTTTCATCCTCCTCATATATTTGACATCTATTTGAAGCTCTTCATATTTTTCACACCTTTCAAGGCTCTTCATGTTTTTATCACTGCTTCATGCTCGTCCTATTTTTCAGAAAGTTTCATGCTCCTCATATTTTTGACACCTTTTGAAGGTCTTCATATTTTTCACACCTTTTCAGAATCTTCATTTTTTTCAACACTACTTGTTGCTCCTCCTATTTTTTAGAGCTTTTCATACTCATCTAATTTTTGACACATTTTGAGGCTCTTCATATTTTTTACACCTTTTGAAGCTCTTCATATTTTTCACATTTTTGAAGCTCTTCATATTTTTCACACGATTTCAGACTCTTCATGTTTTTCAAAACCGCTTCATGCTCCTGCTATTTATCATACCGTTTCATACTCCTCATATTTTTGACACGTTTTGAGGCTCTTCATATTTTTCACACCTTTTCAGGCTCTTCATGTTTTTGAACACAGCTTCATGCTCCTCCTATTTTTTCTCCCGTATCATGCTCCTCATATTTTTCACACCTTTTTAAGCTCTTCATATTTTTCACACCTTTTCAGGCTCTTCATGTTTTTGAACAGCACTTCATGCTCCTCCTATTTTTCAGACCGTTTCATGCTCCTCATATTTTTGACACCTTTTGATGCTCTTCATATTTTCCACACCTTTTCAGGCTCTTCATGTTTTTCAACACCGCTTCATGCTCCTCCGATTTTTCAGACCGTTTCAGGCTCCTCATATTTTGCACACCTTTTGAAGCCGTTCATATTTCTCACACCTTTTCATCCTCTTCATTTTTTTCAACACTATTTGTTACTGCTCCTATTTTTTAGACCGTTTGATGCTCATCTAATTTTTGACACCTTTTGAATCTCTTCATATTTTTCACACCTTTTCAGGCTCTTCTTTATTTTCAACACTACTTGTTGCTCCTCCTATTTTTCCGACCGTTTCATGCTCATCTAATTTTTGACACCTTTTGAAGCTCTTCATATTTTTCACACCTTTTCAGGCTCTTCATGTTTTTGAACACTTCTTCTAGCTCTTCCTCTTTTTCAAACCCTTTCATGCTTCTCATATTTTTGAAACCTTTTGAAGCTCTTCATATTTTTCACACCTTTTCAGGCTCTTCATGTTTTTTAACACATCTTCATACTCCTCCTATTTTTCAGACCGTTTCATTCTCCTCATATTTTTGACACCTTTTCAAGCTCTTCATATATTTCACATCTTTTCAGGTTCTTCATTTTTTTCAACACCACTTCATGCTCCTCCTATTTTTCAGAGCGTTTCATGCTCCTCATCGTTTTGACAGCTTTTGAAGCTCTTCATATATTTCACACATTTTCAGGCTCTTCATGTTTTTCAACACCACTTCATGCTCGTCCTATTTTTCAGAACGTTTCATGCTCCTCAAATTTTTGACACCTTTTGAAGCTCTTCATATTTTTCACACCTTTTCAGGCTTTTCATGTTTTTGAACACCGCTTCATGTTCCTCCTATTTTTCAGACCGTTTCATGCTCCTAATATTTTTGACACCTTTTGAAGCTCTTCATATATTTCACACCTTTTCAGGCTCTTCATATTTTTGAACACCGCTTCATGCTCCTCCTATTTTCAGACCGTTTCATGCTCCTCTCATTTTTGACACCTTTTGAAGCTTTGCGTTTCTTTACACAACTTTTCAGGCTCTTCATGTTTTTGAACACTGCTTCATGCTCCTCCTATTTTTCAGACCGTATCATGCTCCTCATATTTTTCACACATTTTGAAGCTCTTCATATATTTCACACCTTTTCAGGCTCTTCATGTTTTTGAACACCACTTCATGCTCCTCCTATTTTTCAACCGTTTCATGCTCATGTAATTTTTGACACCTTTTGAAGCTCGTCATATTTTTCACACCTTTTGAAGATCTTCATATTTTTCACACGTTTTCAGGCTCTTCATGTTTTTCTACACAGCGTCATGCTCCTCTTATTTTTCAGACCGTTTAATCCTCCTCATGTATTTCACACCTTTTGAATCTCTTCATATTTTTCACACGTTTTCAGGCTCTTCATCGTTTTCAACACCGCTTCATGCTCCTCCTATTTTTCAGACCGTTTCATGCTCATCTCATTTTTGACACCTTTTGAAGCTCTTCATATTTTTCACATCTTTTAAATCTCTTTATATTTTTCACACATTTTCAGGCTCTTCATGTTTTTGAACACCGCTTCATGCTCTTGCTATTTTTCAGACCGTTTCATGCTCCTCATATTTTTGACACCTTTTGAAGCTCTTCATATTTTACACAGCTTTTCAGGCTCTTCATGTTTTTCAACACCGCTTCATGCTCCTCCTCTTTTTCAGAACGTTTCATGCTCCTCATATATTTGACACCTTTTGAAGCTCTTGATATTTCTCACACCTTTTCAGGTTCTTCATGTTTTTCAACACCGCTTCATGCTCCTCCTATTTTTCAGACCGTTTCATGCTCATCTCATTTTTGACACCTTTTGAAGCTCTTCATATTTTTCACATCTTTTGAAGCTCTTTATATTTTTCACACATTTTCAGGCTCTTCATGTTTTTGAACACCGCTTCATGCTCTTGCTATTTTTCAGACCGTTTCATGCTCCTCATATTTTTGACACCTTTTGAAGCTCTTCATATTTTTCACACCTTTTCAGGCTCTTCATGTTTTTGAACACGGCTTCATGCTCCTCCTATTTTTCAGACCGTTTCATCCTCCTCATATATTTGACATCTATTTGAAGCTCTTCATATTTTTCACACCTTTCAAGGCTCTTCATGTTTTTATCACTGCTTCATGCTCGTCCTATTTTTCAGAAAGTTTCATTCTCCTCATATTTTTGACACCTTTTGAAGGTCTTCATATTTTTCACACCTTTTCAGAATCTTCATTTTTTTCAACACTACTTGTTGCTCCTCCTATTTTTTAGAGCTTTTCATACTCATCTAATTTTTGACACATTTTGAGGCTCTTCATATTTTTTACACCTTTTGAAGCTCTTCATATTTTTCACATTTTTGAAGCTCTTCATATTTTTCACACGATTTCAGACTCTTCATGTTTTTCAAAACCGCTTCATGCTCCTGCTATTTATCATACCGTTTCATACTCCTCATATTTTTGACACGTTTTGAGGCTCTTCATATTTTTCACACCTTTTCAGGCTCTTCATGTTTTTGAACACAGCTTCATGCTCCTCCTATTTTTTCTCCCGTATCATGCTCCTCATATTTTTGACACCTTTTGATGCTCTTCATATTTTCCACACCTTTTCAGGCTCTGCATGTTTTTCAACACCGCTTCATGCTCCTCCGATTTTTCAGACCGTTTCAGGCTCCTCATATTTTGCACACCTTTTGAAGCCGTTCATATTTCTCACACCTTTTCATCCTCTTCATTTTTTTCAACACTATTTGTTACTGCTCCTATTTTTTAGACCGTTTGATGCTCATCTAATTTTTGACACCTTTTGAATCTCTTCATATTTTTCACACCTTTTCAGGCTCTTCTTTATTTTCAACACTACTTGTTGCTCCTCCTATTTTTCCGACCGTTTCATGCTCATCTAATTTTTGACACCTTTTGAAGCTCTTCATATTTTTCACACCTTTTCAGGCTCTTCATGTTTTTGAACACTTCTTCTAGCTCTTCCTCTTTTTCAAACCCTTTCATGCTTCTCATATTTTTGAAACCTTTTGAAGCTCTTCATATTTTTCACACCTTTTCAGGCTCTTCATGTTTTTTAACACATCTTCATACTCCTCCTATTTTTCAGACCGTTTCATTCTCCTCATATTTTTGACACCTTTTCAAGCTCTTCATATATTTCACATCTTTTCAGGTTCTTCATTTTTTTCAACACCACTTCATGCTCCTCCTATTTTTCAGAGCGTTTCATGCTCCTCATCTTTTTGACAGCTTTTGAAGCTCTTCATATATTTCACACATTTTCAGGCTCTTCATGTTTTTCAACACCACTTCATGCTCGTCCTATTTTTCAGAACGTTTCATGCTCCTCAAATTTTTGACACCTTTTGAAGCTCTTCATATTTTTCACACCTTTTCAGGCTTTTCATGTTTTTGAACACCGCTTCATGTTCCTCCTATTTTTCAGACCGTTTCATGCTCCTAATATTTTTGACACCTTTTGAAGCTCTTCATATATTTCACACCTTTTCAGGCTCTTCATATTTTTGAACACCGCTTCATGCTCCTCCTATTTTCAGACCGTTTCATGCTCCTCTCATTTTTGACACCTTTTGAAGCTTTGCGTTTCTTTACACAACTTTTCAGGCTCTTCATGTTTTTGAACACTGCTTCATGCTCCTCCTATTTTTCAGACCGTATCATGCTCCTCATATTTTTCACACATTTTGAAGCTCTTCATATATTTCACACCTTTTCAGGCTCTTCATGTTTTTGAACACCACTTCATGCTCCTCCTATTTTTCAACCGTTTCATGCTCATGTAATTTTTGACACCTTTTGAAGCTCGTCATATTTTTCACACCTTTTGAAGATCTTCATATTTTTCACACGTTTTCAGGCTCTTCATGTTTTTCTACACAGCGTCATGCTCCTCTTATTTTTCAGACCGTTTAATCCTCCTCATGTATTTCACACCTTTTGAATCTCTTCATATTTTTCACACGTTTTCAGGCTCTTCATCGTTTTCAACACCGCTTCATGCTCCTCCTATTTTTCAGACCGTTTCATGCTCATCTCATTTTTGACACCTTTTGAAGCTCTTCATATTTTTCACATCTTTTAAATCTCTTTATATTTTTCACACATTTTCAGGCTCTTCATGTTTTTGAACACCGCTTCATGCTCTTGCTATTTTTCAGACCGTTTCATGCTCCTCATATTTTTGACACCTTTTGAAGCTCTTCATATTTTACACAGCTTTTCAGGCTCTTCATGTTTTTCAACACCGCTTCATGCTCCTCCTCTTTTTCAGAACGTTTCATGCTCCTCATATATTTGACACCTTTTGAAGCTCTTGATATTTCTCACACCTTTTCAGGTTCTTCATGTTTTTCAACACCGCTTCATGCTCCTCCTATTTTTCAGACCGTTTCATGCTCATCTCATTTTTGACACCTTTTGAAGCTCTTCATATTTTTCACATCTTTTGAAGCTCTTTATATTTTTCACACATTTTCAGGCTCTTCATGTTTTTGAACACCGCTTCATGCTCTTGCTATTTTTCAGACCGTTTCATGCTCCTCATATTTTTGACACCTTTTGAAGCTCTTCATATTTTTCACACCTTTTCAGGCTCTTCATGTTTTTGAACACGGCTTCATGCTCCTCCTATTTTTCAGACCGTTTCATCCTCCTCATATATTTGACATCTATTTGAAGCTCTTCATATTTTTCACACCTTTCAAGGCTCTTCATGTTTTTATCACTGCTTCATGCTCGTCCTATTTTTCAGAAAGTTTCATGCTCCTCATATTTTTGACACCTTTTGAAGGTCTTCATATTTTTCACACCTTTTCAGAATCTTCATTTTTTTCAACACTACTTGTTGCTCCTCCTATTTTTTAGAGCTTTTCATACTCATCTAATTTTTGACACATTTTGAGGCTCTTCATATTTTTTACACCTTTTGAAGCTCTTCATATTTTTCACATTTTTGAAGCTCTTCATATTTTTCACACGATTTCAGACTCTTCATGTTTTTCAAAACCGCTTCATGCTCCTGCTATTTATCATACCGTTTCATACTCCTCATATTTTTGACACGTTTTGAGGCTCTTCATATTTTTCACACCTTTTCAGGCTCTTCATGTTTTTGAACACAGCTTCATGCTCCTCCTATTTTTTCTCCCGTATCATGCTCCTCATATTTTTCACACCTTTTTAAGCTCTTCATATTTTTCACACCTTTTCAGGCTCTTCATGTTTTTGAACAGCACTTCATGCTCCTCCTATTTTTCAGACCGTTTCATGCTCCTCATATTTTTGACACCTTTTGATGCTCTTCATATTTTCCACACCTTTTCAGGCTCTTCATGTTTTTCAACACCGCTTCATGCTCCTCCGATTTTTCAGACCGTTTCAGGCTCCTCATATTTTGCACACCTTTTGAAGCCGTTCATATTTCTCACACCTTTTCATCCTCTTCATTTTTTTCAACACTATTTGTTACTGCTCCTATTTTTTAGACCGTTTGATGCTCATCTAATTTTTGACACCTTTTGAATCTCTTCATATTTTTCACACCTTTTCAGGCTCTTCTTTATTTTCAACACTACTTGTTGCTCCTCCTATTTTTCCGACCGTTTCATGCTCATCTAATTTTTGACACCTTTTGAAGCTCTTCATATTTTTCACACCTTTTCAGGCTCTTCATGTTTTTGAACACTTCTTCTAGCTCTTCCTCTTTTTCAAACCCTTTCATGCTTCTCATATTTTTGAAACCTTTTGAAGCTCTTCATATTTTTCACACCTTTTCAGGCTCTTCATGTTTTTTAACACATCTTCATACTCCTCCTATTTTTCAGACCGTTTCATTCTCCTCATATTTTTGACACCTTTTCAAGCTCTTCATATATTTCACATCTTTTCAGGTTCTTCATTTTTTTCAACACCACTTCATGCTCCTCCTATTTTTCAGAGCGTTTCATGCTCCTCATCTTTTTGACAGCTTTTGAAGCTCTTCATATATTTCACACATTTTCAGGCTCTTCATGTTTTTCAACACCACTTCATGCTCGTCCTATTTTTCAGAACGTTTCATGCTCCTCAAATTTTTGACACCTTTTGAAGCTCTTCATATTTTTCACACCTTTTCAGGCTTTTCATGTTTTTGAACACCGCTTCATGTTCCTCCTATTTTTCAGACCGTTTCATGCTCCTAATATTTTTGACACCTTTTGAAGCTCTTCATATATTTCACACCTTTTCAGGCTCTTCATATTTTTGAACACCGCTTCATGCTCCTCCTATTTTCAGACCGTTTCATGCTCCTCTCATTTTTGACACCTTTTGAAGCTTTGCGTTTCTTTACACAACTTTTCAGGCTCTTCATGTTTTTGAACACTGCTTCATGCTCCTCCTATTTTTCAGACCGTATCATGCTCCTCATATTTTTCACACATTTTGAAGCTCTTCATATATTTCACACCTTTTCAGGCTCTTCATGTTTTTGAACACCACTTCATGCTCCTCCTATTTTTCAACCGTTTCATGCTCATGTAATTTTTGACACCTTTTGAAGCTCGTCATATTTTTCACACCTTTTGAAGCTCTTCATATTTTTCACACGTTTTCAGGCTCTTCATGTTTTTCTACACAGCGTCATGCTCCTCTTATTTTTCAGACCGTTTAATCCTCCTCATGTATTTCACACCTTTTGAATCTCTTCATATTTTTCACACGTTTTCAGGCTCTTCATCGTTTTCAACACCGCTTCATGCTCCTCCTATTTTTCAGACCGTTTCATGCTCATCTCATTTTTGACACCTTTTGAAGCTCTTCATATTTGTCACACCTTTTGAAGCGCTTCATATTTTTCATATTTTTGAAGCTCTTCATATTTTCACACGTTTTCAGACTCTTCATGTGTTTCAACACCGCTTCATGCTCCTGCTATTGTTCAGACCGTTTCATGCTCCTCATATTTTTGACACGTTTTGAGGCTTTTCTATTTTTCACACCTTTTCAGCTCTTCATCTTTTTGAACACCGCTTCATCCTCCTTCTATTTTTCAGACCATTTCATGATCCTCATATTTTTGACACCATTTGAAGCTCTTCTAATTTTTCACACCTTTTCAGGCACTTCATGTTTTTGAACACCGCTTCATGCTCCTCCTATTTTTCAGACCGTTTCATGCTCCTCATATTTTTGACACCTTTTGAAGCTCTTCATATTTTTCACATTTTTGAAGCTCTTCATATATTTCACACCTTTACAGGCTCTTCTTTTTTTTTCAACACCACTTCTTGCTCCTCCTATTTTTCAGACCGTTTCATGCTCATCTCATTTTTGACACCTTTTGAAGCTCTTCATATTTTTCACAACTTTGAAGCTCTTCATATTTTTCTAACCTTTTCAGGCTCTTCACTTTTTTGAACAACGCTTCATGCTCCTCGTATTTTTCAGACCATTTCATGCTCCTCGTATTTTTGACACCTTGTGAAGCTCCTCATATTTTTCACACCTTTTGAAGCTCTTCATATATTTCATACCTTTTCAGGCTCTTCATGATTTTCAACACCGCTTCATGCTCCTCCTATTTTTCAGACCGTTTCATGCTCATCTCATTTTTGACACCATTTGAAGCTCTTCATATTTTTCACACCTTTTGAAGCTGTTCTTATTTTTCATATTTTTGAAGCTCTTCATATTTTCACACGTTTGCAGACTCTTCATGTTTTTCAACACCGCTTCATGCTCCTGCTATTTTTCAGACCGTTTCATCCTCCTCATATTTTTGACAGGTTTTGAGGCTTTTCATATTTTTAACACCCATTCAGGTTCTTCATGTTTTTGAACACCGTTTCATAATCTTCCTATTTTTCAGACCGTTTCATGCTCCTCATATTTTTGACACCTTTTTAAGCTCTTCATATTTTTCACACCTTTTCAGGCTCTTCATGTTTTTGAACACCGCTTCATGCTTCTTATATTTTTCAGACCGTTTCATGCTCCTCATGTTTTTTACACCTTTTGAAGCTCTTCATATTTTTCACACCTTTTGAAGCTCTTCACATTTTTAACACGTTTTCAGGCTCTTCATGTTTTTCAACACCTCCTCATGCTGCTCCTATTTTTCAGACCGTTTCATGCTCCTCATATTTATGACACCTTTAGAAGCTCTTCTTATTTTTCACACTTTTTCAGGCTCTTCATGTTTTCAACACAGCTTCATGCTCCTCCTATTTTTCAAAACGTTTCATTCTCCTCATATTTTTGACACCTTTTAAAGCTCTTCATATTTTTCACACCTATTCAGGCTCGTCATGTTTTTGAACACCGCTTCATGCGCCTCCTATTTTTCAGACCGTTTCTTGCTCCTCATATTTTTGACAGATTTTGAAGCTTTTCATATTTTTCACACCTTTTCAGGCTCTTCAAGTTTTTCAACACCACTTCATGGTCCTCCTTTTTGCAGACCTTTTCATGCTCCTCATATTTTTGACACCTTTTGATGATCCTCATATTTTTCACACCTTTTCAGTCTCTTCTTTTTTTCAACACCACTTCATGGTCCTCCTATTTTTCAAACCGTTTCATACTCATCTCATTTTTGACACCTTTAGGAGCTTTTCATATTTTTCACAACTTTTCAGGCTCTTCATGTTTTTGTACACCGCTTCATGCTCCTCCTATTTTTGAGACCGTTTCATGCTCCTCATATTTTTGACACCTTTTGAAGCTCTTCATACTTTTCACATTTTTGAAGATCTTCATATTTTTCACACGATTTCAGACTCTTCCTGTTTTTCAACACCGCTTCATGCTCCTGCTATTTATCATACCGTTTCATACTTCTCATATTTTTGACACGTTTTGAAGCTCTTCATATTTTTCACACCTTTTCAGGCTCTTCATGTTTTTGAACACCGCTTCATCCTCCTCCTATTTTTCAGACAGTTTCATGCTCCTCATATTTTTCACACATTTTGAAGCTGTTCATATTTTTCACACCTTTTCAGGCTCTTCATGTTTTTCAACACCGCTTCATGCTCCTCCTATTTTTAAGACCGTTTCATGCTCCTCACGTATTACACACCTTTTGAAGCTCTTCACATTTTTCACACCTTCTCAGGCTCTTCATGTTTTTCAACACCGCTTCATGCTTCTCCTATTTTTCAGACCATTTCATGCGCCTCATATTTTTGACACCTTTTGAAGCTCTTCATATTTTTCACACCTTTTCAGGCTCTTCATGTTTTTCAACACCGTTTCATAATCCTCCTATTTTTCAGACCTTTTCATGCTCCTCATAATTTGACACCTTTTGAAGCTCTTCATATTTTTCACACCTTTTCAGGCTCTTCATATTTTTCAACAACGATTCATGATCCTCCTATTTTTCAGAAGGTTTCATGCTTTTCATATTTTTGACACCTTTTGAAGCTCTTCATATTTTTCACACTTTTCATGCTCTTCATGTTTTTCAACACCACTTCATGCTACTCTTATTTTTCAGACTGTGTCATGCTCCTCATATTTTTGACACGTTTAGAAGCTCTTCATATTTTTCACACTTTTCAGGCTCTTCATGTTTTTCAACACCGCTTCATGTTCCTCCTAATTTTCAGACCGTTTCAAGCTCTTCTCATTTTTGACACCTTTTGAAGCTCTTCATATTTTTCAAACCTTTTGAATCTCTTCATATTTTTCACATTTTTGAAGCTTTTCATATTCTTCACACGATTTCAGACTCTTCCTGTTTTCAACACCGCTTCATGCTCCTGCTATTTATCATACCGTTTCATACTTCTCATATTTTTGACACGTTTTGAGGCTCTTCATATTTTCCACAGCTTTTTAGGCTCTTCATGTTTTTGAACACCGTTTCATAATCCTCCTATTTTTCAGACCGTTTCATGCTCCTCATATTTTTGACACGTTTTGAAGCTCTTCATATTTTTCACACCTTCTCAGGCTCTTCATGGTTTTCAACTCCGCTTCATGCTCCTCCTATTTTTCAGACCGTATCAAGTTCCTCATAGTTTTCACACCTTTTGAAGCTCTTCATACTTTTCATAATTTGAAGATCTTCATATTTTTCACACGATTTCAGACTCTTCCTATTTTTAAACACCGCTTCATTCTCCTGCTATTTATCATACCGTTTCATACTTCTCACATTTTTGACACGTTTTGAGGCTCTTCATATTTTTCACACCTTTTCAGTCTCTGCATGTTTTTGAACACTGCTTCATGCTCCTCATGTATTTCTCACCTTTTGAAGCTCTTCATATTTTGCACACCTTTTCAGGCTCTTCATGTTGTTGAACACCGCTTCATCCTCCTCCTATTTTTAAGAGGGTTTCATGCTCGTCATATTTTTGACACATTTTGAAGCTCTTCATATTTTTCACACCTTTTGACGCTGTTCATATATTTCACACCTTTTCAGGCTCTTCATGTTTTTCAACACCACTTCATGCTCCTCCTAATTTTCAGACCCTTTCATGCTAATCTAATTTTTGACACCTTTTGAAGCTCTTCATATTTTTCACACCTTTTGAAGCTCTTCATATTTTTCACACCTTTTCAGGCTGTGCATGTTTTGAACATCGCTTGTGCTCGTCCTATTTTCAGACCGTTTCATGCTCCTCAAATTTTTGACACCTTTTGAAGCTCTTCATATTTTTCACACCTTTTCAGGCTCTTCATGTTTTTCAACACCACTTCATGAACCTCCTATTTTTCGAACCGATTCATGCACCTCATATTTTTGACACATTTTGAAGCTCTTCATATTTTTCACACCTTTTCAGGCTCTTCATGGTTTTCAACACCACTTCATGCTCCTCGTATTTTTCAGACCGTTTCATGCTCCTCATATTTTTGACACCTTTTGAAGCTCTGCATATTTTTCACACCTTTTCAGGCTCTTCATGATTTTCAACACCACTTCATTCTCCTATTTTTCAGACCGTTTCATGCTCATCTCATTTTTGACATCTTTTGAAGCTCTTCATATTTTTTACACCTTTTGAAGCTCTTCATAATTTTCATATTTTTGAAGCTCTTCATATTTTTCACACATTTTCAGGTTCTTCATGTTTTTCAACACTACTTCAGGCTCCTCCTATTTTTCAGACCCTTTCATGCTAATCTAATTTTTGACACTTTTTGAAGCTCTTCATATTTTTCACAGCTTTTCAGTCTCTGCATGTTTTTGAACACCGCTTCATCCTCCTCCTATTTTTAAGAGGGTTTCATGCTCGTCATATTTTTGACATATTTTGAAGCTCTTCATAATTTTCACACCTTTTCAGGCTCTTCATGTTTTTGAACACCGCTTCATGCTCGTCCTATTTTTCAAACCGTTTCATGCTCCTCATATTTTTGACACCTTTTGAAGCTCTTCACATTTTTCACACCTGTTCAGGCTCTTCATTTTTTTCAACATCACTTCATGCTCCTCCTATTTTTCAGACCATTTCATGCAGATCTCCTTTTTGACACCTTTTGAAGCTCTTCATATTTTTCAAACCTTTTGAAGCTCTTCATATTTTTCACACGTTTTCAGGCTCTCCATGTTTTTCAACACCGCTTCATGCTCCTCCTATTTTTCAGACCGTTTCATGCTCCTCATATTTTTGACACCTTTTGAAGCTCTATATATTTTTCACACCTTTTCAGGCTCTTCATGTTTTTCAACACCGCTTCATGCTCCTTCTATTTTTCAGAATGTTTCATGCTCCTCATATTTTTGACACCTTTTGAAGCTCTTCATATTTTTCACACCTTTTCAGGCTCTTCTTGTTTTTGAACAACGCTTCATGCTCCTCCTATTTTTGAGACCGTATCATGCTCCACATACTTTTGACACATTTTGAAGCTTTCCATATTTTTCACACCTTTTCATTCTCTTCATGTTTTTCAACACCACTTCATGCTCCTCCTATTTTTCAACCGTTTCATGCTCATGTAATTTTTGACACCTTTTGAAGCTCGTCATATTTTTCACACCTTTTGAAGCTCTTCATATTTTTCACACGTTTTCAGGCTCTTCATGTTTTTCAACACAGCTTCATGCTCCTGCTATTTTTCAGACCGTTTAATCCTCCTCATGTATTTCACAACTTTTGAGTCTCTTCATATTTTTCACACATTTTCAGGCACTTCATGTTTTTGAACACCGCTTCATGCTCCTCCTATTTTTCAGACCGTTTCATGCTCATCTCATTTTTGACACCTTTTGAAGCTCTTCATATTTGTCACACCTTTTGAAGCTCTTCATATTTTTCATATTTTTGAAGCTCTCCATATTTTCACACGTTTTCAGACTCTTCATGTGTTTCAACACCGCTTCATGCTCCTGCTATTGTTTAGACCGTTTCATGCTCCTCCTATTTTTCAGACCGTTTCATGCTCCTCATATTTTTGACACCTTTTGAAGCTCTTCATATTTTTCACACCTTTTCAATCTCTTCAAGATTTTGAACACCACTTCATCCTCCTCCTGTTTTTAAGACCGTTTCTTGCTCCTCATATTTTTGACACCTTTTGAAGCTCTTCATACTTTTCACATTTTTGAAGATCTTCATATTTTTCGCACGATTTCAGACTCTTCCTGTTTTTCAAAACCGCTTCGTGCTCCTGATATTTATCATACCGTTTCATACTTCTCATATTTTTGACACGTTTTGAAGCTCTTCATATTTTTCACACCTTTAAGGCTCTTCATGTTTTTGAACACCGTTTCATAATCCTCCTATTTTTCAGACGGTTTCATGCTCCTCATATTTTTGACAACTTTTAAAGCTCTTCATATTTTTCCACCTTTTCAGGCTCTTCAAGATTTTGAACACCACTTCATCCTCCTCCTGTTTTTAAGACCGTTTCATGCTCCTCATATTTTTGACACCTTTTGAAGCTCTTCATACTTTTCACATTTTTGAAGATCTTCATATTTTTCACACGATTTCAGACTCTTCCTGTTTTTCAACACCGCTTCATGCTCCTGCTATTTATCATACCGTTTCACACTTCTCATATTTTTGACACGTTTTGAGGCTCTTCATATTTTTCACACCTTTTGAAGCTGTTCATATATTTCACACCTTTTCAGGCTCTTCATGTTGTTGAAAACCGCTTCATCCTCCTCCTATTTTTAAGAGGGTTTCATGCTCGTCATATTTTTGACACATTTTGAAGCTCTTCATATTTTTCACACCTTTTGAAGCTGTTCATATATTTCACACCTTTTCAGGCTCTTCATGTTGTTGAACACCGCTTCATCCTCCTCCTATTTTTAAGAGGGTTTCATGCTCCTCATATTTTTGACACTTTTTGAAGCTCTTCATATTTTTCACACCTTTCCAGGCTCTTCATGTTTTTGAACACCGTTTCATGATCCTCCTATTTTTCAGACCGTTTCATGCTCCTCATATGTTTCACACCTTTTGAAGCTCTTCATGTTTTTTAACACCTTTTCATGCTCCTCCTATATTTCAGACCGTTTAATGCTCCTTATATTTTTGACACCATTTGAAGCTCTTCATATTTTTCTCACCTTTTCAAGCTCTTCATTTTTTCAACACCACTTCATGCTCCTCCTATTTTTCAGACCATTTCATGCTCCTCATATTTTTGACACCTTTTGAAGCTCTTCATATTTTTCATATCTTTTCAGGCTCTTCATATTTTTCAACCCGCTTAAGCTCCTCCTATTTTTCAGAGCGTTTCTTGCTCCTCATATTTTTGACAATTTTATAAGCTCTTCATATTTTTCACACTTTTTCAGGCTCTTCATGTTTTTGAGCCCCGCTTCATGCTCCTCCTATTTTTCAAACCTTTTGAAGCTCTTCATGTTTTTCACACCTTATCACCCATTCATGTTTTTGAACATCTCTTCATGCTCCTCATATTTTTGACAATTTTTTAAGCTCTTCATATTTTTCAAACTTTTTCAGGCTCTTCATGTTTTTGAACACCGCTTCATGCTCCTCCTATTTTTCAAACCGTTTGAAGCTCTTCATATTTTTCACACTTTTTCAGGCTCTTCATGTTTTGAACACCGCTTCATGCTCCTCCTATTTTTCAGACCGTTTCATGCTCCTCAGGTATTTCACACCTTTTGAAGCTCTTCATATTTTTCACACCTTTTCAGGCTCTTCACGTTTTTGAACAACACTTCATGCTCCTCCTACTTTTCAGACTGTTTCATGCTCATCTCATTTTTGACTCCTTTTCAGGGTCTTCATATTTTTCAAACTTTTGAAGATCTTCATATTTTTCACACTTTTTCAGGCTCTTCATGTTTTGAACACTGCTTCATGCTCCTCCTATTTTTCAGACCGTTTCATTCTCCTCATGTTTTTCACACCTTTTGAAGCTCTTCATAATTTTCACACCTTTTCATGCTCTTCATGTTTTTGAACACCGTTTCATGCTCGTCCTATTTCTCAGACCATTTCAAGCTCCTCATATTGTTGACACGTTTTGAAGCACTTCATATTTTTCACACCTTTTCAGGCTCTTCATATTTTTGAACACTGCTTCATGTTCCTCCTGTTTTTCACACCTTTTGAAGCTCTTCATATTTTTCACACCTTTTCAGGCTGTACATGTTCTTGAAGACCACTTCATGCTCCTCATCTTTTTCAGACCGTTTCATGCTCCTGATATTTTTCACACCGTTTGAAGCTCTTCATATTTTTCACACCTTTTCAAATTCTTCATGTTTTTGATCACCGTTTCATGCTCCTCCTATTTTTCAAACCGTTTCATGCCCCTTATATTTTTGACACCTTTTGAAGCTCTTCACATTTATCACACCTTTTCAGGCTCTTCATGTTTTTCAACACCGCTTCATGATCCTCCTATATTTCAGAGCGTTTCATGCTCCTCATATTTTTGACACCTTTTGAAGCTCTTCACATTTTTCACACCTTTTCCGACTCTTCATGTTTTTCAACACCGTTTCATGCTCCTCCTATTTTTCAGATCGTTTCAGGCTCCGCATATTTTTGACTCCTTTTGAAGCTCTTCATATTTTTCACACGTTTTCAGGCCCTTCATGTTTTTGAACACCGCTTCATGCTCCTCCTATTTTTCAGACGGTTTCAGGCTGCTCGTATTTTTCAGACTGTTTCATGCTCCTCATATTTTTGACAATTTTATAAGCTCTTCATATTTTTAACACTTTTTCAGGCTCTTCATGTTTTTGAACACCGCTTCATGCTCCTCCTATTTTTCAAACCTTTTGAAGCTCTTCATATTTTTCACACTTTTTCAGGCTCTTCATGTTTTGAACACCGCTTCATGCTCCTCCTATTTTTCAGACCGTTTCATGCTCCTCAGGTATTTCACACCTTTTGAAGCTCTTCATATTTTTCACACCTTTTCAGGCTCTTCACGTTTTTGAACAACACTTCATGCTCCTCCTACTTTTCAGACTGTTTCATGCTCATCTCATTTTTGACACCTTTTCAGGGTCTTCATATTTTTCAAACTTTTGAAGATCTTCATATTTTTCACACTTTTTCAAGCTGTTCATTTTTTGAACACTGCTTCATGCTCCTCCTATTTTTCAGACCGTTTCATTCTCCTCATGTTTTTCACACCTTTTGAAGCTCTTCATAATTTTCACACCTTTTCATGCTCTTCATGTTTTTGAACACCGTTTCATGCTCCTCACATTTCTCACACCTTTTGAAGCTCTTCATATTTTTGAAACCTTTTGAAGCTCTTCATATTTTTCACACCTTTTCAGGCTTTTCATGTATTTGAACACCGCTTCATGCTCCTCACAATTCTCACACCTTTTGAAGCTCTTCATATTTTTCTCACCTTTTCAGGCTCCTCATGTTTTTGAACACCGCTTCATGCTCCTCATATTTTTCAGACCGTTTCATGATCCTCATGTATTTCACACCTTTTGAACCTCTTCATATTTTTCACACCTTTTCAATGTCTTCATGTTTTTGAACACTGTTTCATGCTGCTCCTGTTTTTCAGACCATTTCATGATACTCATATTTTTGACACCTTTTGAAGCTCTTCATATTTTTCACACTTTTTCAGGCTGTTTATAGTTTTCAACACCGCTGCATGATTCTCCTATATTTGAGACCATATCATGCTCCTCATATTTTTGACATTTTTTGAAGCTCTTCATATTTTTCACACCTTTTGAAGCTCTTCCTATTTTTCACAGGTTTTCAGGCTCTTCATGTTTTTCAACTCCGCTCATTCTCCTCCTCTTTTTCTGACCTTTTCATGCTCCTCATATTTTTGACACCTTTGGAAGCTCTTCATATTTTTCACACCTTTTGAAGCTCTTCATATTTTTCACAGCTTTTCAGGCTCTTCAAGTTTTTCAACACCGTTTCATTCTTCTCCTATTTCTCAGACCGTTTCATGCTCATCTCATTTTTGACACCTTTTGAAGCTCTTCATATTTTTCACATCTTTTGAAGCTCTTCATATTTTTCACACCTTTTCAGGCTGTACATGTTTTTGAAGACCACTTCATGCTCCTCATCTTTTTCAGACCGTTTCATGCTCCTGATATTTTTCACACCGTTTGAAGCTCTTCATATTTTTCACACGTTTTCAGAGTCTTCATGTTTTTGATCACCGTTTCATGCTCCTCCTATTTTTCAGACCGTTTCATGCTCCTCATATTTTTGACACCTTTTGAAGCTCTTCAGATTTTTCACACCTTTTCCGGCTCTTCATGTTTTTCAACACCGCTTCATGCTCCTCCTATTTTTCAGATAGTTTCAGGCTCCGCATATTTTTGACTCCTTTTGAAGCTCTTCATATTTTTCACACGTTTTCAGGCCCTTCATGTTTTTGAACACCGCTTCATGCTCCTCCTATTTTTCAGACGTTTTCAGGCTGCTCGTATTTTTCAGACCGTTTCATGCTCCTCATATTTTTGACAATTTTATAAGCTCTTCATATTTTTCACACTTTTTCAGGCTCTTCATGTTTTTGAACACCGCTTCATGCTCCTCCTATTTTTCAAACCTTTTGAAGCTCTTAATGTTTTTCACACCTTATCAGCCTCTTCATGTTTTTGAACATCTCTCCATGCTACTCATATTTTTGACAATTTTATAAGCTCTTCATATTTATCACACTTTTTCAGGCTCTTCATGTTTCTGAACACCGCTTCATCCTCCTCCTATTTTTCAAACCTTTTGAAGCTCTTCATATTTTTCACACTTTTTCAGGCTCTTCATGTTTTGAACACCGCTTCATGCTCCTCCTATTTTTCAGACCGTTTCATGCTCCTCAGGTATTTCACACCTTTTGAGGCTCTTCATATTTTTCACACCTTTTCAGGCTCTTCACGTTTTTGAACAACACTTCATGCTCCTCCTACTTTTCAGACTGTTTCATGCTCATCTCTTTTTTGACACCTTTTCAGGGTCTTCATATTTTTCAAACTTTTGAAGATCTTCATATTTTTCACACTTTCAGTCTCTTCATGTTTTGAACACTGCTTAATGCTCCTCCTATTTTTCAGACCGTTTCATTCTCCTCATGTTTTTCACACCTTTTGAAGCTCTTCATAATTTTCACACCTTTTCATGCTCTTCATGTTTTTGAACACCATTTCATGCTCCTCCTATTTTTCAGACCTTTTCATGCTCCTCATGTATTTCACACGTTTTGAAGCTCTTCATATTTTTCACACCTTTTCAGGCTCTTCATGTTTTTGAACACTGCTTCATGCTCCTCCTATTTTTCAGACCGTTTCAAGCTCCTCATATTTTTGACACCTTTTGAAGCTCTTCATATTTTTCACACCTTTTTAGGCTCTCCATGTTTCTGAACACCACTTCATGCTCCTCCTATTTTTCAGACCGTATCATGCTTCTCATATTTTTCACACCTTTTGGAGTTCTTCATATTTTTCACATCTTTTCAGGCTCTTCATGTTTTTCAACACCACTTCATGCTCCTCCTATTTTTCAGAGAGATTCATGCTTCACATATATTTCACACCTTGTGAAGCTCTTAATATTTTTCACACCTTTTCAGGCTGTTCATTTTTTTCCACACCACTTCATGCTTCTCCTATTTTTCAGACCGTTTCATGCTCCTCATGTATTTCAAAACTTTGAAGCTTTTCATATTTTTCACACATTTTCAGGCTCTTCATGTTTTTGAACACCATTTCATGCTCCTCCTATTTTTCAGACCGTTTCATGCTTTTCATATTTTGACATCTTTTGAAGCTCTTCATATTTTTCACACCTTTTGAAGCTCCTCATATATTTCACACCTTTTGAAGCTCTTCATATTTTTCACACATTTTCAGGCTCTTCATGTTTTTGAACACCACTTCATGCTCCTCCTATTTTTCAGAGAGTTTCATGCTCCTCATGTCTTTCACACCTTTTGAAGCTCTTCATATTTTTCACACCTTTTCAGGCTGTTCATGTTTTTCCACATCACTTCATGCTTCTCCTATTTTTCAGACCGTTTCATGCTCCTCATGTATATCACACCTTTGAAGCTTTTCATATTTTTCACACCTTTTCAGGCTCTTCATGTTTTTGAACACCATTTAATGCTCCTCCTATTTTTCAGACAGTTTCATGCTCTTCATATTTTTGACACCTTTTGAAGCTCTTCATATTTTTCACACCTTTTCAGGCTCTTCATATATTTCACACCTTTTCAGGCTCTTCATGTTTTTGAACACCTTTTCATACTCCCCCTATTTTTCAGACCGTTTCATGCTCTTCATATTTTTGACAACTTTTGAAGCTCTCCATATTTTTCACACCTTTTGAAGCTCTTCATATATTTCACACCTTTTCAGGCTCTTCATATTTTTAAACACCGCTTCATGCTCCTCCTATTTTTCAGACCGTTTCAGGCTCTTCATATTTTTTTTACACCTTTTGAAGCTCTGCATATTTTTCACACCTTTTCAGGCTCTTCAGATTTTTCAACACCACTTAATGCTCCTGCTATTTTTCAGACCGTTTAATGCTCCTCATGTAGTTCAAACCTTTTGAAGCTCTTCATATTTTTCACACCTTTTCAGGCTATTCATGTTTTTGAACACCGTTTCATGCTCCTCCTATTTTTCAGACGGTTTCATGCTCTTCATATTTTAGACAACTTTTGAAGCTCGTCATATTTTTCACACCTTTTCAGGCTCTTCATATTTTTGAACATCGCTTCATGCTCCTTTATTTTTCAGACAATTTCTTGCTCCTCATATTTTTAAAACCTTTTGAAGCTCTTCAGATTTTTCACACCTTTTCAGGCACTTCATGTTTTTGAACACCGCTTCATGCTCCTCCTATATTTCAGACCGTTTCATGCTCCTCATATATTTGACACCTTTTGAAGCTCTTCATATTTTTCACAACTTTTCAGGCTCTTCATATTTTTGAACACCGCTTCATGCTCCTCCTATTTTTCAGACCGTTTCATGCTCATCTCATTTTTGACACATTTTGAACTCCTTCATATTTTTCACACCTTTAAAGCTCTTCATATTTTTCACAACTTTTCAGTCTCTGCATTTTTTTGAACACCGCTTCATGCTCCTCCTATTTTTCAGACCGTTTCATGCTTCTCATGTATTTCACACCTTTTGAAGCTCTTCATATTTTTCACACCTTTTCAGGCTCTTCATGTTTTTGAACACCGCTTCATGCTCCTCCTATTTTTCAGACCGTTTCATGCTCCTCATAATTTTTACACCTTTTAAAGCTCTTCTTATTTTTCACACCTTTTCATGTTCTTCATGTTTTTGAACACCGCTTCATGTTTCTCCTATTTTTAAGACCGTTTCATGCTCCTCATATTTTTGACACCTTTTGAAGCTCTTCATATTTTGCACACCTTTTCATGCTCTTCATGTTTTTCACAAGCACTTCACGCTCCTCCTATTTTTCAGAACGTATCATGCTCCTCATATTTTTGACACCTTTTGAAGCTCTTCATATTTTTCACACCTTTTGAAGCTCTTCTTATATTTCACACCTTTTCAGGCTCGTCATGTTTTTGAACAAAACTTCATGCTTCTCCTATTTGTCAGACCGTTTAATGCTCCTCATGTATTTCACACCTTTTGAAGCTCTTCATATTTTTCACACCTTTTCAGGCTTTTCATGTTTTTGAACAGCGCTTCATGCTCCTCCTATTTTTCAGAAGGTTTCATGCTCATCTCACTTTTGACACCTTTTGAAGCTCTTCATGTTTTTCACACCTTTTCAGGCTCTTCATGTTTTTCAACACCGCTACATGATCCTCCTATTTTTCAGACCGTTTCCTGCTCCTCATATTTTTGACACCTTTTGAAGCTCTTCATATATTTCACACCGTTTCAGGCTCTTCATGTTTTTCAACACCGCTTCATGCTCCTCCTATTTTTCAGACCGTTTCATGATGCTCATATTTTTGACACCTTTTGAGGCTCTTCATATTTTTCACACCTTTTCAGGCTCTTCATGTTTTTGAACACTGTTTCAAGTTCCTCCTCTTTTTCACACCGTTTCATGCCCCTCATAATTTTGATCCCTTTTGAAGCTTTTCATATTTTTCACACCTTTTCTGGCTCTTCATTTTTTTGAACACAGTTTCATACTCCTCCTATTTTTCAGCCCAATTAATGCTCCTCATATTTTTCACACCTTTGGAAGCACTTCATATTTTTCACACCTCTTCAGGCTCTTCACTTTTATCAACACCGCTTCGTGCTCCTCCTATCTTTCAGACCGTTTCATGCTCCTGATATTATTGTCAACTTTTGAATCTCTTCATATTTTTCACACATTCTAAGAGTTTTCATGTTTTTCAAAACCGCTTCATGCTCCTCCTATTTTTCAGACCGTTTCATGCTCCTCATATTTTTCACATCTTTTAAAGCTCTTCATATTTCTCACACCTTTTCAGACCTTTCATGTTTTTCAACATCACTTCATGCTCCTCCTATTTTTCAGACCGTTTCATGCTTCTCATATTTTTGACACCTTTTGAAGCTGTTCATATTTTTCCGACCTTTTCTGGCTCTTCATGTTTTTCAACACGGCTTCAGGCTCCTCCTATTTTTCAGAACGTTTCATGCTCCTCATAATTTTCACACCTTTTGAAGCTTTTCCTATATTTCACACGTTTTCAGGCTCTTCTTGTTTTTCAACACTTCTTCATGCTCCTCTTATTTTTCAGACCATTTCATGCTCCTCATATTTTTCTCACCTTTTGAAGCTATTCATATTTTTTAAACCTTTTCAGGCTCTTCACGTTTTTCAACACCGCTTCATGCTCCTCCTATGTTTCCGACCTTTTCATGCTCCTCATGTATTTCACACCTTTTGAAGCTCTTCATATTTTTCACATCTTTTCAGGTTCTTCATATTTTTTTACACTGTGTCCTGCTCCTCCAATTTTTCAGACCATTTCATGCTCGTCATATTTTTGACACCTTTTGAAGCTCTTCATATTTTTCACAAATTTTCAGGCTCTTCATGTTATTCAACATCCCTTCCTGATCCTCCTATTTTTCAGACCGTTTCATGCTCCTCATATTTTTGACACCTTTTGAAGCTCTTCATATTTTTCACTCCTTTTCAGGCTCTTTATGTTTTTCAACGCCGTATCATGCTCCTCCTATTTTTCAGACCGTTTCATGCTCCTCATATCTTTGACACCTTTTGAAGCTCTTCATATTTTTCACACCATTTCAGGCTCTTCAAGTTTTTGAAAACGGCTTCATGCTCCTCCTAATTTTCAGACCGTTTCTTGCTCCTCATATTTTTGACACCTTTTGAAGCTCTTCATATTTTTCACACCTTTTCATGCTCTTCATATTTTTCACCCCTTTTCAGGTTCTTCATGTTTCTCAACACCGTTTCATGCTTCTCCTATTTTTCAGACCGTTTCATGCTCCCCATATTTTTGACAGCTTTTGAAGCTCTTCATATATTTCACACCTTTTCAGGCTCTTCATGTTTTTCAACACCGCTTAATGCTCCTCATATTATTCAGACCGTTTCATGCTCCTCATATTTTTGACACCTTTTGAAGCTCTTCCTATATTTCACACCTTTTCAGGCTCTTCATGTTTTTGAACACCACTTCATGCTCCTTCTACTTTTCAGACCGTTTCATGCTACTCATATTTTACACACCTTTTGAAGCTCTTCATTTTTTTCACACCTTTTCAAGCTCTTCATGTTTTTCAACACCGTTTCATATTCCTCCTATTTTTCAGACCGTTTCATGCTCCTCATATTTTTGACAGCTTCTGAAGCTCTTCATATATTTCACATCTTTTCCGGCTCTTCATGTTTTTCAACACCTCTTCATGCACCTCCTATATTTCAGACCGTTTCATGCTCCTCATAATTTTGACACCTTTGAAGCTCTTCATATTTTTCAAACCTTTTCAGGCTCTTCATGTTTTTCAACACCACTTCATGCACCTCCTATATTTCAGACCGTTTCATGCTCCTCATATTTTGTCACGTTTTGAAGCTCTTCATATTTTTCACACATTTCGGTCTCTTCATGTTTTTGAATACTGCTCATGCTCCTCCTATTTTTCAGAGCGATTCATGCTCCTCATATTTTTGACACGTTTTGTAGCTCTTCATATTTTTCACACCTTTTCAGGCTCTTCATGTTTTTGAACACCGCTTAATGCTCCTCCTATTTTTCAGATTGTTTGATGCTCCTCATATTTTTGACACGTTTTGAAGCTCTTCATATTTTTCACACCTTTCAGGCTCTTCATGTTTTTGAACACCGTTTCATGCTCCTCTTAATTTTTTTTTTATTGTTATTTTTTTTAATTTTTTTTTATTATTTTTATTTTTTTTCCCAGTGGGTTTTGTCATACTTTGATATGAATCAGCCATGGATTTACATGTATTCCCAGTCCCGATTCCCCCTCCCACCTCCCTCTCCACCCGATTCCTCTGGGTCTTCCCAGTGCACCAAGCCGGAGCACTTGTCTCGTACATCCTACCTGGGCTGGTGATCTGTTTCACCATAGATAGCATACATGCTGTTCTTTTGAAATATCCCACCCTCACATTCTCCCACAAAGTTTAAAAGTCTGTTCTGTATTTCTGTGTCTCTTTTTCTGTTCTGCATATAGGGTTATCGTTGTCACCTTTCTAAATTCCATATACATGTGTCAGTATGCTGTAATGTTCTTTATCTTTCTGGCTTACTTCACTCTGTAAAATGGGCTCCAGCTTCATCCATCTCATTAGGACTGATTCAAATGAATTCTTTTTAATGGCTGAGTAATATTCCATGGTGTATATGTACCACAGCTTTCTTATCCATTCATCTGCTGACGGGCATCTAGGTTGCTTCCATGTCCTGGCTATTATAAACAGTGCTGCGATGAACATTGGGGTGCACGTGTCTCTTTCAGACGAACCTATGGACACCTTATCTTTGACAAAGGAGGCAAGGATATGCAATGGAAAAAAGACAACCTCTTTAACAAGTGGTGCTGGGAAAACTGGTCAACCACTTGTAAAAGAAGGAAAATAGAACACTTTCTAACACCATACACAAAAATAAACTCAAAATGGATTAAAGATCTAAATGTAAGACCAGAAACTATAAAACTCCTAGAGGAGAAGATAGGCAAAACACTCTCCGACATAAATCAAAGCAAGATCCTCTATGACCCACCTCCCAGAATATTGGAAATAAAAGCAAAACTAAACAAATGGGACCTAATGAAACTTAAAAGCTTTTGCACTACAAAGGAAACTATAAGTAAGGTGAAAAGACAGCCCTCAGATTGGGAGAAAATAATAGCAAATGAAGAAACAGACAAAGGATTAATCTCAAAAATATACAAGCAAATCCTGCAGCTCAATTCCAGAAAAATAAATGACCCAATAAAAAATGAGCCAAAGAACTAAACAGACATTTCTCCAAAGAAGACATACAGATGGATAACAAACACATGAAAAGATGCTCAACATCACTCATTATTAGAGAAATGCAAATCAAAACCACAATGAGGTACCATTACATGCCAGTCAGGATGGCTGCTATCCAAAAGTCTACAAGCAATAAATGCTGGAGAGGGAGTGGAGAAAAGGGAACCCTCTTATACTGTTGGTGGGAATGCACCCTAGTACAGCCGCTATGGAAAACGGTGTAGAGATTTCTTAAAAAACTGGAAATAGAACTGCCATATGACCCAGCAATTCCACTTCTGGGCATACACAATGAGGAAACCAGATCCTCTTATTTTTCAGACCGTTTCAAACTCCTCATATTTTTTACACCTTTTGAAGCTCTTCATATATTTCACACCTTTTCAGACTCTTCATGTTTTTCAACACCGCTTCATGCTCCTCCTATTTTTCAGACCGTTTCATGGTCCTCATATTTTTGACACCTTTTGAAGCTCTTCATATTTTTGACACCTTTTCAGGCTCTTCATGTTTTTGAACACCGTTTCATGCTCCTCATATTTTGACACCTTTTGAAGCTCTTCATATTTTTCAAACTTTTTCAGGCTCTTCAAGTTTTTAAACAACGCTTCATGCTCCTCCTAATTTTCAGACCGTTTCATGATCCTCATATTTTTGACACCTTTTGAAGCTCTTCATATTTTTCACACCTTTTCAGGCTCTTCATGTTTTTGAACTCCGTTTCATGCTCCTCCTATTTTTCAGACAGTTTCATGCTCCTCATATTTTTGACACTTTTTGAAGCTCTTCATATTTTTCACAGCTTAACAGGCTCTTCATGTTTTTGAACACCAATTCATGCTACTCCTATTTTTCCGACCGTTTCATGCTCCTCATATTTTTGACACCTTTTGAAGCTCTTCATATTTTTCACACTTTTTCAGGCTCTTCAAGTTTTTAAACAACGCTTCATGCTCCTCCTAATTTTCAGACCGTTT
Organism: Dama dama; assembly: GCF_033118175.1. Classification (NCBI taxonomy): domain Eukaryota; kingdom Metazoa; phylum Chordata; class Mammalia; order Artiodactyla; family Cervidae; genus Dama; species Dama dama. The sequence continues at coordinate 1,653,308 of NW_026871011.1, read as the reverse complement.
CATGATCCTCATATTTTTGTCACCTTTTGAAGCTCTTCATATTTTTCACACCGTTTCATGCTCCTCCGATTATTCAGATCGTTTCATGCTCCTCATATTTTTGACACATTTTGAAGCTCTTCATATTTTCGACACCTTTCAGGTTCTTCAAGTTTTTCAACACCGTTTCATGCTCCTCCTATTTTTCAAACGGTTTCATGCTCCTCATATTTTTGACACATTTTGAAGCTCTTCATATTTTCGACACCTTTCAGGTTCTTCAAGTTTTTCAACACCGTTTCATGCGCCTCCTATTTGTCAAACCGTTTCATGTTCCTCCTATTTTTCAGACCGTTTCATGCTCCTCATATTTTTGACACCTTTTGAAGCTCTTCATGTTTTTCACACCCTTTCATGGTCTTCATATTTTTCAACACGGTTTCATGCTCTTCCTAATTTTCAGATCGTTTCATGCTCCTCATATTTTTGACACCTTTTGAAGCTCTTCTTATTCTTCACACTTTTTCAGGCTCTTCATGATTTTCAACACCGATTCATGCTCCTCCTATTTTTCAGACAGGTTCATGCTCCTCATATTTTTGACACCTTTTGAAGCTCTACATATTTTTCACATCTTTCCATGCTCCTCATGTTTTTCAACACCGTTTCATGCTCCTCCTCTCTTTCAGACCGTTTCAGGCTCCTCATATGTTTCACACCTTTTTCAGGCTCTTCATGTATTTCAACACCACTTCATGCTCCTTCCATTTTTCAGACCGTTTCATGCTACTCATATTTTTGACACGTTTTGAAGCTCTTCATATTTTTCCCATTTTTCAGGCTCTTCATGTTTTTGAACACCGTTTCATGCACCTCCTATTTTTCAGACCGTTCATGCTCCTCATATTTTGACACATTTTGAAGCTCTTCATATTTTTCACATGTTTTCAGGCTCTTCATGTTTTTGAACAAGGTTTCATGCTCCTCCCATTTTTCAGACCGTTTCATGCTCCTCATATTTTTGACACGTTTTGAAGCTCTTCATATTTTTCACATTTTTCAGGCTCTTCATGTTTTTGAATACCGTTTCATGCTCCTCCTATTTTTCAGACCGTTCATGCTCCTCATATTTTGACACCTTTTGAAGCTCTTCATATTTTTCACACCTTTTCAGGCTCTTCATGTTTCTGAACACCGCGTCATGCTCCTCCAATTTTTCATATCGTTTCATGCTCCTCCTATTTTTCAGACCGTTTCATGCTCCTCAGGTATTTCACACCTTTTGAAGCTCTTCATATTTTTCACACCTTTTCAGGCTCTTCATGTTTTGAACACCGCTTCATGCTCCTCCTATTTTTCAGACCGTTTCATGCTCCTCAGTTATTTCACACTTTTGAAGCTCTTCATATTTTTCACACCTTTTCAGGCTCTTCATGTTTTGAACACCGCTTCATGCTCCTCCTATTTTTCAGACCGTTTCATGCTCCTCAGGTATTTCACACCTTTTGAAGCTCTTCATATTTTTCACACTTTTTCAGGCTCTTCATATTTTGAACACCGCTTCATGCTCCTCCTATTTTTCAGACCGTTTCATGCTCCTCAGGTATTTCACACCTTTTGAAGCTCTTCATATGTTTCACACCTTTTCAGGCTCTTCACGTTTTTGAACAACACTTCATGCTCCTCCTACTTTTCAGATTGTTTCATGCTCATCTCATTTTTGACACCTTTTCAGGGTCTTCATATTTTTCAAACTTTTGAAGATCTTCATATTTTTCACACTTTTTCAGGCTCTTCATGTTTTGAACACTGCTTCATGCTCCTCCTATTTTTCAGACCGTTTCATTCTCCTCATGTTCTTCACACCTTTTGAAGCTCTTCATGATTTTCACACCTTTTCATGCTCTTCATGTTTTTGAACACCGTTTCATGCTCGTCCTATTTTTCAGACCATTTCAAGCGCCTCATATTTTTGAAACATTTTGAAGCTCTTCATATTTTTCACACCTTTTCCGTCTCTTCTTGTTTTTCAACACCGCTTCTTGCTCCTCCTATTTTTCAGACCGTTTCATGCTCCTCATATTGTTGACACCTTTTGAAGCACTTCATATTTTTCACACCTTTTCAGGCTCTTCATATTTTTGAAAACCGCTTCATGTTCCTCCTGTTTTTCACACCTTTTGAAGCTCTTCATATTTTTCACACCTTTTCAGGCTGTACATGTTTTTGAAGACCACTTCAAGCTCCTCATCTTTTTCAGACCGTTTCATGCTCCTGATATTTTTCACACCGTTTGAAGCTCTTCATATTCTTCACACGTTTTCAGATTCTTCATGTTTTTGATCACCGTTTCATGCTCCTCCTATTTTTCAGACCGTTTCATACTCCTCATATTTTTGACACCTTTTGAAGCTCTTCACATTTATCACACCTTTTCAGGCTCTTCATGTTTTTCAACACCGCTTCAGGATCCTCCTATATTTCAGAGTGTTTCATGCTCCTCATATTTTTGACACCTTTTGAAGCTCTTCACATTTTTCACACCTTTTCGGGCTCTTCCTGTTTTTCAACACCGCTTCATGCTCCTCCTATTTTTCAGATCGTTTCAGGCTCCACATATTTTTGACTCCTTTTGAAGCTCTTCATATTTTTCACACGTTTTCAGGCCCTTCATGTTTTTGAACACCGCTTCATGCTCCTCCTATTTTTCAGAGGGTTTCAGGCTGCTCGTATTTTTCAGACCATTTCATGCTCCTCATATTTTTGACAATTTTATAAGCTCTTCATATTTTTCACACCTTTTCCGGCTCTTCATGTTTTTCAATACCGTTTCATATTCCTCCTATTTTTCAGACCGTTTCATGCTCCTCATATTTTTGACAGCTTCTGAAGCTCTTCATATATTTCACATCTTTTCAGGCTCTTCATGTTTTTCAACACCTCTTCATGCACCTCCTATATTTCAGACCGTTTCATGCTCCTCATAATTTTGACACCTTTGAAGCTCTTCATATTTTTCAAACCTTTTCAGGCTCTTCATGTTTTTCAACACCACTTCATGCACCTCCTATATTTCAGACCGTTTCATGCTCCTCATATTTTGTCACGTTTTGAAGCTCTTCATATTTTTCACACATTTCAGTCTCTTCATGTTTTTGAATACTGCTTCATGCTCCTCCTATTTTTCAGAGCGATTCATGCTCCTCATATTTTTGACACGTTTTGTAGCTCTTCATATTTTTCACACCTTTTCAGGCTCTTCATGGTTTTGAACACCGCTTAATGCTCCTCCTATTTTTCAGATTGTTTCATGCTCCTCATATTTTTGACACGTTTTGAAGCTCTTCATATTTTTCACACCTTTTCAGGCTCTTCATGTTTTTGAACACCGTTTCATGCTCCTCTTAATTTTTTTTTATTGTTATTTTTTTTTATTTTTTTTATTATTTTTATTTTTTTTCCCAGTGGGTTTTGTCATACTTTGATATGAATCAGCCATGGATTTACATGTATTCCCAGTCCCGATTCCCCCTCCCACCTCCCTCTCCACCCGATTCCTCTGGGTCTTCCCAGTGCACCAAGCCGGAGCACTTGTCTCGTGCATCCTACCTGGGCTGGTGATCTGTTTCACCATAGATAGCATACATGCTGTTCTTTTGAAATATCCCACCCTCACATTCTCCCACAAAGTTTAAAAGTCTGTTCTGTATTTCTGTGTCTCTTTTTCTGTTCTGCATATAGGGTTATCGTTGTCACCTTTCTAAATTCCATATACATGTGTCAGTATGCTGTAATGTTCTTTTTCTTTCTGGCTTACTTCACTCTGTAAAATGGGCTCCAGCTTCATCCATCTCATTAGGACTGATTCAAATGAATTCTTTTTAATGGCTGAGTAATATTCCATGGTGTATATGTACCACAGCTTTCTTATCCATTCATCTGCTGACGGGCATCTAGGTTGCTTCCATGTCCTGGCTATTATAAACAGTGCTGCGATGAACATTGGGGTGCACGTGTCTCTTTCAGACGAACCTATGGACACCTTATCTTTGACAAAGGAGGCAAGGATATGCAATGGAAAAAAGACAACCTCTTTAACAAGTGGTGCTGGGAAAACTGGTCAACCACTTGTAAAAGAAGGAAAATAGAACACTTTCTAACACCATACACAAAAATAAACTCAAAATGGATTAAAGATCTAAATGTAAGACCAGAAACTATAAAACTCCTAGAGGAGAAGATAGGCAAAACACTCTCCGACATAAATCAAAGCAAGATCCTCTATGACCCACCTCCCAGAATATTGGAAATAAAAGCAAAACTAAACAAATGGGACCTAATGAAACTTAAAAGCTTTTGCACTACAAAGGAAACTATAAGTAAGGTGAAAAGACAGCCCTCAGATTGGGAGAAAATAATAGCAAATGAAGAAACAGACAAAGGATTAATCTCAAAAATATACAAGCAAATCCTGCAGCTCAATTCCAGAAAAATAAATGACCCAATAAAAAATGAGCCAAAGAACTAAACAGACATTTCTCCAAAGACGACATACAGATGGATAACAAACACATGAAAAGATGCTCAACATCACTCATTATTAGAGAAATGCAAATGAAAACCACAATGAGATACCACTACATGCCAGTCAGGATGGCTGCTATCCAAAAGTCTACAAGCAATAAATGCTGGAGAGGGAGTGGAGAAAAGGGAACCCTCTTATACTGTTGGTGGGAATGCACCCTAGTACAGCCGCTATGGAAAACAGTGTAGAGATTTCTTAAAAAACTGGAAATAGAACTGCCATATGACCCAGCAATTCCACTTCTGGGCATACACAATGAGGAAACCAGATCCTCTTATTTTTCAGACCGTTTCAAACTCCTCATATTTTTTACACCTTTTGAAGCTCTTCATATATTTCACACCTTTTCAGACTCTTCATGTTTTTCAACACCGCTTCATGCTCCTCCTATTTTTCAGACCGTTTCATGCCCTCATATTTTTGACACCTTTTGAAGCTCTTCATATTTTTCACACTTTTTCAGGCTCTTCAAGTTTTTAAACAACGCTTCATGCTCCTCCTAATTTTCAGACCGTTTCATGATCCTCATATTTTTGACACCTTTTGAAGCTCTTCATATTTTTCACACCGTTTCATGCTCCTCATATTTTTCAGACCGTTTCATGCTCCTCATATTTTTGACACCTTTTGAACCTCTTCATATTTTTCACACCTTTTCAGGCTCTTCATGTTTTTCAACACCAATTCATTCTCCTCCTATTTTTCAGATCGTTTCATGCTCCACATATTTTTCACACCTTTTGAAGCTAATCATTTTTTTCACACCTCTTCAGGCTTTTCATGTTTTTGAACACCGTTTCATGCTCCTCATATTTTTGACACCTTTTGAAGCTCTTCATATTTTTCACAGCTTAACAGGCTCTTCATGTTTTTGAACACCAATTCATGCTACTCCTATTTTTCAGACCGTTTCATGCTCCTCATATTTTTGACACCTTTTGAAGCTCTTCATATTTTTCACACTTTTTCAGGCTCTTCAAGTTTTTAAACAACGCTTCATGCTCCTCCTAATTTTCAGACCGTTTCATGATCCTCATATTTTTGCCACCTTTTGAAGCTCTTCATATTTTTCACACCTTTTCAGGCTCTTCATGTTTTTGAACACCGTTTCATGCTCCTCCTATTTTTCAGACCGTTTCATGCTCCTCATATTTTTGACACATTTTGAAGCTCTTCATATTTTTCACATCTTTTCAGGCTCTTCATGTTTTTCAACACCAATTCATTTTCCTCCTATTTTTCAGATCGTTTCATGCTCCACATACTTTTCACACCTTTTGAAGCTAATCATTTTTTTCACACCTTTTCAGGCTTTTCATGTTTTTGAACACCGTTTCATGCTCCTCATATTTTTGACAACTTTTGAAGCTCTTCATATTTTTCACACCTTTTCAGGCTCTTCATGTTATTGAACACCGTTTCATGCTCCTCCTATATTTAAGACCGTTTCATGCTCCTCATATTTTTGACACCTTTTGAAGCTCTTCATATTTTTCACACTGTTTCTTGCTCCTCATATTTTTCAGACCGTTTCATGCTCCTCCAATTTTTAACATATTTTGAAGCTCTTCATAGATTTCACAACTTTTCAGGGTTTTCATGTTTTTGAACACCGTTTCATGCTCCTCATATTTTTCAGACCGTTTCATGCTCCTCGTATTTCTGACACCTTGTGAAGCTCTTCATATTTTTCAAAGCTTTTCATGCTGTTCATGTTTTTCAACACCCTTTCATGCTCCTCCTATTTTTGAGACCGTTTCATGCTCCTCGTATTTCTGACACCTTGTGAAGATCTTCATATTTTTCACACCTTTTCAGGCGCTTCCTGTTTTTCAACACCGCTTCATACTCCTCCTATTTTTCAGACCGTTACATGCTCCTCATATTTTTGACACCTTTTGAAGCTCTTAATATTTTTCACATCTTTTCAGGCTCTTCATGTTTTGAACTCCTTTTCAGGCTCCTCCTCTTGTTCAGACCATTTCATGCTCCTCATATTTTTGACACATTTTGAAGCTCTTCATATTTTTCAAACCTTTTCAGGCGCTTCCTGTTTTTCAACACTGCTTCATGCTCCTCCTATTTTTCAGACCGTTTCATGCTCCTCATATTTTTGACACCTTTTGAAGCTCTTCATATTTTTCACACATTTTCAGGCTCTTCATGTTTTTCAACACTATTTCATGCTCCTCCATTTTTTCAGACCGTTTCATGCTCCTCCTATTTTTCAGACGGTTTCATGCAATTCATATTTTTGACACCTTTTGAAGCTCTTCATATATTGCACACCTTTTCAGGCTCTTCATGTTTTTGACCACCGTTTCATGCTCCTCATATTTTTCAGACCATTTAATGGTCTTCATATTTTTCACACTTTTTGAAGCTCCTCATATTTTTCACACCTTTTAATGCTCTTCATATTTTGCAACACCATTTCATGCTCCTCCTATTTTTCAGACCGTTTAATGCTCCCCATAATTTTGACACCTTTTGAAGCGCTTCATAATTGTCACACTTTTTCAGGCTCTTCAAGTTTTTTAAATCCGCTTCATCCTCCTCCTATATTTCTGACCATGTCATGCTCGTCATATTTTTGACACCTTTTGAAGCTCTTCATATTTTTCACACCGTTTCATGCTCCTCATATTTTTCAGACCGTTTCATGCTCCTCATATTTTTGACTCCTTTTGAAGCTCTTCATATTTTTCACACCGTTTCATGCTCCTCCTATTTTTCAGATCGTTTCATGCTCCACATATTTTTCACACCTTTTGAAGCTAATCATTTTTTTCACACCTCTTCAGGCTTTTCATGTTTTTGAACTCCGTTTCATGCTCCTCATATTTTTGACACCTTTTGGGGCTCTTCATATTTTTCACACCATTGCAGGCTCTTCATGTTTTTGAACACCACTTCATGCTCCTCCTATTTTTCAAACCGTTTCATGCTCATCTCATTTTTGACACCTTTTGAATCTCTTCATATATTTCACGCCTTTTGAGGCTCTTCATGTTTTTCAACACCACTTCATGCTCCTCCTATTTTTCCGACCGTTTCATGCTCATCTCATTTTTGACACCTTTTGAAGCTCTTCATATATTTCACATCTTTTGAAGCTCTTCATATTTTTCACAAGTTTTCAGGCTCTTCATGTTTTTCAACACCACTTCATGCTTCTCCTATTTTTCAGACCGTTTCATGCTCCTCATATTTTTGACACCTTTTGAAGCTCTTCATATTTTTCACACCTTTTCAGGCTCTTCATATTATTGAACACAGTTTCATGCTCCTCGTATTTTCCAGACTGTTTCATGCTCCTCATGTGTTTCACACGTTTTGAAGCTCTTCATATTTTTCACACCTTTTCAGGCTCTTCATGTTTTTCAAACCGCTTCATGCTAGTCCTATTTTCCAGACCATTTCATGCTCCTCATATTTTTGAAACCTTTTGAATCTCTTCATATATTTCACGCCTTTTGAGGCTCTTCATGTTTTTCAACACCACTTCATGCTCCTCCTATATTTCAGTCCTTTTCTTGCTCATCTCATTTTTCACAGCTTTTGAAGCACTTCAGGTTTTTCACACTTTTTCAGTCTCTTAATGTTTTTCAATGCCACTTCATGCTCCTCATATTTTTTAGACCGTTTAATGCTCCTCATATTTTGACACCTTTTGAAGCTCTTCATATTTTTCACAGCTTTTCAGACTCTTCATGATTTTGAACACCTTTTCATGCTCCTCCTATTTTTCTGACCGTTTCATGCTCCTCATATTTTTGACACATTTTGAAGGTCTTCATATTTTTCACACTTTTTCGGGCTCTTCATGTTTTTGAAGACCGCTTCATGCTCCTCCTATTTTTCAGACCGTTTCATGCTCCTCATGTATTTCACACCCTTTGAATCTCTTCATATATTTCACACCTTTTCAGGCTCTTCATGTTTTTGAACACAGCTTCATGCTCCTCCTATTTTTTCTACCATATCATGCTCCTCATATTTTTCACACCTTTTTAAGCTCTTCATATTTTTCACACCTTTTCAGGCTCTTCATGTTTTTGAACACAGCTTCATGCTCCTCCTATTTTTTCTACCGTATCATGCTCCTCATATTTTTCACACCTTTTTAAGCTCTTCATATTTTTCACACCTTTTCAGGCTCTTCATGTTTTTGAACAGCACTTCATGCTCCTCCTATTTTTCAGACCGTTTCATGCTCCTCATATTTTTGACACCTTTTGAAGCTCTTCATATTTTCCACACCTTTTCAGGCTCTTCATGTTTTTCAACACCGCTTCATGCTCCTCCGATTTTTCAGACCGTTTCAGGCTCCTCATATTTTGCACACCTTTTGAAGCCGTTCATATTTCTCACACCTTTTCATCCTCTTCATTTTTTTCAACACTATTTGTTACTGCTCCTATTTTTTAGACCGTTTGATGCTCATCTAATTTTTGACACCTTTTGAATCTCTTCATATTTTTCACACCTTTTCTGGCTCTTCTTTATTTTCAACACTACTTGTTGCTCCTCCTATTTTTCCGACCGTTTCATGCTCATCTAATTTTTGACACCTTTTGAAGCTCTTCATATTTTTCACACCTTTTCAGGCTCTTCATGTTTTTGAACACTTCTTCTTGCTCTTCCTCTTTTTCAAACCCTTTCATGCTTCTCATATTTTTGAAACCTTTTGAAGCTCTTCATATTTTTCACACCTTTTCAGGCTCTTCATGTTTTTTAACACCTCTTCATACTCCTCCTATTTTTCAGACCGTTTCATTCTCCTCATATTTTTGACACCTTTTCAAGCTCTTCATATATTTCACATCTTTTCAGGTTCTTCATTTTTTTCAACACCACTTCATGCTCCTCCTATTTTTCAGAGCGTTTCATGCTCCTCATCTTTTTGACAGCTTTTGAAGCTCTTCATATATTTCACACATTTTCAGGCTCTTCATGTTTTTCAACACCACTTCATGCTCGTCCTATTTTTCAGAACGTTTCATGCTCCTCAAATTTTTGACACCTTTTGAAGCTCTTCATATTTTTCACACCTTTTCAGGCTTTTCATGTTTTTGAACACCGCTTCATGTTCCTCCTATTTTTCAGACCGTTTCATGCTCCTCATATTTTTGACACCTTTTGAAGCTCTTCATAATTTTCACACCTTTTCAGGCTCTTCATATTTTTGAACACCGCTTCATGCTCCTCCTATTTTCAGACCGTTTCATGCTCCTCTCATTTTTGACACCTTTTGAAGCTTTGCATTTCTTTACACAACTTTTCAGGCTCTTCATGTTTTTGAACACTGCTTCATGCTCCTCCTATTTTTCAGACCGTATCATGCTCCTCATATTTTTCACACATTTTGAAGCTCTTCATATATTTCACACCTTTTCAGGCTCTTCATGTTTTTGAAGACCACTTCATGCTCCTCCTATTTTTCAACCGTTTCATGCTCATGTAATTTTTGACACCTTTTGAAGCTCGTCATATTTTTCACACCTTTTGAAGCTCTTCATATTTTTCACACGTTTTCAGGCTCTTCATGTTTTTCAACACAGCGTCATGCTCCTCTTATTTTTCAGACCGTTTAATCCTCCTCATGTATTTCACACCTTTTGAATCTCTTCATATTTTTCACACGTTTTCAGGCTCTTCATCGTTTTCAACACCGCTTCATGCTCCTCCTATTTTTCAGACCGTTTCATGCTCATCTCATTTTTGACACCTTTTGAAGCTCTTCATATTTGTCACACCTTTTGAAGCGCTTCATATTTTTCATATTTTTGAAGTTCTTCATATTTTCATACGTTTTCAGACTCTTCATGTGTTTCAACACCGCTTCATGCTCCTGCTATTGTTCAGACCGTTTCATGCTCCTCATATTTTTGACACGTTTTGAGGCTTTTCTATTTTTCACACCTTTTCAGCTCTTCATGTTTTTGAACACCGCTTCATCCTCCTTCTATTTTTCAGACCATTTCATGATCCTCATATTTTTGACACCATTTGAAGCTCTTCTAATTTTTCACACCTTTTCAGGCACTTCATGTTTTTGAACACCGCTTCATGCTCCTCCTATTTTTCAGACCGTTTCATGCTCCTCATATTTTTGACACCTTTTGAAGCTCTTCATATTTTTCACACCTTTTCATTCTGTTCATGATTTTCAACAGCATTTCATGCTCCTCCTTTTTTTCAGACCGTTTCATGCTCATCTCATTTTTGACACCTTTTCATGCTCTCATATTTTTCAAACCTTTTGAAGCTCTTCATATTTTTCACATTTTTGAAGCTCTTCATATATTTCACACCTTTACAGGCTTTTCTTTTTTTTTTCAACACCACTTCATGCTCCTCCTATTTTTCAGACCGTTTCATGCTCATCTCATTTTTGACACCTTTTGAAGCTCTTCATATTTTTCACAACTTTGAAGCTCTTCATATTTTTCTAACCTTTTCAGGCTCTTCACTTTTTTGAACAACGCTTCATGCTCCTCGTATTTTTCAGACCATTTCATGCTCCTCGTATTTTTGACACCTTTTGAAGCTCCTCATATTTTTCACACCTTTTGAAGCTCTTCATATATTTCATACCTTTTCAGGCTCTTCATGATTTTCAACACCGCTTCATGCTCCTCCTATTTTTCAGACCGTTTCATGCTCATCTCATTTTTGACACCATTTGAAGCTCTTCATATTTTTCACACCTTTTGAAGCTGTTCTTATTTTTCATATTTTTGAAGCTCTTCATATTTTCACACGTTTTCAGACTCTTCATGTTTTTCAACACCGCTTCATGCTCCTGCTATTTTTCAGACCGTTTCATCCTCCTCATATTTTTGACAGGTTTTGAGGCTTTTCATATTTTTAACACCCATTCAGGTTCTTCATGTTTTTGAACACCGTTTCATAATCTTCCTATTTTTCAGACCGTTTCATGCTCCTCATATTTTTGACACCTTTTTAAGCTCTTCATATTTTTCACACCTTTTCAGGCTCTTCATGTTTTTGAACACCGCTTCATGCTTCTTATATTTTTCAGACCGTTTTATGCTCCTCATGTTTTTTACACCTTTTGAAGCTCTTCATATTTTTCACACCTTTTGAAGCTCTTCACATTTTTCACACGTTTTCAGGCTCTTCATGTTTTTCAACACCTCCTCATGCTGCTCCTATTTTTCAGACCGTTTCATGTTCCTCATATTTATGACACCTTTAGAAGCTCTTCTTATTTTTCACACTTTTTCAGGCTCTTCATGTTTTCAACACAGCTTCATGCTCCTCCTATTTTTCAGAACGTTTCATTCTCCTCATATTTTTGACACCTTTTAAAGCTCTTCATATTTTTCACACCTATTCAGGCTCGTCATGTTTTTGAACACCGCTTCATGCGCCTCCTATTTTTCAGACCGTTTCATACTCCTCATATTTTTGACAGATTTTGAAGCTTTTCATATTTTTCACACCTTTTCAGGCTCTTCAAGTTTTTCAACACCACTTCATGGTCCTCCTTTTTGCAGACCTTTTCATGCTCCTCATATTTCTGACACCTTTTGATGATCCTCATATTTTTCACACCTTTTCAGTCTCTTCTTTTTTTCAACACCACTTCATGGTCCTCCTATTTTTCAAACCGTTTCATGCTCATCTCATTTTTGACACCTTTAGGAGCTTTTCATATTTTTCACAAATTTTCAGGCTCTTCATGTTTTTGAACACCGCTTCATGCTCCTCCTATTTTTGAGACCGTTTCATGCTCCTCATATTTTTGACACCTTTTGAAGCTCTTCATACTTTTCACATTTTTGAAGATCTTCATATTTTTCACACGATTTCAGACTCTTCCTGTTTTTCAACACCGCTTCATGCTCCTGCTATTTATCATACCGTTTCATACTTCTCATATTTTTGACACGTTTTGAGGCTCTTCATATTTTTCACACCTTTTCAGGCTCTTCATGTTTTTGAACACCGCTTCATCCTCCTCCTATTTTTCAGACCGTTTCATGCTCCTCATATTTTTCACACATTTTGAAGCTGTTCATATTTTTCACACCTTTTCAGGCTCTTCATGTTTTTCAACACCGCTTCATGCTCCTCCTATTTTTAAGACCGTTTCATGCTCCTCACGTATTACACACCTTTTGAAGCTCTTCACATTTTTCACACCTTCTCAGGCTCTTCATGTTTCTCAACACCGCTTCATGCTTCTCCTATTTTTCAGACCATTTCATGCGCCTCATATTTTTGACACCTTTTGAAGCTCTTCATATTTTTCACACCTTTTCAGGCTCTTCATGTTTTTCAACACCGTTTCATAATCCTCCTATTTTTCAGACCTTTTCATGCTCCTCATAATTTGACACCTTTTGAAGCTCTTCATATTTTTCACACCTTTTCAGGCTCTTCATATTTTTCAACAACGATTCATGATCCTCCTATTTTTCAGAAGGTTTCATGCTTTTCATATTTTTGACACCTTTTGAAGCTCTTCATATTTTTCACACTTTTCATGCTCTTCATGTTTTTCAACACCACTTCATGCTACTCTTATTTTTCAGACTGTGTCATGCTCCTCATATTTTTGACACGTTTAGAAGCTCTTCATATTTTTCACACTTTTCAGGCTCTTCATGTTTTTCAACACCGCTTCATGCTCCTCCTAATTTTCAGACCGTTTCAAGCTCTTCTCATTTTTGACACCTTTTGAAGCTCTTCATATTTTTCAAACCTTTTGAATCTCTTCATATTTTTCACATTTTTGAAGCTTTTCATATTCTTCACACGATTTCAGACTCTTCCTGTTTTCAACACCGCTTCATGCTCCTGCTATTTATCATACCGTTTCATACTTCTCATATTTTTGACACGTTTTGAGGCTCTTCATATTTTCCACAGCTTTTCAGGCTCTTCATGTTTTTGAACACCGTTTCATAATCCTCCTATTTTTCAGACCGTTTCATGCTCCTCATATTTTTGACACGTTTTGAAGCTCTTCATATTTTTCACACCTTCTCAGGCTCTTCATGGTTTTCAACTCCGCTTCATGCTCCTCCTATTTTTCAGACCGTATCAAGTTCCTCATAGTTTTCACACCTTTTGAAGCTCTTCATACTTTTCATAATTTGAAGATCTTCATATTTTTCACACGATTTCAGACTCTTCCTATTTTTAAACACCGCTTCATTCTCCTGCTATTTATCATACCGTTTCATACTTCTCACATTTTTGACACGTTTTGAGGCTCTTCATATTTTTCACACCTTTTCATTCTCTGCATGTTTTTGAACACTGCTTCATGCTCCTCATGTATTTCTCACCTTTTGAAGCTCTTCATATTTTGCACACCTTTTCAGGCTCTTCATGTTGTTGAACACCGCTTCATCCTCCTCCTATTTTTAAGAGGGTTTCATGCTCGTCATATTTTTGACACATTTTGAAGCTCTTCATATTTTTCACACCTTTTGAAGCTGTTCATATATTTCACACCTTTTCAGGCTCTTCATGTTTTTCAACACCACTTCATGCTCCTCCTAATTTTCAGACCCTTTCATGCTAATCTAATTTTTGACACCTTTTGAAGCTCTTCATATTTTTCACACCTTTTGAAGCTCTTCATATTTTTCACACCTTTTCAGGCTGTGCATGTTTTGAACATCGCTTGTGCTCGTCCTATTTTCAGACCGTTTCATGCTCCTCAAATTTTTGACACCTTTTGAAGCTCTTCATATTTTTCACACCTTTTCAGGCTCTTCATGTTTTTCAACACCACTTCATGAACCTCCTATTTTTCGGACCGATTCATGCACCTCATATTTTTGACACATTTTGAAGCTCTTCATATTTTTCACACCTTTTCAGGCTCTTCATGGTTTTCAACACCACTTCATGCTCCTCGTATTTTTCAGACCGTTTCATGCTCCTCATATTTTTGACACCTTTTGAAGCTCTGCATATTTTTCACACCTTTTCAGGCTCTTCATGATTTTCAACACCACTTCATTCTCCTATTTTTCAGACCGTTTCATGCTCATCTCATTTTTGACATCTTTTGAAGCTCTTCATATTTTTTACACCTTTTGAAGCTCTTCATAATTTTCATATTTTTGAAGCTCTTCATATTTTTCACACATTTTCAGGTTCTTCATGTTTTTCAACACTACTTCAGGCTCCTCCTATTTTTCAGACCCTTTCATGCTAATCTAATTTTTGACACTTTTTGAAGCTCTTCATATTTTTCACAGCTTTTCAGTCTCTGCATGTTTTTGAACACCGCTTCATTATCCTCCTATTTTATGAGGGTTTCATGCTCGTCATATTTTTGACATATTTTGAAGCTCTTCATAATTTTCACACCTTTACAGGCTCTTCATGTTTTTGAACACCGCTTCATGCTCGTCCTATTTTTCAAACCGTTTCATGCTCCTCATATTTTTGACACCTTTTGAAGCTCTTCACATTTTTCACACCTGTTCAGGCTCTTCATTTTTTTCAACATCACTTCATGCTCCTCCTATTTTTCAGACCATTTCATGCAGATCTCCTTTTTGACAACTTTTGAAGCTCTTCATATTTTTCAAACCTTTTGAAGCTCTTCATATTTTTCACACGTTTTCAGGCTCTCCATGTTTTTCAACACCGCTTCATGCTCCTCCTATTTTTCAGACCGTTTCATGCTCCTCATATTTTTGACACCTTTTGAAGCTCTATATATTTTTCACACCTTTTCAGGCTCTTCATGTTTTTCAACACCGCTTCATGCTCCTTCTATTTTTCAGAATGTTTCATGCTCCTCATATTTTTGACACCTTTTGAAGCTCTTCATATTTTTCACACCTTTTCAGGCTCTTCTTGTTTTTGAACAACGCTTCATGCTCCTCCTATTTTTGAGACCGTATCATGCTCCACATACTTTTGACACCTTTTGAAGCTTTCCATATTTTTCACACCTTTTCATTCTCTTCATGTTTTTCAACACCACTTCATGCTCCTCCTATTTTTCAACCGTTTCATGCTCATGTAATTTTTGACACCTTTTGAAGCTCGTCATATTTTTCACACCTTTTGAAGCTCTTCATATTTTTCACACGTTTTCAGGCTCTTCATGTTTTTCAACACAGCTTCATGCTCCTGCTATTTTTCAGACCGTTTAATCCTCCTCATGTATTTCACAACTTTTGAGTCTCTTCATATTTTTCACACATTTTCAGGCACTTCATGTTTTTGAACACCGCTTCATGCTCCTCCTATTTTTCAGACCGTTTCATGCTCATCTCATTTTTGACACCTTTTGAAGCTCTTCATATTTGTCACACCTTTTGAAGCTCTTCATATTTTTCATATTTTTGAAGCTCTTCATATTTTCACACGTTTTCAGACTCTTCATGTGTTTCAACACCGCTTCATGCTCCTGCTATTGTTTAGACCGTTTCATGCTCCTCCTATTTTTCAGACCGTTACATGCTCCTCATATTTTTGACACCTTTTGAAGCTCTTCATATTTTTCACACCTTTTCAAGCTCTTCAAGATTTTGAACACCACTTCATCCTCCTCCTGTTTTTAAGACCGTTTCATGCTCCTCATATTTTTGATACCTTTTGAAGCTCTTCATACTTTTCACATTTTTGAAGATCTTCATATTTTTCGCACGATTTCAGACTCTTCCTGTTTTTCAAAACCGCTTCGTGCTCCTGATATATATCATACCGTTTCATACTTCTCATATTTTTGACACGTTTTGAAGCTCTTCATATTTTTCACACCTTTAAGGCTCTTCATGTTTTTGAACACCATTTCATAATCCTCCTATTTTTCAGACGGTTTCATGCTCCTCATATTTTTGACACATTTTAAAGCTCTTCATATTTTTCCACCTTTTCAGGCTCTTCAAGATTTTGAACACCACTTCATCCTCCTCCTGTTTTTAAGACCGTTTCATGCTCCTCATATTTTTGACACCATTTGAAGCTCTTCATACTTTTCACATTTTTGAAGATCTTCATATTTTTCACACGATTTCAGACTCTTCCTGTTTTTCAACACCGCTTCATGCTCCTGCTATTTATCATACCGTTTCACACTTCTCATATTTTTGACACGTTTTGAGGCTCTTCATATTTTTCACACCTTTTCAGGCTCTTCATGTTTTTGAACACCACTTCATGCTCCTCCTATTTTTCAGACCGTGTCATGCTGCTCATATTTTTGACACCTTTAGAAGCTCTTCATATTTTTCACACCTTTTCAGGCTCTTCATGTTTTTGAAGACCACTTCATGCTCCTCCTATTTTTCAACCGTTTCATGCTCATGTAATTTTTGACACCTTTTGAAGCTCGTCATATTTTTCACACCTTTTGAAGCTCTTCATATTTTTCACACGTCTTCAGGCTCTTCATGTTTTTCAACACAGCGTCATGCTCCTCTTATTTTTCAGACCGTTTAATCCTCCTCATGTATTTCACACCTTTTGAATCTCTTCATATTTTTCACACGTTTTCAGGCTCTTCATCGTTTTCAACACCGCTTCATGCTCCTCCTATTTTTCAGACCGTTTCATGCTCATCTCATTTTTGACACCTTTTGAAGCTCTTCATATTTGTCACACCTTTTGAAGCGCTTCATATTTTTCATATTTATGAAGTTCTTCATATTTTCATACGTTTTCAGACTCTTCATGTGTTTCAACACCGCTTCATGCTCCTGCTATTGTTCAGACCGTTTCATGCTCCTCATATTTTTGACACGTTTTGAGGCTTTTCTATTTTTCACACCTTTTCAGCTCTTCATGTTTTTGAACACCGCTTCATCCTCCTTCTATTTTTCAGACCATTTCATGATCCTCATATTTTTGACACCATTTGAAGCTCTTCTAATTTTTCACACCTTTTCAGGCACTTCATGTTTTTGAACACCGCTTCATGCTCCTCCTATTTTTCAGACCGTTTCATGCTCCTCATATTTTTGACACCTTTTGAAGCTCTTCATATTTTTCACACCTTTTCATTCTGTTCATGATTTTCAACAGCATTTCATGCTCCTCCTTTTTTTCAGACCGTTTCATGCTCATCTCATTTTTGACACCTTTTCATGCTCTCATATTTTTCAAACCTTTTGAATCTCTTCATATTTTTCACATTTTTGAAGCTCTTCATATATTTCACACCTTTACAGGCTTTTCTTTTTTTTTCAACACCACTTCATGCTCCTCCTATTTTTCAGACCGTTTCATGCTCATCTCATTTTTGACACCTTTTGAAGCTCTTCATATTTTTCACAACTTTGAAGCTCTTCATATTTTTCTAACCTTTTCAGGCTCTTCACTTTTTTGAACAACGCTTCATGCTCCTCGTATTTTTCAGACCATTTCATGCTCCTCGTATTTTTGACACCTTTTGAAGCTCCTCATATTTTTCACACCTTTTGAAGCTCTTCATATATTTCATACCTTTTCAGGCTCTTCATGATTTTCAACACCGCTTCATGCTCCTCCTATTTTTCAGACCGTTTCATGCTCATCTCATTTTTGACACCATTTGAAGCTCTTCATATTTTTCACACCTTTTGAAGCTGTTCTTATTTTTCATATTTTTGAAGCTCTTCATATTTTCACACGTTTGCAGACTCTTCATGTTTTTCAACACCGCTTCATGCTCCTGCTATTTTTCAGACCGTTTCATCCTCCTCATATTTTTGACAGGTTTTGAGGCTTTTCATATTTTTAACACCCATTCAGGTTCTTCATGTTTTTGAACACTGTTTCATAATCTTCCTATTTTTCAGACCGTTTCATGCTCCTCATATTTTTGACACCTTTTTAAGCTCTTCATATTTTTCACACCTTTTCAGGCTCTTCATGTTTTTGAACACCGCTTCATGCTTCTTATATTTTTCAGACCGTTTCATGCTCCTCATGTTTTTTACACCTTTTGAAGCTCTTCATATTTTTCACACCTTTTGAAGCTCTTCACATTTTTCACACGTTTTCAGGCTCTTCATGTTTTTCAACACCCCCTCATGCTGCTCCTATTTTTCAGACCGTTTCATGCTCCTCATATTTATGACACCTTTAGAAGCTCTTCTTATTTTTCACACTTTTTCAGGCTCTTCATGTTTTCAACACAGCTTCATGCTCCTCCTATTTTTCAGAACGTTTCATTCTCCTCATATTTTTGACACCTTTTAAAGCTCTTCATATTTTTCACACCTATTCAGGCTCGTCATGTTTTTGAACACCGCTTCATGCGCCTCCTATTTTTCAGACCGTTTCATACTCCTCATATTTTTGACAGATTTTGAAGCTTTTCATATTTTTCACACCTTTTCAGGCTCTTCAAGTTTTTCAACACCACTTCATGGTCCTCCTTTTTGCAGACCTTTTCATGCTCCTCATATTTCTGACACCTTTTGATGATCCTCATATTTTTCACACCTTTTCAGTCTCTTCTTTTTTTCAACACCACTTCATGGTCCTCCTATTTTTCAAACCGTTTCATGCTCATCTCATTTTTGACACCTTTAGGAGCTTTTCATATTTTTCACAACTTTTCAGGCTCTTCATGTTTTTGAACACCGCTTCATGCTCCTCCTATTTTTGAGACCGTTTCATGCTCCTCATATTTTTGACACCTTTTGAAGCTCTTCATACTTTTCACATTTTTGAAGATCTTCATATTTTTCACACGATTTCAGACTCTTCCTGTTTTTCAACACCGCTTCATGCTCCTGCTATTTATCATACCGTTTCATACTTCTCATATTTTTGACACGTTTTGAGGCTCTTCATATTTTTCACACCTTTTCAGGCTCTTCATGTTTTTGAACACCGCTTCATCCTCCTCCTATTTTTCAGACCGTTTCATGCTCCTCATATTTTTCACACATTTTGAAGCTGTTCATATTTTTCACACCTTTTCAGGCTCTTCATGTTTTTCAACACCGCTTCATGCTCCTCCTATTTTTAAGACCGTTTCATGCTCCTCACGTATTACACACCTTTTGAAGCTCTTCACATTTTTCACACCTTCTCAGGCTCTTCATGTTTCTCAACACCGCTTCATGCTTCTCCTATTTTTCAGACCATTTCATGCGCCTCATATTTTTGACACCTTTTGAAGCTCTTCATATTTTTCACACCTTTTCAGCCTCTTCATGTTTTTCAAAACCGTTTCATAATCCTCCTATTTTTCAGACCTTTTCATGCTCCTCATAATTTGACACCTTTTGAAGCTCTTCATATTTTTCACACCTTTTCAGGCTCTTCATATTTTTCAACAACGATTCATGATCCTCCTATTTTTCAGAAGGTTTCATGCTTTTCATATTTTTGACACCTTTTGAAGCTCTTCATATTTTTCACACTTTTCATGCTCTTCATGTTTTTCAACACCACTTCATGCTACTCTTATTTTTCAGACTGTGTCATGCTCCTCATATTTTTGACACGTTTAGAAGCTCTTCATATTTTTCACACTTTTCAGGCTCTTCATGTTTTTCAACACCGCTTCATGCTCCTCCTAATTTTCAGACCGTTTCAAGCTCTTCTCATTTTTGACACCTTTTGAAGCTCTTCATATTTTTCAAACCTTGTGAATCTCTTCATATTTTTCACATTTTTGAAGCTTTTCATATTCTTCACACGATTTCAGACTCTTCCTGTTTTCAACACCGCTTCATGCTCCTGCTATTTATCATACCGTTTCATACTTCTCATATTTTTGACACGTTTTGAGGCTCTTCATATTTTCCACAGCTTTTCAGGCTCTTCATGTTTTTGAACACCGTTTCATAATCCTCCTATTTTTCAGACCGTTTCATGCTCCTCATATTTTTGACACGTTTTGAAGCTCTTCATATTTTTCACACCTTCTCAGGCTCTTCATGGTTTTCAACTCCGCTTCATGCTCCTCCTATTTTTCAGACCGTATCAAGTTCCTCATAGTTTTCACACCTTTTGAAGCTCTTCATACTTTTCATAATTTGAAGATCTTCATATTTTTCGCACGATTTCAGACTCTTCCTATTTTTAAACACCGCTTCATTCTCCTGCTATTTATCATACCGTTTCATACTTCTCACATTTTTGACACGTTTTGAGGCTCTTCATATTTTTCACACCTTTTCAGTCTCTGCATGTTTTTGAACACTGCTTCATGCTCCTCATGTATTTCTCACCTTTTGAAGCTCTTCATATTTTGCACACCTTTTCAGGCTCTTCATGTTGTTGAACACCGCTTCATCCTCCTCCTATTTTTAAGAGGGTTTCATGCTCGTCATATTTTTGACACATTTTGAAGCTCTTCATATTTTTCACACCTTTTGAAGCTGTTCATATATTTCACACCTTTTCAGGCTCTTCATGTTTTTCAACACCACTTCATGCTCCTCCTAATTTTCAGACCCTTTCATGCTAATCTAATTTTTGACACCTTTTGAAGCTCTTCATATTTTTCACACCTTTTGAAGCTCTTCATATTTTTCACACCTTTTCAGGCTGTGCATGTTTTGAACATCGCTTGTGCTTGTCCTATTTTCAGACCGTTTCATGCTCCTCAAATTTTTGACACCTTTTGAAGCTCTTCATATTTTTCACACCTTTTCAGGCTCTTCATGTTTTTCAACACCACTTCATGAACCTCCTATTTTTCGGACCGATTCATGCACCTCATATTTTTGACACATTTTGAAGCTCTTCATATTTTTCACACCTTTTCAGGCTCTTCATGGTTTTCAACACCACTTCATGCTCCTCGTATTTTTCAGACCGTTTCATGCTCCTCATATTTTTGACACCTTTTGAAGCTCTGCATATTTTTCACACCTTTTCAGGCTCTTCATGATTTTCAACACCACTTCATTCTCCTATTTTTCAGACCGTTTCATGCTCATCTCATTTTTGACATCTTTTGAAGCTCTTCATATTTTTTACACCTTTTGAAGCTCTTCATAATTTTCATATTTTTGAAGCTCTTCATATTTTTCACACATTTTCAGGTTCTTCATGTTTTTCAACACTACTTCAGGCTCCTCCTATTTTTCAGACCCTTTCATGCTAATCTAATTTTTGACACTTTTTGAAGCTCTTCATATTTTTCACAGCTTTTCAGTCTCTGCATGTTTTTGAACACCGCTTCATCCTCCTCCTATTTTTAAGAGGGTTTCATGCTCGTCATATTTTTGACATATTTTGAAGCTCTTCATAATTTTCACACCTTTTCAGGCTCTTCATGTTTTTGAACACCGCTTCATGCTCGTCCTATTTTTCAAACCGTTTCATGCTCCTCATATTTTTGACACCTTTTGAAGCTCTTCACATTTTTCACACCTGTTCAGGCTCTTCATTTTTTTCAACATCACTTCATGCTCCTCCTATTTTTCAGACCATTTCATGCAGATCTCCTTTTTGACACCTTTTGAAGCTCTTCATATTTTTCAAACCTTTTGAAGCTCTTCATATTTTTCACACGTTTTCAGGCTCTCCATGTTTTTCAACACCGCTTCATGCTCCTCCTATTTTTCAGACCGTTTCATGCTCCTCATATTTTTGACACCTTTTGAAGCTCTATATATTTTTCACACCTTTTCAGGCTCTTCATGTTTTTCAACACCGCTTCATGCTCCTTCTATTTTTCAGAATGTTTCATGCTCCTCATATTTTTGACACCTTTTGAAGCTCTTCATATTTTTCACACCTTTTCAGGCTCTTCTTGTTTTTGAACAACGCTTCATGCTCCTCCTATTTTTGAGACCGTATCATGCTCCACATACTTTTGACACCTTTTGAAGCTTTCCATATTTTTCACACCTTTTCATTCTCTTCATGTTTTTCAACACCACTTCATGCTCCTCCTATTTTTCAACCGTTTCATGCTCATGTAATTTTTGACACCTTTTGAAGCTCGTCATATTTTTCACACCTTTTGAAGCTCTTCATATTTTTCACACGTTTTCAGGCTCTTCATGTTTTTCAACACAGCTTCATGCTCCTGCTATTTTTCAGACCGTTTAATCCTCCTCATGTATTTCACAACTTTTGAGTCTCTTCATATTTTTCACACATTTTCAGGCACTTCATGTTTTTGAACACCGCTTCATGCTCCTCCTATTTTTCAGACCGTTTCATGCTCATCTCATTTTTGACACCTTTTGAAGCTCTTCATATTTGTCACACCTTTTGAAGCTCTTCATATTTTTCATATTTTTGAAGCTCTTCATATTTTCACACGTTTTCAGACTCTTCATGTGTTTCAACACCGCTTCATGCTCC
The DNA here is from genome assembly GCF_033118175.1 of Dama dama. Taxonomy (NCBI): domain Eukaryota; kingdom Metazoa; phylum Chordata; class Mammalia; order Artiodactyla; family Cervidae; genus Dama; species Dama dama. Next base: position 1,630,474 of record NW_026871011.1, on the reverse strand, counting down.
TGCTATTGTTTAGACCGTTTCATGCTCCTCCTATTTTTCAGACCGTTTCATGCTCCTCATATTTTTGACACCTTTTGAAGCTCTTCATATTTTTCACACCTTTTCAAGCTCTTCAAGATTTTGAACACCACTTCATCCTCCTCCTGTTTTTAAGACCGTTTCATGCTCCTCATATTTTTGACACCTTTTGAAGCTCTTCATACTTTTCACATTTTTGAAGATCTTCATATTTTTCGCACGATTTCAGACTCTTCCTGTTTTTCAAAACCGCTTCGTGCTCCTGATATTTATCATACCGTTTCATACTTCTCATATTTTTGACACGTTTTGAAGCTCTTCATATTTTTCACACCTTTAAGGCTCTTCATGTTTTTGAACACCGTTTCATAATCCTCCTATTTTTCAGACGGTTTCATGCTCCTCATATTTTTGACACCTTTTAAAGCTCTTCATATTTTTCCACCTTTTCAGGCTCTTCAAGATTTTGAACACCACTTCATCCTCCTCCTGTTTTTAAGACCGTTTCATGCTCCTCATATTTTTGACACCTTTTGAAGCTCTTCATACTTTTCACATTTTTGAAGATCTTCATATTTTTCACACGATTTCAGACTCTTCCTGTTTTTCAACACCGCTTCATGCTCCTGCTATTTATCATACCGTTTCACACTTCTCATATTTTTGACACGTTTTGAGGCTCTTCATATTTTTCACACCTTTTCAGGCTCTTCATGTTTTTGAACACCACTTCATGCTCCTCCTATTTTTCAGACCGTGTCATGCTGCTCATATTTTTGACACCTTTAGAAGCTCTTCATATTTTTCACTCCTTTTCAGGCTCTTCATGTTTTTCAACACCGATTCATGATCCTCCTATTTTTCAGAAGGTTTCATGCTCCTCATATTTTTGACACCTTTTGAAGCTCTTCATATTTTTCACACTTTTCAGGCTCTTCATGTTTTTGAACACCACTTCATGCTCCTCCTATTTTTCAGACCGTGTCATGCTGCTCATATTTTTGACACCTTTAGAAGCTCTTCATATTTTTCACACCTTTTCAGGCTCTTCATGTTTTTCAACACCGATTCATGATCCTCCTATTTTTCAGAAGGTTTCATGCTCCTCATATTTTTGACACCTTTTGAAGCTCTTCATATTTTTCACACTTTTCAGGCTCTTCTTGTTTTTCAACACCACTTCATGCTCCTCCTATTTTTCAGACCGTGTCATGCTGCTCATATTTTTGACACCTTTAGAAGCTCTTCATATTTTTCACTCCTTTTCAGGCTCTTCATGTTTTTCAACACCGATTCATGATCCTCCTATTTTTCAGAAGGTTTCATGCTCCTCATATTTTTGACTCCTTTTGAAGCTCTTCGTATTTTTCACACGTTTTCAGGCCCTTCATGTTTTTGAACACCGCTTCATGCTCCTCCTATTTTTCAGACGGTTTCAGGCTGCTCGTATTTTTCAGACCGTTTCATGCTCCTCATATTTTTGACAATTTTATAAGCTCTTCATATTTTTAACACTTTTTCAGGCTCTTCATGTTTTTGAACACCGCTTCATGCTCCTCCTATTTTTCAAACCTTTTGAAGCTCTTCATATTTTTCACACTTTTTCAGGCTCTTCATGTTTTGAACACCGCTTCATGCTCCTCCTATTTTTCAAACCTTTTGAAGCTCTTCATATTTTTCACACTTTTTCAGGCTCTTCATGTTTTGAACACCGCTTCATGCTCCTCCTATTTTTCAGACCGTTTCATGCTCCTCAGGTATTTCACACCTTTTGAAGCTCTTCATATTTTTCACACTTTTTCAGGCTCTTCATGTTTTGAACAACACTTCATGCTCCTCCTATTTTTCAGACCGTGTCATGCTGCTCATATTTTTGACACCTTTTGAAGCTCTTCATATTTTTCACACCTTTTCAGGCTGTACATGTTTTTGAAGATCACTTCATGCTCCTCATCTTTTTCAGACCGTTTCATGCTCCTGATATTTTTCACACCGTTTGAAGCTCTTCATATTTTTCACACGTTTTCAGACTCTTCATGTTTTTGATCACCGTTTCATGCTCCTCCTATTTTTCAGACCGTTTCATGCTCCTCATATTTTTGACACCTTTTGAAGCTCTTCACAGTTATCACAGCTTTTCAGGCTCTTCATGTTTTTCAACACCGCTTCATGATCCTCTTATATTTCAGACCGTTTCATGCTCCTCATATTTTTGACACCTTTTGAAGCTCTTCATATTTTTCACACGTTTTCAGGCCCTTCATGTTTTTGAACACCGCTTCATGCTCCTCCTATTTTTCAGACGTTTTCAGGCTGCTCGTATTTTTCAGACCGTTTCATGCTCCTCATATTTTTGACAATTTTATAAGCTCTTTATATTTTTCACACTTTTTCAGGCTCTTCATGTTTTTCAACACCGCTTCATGCTCCTCCTATTTTTCAAACCTTTTGAAGCTCTTAATGTTTTTCACACCTTATCAGCCTCTTCATGTTTTTGAACATCTCTCCATGCTACTCATATTTTTGACAATTTTATAAGCTCTTCATATTTATCACACTTTTTCAGGCTCTTCATGTTTCTGAACACCGCTTCATCCTCCTCCTATTTTTCAAACCTTTTGAAGCTCTTCATATTTTTCACACATTTTCAGGCTCTTCATGTTTTGAACACCGCTTCATGCTCCTCCTATTTTTCAGACCGTTTCATGCTCCTCAGGTATTTCACACCTTTTGAAGCTCTTCATATTTTTCACACCTTTTCAGGCTCTTCACGTTTTTGAACAACACTTCATGCTCCTCCTACTTTTCAGACTGTTTCATGCTCATCTCATTTTTTACACCTTTTCAGGGTCTTCATATTTTTCAAACTTTTGAAGATCTTCATATTTTTCACACTTTTTCAAGCTGTTCATTTTTTGAACACTGCTTCATGCTCCTCCTATTTTTCAGACCGTTTCATTCTCCTCATGTTTTTCACACCTTTTGAACCTCTTCATATTTTTCACACCTTTTCAGGCTTTTCATGTATTTGAACACCGCTTCATGCTCCTCACATTTCTCACACCTTTTGAAGCTCTTCATATTTTTCTCACCTTTTCAGGCTCCTCATGTTTTTGAACACGGCTTCATGCTCCTCATATTTTTCAGACCGTTTCATGCTCCTCATGTATTTCAAACCTTTGAAGCTTTTCATATTTTTCACACATTTTCAGGCTCTTCATGTTTTTGAACACCATTTCATGCTCCTCCTATTTTTCAGACCGTTTCATGCTTTTCATATTTTGACATCTTTTGAAGCTCTTCATATTTTTCACACCTTTTGAAGCTCCTCATATATTTCACACCTTTTGAAGCTCTTCATATTTTTCACACATTTTCAGGCTCTTCATGTTTTTGAACACCACTTCATGCTCCTCCTATTTTTCAGAGAGTTTCATGCTCCTCATGTATTTCACACCTTTTGAAGCTCTTCATATTTTTCACACCTTTTCAGGCTGTTCATGTTTTTCCACATCACTTCATGCTTCTCCTATTTTTCAGACCGTTTCATGCTCCTCATGTATATCACACCTTTGAAGCTTTTCATATTTTTCACACCTTTTCAGGCTCTTCATGTTTTTGAACACCATTTAATGCTCCTCCTATTTTTCAGACAGTTTCATGCTCTTCATATTTTTGACACCTTTTGAAGCTCTTCATATTTTTCACACCTTTTCAGGCTCTTCATATATTTCACACCTTTTCAGGCTCTTCATGTTTTTGAACACCTTTTCATGCTCCCCCTATTTTTCAGACCGTTTCATGCTCTTCATATTTTTGACAACTTTTGAAGCTCTCCATATTTTTCACACCTTTTGAAGCTCTTCATATATTTCACACCTTTTCAGGCTCTTCATATTTTTAAACACCGCTTCATGCTCCTCCTATTTTTCAGACCGTTTCAGGCTCTTCATATTTTTTTTACACCTTTTGAAGCTCTGCATATTTTTCACACCTTTTCAGGCTCTTCAGGTTTTTCAACACCACTTAATGTTCCTGCTATTTTTCAGACCGTTTAATGCTCCTCATGTAGTTCAAACCTTTTGAAGCTCTTCATATTTTTCACACCTTTTCAGGCTATTCATGTTTTTGAACACCGTTTCATGCTCCTCCTATTTTTCAGACGGTTTCATGCTCTTCATATTTTAGACAACTTTTGAAGCTCGTCATATTTTTCACACCTTTTCAGGCTCTTCATATTTTTGAACATCGCTTCATGCTCCTTTATTTTTCAGACAATTTCTTGCTCCTCATATTTTTAAAACCTTTTGAAGCTCTTCAGATTTTTCGCACCTTTTCAGGCACTTCATGTTTTTGAACACCGCTTCATGCTCCTCCTATATTTCAGACCGTTTCATGCTCCTCATATATTTGACACCTTTTGAAGCTCTTCATATTTTTCACAACTTTTCAGGCTCTTCATATTTTTGAACACCGCTTCATGCTCCTCCTATATTTCAGACCGTTTCATGCTCCTCAGGTATTTCACACCTTTTGAAGCTCTTCATATTTTTCACACCTTTTCATGTTCTTCATGTTTTTGAACACCGCTTCTTCTTTCTCCTATTTTTAAGACCGTTTCATGCTCCTCATATTTTTGACACCTTTTGAAGCTCTTCATATTTTGCACACCTTTTCAGGCTCTTCATGTTTTTCACAAGCACTTCACGCTCCTCCTATTTTTCAGAACGTATCATGCTCCTCATATTTTTGACACCTTTTGAAGCTCTTCATATTTTTCACACCTTTTGAAGCTCTTCTTATATTTCACACCTTTTCAGGCTCTTCATGTTTTTGAACAAAACTTCATGCTTCTCCTATTTGTCAGACCGTTTAATGCTCCTCATGTATTTCACACCTTTTGAAGCTCTTCATATTTTTCACACCTTTTCAGGCTTTTCATGTTTTTGAACAGCGCTTCATGCTCCTCCTATTTTTCAGAAGGTTTCATGCTCATCTCACTTTTGACACCTTTTGAAGCTCTTCATGTTTTTCACACCTTTTCAGGCTCTTCATGTTTTTCAACACCGCTACATGATCCTCCTATTTTTCAGACCGTTTCCTGCTCCTCATATTTTTGACACCTTTTGAAGCTCTTCATATATTTCACACCGTTTCAGGCTCTTCATGTTTTTCAACACCGCTTCATGCTCCTCCTATTTTTCAGACCGTTTCATGATGCTCATATTTTTGACACCTTTTGAGGCTCTTCATATTTTTCACACCTTTTCAGGCTCTTCATGTTTTTGAACACTGTTTCAAGTTCCTCCTCTTTTTCACACCGTTTCATGCCCCTCATAATTTTGATCCCTTTTGAAGCTTTTCATATTTTTCACACCTTTTCTGGCTCTTCATTTTTTTGAACACAGTTTCATACTCCTCCTATTTTTCAGCCCAATTAATGCTCCTCATATTTTTCACAACTTTGGAAGCACTTCATATTTTTCACACCTCTTCAGGCTCTTCACTTTTATCAACACCGCTTCATGCTCCTCCTATTTTTCAGACCGTTTCATGCTCCTGATATTATTGACAACTTTTGAATCTCTTCATATTTTTCACACATTCTCAGAGTTTTCATGTTTTTCAAAACCGCTTCATGCTCCTCCTATTTTTCAGACCGTTTCATGCTCCTCATATTTTTCACATCTTTTAAAGCTCTTCATATTTTTCACACCTTTTCAGACCTTTCGTGTTTTTCAACATCACTTCATGCTCCTCCTATTTTTCAGACCGTTTCATGCTTCTCATATTTTTGACACCTTTTGAAGCTGTTCATATTTTTCCGACCTTTTCAGGCTCTTCATGTTTTTCAACACGGCTTCAGGCTCCTCCTATTTTTCAGAACGTTTCATGCTCCTCATAATTTTCACACCTTTTGAAGCTTTTCCTATATTTCACACGTTTTCAGGCTCTTCTTGTTTTTCAACACTTCTTCATGCTCCTCTTATTTTTCAGACCGTTTCATGCTCCTCATATTTTTCTCACCTTTTGAAGCTTTTCATATTTTTTAAACTTTTTCAGGCTCTTCATGTTTTTCAACACCGCTTCATGCTCCTCCTATGTTTCCGACCTTTTCATGCTCCTCATGTATTTCACACCTTTTGAAGCTCTTCATATTTTTCACATCTTTTCAGGTTCTTCATATTTTTTTACACTGTGTCCTGCTCCTCCAATTTTTCAGACCATTTCATGCTCGTCATATTTTTGACACCTTTTGAAGCTCTTCATATTTTTCACAAATTTTCAGGCTCTTCATGTTATTCAACATCCCTTCCTGATCCTCCTATTTTTCAGACCGTTTCATGCTCCTCATATTTTTGACACCTTTTGAAGCTCTTCATATTTTTCACTCCTTTTCAGGCTCTTTATGTTTTTCAACGCCGTATCATGCTCCTCCTATTTTTCAGACCGTTTCATGCTCCTCATATCTTTGACACCTTTTGAAGCTCTTCATAATTTTCACACCATTTCAGGCTCTTCAAGTTTTTGAAAACGGCTTCATGCTCCTCCTAATTTTCAGACCGTTTCTTGCTCCTCATATTTTTGACACCTTTTGAAGCTCTTCATATTTTTCTCACCTTTTCATGCTCTTCATATTTTTCACCCCTGTTCAGGCTCTTCATGTTTCTCAACACCGTTTCATGCTTCTCCTATTTTTCAGACCGTTTCATGCTCCCCATATTTTTGACAGCTTTTGAAGCTCTTCATATATTTCACACCTTTTCAGGCTCTTCATGTTTTTCAACACCGCTTAATGCTCCTCATATTATTCAGACCGTTTCATGCTCCTCATATTTTTGACACCTTTTGAAGCTCTTCCTATATTTCACACCTTTTCAGGCTCTTCATGTTTTTGAACACCACTTCATGCTCCTTCTACTTTTCAGACCGTTTCATGCTACTCATATTTTACACACCTTTTGAAGCTCTTCATTTTTTTCACACCTTTTCAAGCTCTTCATGTTTTTCAACACCGTTTCATATTCCTCCTATTTTTCAGACCGTTTCATCCTCCTCATATTTTTGACAGCTTCTGAAGCTCTTCATATATTTCACATCTTTTCCGGCTCTTCATGTTTTTCAACACCTCTTCATGCACCTCCTATATTTCAGACCGTTTCATTCTCCTCATAATTTTGACACCTTTGAAGCTCTTCATATTTTTCACACCTTTAAAGCTCTTCATATTTTTCACAACTTTTCAGTCTCTGCATTTTTTTGAACACCGCTTCATGCTCCTCCTATTTTTCAGACCGTTTCATGCTTCTCATGTATTTCACACCTTTTGAAGGTCTTCATATTTTTCACACCTTTTCAGGCTCTTCATGTTTTTGAACACCGCTTCATGCTCCTCCTATTTTTCAGACCGTTTCATGATCCTCATATTTTTGACACCTTTGAAGCTCTTCATATATTTCACACCTTTTCAGGCTCTTCATGTTTTTGAACACCGCTTCATGCTCCTCCTATTTTTCAGACCGTTTCATGCTCCTCATAATTTTCACACCTTTTAAAGCTCTTCTTATTTTTCACACCTTTTCATGTTCTTCATGTTTTTGAACACCGCTTCATCTTTCTCCTATATTTAAGACCGTTTCATGCTCCTCATATTTTTGACACTTTTTGAAGCTCTTCATATTTTGCACACCTTTTCAGGCTCTTCATGTTTTTCACAAGCACTTCACGCTCCTCCTATTTTTCAGAACGTATCATGCTCCTCATATTTTTGACACCTTTTGAAGCTCTTCATATTTTTCACACCTTTTGAAGCTCTTCTTATATTTCACACCTTTTCAGGCTCTTCATGTTTTTGAACAAAACTTCATGCTTCTCCTATTTGTCAGACCGTTTAATGCTCCTCATGTATTTCACACCTTTTGAAGCTCTTCATATTTTTCACACCTTTTCAGGCTTTTCATGTTTTTGAACAGCGTTTCATGCTCCTCCTATTTTTCAGAAGGTTTCATGCTCATCTCACTTTTGACACCTTTTGAAGCTCTTCATGTTTTTCACACCTTTTCAGGCTCTTCATGTTTTTCAACACCGCTACATGATCCTCCTATTTTTCAGACCGTTTCCTGCTCCTCATATTTTTGACACCTTTTGAAGCTCTTCATATATTTCACACCGTTTCAGGCTCTTCATGTTTTTCAACACCGCTTCATGCTCCTCCTATTTTTCAGACCGTTTCATGATGTTCATATTTTTGACACCTTTTGAGGCTCTTCATATTTTTCACACCTTTTCAGGCTCTTCATGTTTTTGAACACTGTTTCAAGTTCCTCCTCTTTTTCACACCGTTTCATGCCCCTCATAATTTTGATCCCTTTTGAAGCTTTTCATATTTTTCACACCTTTTCTGGCTCTTCATTTTTTTGAACACAGTTTCATACTCCTCCTATTTTTCAGCCCAATTAATGCTCCTCATATTTTTCACACCTTTGGAAGCACTTCATATTTTTCACACCTCTTCAGGCTCTTCACTTTTATCAACACCGCTTCATGCTCCTCTTATTTTTCAGACCGTTTCATGCTCCTGATATTATTGACAACTTTTGAATCTCTTCATATTTTTCACACATTCTCAGAGTTTTCATGTTTTTCAAAACCGCTTCATGCTCCTCCTATTTTTCAGACCATTTCATGCTCCTCATATTTTTCACATCTTTTAAAGCTCTTCATATTTTTCACACCTTTTCAGACCTTTCATGTTTTTCAACATCACTTCATGCTCCTCCTATTTTTCAGACCGTTTCATGCTTCTCATATTTTTGACACCTTTTGAAGCTGTTCATATTTTTCCGACCTTTTCAGGCTCTTCATGTTTTTCAACACGGCTTCAGGCTCCTCCTATTTTTCAGAACGTTTCATGCTCCTCATAATTTTCACACCTTTTGAAGCTTTTCCTATATTTCACACGTTTTCAGGCTCTTCTTGTTTTTCAACACTTCTTCATGCTCCTCTTATTTTTCAGACCGTTTCATGCTCCTCATATTTTTCTCACCTTTTGAAGCTATTCATATTTTTTAAACCTTTTCAGGCTCTTCATGTTTTTCAACACCGCTTCATGCTCCTCCTATGTTTCCGACCTTTTCATGCTCCTCATGTATTTCACACCTTTTGAAGCTCTTCATATTTTTCACATCTTTTCAGGTTCTTCATATTTTTTTACACTGTGTCCTGCTCGTCCAATTTTTCAGACCATTTCATGCTCGTCATATTTTTGACACCTTTTGAAGCTCTTCATATTTTTCACAAATTTTCAGGCTCTTCATGTTATTCAACATCCCTTCCTGATCCTCCTATTTTTCAGACCGTTTCATGCTCCTCATATTTTTGACACCTTTTGAAGCTCTTCATATTTTTCACTCCTTTTCAGGCTCTTTATGTTTTTCAACGCCTTATCATGCTCCTCCTATTTTTCAGACCGTTTCATGCTCCTCATATCTTTGACACCTTTTGAAGCTCTTCATATTTTTCACACCATTTCAGGCTTTCAAGTTTTTGAAAACGGCTTCATGCTCCTCCTAATTTTCAGACCGTTTCTTGCTCCTCATATTTTTGACACCTTTTGAAGCTCTTCATATTTTTCACACCTTTTCATGCTCTTCATATTTTTCACCCCTTTTCAGGCTCTTCATGTTTCTCAACACCGTTTCATGCTTCTCCTATTTTTCAGACCGTTTCATGCTCCCCATATTTTTGACAGCTTTTGAAGCTCTTCATATATTTCACACCTTTTCAGGCTCTTCATGTTTTTCAACACCGCTTAATGCTCCTCATATTATTCAGACCGTTTCATGCTCCTCATATTTTTGACACCTTTTGAAGCTCTTCCTATATTTCACACCTTTTCAGGCTCTTCATGTTTTTGAACACCACTTCATGCTCCTTCTACTTTTCAGACCGTTTCATGCTACTCATATTTTACACACCTTTTGAAGCTCTTCATTTTTTTCACACCTTTTCAAGCTCTTCATGTTTTTCAACACCGTTTCATATTCCTCCTATTTTTCAGACCGTTTCATGCTCCTCATATTTTTGACAGCTTCTGAAGCTCTTCATATATTTCACATCTTTTCCGGCTCTTCATGTTTTTCAACACCTCTTCATGCACCTCCTATATTTCAGACCGTTTCATGCTCCTCATAATTTTGACACCTTTGAAGCTCTTCATATTTTTCAAACCTTTTCAGGCTCTTCATGTTTTTCAACACCACTTCATGCACCTCCTATATTTCAGACCGTTTCATGCTCCTCATATTTTGTCACGTTTTGAAGCTCTTCATATTTTTCACACATTTCAGTCTCTTCATGTTTTTGAATACTGCTCATGCTCCTCCTATTTTTCAGAGCGATTCATGCTCCTCATATTTTTGACACGTTTTGTAGCTCTTCATATTTTTCACACCTTTTCAGGCTCTTCATGTTTTTGAACACCGCTTAATGCTCCTCCTATTTTTCAGATTGTTTCATGCTCCTCATATTTTTGACACGTTTTGAAGCTCTTCATATTTTTCACACCTTTTCAGGCTCTTCATGTTTTTGAACACCGTTTCATGCTCCTCTTAATTTTTTTTTATTGTTATTTTTTTTAATTTTTTTTTTATTATTTTTATTTTTTTTCCCAGTGGGTTTTGTCATACTTTGATATGAATCAGCCATGGATTTACATGTATTCCCAGTCCCGATTCCCCCTCCCACCTCCCTCTCCACCCGATTCCTCTGGGTCTTCCCAGTGCACCAAGCCGGAGCACTTGTCTCGTACATCCTACCTGGGCTGGTGATCTGTTTCACCATAGATAGCATACATGCTGTTCTTTTGAAATATCCCACCCTCACATTCTCCCACAAAGTTTAAAAGTCTGTTCTGTATTTCTGTGTCTCTTTTTCTGTTCTGCATATAGGGTTATCGTTGTCACCTTTCTAAATTCCATATACATGTGTCAGTATGCTGTAATGTTCTTTATCTTTCTGGCTTACTTCACTCTGTAAAATGGGCTCCAGCTTCATCCATCTCATTAGGACTGATTCAAATGAATTCTTTTTAATGGCTGAGTAATATTCCATGGTGTATATGTACCACAGCTTTCTTATCCATTCATCTGCTGACGGGCATCTAGGTTGCTTCCATGTCCTGGCTATTATAAACAGTGCTGCGATGAACATTGGGGTGCACGTGTCTCTTTCAGACGAACCTATGGACACCTTATCTTTGACAAAGGAGGCAAGGATATGCAATGGAAAAAAGACAACCTCTTTAACAAGTGGTGCTGGGAAAACTGGTCAACCACTTGTAAAAGAAGGAAAATAGAACACTTTCTAACACCATACACAAAAATAAACTCAAAATGGATTAAAGATCTAAATGTAAGACCAGAAACTATAAAACTCCTAGAGGAGAAGATAGGCAAAACACTCTCCGACATAAATCAAAGCAAGATCCTCTATGACCCACCTCCCAGAATATTGGAAATAAAAGCAAAACTAAACAAATGGGACCTAATGAAACTTAAAAGCTTTTGCACTACAAAGGAAACTATAAGTAAGGTGAAAAGACAGCCCTCAGATTGGGAGAAAATAATAGCAAATGAAGAAACAGACAAAGGATTAATCTCAAAAATATACAAGCAAATCCTGCAGCTCAATTCCAGAAAAATAAATGACCCAATAAAACATGAGCCAAAGAACTAAACAGACATTTCTCCAAAGAAGACATACAGATGGATAACAAACACATGAAAAGATGCTCAACATCACTCATTATTAGAGAAATGCAAATCAAAACCACAATGAGGTACCATTACATGCCAGTCAGGATGGCTGCTATCCAAAAGTCTACAAGCAATAAATGCTGGAGAGGGAGTGGAGAAAAGGGAACCCTCTTATACTGTTGGTGGGAATGCACCCTAGTACAGCCGCTATGGAAAACGGTGTAGAGATTTCTTAAAAAACTGGAAATAGAACTGCCATATGACCCAGCAATTCCACTTCTGGGCATACACAATGAGGAAACCAGATCCTCTTATTTTTCAGACCGTTTCAAACTCCTCATATTTTTTACACCTTTTGAAGCTCTTCATATATTTCACACCTTTTCAGACTCTTCATGTTTTTCAACACCGCTTCATGCTCCTCCTATTTTTCAGACCGTTTCATGGTCCTCATATTTTTGACACCTTTTGAAGCTCTTCATATTTTTGACACCTTTTCAGGCTCTTCATGTTTTTGAACACCGTTTCATGCTCCTCATATTTTGACACCTTTTGAAGCTCTTCATATTTTTCAAACTTTTTCAGGCTCTTCAAGTTTTTAAACAACGCTTCATGCTCCTCCTAATTTTCAGACCGTTTCATGATCCTCATATTTTTGACACCTTTTGAAGCTCTTCATATTTTTCACACCTTTTCAGGCTCTTCATGTTTTTGAACACCGTTTCATGCTCCTCCTATTTTTCAGACCGTTTCATGCTCCTCATATTTTTGACACTTTTTGAAGCTCTTCATATTTTTCACAGCTTAACAGGCTCTTCATGTTTTTGAACACCAATTCATGCTACTCCTATTTTTCAGACCGTTTCATGCTCCTCATATTTTTGACACCTTTTGAAGCTCTTCATATTTTTCACACTTTTTCAGGCTCTTCAAGTTTTTAAACAACGCTTCATGCTCCTCCTAATTTTCAGACCGTTTCATGATCCTCATATTTTTGTCACCTTTTGAAGCTCTTCATATTTTTCACACCGTTTCATGCTCCTCTGATTATTCAGATCGTTTCATGCTCCTCATATTTTTGACACATTTTGAAGCTCTTCATATTTTCGACACATTTCAGGTTCTTCAAGTTTTTCAACACCGTTTCATGCTCCTCCTATTTTTCAAACGGTTTCATGCTCCTCATATTTTTGACACATTTTGAAGCTCTTCATATTTTCGACACCTTTCAGGTTCTTCAAGTTTTTCAACACCGTTTCATGCTCCTCCTATTTGTCAAACCGTTTCATGTTCCTCCTATTTTTCAGACCGTTTCATGCTCCTCATATTTTTGACACCTTTTGAAGCTCTTCATGTTTTTCACACCCTTTCATGGTCTTCATATTTTTCAACACGGTTTCATGCTCCTCCTAATTTTCAGATCGTTTCATGCTCCTCATATTTTTGAAACCTTTTGAAGCTCTTCTTATTCTTCACACTTTTTCAGGCTCTTCATGATTTTCAACACCGATTCATGCTCCTCCTATTTTTCAGACAGGTTCATGCTCCTCATATTTTTGACACCTTTTGAAGCTCTACATATTTTTCACATCTTTCCATGCTCCTCATGTTTTTCAACACCGTTTCATGCTCCTCCTCTCTTTCAGACCGTTTCAGGCTCCTCATATGTTTCACACCTTTTTCAGGCTCTTCATGTATTTCAACACCACTTCATGCTCCTCCCATTTTTCAGACCGTTTCATGCTACTCATTTTTTTTGACACGTTTTGAAGCTCTTCATATTTTTCCCATTTTTCAGGCTCTTCATGTTTTTGAACACCGTTTCATGCACCTCCTATATTTCAGACCGTTCATGCTCCTCATATTTTGACACATTTTGAAGCTCTTCATATTTTTCACATGTTTTCAGGCTCTTCATGTTTTTGAACAAGGTTTCATGCTCCTCCCATTTTTCAGACCGTTTCATGCTCCTCATATTTTTGACACGTTTTGAAGCTCTTCATATTTTTCACATTTTTCAGGCTCTTCATGTTTTTGAAAACCGTTTCATGCTCCTCCTATTTTTCAGACCGTTCATGCTCCTCATATTTTGACACCTTTTGAAGCTCTTCATATTTTTCACACCTTTTTAGGCTCTTCATGTTTTTGAACACCGCTTCATGCTCCTCCTATTTTTCAGACCGTTTCATGCTCCTCATATTTTTGACAGCTTCTGAAGCTCTTCATATATTTCACATCTTTTCCGGCTCTTCATGTTTTTCAACACCTCTTCATGCACCTCCTATATTTCAGACCGTTTCATGCTCCTCATAATTTTGACACCTTTGAAGCTCTTCATATTTTTCACACCTTTAAAGCTCTTCATATTTTTCACAACTTTTCAGTCTCTGCATTTTTTTGAACACCGCTTCATGCTCCTCCTATTTTTCAGACCGTTTCATGCTTCTCATGTATTTCACACCTTTTGAAGGTCTTCATATTTTTCACACCTTTTCAGGCTCTTCATGTTTTTGAACACCGCTTCATGCTCCTCCTATTTTTCAGACCGTTTCATGCTCCTCATGTATTTCACACCTTTTGAAGCTCTTCATATTTTTCACACCTTTTCAGGCTCTTCATGTTTTTGAACACCGCTTCATGCTCCTCCTATTTTTCAGACCGTTTCATGCTCCTCATAATTTTCACACCTTTTAAAGCTCTTCTTATTTTTCACACCTTTTCATGTTCTTCATGTTTTTGAACACCGCTTCATCTTTCTCCTATTTTTAAGACCGTTTCATGCTCCTCATATTTTTGACACTTTTTGAAGCTCTTCATATTTTGCACACCTTTTCAGGCTCTTCATGTTTTTCACAAGCACTTCACGCTCCTCCTATTTTTCAGAACGTATCATGCTCCTCATATTTTTGACACCTTTTGAAGCTCTTCATATTTTTCACACCTTTTGAAGCTCTTCTTATATTTCACACCTTTTCAGGCTCTTCATGTTTTTGAACAAAACTTCATGCTTCTCCTATTTGTCAGACCGTTTAATGCTCCTCATGTATTTCACACCTTTTGAAGCTCTTCATATTTTTCACACCTTTTCAGGCTTTTCATGTTTTTGAACAGCGCTTCATGCTCCTCCTATTTTTCAGAAGGTTTCATGCTCATCTCACTTTTGACACCTTTTGAAGCTCTTCATGTTTTTCACACCTTTTCAGGCTCTTCATGTTTTTCAACACCGCTACATGATCCTCCTATTTTTCAGACCGTTTCCTGCTCCTCATATTTTTGACACCTTTTGAAGCTCTTCATATATTTCACACCGTTTCAGGCTCTTCATGTTTTTCAACACCGCTTCATGCTCCTCCTATTTTTCAGACCGTTTCATGATGCTCATATTTTTGACACCTTTTGAGGCTCTTCATATTTTTCACACCTTTTCAGGCTCTTCATGTTTTTGAACACTGTTTCAAGTTCCTCCTCTTTTTCACACCGTTTCATGCCCCTCATAATTTTGATCCCTTTTGAAGCTTTTCATATTTTTCACACCTTTTCTGGCTCTTCATTTTTTTGAACACAGTTTCATACTCCTCCTATTTTTCAGCCCAATTAATGCTCCTCATATTTTTCACACCTTTGGAAGCACTTCATATTTTTCACACCTCTTCAGGCTCTTCACTTTTATCAACACCGCTTCATGCTCCTCCTATTTTTCAGACCGTTTCATGCTCCTGATATTATTGACAACTTTTGAATCTCTTCATATTTTTCACACATTCTCAGAGTTTTCATGTTTTTCAAAACCGCTTCATGCTCCTCCTATTTTTCAGACCATTTCATGCTCCTCATATTTTTCACATCTTTTAAAGCTCTTCATATTTTTCACACCTTTTCAGACCTTTCATGTTTTTCAACATCACTTCATGCTCCTCCTATTTTTCAGACCGTTTCATGCTTCTCATATTTTTGACACCTTTTGAAGCTGTTCATATTTTTCCGACCTTTTCAGGCTCTTCATGTTTTTCAACACGGCTTCAGGCTCCTCCTATTTTTCAGAACGTTTCATGCTCCTCATAATTTTCACACCTTTTGAAGCTTTTCCTATATTTCACACGTTTTCAGGCTCTTCTTGTTTTTCAACACTTCTTCATGCTCCTCTTATTTTTTAGACCGTTTCATGCTCCTCATATTTTTCTCACCTTTTGAAGCTATTCATATTTTTTAAACCTTTTCAGGCTCTTCATGTTTTTCAACACCGCTTCATGCTCCTCCTATGTTTCCGACCTTTTCATGCTCCTCATGTATTTCACACCTTTTGAAGCTCTTCATATTTTTCACATCTTTTCAGGTTCTTCATATTTTTTTACACTGTGTCCTGCTCGTCCAATTTTTCAGACCATTTCATGCTCGTCATATTTTTGACACCTTTTGAAGCTCTTCATATTTTTCACAAATTTTCAGGCTCTTCATGTTATTCAACATCCCTTCCTGATCCTCCTATTTTTCAGACCGTTTCATGCTCCTCATATTTTTGACACCTTTTGAAGCTCTTCATATTTTTCACTCCTTTTCAGGCTCTTTATGTTTTTCAACGCCGTATCATGCTCCTCCTATTTTTCAGACCGTTTCATGCTCCTCATATCTTTGACACCTTTTGAAGCTCTTCATATTTTTCACACCATTTCAGGCTTTCAAGTTTTTGAAAACGGCTTCATGCTCCTCCTAATTTTCAGACCGTTGCTTGCTCCTCATATTTTTGACACCTTTTGAAGCTCTTCATATTTTTCACACCTTTTCATGCTCTTCATATTTTTCACCCCTTTTCAGGCTCTTCATGTTTCTCAACACCGTTTCATGCTTCTCCTATTTTTCAGACCGTTTCATGCTCCCCATATTTTTGACAGCTTTTGAAGCTCTTCATATATTTCACACCTTTTCAGGCTCTTCATGTTTTTCAACACCGCTTAATGCTCCTCATATTATTCAGACCGTTTCATGCTCCTCATATTTTTGACACCTTTTGAAGCTCTTCCTATATTTCACACCTTTTCAAGCTCTTCATGTTTTTGAACACCACTTCATGCTCCTTCTACTTTTCAGACCGTTTCATGCTACTCATATTTTACACACCTTTTGAAGCTCTTCATTTTTTTCACACCTTTTCAAGCTCTTCATGTTTTTCAACACCGTTTCATATTCCTCCTATTTTTCAGACCGTTTCATGCTCCTCATATTTTTGACAGCTTCTGAAGCTCTTCATATATTTCACATCTTTTCCGGCTCTTCATGTTTTTCAACACCTCTTCATGCACCTCCTATATTTCAGACCGTTTCATGCTCCTCATAATTTTGACACCTTTGAAGCTCTTCATATTTTTCAAACCTTTTCAGGCTCTTCATGTTTTTCAACACCACTTCATGCACCTCCTATATTTCAGACCGTTTCATGCTCCTCATATTTTGTCACGTTTTGAAGCTCTTCATATATTTCACACATTTCAGTCTCTTCATGTTTTTGAATACTGCTCATGCTCCTCCTATTTTTCAGAGCGATTCATGCTCCTCATATTTTTGACACGTTTTGTAGCTCTTCATATTTTTCACACCTTTTCAGGCTCTTCATGTTTTTGAACACCGCTTAATGCTCCTCCTATTTTTCAGATTGTTTCATGCTCCTCATATTTTTGACACGTTTTGAAGCTCTTCATATTTTTCACACCTTTTCAGGCTCTTCATGTTTTTGAACACCGTTTCATGCTCCTCTTAATTTTTTTTTATTGTTATTTTTTTTAATTTTTTTTTATTATTTTTATTTTTTTTCCCAGTGGGTTTTGTCAAACTTTGATATGAATCAGCCATGGATTTACATGTATTCCCAGTCCCGATTCCCCCTCCCACCTCCCTCTCCACCTGATTCCTCTGGGTCTTCCCAGTGCACCAAGCCGGAGCACTTGTCTCGTACATCCTACCTGGGCTGGTGATCTGTTTCACCATAGATAGCATACATGCTGTTCTTTTGAAACATCCCACCCTCACATTCTCCCACAAAGTTTAAAAGTCTGTTCTGTATTTCTGTGTCTCTTTTTCTGTTCTGCATATAGGGTTATCGTTGTCACCTTTCTAAATTCCATATACATGTGTCAGTATGCTGTAATGTTCTTTATCTTTCTGGCTTACTTCACTCTGTAAAATGGGCTCCAGCTTCATCCATCTCATTAGGACTGATTCAAATGAATTCTTTTTAATGGCTGAGTAATATTCCATGGTGTATATGTACCACAGCTTTCTTATCCATTCATCTGCTGACGGGCATCTAGGTTGCTTCCATGTCCTGGCTATTATAAACAGTGCTGCGATGAACATTGGGGTGCACGTGTCTCTTTCAGACGAACCTATGGACACCTTATCTTTGACAAAGGAGGCAAGGATATGCAATGGAAAAAAGACAACCTCTTTAACAAGTGGTGCTGGGAAAACTGGTCAACCACTTGTAAAAGAAGGAAAATAGAACACTTTCTAACACCATACACAAAAATAAACTCAAAATGGATTAAAGATCTAAATGTAAGACCAGAAACTATAAAACTCCTAGAGGAGAAGATAGGCAAAATACTCTCCGACATAAATCAAAGCAAGATCCTCTATGACCCACCTCCCAGAATATTGGAAATAAAAGCAAAACTAAACAAATGGGACCTAATGAAACTTAAAAGCTTTTGCACTACAAAGGAAACTATAAGTAAGGTGAAAAGACAGCCCTCAGATTGGGAGAAAATAATAGCAAATGAAGAAACAGACAAAGGATTAATCTCAAAAATATACAAGCAAATCCTGCAGCTCAATTCCAGAAAAATAAATGACCCAATAAAACATGAGCCAAAGAACTAAACAGACATTTCTCCAAAGAAGACATACAGATGGATAACAAACACATGAAAAGATGCTCAACATCACTCATTATTAGAGAAATGCAAATCAAAACCACAATGAGGTACCATTACATGCCAGTCAGGATGGCTGCTATCCAAAAGTCTACAAGCAATAAATGCTGGAGAGGGAGTGGAGAAAAGGGAACCCTCTTATACTGTTGGTGGGAATGCACCCTAGTACAGCCGCTATGGAAAACGGTGTAGAGATTTCTTAAAAAACTGGAAATAGAACTGCCATATGACCCAGCAATTCCACTTCTGGGCATACACAATGAGAAAACCAGATCCTCTTATTTTTCAGACCGTTTCAAACTCCTCATATTTTTTACACCTTTTGAAGCTCTTCATATATTTCACACCTTTTCAGACTCTTCATGTTTTTCAACACCGCTTCATGCTCCTCCTATTTTTCAGACCGTTTCATGGTCCTCATATTTTTGACACCTTTTGAAGCTCTTCATATTTTTGACACCTTTTCAGGCTCTTCATGTTTTTGAACACCGTTTCATGCTCCTCATATTTGGACACCTTTTGAAGCTCTTCATATTTTTCAAACTTTTTCAGGCTCTTCAAGTTTTTAAACAACGCTTCATGCTCCTCCTAATTTTCAGACCGTTTCATGATCCTCATATTTTTGACACCTTTTGAAGCTCTTCATATTTTTCACACCTTTTCAGGCTCTTCATGTTTTTGAACACCGTTTCATGCTCCTCCTATTTTTCAGACCGTTTCATGCTCCTCATATTTTTGACACTTTTTGAAGCTCTTCATATTTTTCACAGCTTAACAGGCTCTTCATGTTTTTGAACACCAATTCATGCTACTCCTATTTTTCAGACCGTTTCATGCTCCTCATATTTTTGACACCTTTTGAAGCTCTTCATATTTTTCACACTTTTTCAGGCTCTTCAAGTTTTTAAACAACGCTTCATGCTCCTCCTAATTTTCAGACCGTTTCATGATCCTCATATTTTTGTCACCTTTTGAAGCTCTTCATATTTTTCACACCGTTTCATGCTCCTCTGATTATTCAGATCGTTTCATGCTCCTCATATTTTTGACACATTTTGAAGCTCTTCATATTTTCGACACCTTTCAGGTTCTTCAAGTTTTTCAACACCGTTTCATGCTCCTCCTATTTTTCAAACGGTTTCATGCTCCTCATATTTTTGACACATTTTGAAGCTCTTCATATTTTCGACACCTTTCAGGTTCTTCAAGTTTTTCAACACCGTTTCATGCTCCTCCTATTTGTCAAACCGTTTCATGTTCCTCCTATTTTTCAGACCGTTTCATGCTCCTCATATTTTTGACACCTTTTGAAGCTCTTCATGTTTTTCACACCCTTTCATGGTCTTCATATTTTTCAACACGGTTTCATGCTCCTCCTAATTTTCAGATCGTTTCATGCTCCTCATATTTTTGACACCTTTTGAAGCTCTTCTTATTCTTCACACTTTTTCAGGCTCTTCATGATTTTCAACACCGATTCATGCTCCTCCTATTTTTCAGTCAGGTTCATGCTCCTCATATTTTTGACACCTTTTGAAGCTCTACATATTTTTCACATCTTTCCATGCTCCTCATGTTTTTCAACACCGTTTCATGCTCCTCCTCTCTTTCAGACCGTTTCAGGCTCCTCATATGTTTCACACCTTTTTCAGGCTCTTCATGTATTTCAACACCACTTCATGCTCCTCCCATTTTTCAGACCGTTTCATGCTACTCATTTTTTTGACACGTTTTGAAGCTCTTCATATTTTTCCCATTTTTCAGGCTCTTCATGTTTTTGAACACCGTTTCATGCACCTCCTATTTTTCAGACCGTTCATGCTCCTCATATTTTGACACATTTTGAAGCTCTTCATATTTTTCACATGTTTTCAGGCTCTTCATGTTTTTGAACAAGGTTTCATGCTCCTCCCATTTTTCAGACCGTTTCATGCTCCTCATATTTTTGACACGTTTTGAAGCTCTTCATATTTTTCACATTTTTCAGGCTGTTCATGTTTTTGAAAACCGTTTCATGCTCCTCCTATTTTTCAGACCGTTCATGCTCCTCATATTTTGACACCTTTTGAAGCTCTTCATATTTTTCACACCTTTTCAGGCTCTTCATGTTTCTGAACACCGCGTCATGCTCCTCCAATTTTTCATATCGTTTCATGCTCCTCCTATTTTTCAGACCGTTTCATGCTCCTCAGGTATTTCACACCTTTTGAAGCTCTTCATATTTTTCACACCTTTTCAGGCTCTTCATGTTTTGAACACCGCTTCATGCTCCTCCTATTTTTCAGACCGTTTCATGCTCCTCAGGTAATTCACACCTTTTGAAGCTCTTCATATTTTTCACACCTTTTCAGGCTCTTCATGTTTTGAACACCGCTTCATGCTCCTCCTATTTTTCAGACCGTTTCATGCTCCTCAGGTAATTCACACCTTTTGAAGCTCTTCATATTTTTCACACTTTTTCAGGCTCTTCATATTTTGAACACCGCTTCATGCTCCTCCTATTTTTCAGACCGTTTCATGCTCCTCAGGTATTTCACACCTTTTGAAGCTCTTCATATTTTTCACACCTTTTCAGGCTCTTCACGTTTTTGAACAACACTTCATGCTCCTCCTACTTTTCAGATTGTTTCATGCTCATCTCATTTTTGACACCTTTTCAGGGTCTTCATATTTTTCAAACTTTTGAAGATCTTCATATTTTTCACACTTTTTCAGGCTCTTCATGTTTTGAACACTGCTTCATGCTCCTCCTATTTTTCAGACCGTTTCATTCTCCTCATGTTCTTCACACCTTTTGAAGCTCTTCATAATTTTCACACCTTTTCATGGTCTTCATGTTTTTGAACACCGTTTCATGCTCGTCCTATTTTTCAGACCATTTCAAGCGCCTCATATTTTTGAAACATTTTGAAGCTCTTCATATTTTTCACACCTTTTCCGTCTCTTCTTGTTTTTCAACACCGCTTCTTGCTCCTCCTATTTTTCAGACCGTTTCATGCTCCTCATATTGTTGACACCTTTTGAAGCACTTCATATTTTTCACACCTTTTCAGGCTCTTCATATTTTTAAAACCGCTTCATGTTCCTCCTGTTTTTCACACCTTTTGAAGCTCTTCATATTTTTCACACCTTTTCAGGCTGTACATGTTTTTGAAGACCACTTCAAGCTCCTCATCTTTTTCAGACCGTTTCATGCTCCTGATATTTTTCACACCGTTTGAAGCTCTTCATATTCTTCACACGTTTTCAGATTCTTCATGTTTTTGATCACCGTTTCATGCTCCTCCTATTTTTCAGACCGTTTCATACTCCTCATATTTTTGACACCTTTTGAAGCTCTTCACATTTATCACACCTTTTCAGGCTCTTCATGTTTTTCAACACCACTTCAGGATCCTCCTATATTTCAGAGCGTTTCATGCTCCTCATATTTTTGACACCTTTTGAAGCTCTTCACATTTTTCACACCTTTTCGGGCTCTTCATGTTTTTCAACACTGCTTCATGCTCCTCCTATTTTTCAGATCGTTTCAGGCTCCGCATATTTTTGACTCCTTTTGAAGCTCTTCATTTTTTTCACACGTTTTCAGGCCCTTCATGTTTTTGAACACCGCTTCATGCTCCTCCTATTTTTCAGACGGTTTCAGGCTGCTCGTATTTTTCAGACCGTTTCATGCTCCTCATATTTTTGACAATTTTATAAGCTCTTCATATTTTTCACACCTTTCCATGCTCCTCATGTTTTTCAACACCGTTTCATGCTCCTCCTCTCTTTCAGACCGTTTCAGGCTCCTCATATGTTTCACACCTTTTTCAGGCTCTTCATGTATTTCAACACCACTTCATGCTCCTCCCATTTTTCAGACCGTTTCATGCTACTCATATTTTTGACACGTTTTGAAGCTCTTCATATTTTTCCCATTTTTCAGGCTCTTCATGTTTTTGAACACCGTTTCATGCACCTCCTATTTTTCAGACCGTTCATGCTCCTCATATTTTGACACATTTTGAAGCTCTTCATATTTTTCACATGTTTTCAGGCTCTTCATGTTTTTGAACAAGGTTTCATGCTCCTCCCATTTTTCAGACCGTTTCATGCTCCTCATATTTTTGACACGTTTTGAAGCTCTTCATATTTTTCACATTTTTCAGGCTCTTCATGTTTTTGAACACCATTTCATGCTCCTCCTATTTTTCAGACCGTTCATGCTCTTCATATTTTGACACCTTTTGAAGCTCTTCATATTTTTCACACCTTTTCAGGCTCTTCATGTTTCTGAACACCGCGTCATGCTCCTCCAATTTTTCATATCGTTTCATGCTCCTCCTATTTTTCAGACCTTTTCATGCTCCTCAGGTATTTCACACCTTTTGAAGCTCTTCATATTTTTCACACCTTTTCAGGCTCTTCATGTTTTGAACACCGCTTCATGCTCCTCCTATTTTTCAGACCGTTTCATGCTCCTCAGGTATTTCACACCTTTTGAAGCTCTTCATATTTTTCACACCTTTTCAGGCTCTTCATGTTTTGAACACCGCTTCATGCTCCTCCTATTTTTCAGACCGTTTCATGCTCCTCAGGTATTTCACACCTTTTGAAGCTCTTCATATTTTTCACACTTTTTCAGGCTCTTCATATTTTGAACACCGTTTCATGCTCCTCCTATTTTTCAGACCGTTTCATGCTCCTCAGGTATTTCACACCTTTTGAAGCTCTTCATATTTTTCACACCTTTTCAGGCTCTTCACGTTTTTGAACAACACTTCATGCTCCTCCTACTTTTCAGATTGTTTCATGCTCATCTCATTTTTGACACCTTTTCAGGGTCTTCATATTTTTCAAACTTTTAAAGATCTTCATATTTTTCACACTTTTTCAGGCTCTTCATGTTTTGAACACTGCTTCATGCTCCTCCTATTTTTCAGACCGTTTCATTCTCCTCATGTTCTTCACACCTTTTGAAGCTCTTCATGATTTTCACACCTTTTCATGCTCTTCATGTTTTTCAACACCTCTTCATGCACCTCCTATATTTCAGACCGTTTCATGCTCCTCATAATTTTGACACCTTTGAAGCTCTTCATATTTTTCAAACCTTTTCAGGCTCTTCATGTTTTTCAACACCACTTCATTCACCTCCTATATTTCAGACCGTTTCATGCTCCTCATATTTTGTCACGTTTTGAAGCTCTTCATATTTTTCACACATTTCAGTCTCTTCATGTTTTTGAATACTGCTTCATGCTCCTCCTATTTTTCAGAGCGATTCATGCTCCTCATATTTTTGACACGTTTTGTAGCTCTTCATATTTTTCACACCTTTTCAGGCTCTTCATGTTTTTGAACACCGCTTAATGCTCCTCCTATTTTTCAGATTGTTTCATGCTCCTCATATTTTTGACACGTTTTGAAGCTCTTCATATTTTTCACACCTTTTCAGGCTCTTCATGTTTTTGAACACCGTTTCATGCTCCTCTTAATTTTTTTTTATTGTTATTTTTTTAAATTTTTTTTTATTATTTTTATTTTTTTTCCCAGTGGGTTTTGTCATACTTTGATATGAATCAGCCATGGATTTACATGTATTCCCAGTCCCGATTCCCCCTCCCACCTCCCTCTCCACCCGATTCCTCTGGGTCTTCCCAGTGCACCAAGCCGGAGCACTTGTCTCGTACATCCTACCTGGGCTGGTGATCTGTTTCACCATAGATAGCATACATGCTGTTCTTTTGAAATATCCCACCCTCACATTCTCCCACAAAGTTTAAAAGTCTGTTCTGTATTTCTGTGTCTCTTTTTCTGTTCTGCATATAGGGTTATCGTTGTCACCTTTCTAAATTCCATATACATGTGTCAGTATGCTGTAATGTTCTTTATCTTTCTGGCTTACTTCACTCTGTAAAATGGGCTCCAGCTTCATCCATCTCATTAGGACTGATTCAAATGAATTCTTTTTAATGGCTGAGTAATATTCCATGGTGTATATGTACCACAGCTTTCTTATCCATTCATCTGCTGACGGGCATCTAGGTTGCTTCCATGTCCTGGCTATTATAAACAGTGCTGCGATGAACATTGGGGTGCACGTGTCTCTTTCAGACGAACCTATGGACACCTTATCTTTGACAAAGGAGGCAAGGATATGCAATGGAAAAAAGACAACCTCTTTAACAAGTGGTGCTGGGAAAACTGGTCAACCACTTGTAAAAGAAGGAAAATAGAACACTTTCTAACACCATACACAAAAATAAACTCAAAATGGATTAAAGATCTAAATGTAAGACCAGAAACTATAAAACTCCTAGAGGAGAAGATAGGCAAAACACTCTCCGACATAAATCAAAGCAAGATCCTCTATGACCCACCTCCCAGAATATTGGAAATAAAAGCAAAACTAAACAAATGGGACCTAATGAAACTTAAAAGCTTTTGCACTACAAAGGAAACTATAAGTAAGGTGAAAAGACAGCCCTCAGATTGGGAGAAAATAATAGCAAATGAAGAAACAGACAAAGGATTAATCTCAAAAATATACAAGCAAATCCTGCAGCTCAATTCCAGAAAAATAAATGACCCAATAAAACATGAGCCAAAGAACTAAACAGACATTTCTCCAAAGAAGACATACAGATGGATAACAAACACATGAAAAGATGCTCAACATCACTCATTATTAGAGAAATGCAAATCAAAACCACAATGAGGTACCATTACATGCCAGTCAGGATGGCTGCTATCCAAAAGTCTACAAGCAATAAATGCTGGAGAGGGAGTGGAGAAAAGGGAACCCTCTTATACTGTTGGTGGGAATGCACCCTAGTACAGCCGCTATGGAAAACAGTGTAGAGATTTCTTAAAAAACTGGAAATAGAACTGCCATATGACCCAGCAATTCCACTTCTGGGCATACACAATGAGGAAACCAGATCCTCTTATTTTTCAGACCGTTTCAAACTCCTCATATTTTTTACACCTTTTGAAGCTCTTCATATATTTCACACCTTTTCAGACTCTTCATGTTTTTCAACACCGCTTCATGCTCCTCCTATTTTTCAGACCGTTTCATGCCCTCATATTTTTGACACCTTTTGAAGCTCTTCATATTTTTCACACTTTTTCAGGCTCTTCAAGTTTTTAAACAAC
Source organism: Dama dama (assembly GCF_033118175.1). Classification (NCBI taxonomy): domain Eukaryota; kingdom Metazoa; phylum Chordata; class Mammalia; order Artiodactyla; family Cervidae; genus Dama; species Dama dama. The sequence continues at coordinate 1,604,631 of NW_026871011.1, read as the reverse complement.
GCTTCATGCTCCTCCTAATTTTCAGACCGTTTCATGATCCTCATATTTTTGACACCTTTTGAAGCTCTTCATATTTTTCACACCGTTTCATGCTCCTCATATTTTTCAGACCGTTTCATGCTCCTCATATTTTTGACACCTTTTGAAGCTCTTCATATTTTTCACACCTTTTCAGGCTCTTCATGTTTTTCAACACCAATTCATTCTCCTCCTATTTTTCAGATCGTTTCATGCTCCACATATTTTCACACCTTTTGAAGCTAATCATTTTTTTCACACCTCTTCAGGCTTTTCATGTTTTTGAACACCGTTTCATGCTCCTCATATTTTTGACACCTTTTGAAGCTCTTCATATTTTTCACAGCTTAACAGGCTCTTCATGATTTTGAACACCAATTCATGCTACTCCTATTTTTCAGACCGTTTCATGCTCCTCATATTTTTGACACCTTTTGAAGCTCTTCATATTTTTCACACTTTTTCAGGCTCTTCAAATTTTTAAACAACGCTTCATGCTCCTCCTAATTTTCAGACCGTTTCATGATCCTCATATTTTTGCCACCTTTTGAAGCTCTTCATATTTTTCACACCTTTTCAGGCTCTTCATGTTTTTGAACACCGTTTCATGCTCCTCCTATTTTTCAGACCGTTTCATGCTCCTCATATTTTTGACACATTTTGAAGCTCTTCATATTTTTCACATCTTTTCAGGCTCTTCATGTTTTTCAACACCAATTCATTTTCCTCCTATTTTTCAGATCGTTTCATGCTCCACATACTTTTCACACCTTTTGAAGCTAATCATTTTATTCACACCTTTTCAGGCTTTTCATGTTTTTGAACACCGTTTCATGCTCCTCATATTTTTGACAACTTTTGAAGCTCTTCATATTTTTCACACCTTTTCAGGCTCTTCATGTTATTGAACACCGTTTCATGCTCCTCCTATATTTAAGACCGTTTCATGCTCCTCATATTTTTGACACCTTTTGAAGCTCTTCATATTTTTCACACTGTTTCTTGCTCCTCATATTTTTCAGACCGTTTCATGCTCCTCCAAATTTTAACATATTTTGAAGCTCTTCATAGATTTCACAACTTTTCAGGGTTTTCATGTTTTTGAACACCGTTTCATGCTCCTCATATTTTTCAGACCATTTCATGCTCCTCGTATTTCTGACACCTTGTGAAGCTCTTCATATTTTTCACACTTTTTCAGGCTCTTCATGTTTTTCAACACTATTTCATGCTCCTCCATTTTTTCAGACCGTTTCATGCTCCTCCTATTTTTCAGACGGTTTCATGCAATTCATATTTTTGACACCTTTTGAAGCTCTTCATATATTGCACACCTTTTCAGGCTCTTCATGTTTTTGACCACCGTTTCATGCTCCTCATATTTTTCAGACCATTTAATGGTCTTCATATTTTTCACACTTTTTGAAGCTCCTCATATTTTTCACACCTTTTAATGCTCTTCATATTTTGCAACACCATTTCATGCTCCTCCTATTTTTCAGACCGTTTAATGCTCCCCATAATTTTGACACCTTTTGAAGCGCTTCATAATTGTCACACTTTTTCAGGCTCTTCAAGTTTTTTAAATCCGCTTCATCCTCCTCCTATATTTCTGACCATGTCATGCTCATCATATTTTTGACACCTTTTGAAGCTCTTCATATTTTTCACACCGTTTCATGCTCCTCATATTTTTCAGACCGTTTCATGCTCCTCATATTTTTGACTCCTTTTGAAGCTCTTCATATTTTTCACACCGTTTCATGCTCCTCCTATTTTTCAGATCGTTTCATGCTCCACATATTTTTCACACCTTTTGAAGCTAATCATTTTTTTCACACCTCTTCAGGCTTTTCATGTTTTTGAACTCCGTTTCATGCTCCTCATATTTTTGACACCTTTTGGGGCTCTTCATATTTTTCACACCATTGCAGGCTCTTCATGTTTTTGAACACCACTTCATGCTCCTCCTATTTTTCAAACCGTTTCATGCTCATCTCATTTTTGACACCTTTTGAATCTCTTCATATATTTCACGCCTTTTGAGGCTCTTCATGTTTTTCAACACCACTTCATGCTCCTCCTATTTTTCCGACCGTTTCATGCTCATCTCATTTTTGACACCTTTTGAAGCTCTTCATATATTTCACACCTTTTGAAGCTCTTCATATTTTTCACAAGTTTTCAGGCTCTTCATGTTTTTCAACACCACTTCATGCTTCTCCTATTTTTCAGACCGTTTCATGCTCCTCATATTTTTGACACCTTTTGAAGCTCTTCATATTTTTCACACCTTTTCAGGCTCTTCATATTATTGAACACAGTTTCATGCTCCTCGTATTTTCCAGACTGTTTCATGCTCCTCATGTGTTTCACACGTTTTGAAGCTCTTCATATTTTTCACACCTTTTCAGGCTCTTCATGTTTTTCAAACCGCTTCATGCTAGTCCTATTTTCCAGACCATTTCTTGCTCCTCATATTTTTGAAACCTTTTGAATCTCTTCATATATTTCACGCCTTTTGAGGCTCTTCATGTTTTTCAACACCACTTCATGCTCCTCCTATTTTTCAGTCCTTTTCTTGCTCATCTCATTTTTCACAGCTTTTGAAGCACTTCAGGTTTTTCACACTTTTTCAGTCTCTTAATGTTTTTCAATGCCACTTCATGCTCCTCATATTTTTTAGACCGTTTAATGCTCCTCATATTTTGACACATTTTGAAGGTCTTCATATTTTTCACACTTTTTCGGGCTCTTCATGTTTTTGAAGACCGCTTCATGCTCCTCCTATTTTTCAGATCGTTTCATGCTCCTCATGTATTTCACACCGTTTGAATCTCTTCATATATTTCACACCTTTTCAGGCTCTTCATGTTTTTCAACACCGCTATATGCTCCTACTAAATTTCAGACTGTTTCATGTTCCTCATATTTTTCACACCTTTTGAAGCTCTTCATATTTTTCACACATTTTCAGGCTCTTCATGTTTTTCAACACCACTTCATGTTCCTCCTATTATTCAGACCGTTTCATGCTCATCTCATTTTTGACACCTTTTGAAGCTCTTGGTATATTTCACACCTTTTGAAGCTCTTCATATATTTCACACCTTTTCAGGCTCTTCATGTTTTCAACACCGCTTCATGGTCCTCCTATTTTTCAGACCGTTTCATGCTCCTCATATTTTTGATACCTTTTGAAGCTCTTCATATATTTCACACCTTTTCATGCTCTTCATGTTTTCAACACCACTTCATCCTCCTCCTTTTTTTCAGACCGTTTCATGCTCATCTCATTTTTGACACCTTTTGAAGCTCTTCATATTTTTCACACCTTTTGAAGCTCTTCATATTTTTCACAGCTTAACAGGCTCTTCATGATTTTGAACACCAATTCATGCTACTCCTATTTTTCAGACCGTTTCATGCTCCTCATATTTTTGACACCTTTTGAAGCTCTTCATATTTTTCACACTTTTTCAGGCTCTTCAAGTTTTTAAACAACGCTTCATGCTCCTCCTAATTTTCAGACCGTTTCATGATCCTCATATTTTTGCCACCTTTTGAAGCTCTTCATATTTTTCACACCTTTTCAGGCTCTTCATGTTTTTGAACACCGTTTCATGCTCCTCCTATTTTTCAGACCGTTTCATGCTCCTCATATTTTTGACACATTTTGAAGCTCTTCATATTTTTCACATCTTTTCAGGCTCTTCATGTTTTTCAACACCAATTCATTTTCCTCCTATTTTTCAGATCGTTTCATGCTCCACATACTTTTCACACCTTTTGAAGCTAATCATTTTATTCACACCTTTTCAGGCTTTTCATGTTTTTGAACACCGTTTCATGCTCCTCATATTTTTGACAACTTTTGAAGCTCTTCATATTTTTCACACCTTTTCAGGCTCTTCATGTTATTGAACACCGTTTCATGCTCCTCCTATATTTAAGACCGTTTCATGCTCCTCATATTTTTGACACCTTTTGAAGCTCTTCATATTTTTCACACTGTTTCTTGCTCCTCATATTTTTCAGACCGTTTCATGCTCCTCCAAATTTTAACATATTTTGAAGCTCTTCATAGATTTCACAACTTTTCAGGGTTTTCATGTTTTTGAACACCGTTTCATGCTCCTCATATTTTTCAGACCATTTCATGCTCCTCGTATTTCTGACACCTTGTGAAGCTCTTCATATTTTTCACACTTTTTCAGGCTCTTCATGTTTTTCAACACTATTTCATGCTCCTCCATTTTTTCAGACCGTTTCATGCTCCTCCTATTTTTCAGACGGTTTCATGCAATTCATATTTTTGACACCTTTTGAAGCTCTTCATATATTGCACACCTTTTCAGGCTCTTCATGTTTTTGACCACCGTTTCATGCTCCTCATATTTTTCAGACCATTTAATGGTCTTCATATTTTTCACACTTTTTGAAGCTCCTCATATTTTTCACACCTTTTAATGCTCTTCATATTTTGCAACACCATTTCATGCTCCTCCTATTTTTCAGACCGTTTAATGCTCCCCATAATTTTGACACCTTTTGAAGCGCTTCATAATTGTCACACTTTTTCAGGCTCTTCAAGTTTTTTAAATCCGCTTCATCCTCCTCCTATATTTCTGACCATGTCATGCTCGTCATATTTTTGACACCTTTTGAAGCTCTTCATATTTTTCACACCGTTTCATGCTCCTCATATTTTTCAGACCGTTTCATGCTCCTCATATTTTTGACTCCTTTTGAAGCTCTTCATATTTTTCACACCGTTTCATGCTCCTCCTATTTTTCAGATCGTTTCATGCTCCACATATTTTTCACACCTTTTGAAGCTAATCATTTTTTTCACACCTCTTCAGGCTTTTCATGTTTTTGAACTCCGTTTCATGCTCCTCATATTTTTGACACCTTTTGGGGCTCTTCATATTTTTCACACCATTGCAGGCTCTTCATGTTTTTGAACACCACTTCATGCTCCTCCTATTTTTCAAACCGTTTCATGCTCATCTCATTTTTGACACCTTTTGAATCTCTTCATATATTTCACGCCTTTTGAGGCTCTTCATGTTTTTCAACACCACTTCATGCTCCTCCTATTTTTCCGACCGTTTCATGCTCATCTCATTTTTGACACCTTTTGAAGCTCTTCATATATTTCACACCTTTTGAAGCTCTTCATATTTTTCACAAGTTTTCAGGCTCTTCATGTTTTTCAACACCACTTCATGCTTCTCCTATTTTTCAGACCGTTTCATGCTCCTCATATTTTTGACACCTTTTGAAGCTCTTCATATTTTTCACACCTTTTCAGGCTCTTCATATTATTGAACACAGTTTCATGCTCCTCGTATTTTCCAGACTGTTTCATGCTCCTCATGTGTTTCACACGTTTTGAAGCTCTTCATATTTTTCACACCTTTTCAGGCTCTTCATGTTTTTCAAACCGCTTCATGCTAGTCCTATTTTCCAGACCATTTCTTGCTCCTCATATTTTTGAAACCTTTTGAATCTCTTCATATATTTCACGCCTTTTGAGGCTCTTCATGTTTTTCAACACCACTTCATGCTCCTCCTATTTTTCAATCCTTTTCTTGCTCATCTCATTTTTCACAGCTTTTGAAGCACTTCAGGTTTTTCACACTTTTTCAGTCTCTTAATGTTTTTCAATGCCACTTCATGCTCCTCATATTTTTTAGACCGTTTAATGCTCCTCATATTTTGACACCTTTTGAAGCTCTTCATATTTTTCACAGCTTTTCAGACTCTTCATGATTTTGAACACCTTTTCATGCTCCTCCTATTTTTCTGACCGTTTCATGCTCCTCATATTTTTGACACATTTTGAAGGTCTTCATATTTTTCACACTTTTTCGGGCTCTTCATGTTTTTGAAGACCGCTTCATGCTCCTCCTATTTTTCAGATCGTTTCATGCTCCTCATGTATTTCACACCCTTTGAATCTCTTCATATATTTCACACCTTTTCAGGCTCTTCATGTTTTTCAACACCGCTATATGCTCCTACTAAATTTCAGACTGTTTCATGTTCCTCATATTTTTCACACCTTTTGAAGCTCTTCATATTTTTCACACATTTTCAGGCTCTTCATGTTTTTCAACACCACTTCATGTTCCTCCTATTATTCAGACCGTTTCATGCTCATCTCATTTTTGACACCTTTTGAAGCTCTTGGTATATTTCACACCTTTTGAAGCTCTTCATATTTTTCACACCATTTCAGGATCTTCATGTTTTTAAACACCGCTTCATGCTACTCCCATTTTTCAGAACTTTTCATGCTCCTCATGTATTTCACACCATTTGAAGCAGTTCATATTTTTCACACCTTTTCAGTCTCTTCATGTTTTTCAACACCACTTCATGTTCCTCCTATTATTCAGACCGTTTCATGCTCATCTCATTTTTGACACCTTTTGAAGCTCTTGATATTTTTCACACCTTTTGAAGCTCTTCATATTTTTCACACCTTTTCAGGATCTTCATGTTTTTAAACACCCCTTCATGCTCCTCCTATTTTTCAGAACTTTTCATGCTCCTCATATTTTTCAAATCTTTTGAAGCTCTTCATATTTTTCGCACCATTCCAGGCTCTTCATGTTTTTGAACACCGCTTCATGCTTCTCCTGTTTTACAGACCGTTTCATTCTCCGCATGTATTTCACACCTTTTGAAGCTCTTCCTATTTTTCACAATTTTTCAGGCTCTTCATGTTTTTCAACACCGTTTCAAGCTCCTCTTATTTTTCAGACCGTTTCATGATCCTCCTATTTTTGAGACCGTTTCATGCTCCTCATATTTTGACACCTTTTGAAGCTCTTCATATTTTTCACAGCTTTTCAGTCTCTTCATGTTTTCAACACCACTTCATCCTCCTCCTATTTTTCAGACCGTTTCATGCTCATCTCATTTTTGGCATCTTTTGAAGCTCTTCATATATTTCACACCTTTTCAGGCTCTTCATGTTTTCAACACCGCTTCATGGTCCTCCTAATTTTCAGACCGTTTCATGCTCCTCATATTTTTGATACCTTTTGAAGCTCTTCATATATTTCACACCTTTTCATGCTCTTCATGTTTTCAACACCACTTCATCCTCCTCCTTTTTTTCAGACCGTTTCATGCTCATCTCATTTTTGACACCTTTTGAAGCTCTTCATATTTTTCACAGCTTTTGAAGCTCTTCATATTTTTCACATCTTTTCAGGCTCTTCTTGTTTTTGAACACCATTTCATGCTTCTCCTATTTTTCAGACCGTTTCATGCTCCTCATATTTTTGACACCTTTTGAAGCTCTTCATATTTTTCAAACCTTTTCAGGTTCTTTAAGTTTTTCAACACGGTTTCATGCTCCTCGTATTTTTCAGACCATTTCATGCTCCTCATATTTTTGACACCTTTTGAAGCTCTTGCTATTTTCCACACCTTTTCAGCCTCTTCATGTTTTAGAACACCGCTTCATGCTCCTTCTATTTTTCATAACGTTTCATGCTCCTCTCATTTTTCACACCTTTTGAAGCTCTTCATATTTTTCACACCTTTTGAAGCTCTTCATATTTTTCGCACCGTCCAGGCTCTCCATGTTTTTGAACACCGCTTCATGCTTCTCCTATTTTACAGACCGTTTCATTCTCCTCATGTATTTCACACCGTTTGAAGCTCTTCCTATTTTTCAAAACTTTTCAGGCTCTTCATGTTTTTCAACACCTTTTCATGCTCCTCCTCTTTTTCAGACTGTTTCAAGCTCCTCATATTTTGACACCTTTTGAAGCTCTTCATATTTTTCACAGCTTTTCAGTCTCTTCATGTTTTACAACACCGCATCATGCTCCACCTATTTTTCAGACTGTTTCATGCTCCTCATATTTTTGACACCTTTTGAAGCTCTTCATATTTTTCACACCTTTTCAAGCTCTTCATGTTTTTCAACACTGCTTCATGCTCCTCCTATTTTTCAGACCGTTTCATGCTCCTCATATTTTTCACACGTTTTGAAGCTCTTCATATTTTTCACACCTTTTCAGGCTCTTCATGTTTTTCAACACCGCATCATGCTCCACCTATTTTTCAGACCGTTTCATGCTCCTCATATTTTTGACACCTTTTGAAGCTCTTCATATTTTTCACACTTTTTCAGGCTCTTCAAGTTTTTAAACAACGCTTCATGCTCCTCCTAATTTTCAGACCGTTTCATGATCCTCATATTTTTGCCACCTTTTGAAGCTCTTCATATTTTTCACACCTTTTCAGGCTCTTCATGTTTTTGAACACCGTTTCATGCTCCTCCTATTTTTCAGACCGTTTCATGCTCCTCATATTTTTGACACATTTTGAAGCTCTTCATATTTTTCACATCTTTTCAGGCTCTTCATGTTTTTCAACACCAATTCATTTTCCTCCTATTTTTCAGATCGTTTCATGCTCCACATACTTTTCACACCTTTTGAAGCTAATCATTTTTTTCACACCTTTTCAGGCTTTTCATGTTTTTGAACACCGTTTCATGCTCCTCATATTTTTGACAACTTTTGAAGCTCTTCATATTTTTCACACCTTTTCAGGCTCTTCATGTTATTGAACACCGTTTCATGCTCCTCCTATATTTAAGACCGTTTCATGCTCCTCATATTTTTGACACCTTTTGAAGCTCTTCATATTTTTCACACTGTTTCTTGCTCCTCATATTTTTCAGACCGTTTCATGCTCCTCCAAATTTTAACATATTTTGAAGCTCTTCATAGATTTCACAACTTTTCAGGGTTTTCATGTTTTTGAACACCGTTTCATGCTCCTCATATTTTTCAGACCATTTCATGCTCCTCGTATTTCTGACACCTTGTGAAGCTCTTCATATTTTTCACACTTTTTCAGGCTCTTCATGTTTTTCAACACTATTTCATGCTCCTCCATTTTTTCAGACCGTTTCATGCTCCTCCTATTTTTCAGACGGTTTCATGCAATTCATATTTTTGACACCTTTTGAAGCTCTTCATATATTGCACACCTTTTCAGGCTCTTCATGTTTTTGACCACCGTTTCATGCTCCTCATATTTTTCAGACCATTTAATGGTCTTCATATTTTTCACACTTTTTGAAGCTCCTCATATTTTTCACACCTTTTAATGCTCTTCATATTTTGCAACACCATTTCATGCTCCTCCTATTTTTCAGACCGTTTAATGCTCCCCATAATTTTGACACCTTTTGAAGCGCTTCATAATTGTCACACTTTTTCAGGCTCTTCAAGTTTTTTAAATCCGCTTCATCCTCCTCCTATATTTCTGACCATGTCATGCTCGTCATATTTTTGACACCTTTTGAAGCTCTTCATATTTTTCACACCGTTTCATGCTCCTCATATTTTTCAGACCGTTTCATGCTCCTCATATTTTTGACTCCTTTTGAAGCTCTTCATATTTTTCACACCGTTTCATGCTCCTCCTATTTTTCAGATCGTTTCATGCTCCACATATTTTTCACACCTTTTGAAGCTAATCATTTTTTTCACACCTCTTCAGGCTTTTCATGTTTTTGAACTCCGTTTCATGCTCCTCATATTTTTGACACCTTTTGGGGCTCTTCATATTTTTCACACCATTGCAGGCTCTTCATGTTTTTGAACACCACTTCATGCTCCTCCTATTTTTCAAACCGTTTCATGCTCATCTCATTTTTGACACCTTTTGAATCTCTTCATATATTTCACGCCTTTTGAGGCTCTTCATGTTTTTCAACACCACTTCATGCTCCTCCTATTTTTCCGACCGTTTCATGCTCATCTCATTTTTGACACCTTTTGAAGCTCTTCATATATTTCACACCTTTTGAAGCTCTTCATATTTTTCACAAGTTTTCAGGCTCTTCATGTTTTTCAACACCACTTCATGCTTCTCCTATTTTTCAGACCGTTTCATGCTCCTCATATTTTTGACACCTTTTGAAGCTCTTCATATTTTTCACACCTTTTCAGGCTCTTCATATTATTGAACACAGTTTCATGCTCCTCGTATTTTCCAGACTGTTTCATGCTCCTCATGTGTTTCACACGTTTTGAAGCTCTTCATATTTTTCACACCTTTTCAGGCTCTTCATGTTTTTCAAACCGCTTCATGCTAGTCCTATTTTCCAGACCATTTCTTGCTCCTCATATTTTTGAAACCTTTTGAATCTCTTCATATATTTCACGCCTTTTGAGGCTCTTCATGTTTTTCAACACCACTTCATGCTCCTCCTATTTTTCAATCCTTTTCTTGCTCATCTCATTTTTCACAGCTTTTGAAGCACTTCAGGTTTTTCACACTTTTTCAGTCTCTTAATGTTTTTCAATGCCACTTCATGCTCCTCATATTTTTTAGACCGTTTAATGCTCCTCATATTTTGACACCTTTTGAAGCTCTTCATATTTTTCACAGCTTTTCAGACTCTTCATGATTTTGAACACCTTTTCATGCTCCTCCTATTTTTCTGACCGTTTCATGCTCCTCATATTTTTGACACATTTTGAAGGTCTTCATATTTTTCACACTTTTTCGGGCTCTTCATGTTTTTGAAGACCGCTTCATGCTCCTCCTATTTTTCAGATCGTTTCATGCTCCTCATGTATTTCACACCCTTTGAATCTCTTCATATATTTCACACCTTTTCAGGCTCTTCATGTTTTTCAACACCGCTATATGCTCCTACTAAATTTCAGACTGTTTCATGTTCCTCATATTTTTCACACCTTTTGAAGCTCTTCATATTTTTCACACATTTTCAGGCTCTTCATGTTTTTCAACACCACTTCATGTTCCTCCTATTATTCAGACCGTTTCATGCTCATCTCATTTTTGACACCTTTTGAAGCTCTTGGTATATTTCACACCTTTTGAAGCTCTTCATATTTTTCACACCATTTCAGGATCTTCATGTTTTTAAACACCGCTTCATGCTACTCCCATTTTTCAGAACTTTTCATGCTCCTCATGTATTTCACACCATTTGAAGCAGTTCATATTTTTCACACCTTTTCAGTCTCTTCATGTTTTTCAACACCACTTCATGTTCCTCCTATTATTCAGACCGTTTCATGCTCATCTCATTTTTGACACCTTTTGAAGCTCTTGATATTTTTCACACCTTTTGAAGCTCTTCATATTTTTCACACCTTTTCAGGATCTTCATGTTTTTAAACACCCCTTCATGCTCCTCCTATTTTTCAGAACTTTTCATGCTCCTCATATTTTTCAAATCTTTTGAAGCTCTTCATATTTTTCGCACCATTCCAGGCTCTTCATGTTTTTGAACACCGCTTCATGCTTCTCCTGTTTTACAGACCGTTTCATTCTCCGCATGTATTTCACACCTTTTGAAGCTCTTCCTATTTTTCACAATTTTTCAGGCTCTTCATGTTTTTCAACACCGTTTCAAGCTCCTCTTATTTTTCAGACCGTTTCATGATCCTCCTATTTTTGAGACCGTTTCATGCTCCTCATATTTTGACACCTTTTGAAGCTCTTCATATTTTTCACAGCTTTTCAGTCTCTTCATGTTTTCAACACCACTTCATCCTCCTCCTATTTTTCAGACCGTTTCATGCTCATCTCATTTTTGGCATCTTTTGAAGCTCTTCATATATTTCACACCTTTTCAGGCTCTTCATGTTTTCAACACCGCTTCATGGTCCTCCTAATTTTCAGACCGTTTCATGCTCCTCATATTTTTGATACCTTTTGAAGCTCTTCATATATTTCACACCTTTTCATGCTCTTCATGTTTTCAACACCACTTCATCCTCCTCCTTTTTTTCAGACCGTTTCATGCTCATCTCATTTTTGACACCTTTTGAAGCTCTTCATATTTTTCACAGCTTTTGAAGCTCTTCATATTTTTCACATCTTTTCAGGCTCTTCTTGTTTTTGAACACCATTTCATGCTTCTCCTATTTTTCAGACCGTTTCATGCTCCTCATATTTTTGACACCTTTTGAAGCTCTTCATATTTTTCAAACCTTTTCAGGTTCTTTAAGTTTTTCAACACGGTTTCATGCTCCTCGTATTTTTCAGACCATTTCATGCTCCTCATATTTTTGACACCTTTTGAAGCTCTTCCTATTTTCCACACCTTTTCAGCCTCTTCATGTTTTAGAACACCGCTTCATGCTCCTTCTATTTTTCATAACGTTTCATGCTCCTCTCATTTTTCACACCTTTTGAAGCTCTTCATATTTTTCACACCTTTTGAAGCTCTTCATATTTTTCGCACCGTCCAGGCTCTCCATGTTTTTGAACACCGCTTCATGCTTCTCCTATTTTACAGACCGTTTCATTCTCCTCATGTATTTCACACCGTTTGAAGCTCTTCCTATTTTTCAAAACTTTTCAGGCTCTTCATGTTTTTCAACACCTTTTCATGCTCCTCCTCTTTTTCAGACTGTTTCAAGCTCCTCATATTTTGACACCTTTTGAAGCTCTTCATATTTTTCACAGCTTTTCAGTCTCTTCATGTTTTACAACACCGCATCATGCTCCACCTATTTTTCAGACTGTTTCATGCTCCTCATATTTTTGACACCTTTTGAAGCTCTTCATATTTTTCACACCTTTTCAAGCTCTTCATGTTTTTCAACACTGCTTCATGCTCCTCCTATTTTTCAGACCGTTTCATGCTCCTCATATTTTTCACACGTTTTGAAGCTCTTCATATTTTTCACACCTTTTCAGGCTCTTCATGTTTTTCAACACCGCATCATGCTCCTCCTATTTTTCAGACTGTTTCATGCTCCTCATATTTTTCACACGTTTTTGAAGCTCTTCATATTTTTCGCACCTTTTCAGTCACTTCATGTTTTTGAACACAGCTTCATGCTCCTCCTATTTTTCAGACCCTTCATGCCCCTCATATTTTTGAAATATTTTGAAACTCTTCATATTTTTCACACCTTTTCAGGCTCTTCATGTTTTTCAACGCCGCTTCATGCTCCTAGAGTTTTTCAGACCGTTCATGCTCCTCATATTTTTGACACCTTTTGAAGCTCTTCATATTTTTCACACCCTTTCAGACTCTTCTTGTTTTTCAACACAGCTTCTTGCTCCTCCTAATTTTCAGACCGTTTCATGCTCCTCATATTTTTTACACCTTTTGAAGCTTCATATTTTTCACACCTTTTGAAGCTCTTCATATTTTTCACACTTTTTCATGCTCTTCATGTTTTTCAACACCACTTCATGCTCCTCCTGTTTTTCAGAGCGTTTCAAGCTCCTCATATACTTCACACCTTTTGAAGCTCTTCATATTTTTCACACCTTTTCAGGCTCTTCATGTTTTTGAACAACGCTTCATACTCCTCCTAGTTTTCAGGCGGTTTCATGCTTCTCATATTTTTGACACCTTTTGAAGCTCCTCATATATTTCACACATTTTTAGGCTGTTCATGTTTTTCAACACCACTTCATTCTCCTACTATTTTTCAGACCGTTTCAGGCTCATGTCATTTTTGACACATTTTGAAGCTTTTGATATTGTTCACACCTTTTGAAGCTCTTCATATTTTTCAGAAGTTTTCAGGCTCTTCATGTTTTTCAACACCGCTTCATGCTCCTCCTATTTTTGAGACCGTTTCATGCTTCTAATATTTTTGACACGTTTTGAAGCTCCTCATATTTTCCACACCTTTTCAAGCTTTCATGTTTTGGAACACCGTTTCATGCTCCTCCTATTTTTCAGACCGTTTCTTGCTCCTCCTATTTGACACATTTTGAAGCTCTTCATATTTTTCACACCTTTTCAGACTCTTCATGTTTTGAACACCGCTTCATGCTCCTCCTATTTTTCAGAGCGTTTCATGCTCCTCATATTTTTCACACCTTTTGAAGCTCTTTATATTTTCACACCTTTTCATGCTCTTCATGTTTTTGAACACCACTTCATTCTCCTCCTATTTTTCAGACCGTTTCTTGCTCATCTCAATTTTGACAGCTTTTGAAGCTGTTCATAATTTTCACACCTTTTGAAGCTCTTCATATTTTTCACACCTTTTCAGGCTCTTCATGTTTTTGAACACCGTTTCACGCTCCTCCTTTTTTTCAGACCGTTTCATGCTCCTCATATTTTTGACACATTTTGAAGCTCTTCATATTTTTCACACCTTTTCAGGCTCTTCATGTTTTTGAACACCGCTTCATACTCCTCCTATTTTTCAGGCGGTTTCATGCTCCTCATATTTTTGACACCTTTTGAAGCTGCTCATATATTTCACACATTTTCAGGCTGTTCATGTTTTTCAACACCACTACATTCTCCTGCTATTTTTCAGAGCGTTTCAGGCTCATGTCATTTTTGACACATTTTGAAGCTTTTCATATTGTTCACACCTTTTGAAGCTCTTCATATTTTTCACAAGTTTTCAGGCTCTTCATGTTTTTTAACAGCGCTTCATACTCCTCCTATTTTTGAGACCGTTTCATGCTTCTAATAATTTTGACACGTTTTGAAGCTCTTCATATTTTCCACACCTTTTCAAGCTTTCATGTTTTGGAACACCGTTTCATGTTCCTCCTATTTTTCAGACCGTTTCATGCTCCTCATATTTGACACATTTTGAAGCTCTTCATATTTTTCACACTTTTTCAGACTCTTCATGTTTTGAACACCGCTTCATGCTCCTTCTATTTTTCAGAGCGTTTCATGCTCCTCATATTTTTCACACCTTTTGAAGGTCTTTATATTTTCACACCTTTTCATGCTCTTCATGTTTTTGAACACCACTTCATTCTCCTCCTATTTTTCAGACCGTTTCATGCTCATCTCAATTTTGACAGCTTTTGAAGCTCTTCATATTTTTCACACCTTTTGAAGCTCTTCATATTTTTCAAACCTTTTCAGGCTCTTCATGTTTTTGAACAGCATTTCATGCTCCTCCTATTTTTCAGACCGTTTCATGTTCCTCCTATTTTTCAGATCATTTCATGCTCCTCATATTTTTGACACCTTTTGAAGGTCTTCATATATTTCACACCTTTTCAGGCTCTTCAATTTTTTCAACCCCACTTCAAGCTCCTCCTCTTTTTCAGACCGTTTCATGCTCACATCACTTTTGACACCTTTTGAAGCTCTTCTTATTTTTCACATCTTTTGAAACTCTTCATATTTTTCACACGTTTTCAGGCTCTTCATGTTTTCAAAACCGTTTCATGCTCCTCCTATTTTTCTGACCGTTTCATGCTCCTCATATTTCACACCTTTTGAAGCTCTTCATATTTTTCACACCTTTTCAGGCTCTTCATGTTTTTTTACACCGCTTCATGCTAATTTCATTTTCAAACCATATAATGCTCCTCATATTTTTCACAACTTTTTAAGATTTTCATATTTTTCACACCTTTTCAGGCTCTTCATGTTTTTGAACGCTACTTCATGCTCCTTCTATTTTTCAGAGAGTTTAATGCTCCTCATGTATTACACACCTTTTGAAGCTCTTCATTTTTTTCACACATTTACAGGCTTTTCATGTTTTTCCACACCACTTCATGCTACTCCTATTTTTCAGCTCGTTTCATGCTCCTCATGAATTTCACACCTTTTGAAGCTCTTCTTATTTTTCACACCTTTTCAGGCTCTTCATGTTTTTTAACACCGCCTCATGCTCCTCCTATTTTTCAGACCGTTTAATGCTCCTCATATTTTTGACACTTTTTGAAGCTCTTCATATTTTTCACACCTTTTCAGCCTCTTCATGTTTTTGATCACCGTTTCATGCTCTTCCTATTTTTCAGACCGTTACATGCTCCTCATATTTTTGACACCTTTTGAAGCTCTTCATATTTTTCACACCTTTTCAGGCTCTTCATGTTTTTTAACACCGCCTCATGCTGCACCTATTTTTCAGTCCGTTTCATGCTCCTCATATTTTTCACACCTTTTGAAGGTCTTCATTTTTTTCACACCTTTTCTGGCTCTTCATGTTTTTGAACACAACTTCATGCTCCTCCTATTTTTCAGACCGTTTCATATTCCTCATATTTTTCACACCTTTTGAAGCTCTTCATATTTTTCACACATTTTCAGGCTCTTCATGTTTTTGAACACAGCTTCATGCTCCTCCTATTTTTCAGACCGTTTCATGCTCCTCATATTTTTGACAACTTTGGAAGCTCTTCATATTTTTCACACCTTTTCAGGCTTTTCATGTTTTCAACACCGTTGCATGATCCTCCTATTTTTCAGACCGTTTCATGCTCCTCATATACTTGACACAGTTTTAAGCTCTTCATATATTTCACACTTTTTCAGGCTATTCATGTTTTTCAACACCGCTTCATTCTCCTTGTATTTTTAAGACCGTTTCATGCTCCTCATATTTTTGACACCTTTTTAACCTCTTCATATTTCTCACACATTTTCAGGCTCTTCATCTTTTTCAACAACGCTTCATGCACCTGCTATTTTTCAGACCGTTTCATGCTCATCTCATTTTTGACACCTTTTGAAGCTTTTCATATTTTTCACACCTTTTCAGGCTCTTCATGATTTTGAACACCGCTTCATGCTAATCCTATTTTTCAAACGATATCATGCTCCCCATATTTTTCACACCATTTTAAGCTCTTCATATTTTTCACACCTTTTCAGGCTCTTCATGTTTTTGAACACCGCTTCATGCTCCTCCTATTTTTCAGACCGTTTCATGCTCCTCATATTTCACACCTTTTGAAGCTCTTCATATTTTTCACACCTTTTCAGGCTCTTCATGTTTTTGAACACCGCTTCATGCTAATCCCATTTTTCAAACCATCTCATGCTCCTCATATTTTTCACACCTTTTTAAGCTCTTCATATTTTTCACACCTTTTCAGGGTCTTCATGTTTTTGAACACTACTTCATGCTCCTTCTATTTTTCAGAGAGTTTCATGCTCCTCATGTATTACACACCTTTTGAAGCTCTTCATATTTTTCACACCTTTACAGGCTCTTCATGTTTTTCCACACCACTTCATGCTGCTCCTATGTTTCAGCTCGTTTCATGCTCCTCATGAATATCACACCTTTTGAAGCTCTTCATATTTTTCACACCTTTTCAGGCTCTTCATGTTTTTGATCACCGTTTCATGCTCCTCCTATTTTTCAGACCGTTTCATGTTCCTCATATTTTTGACACCTTTTGAAGCTCTTCATATTTTTCACACCTTTTCAGGCTCTTCATGTTTTTGTTCACCGTTTCATGCTCCTCCTATTTTTCAGACCGTTTCATGCTCCTCATATTTTTGACACCTTTTGAAGCTCTTCATATTTTTCACACCTTTTCAGGCTCTTCATGTTATTGAACACCGCCTCATGCCACTCCTATTTTTCAGACCGTTTCATCCTCCTCATATTTTTGACACATTTTGAAGCTCTTCATATTTTTCACACCTTTTGAAGCTCTTCATGTATTGAACACCGCTTCATGTTCCGCCTATTTTTCAGACCGTTTCATGCTCCTCATATTTTTGACACATTTTGAAGCTCTTCATATTTTTCACACCTTTTCAGGCTCTTCAGGTTTTTCAACACCACTTCATGCTCCTCCTATTTTTCAGACCGTTTCATGCTCCTCATATTTTTGACACATTTTGAAGCTCTTCATATTTTTCACACATTTTCAGGCTCTTCATGTTATTTAACACCGCTTCATGCTCCGCCTATTTTTCAGACCGTTTCATGCTCCTCATATTTTTGACACCTTTTGAAGCTCTTCATATTTTTCACACCTTTTCAGGCTCTTCAGGTTTTTCAACACCACTTCATGCTCCTCCTATTTTTCAGACCGTTTCATGCTCCTCATATTTTTTACACCTTTTGATGGTCTTCATTTTTTTCACACATTTTCAGGCTCTTCATGTTTTTGAACACAGCTTCATGCTCCTCCTATTTTTCAGAACGTATTATGCTCCTCATATTTTTGACAACTTTGGAAGCTCTTCATATTTTTCACACCTTTTCAGGCTCTTCATGTTGTTCAACACCGTTGCATGATCCTCCTATTTTTCAGACCGTTTCATGCTCCTCATATACTTGACACATTTTTAAGCTCTTCATATATTTCACACATTTTCAGGCTACTCATGTTTTTCAACACCGCTTCATGCTCCTTATATTTGTAAGACCGTTTCATGCTCCTCATACTTATGACACCTTTTTAAGCTCTTCATATTTCTCACACATTTTCAGGCTCTTCATGTTTTTCAAGAACGCTTCATGCACCTCCTATTTTTCAGACCGTTTCATGCTCATCTCATTTTTGACACCTTTTGAAGCTTTTCATATTTTTCACACCTTTTCAGGCTCTTCATGTTTTTGAACACCGCTTCATGCTAATCCTATTTTTCAAACCATATCATGCTCCTCATATTTTTCACACCATTTGAAGCTCTTCATATTTTTCACACCTTTTCAGGCTCTTCATGTTTTTGAACACCGCTTCATGCTCCTCCTATATTTCTGACCGTTTCATGCTCCTCATATTTCACACCTTTTGAAGCTCTTCATATTTTTCACACCTTTTCAGGCTCTTCATGTTTTTTTACACCGCTTCATGCTAATTTCATTTTCAAACCATATCATGCTCCTCATATTTTTCACCACTTTTTAAGATTTTCATATTTTTCACACCTTTTCAGGCTCTTCATGTTTTTGGACGCTACTTCATGCTCCTTCTATTTTTCAGACCATTTCTTGCTCCTCATATTTTTGACACCTTTTTAAGCTCTTCATATTTTTCACACATTTTCAGGCTCTTCAGGTTTTTGAATACTACTTCATGCTCCTTCTATTTTTCAGAGAGTTTCATGCTCCTCATGTATTACACACCTTTTGAAGCTCTTCATATTTTTCACACCTTTACAGGCTCTTCATGTTTTTCCACACCACTTCATGCTACTCAGATTTTTCAGCTCGTTTCATGCTGCTCATGAATTTCACACCTTTTGAAGCTCTTCATATTTTTCACACCTTTTCAGGCTCTTTCTGTTTTGATCACCGTTTCATGCTCCTCCTATTTTTCAGACCGTTTCATGCTCCTCATATTTTTGACACCTTTTAAAGCTCTTCATATTTTTCACACCTTTTCAGGCTCTTCATGTTTTTTAACACCGCCTCATGCTGCTCCTATTTTTCAGACCGTTTCATGCTCCTCATATTTTTACACCTTTTGAAGCTCTTCATATTTTTCACACCTTTTCGGCTCTTCATGTTTTTTAACACCGCCTCATGCTCCTCCTATTTTTCAGTCCGTTTCATGCTCCTCATATTTTTGACACTTTTTGAAGCTCTTCGTATTTTTCACACCTTTTCAGGCTGTTCACGTTTTTCAACACCACTTCATGCTCCTCCTATTTTTCAGACCGTTTCATGCTCCTCATATTTTTACACCTTTTGAAGGTCTTCATTTTTTTCACACCTTTTCTGGCTCTTCATGTTTTTGAACACAACTTCATGCTCCTCCTATTTTTCAGACCGTTTCATATTCCTCATATTTTTCACACTTTTTGAAGCTCTTCGTATTTTTCACACCTTTTCAGGCTGTTCACGTTTTTCAACACCACTTCATGCTCCTCCTATTTTTCAGACCGTTTCATGCTCCTCATATTTTTGACAACTTTGGAAGCTCTTCATATTTTTCACACCTTTTCAGGCTCTTCATGTTTTCAACACCGTTGCATGATCCTCCTATTTTTCAGACCGTTTCATGCTCCTCATATACTTGACACAGTTTTAAGCTCTTCATATATTTCACACATTTTCAGGCTCTTCATGTTTTTCAACACCGCTTCATGCTCCTCCTATTTTTCAGACCTTTTCATGCTCCTCATATTTTTGACACCTTTTTAACCTCTTCATATTTCTCACACATTTTCAGGCTCTTCATGTTTTTCAACAACGCTTCATGCACCTCCTATTTTTCAGACCGTTTCATGCTCATCTCATTTTTGACACCTTTTGAAGCTTTTCATATTTTTCACACCTTTTCACGCTCCTCATGATTTTGAACACCGCTTCATGCTAATCCTATTTTTCAAACCATATCATGCTCCTCATATTTTTCACACCATTTTAAGCTCTTCATATTTTTCACACCTTTTCAGGCTCTTCATGTTTTTGAACACCGCTTCATGCTCCTCCTATTTTTCAGACCGTTTCATGCTCCTCATATTTCACACCTTTTGAAGCTCTTCATATTTTTCACACCTTTTCAGGCTCTTCATGTTTTTGAACACTACTTCATGCTCCTTCTATTTTTCAGAGAATTTCATGCTCCTCATGTATTACACACCTTTTGAAGCTCTTCATATTTTTCACACCTTTACAGGCTCTTCATGTTTTTCCACACCACTTCATGCTGCTCCTATGTTTCAGCTCGTTTCATGCTCCTCATGAATTTCACACCTTTTGAAGCTCTTCATATTTTTCACACCTTTTCAGGCTCTTCATGTTTTTAATCACCGTTTCATGCTCCTCCTATTTTTCAGACCGTTTCATGCTCCTCATATTTTTGACACCTTTGGAAGCTCTTCATATTTTTCACACCTTTTCAGGCTCTTCATATTTTTGAACACCGCCTAATGCTCCTCCTATTTTTCAGACCGTTTCATGCTCCTCTTATACTTGACACATTTTTAAGCTCTTCATATATTTCACACATTTTCAGGCTATTCATGTTTTTCAACACCGCTTCATGCTCCTCCTATTTTTCAGACCGTTTCATGCTCCTCATATTTTTGACACCTGTTGAAGCTCTTCATATTTCTCACACCTTTTCAGGCTCTTCATGGTTTTCAACAACGCTTCATGCACCTCCTATTTTTCAGAACGCTTCATTCTCATCTCATTTTTGACACCTTTTGAAGCTTTTCATATTTTTCACACCTTTTCAGGCTCTTCGTGTTTTTGAACACCGCTTCATGCTAATCCTATTTTTCAAACGATATCATGCTCCTCATATTTTTCACACCTTTTTAAGCTCTTCATATTTTTTCACACCTTTTCAGGCTCTTCATGTTTTTGAACACTACTTCATGCTCCTTCTATTTTTCAGAGAGTTTCATGTTCCTCATGTATTACACACCTTTTGAAGCTCTTCATATTTTTCACACCTTTACAGGCTCTTCATGTTTTTCCACACCACTTCATGCTTATCCTATTTTTCAGCTCATTTCATGCTCCTCATGAATTTCACACCTTTTGAAGCTCTTCATATTTTTCACACCTTTTCAGGCTCTTCATGTATTTGATCACCGTTTCATGCTCCTCCTATTTTTCAGACCGTTTCATGCTCCTCATATTTTTGACACTTTTTGAAGCTCTTCATATTTTTCAAACCTTTTCAGGCTCTTCATGTTTTTGAACACCGCCTCATGCTCCTCCTATTTTTCAGACCATTTCATGCTCCTCATATTTTTGACACATTTTGAAGCTCTTCATATTTTTCACACCTTTTCAGGCTCTTCATGTTTTTGGACACCACTTCATTCTCCTCCTGTTTTTCAGACCGTTTCCTGCTCTTCAAATTTTTACACCTTTTGAAGCTCTTCATATTTTTCACACATTTATAGGCTCTTCATGATTTTGAAAACAGCTTCATTCTCCTCCTATTTTTCAGACCGTTTCATGCTCCTCATATTTTTGACACCTTTTGAAGCTCTTCATATTTTTCACACCTTTTCAGGCTCTTATTGTTTTTCAACACCGTTTCATCATCCTCCTATTTTTCAGACCGTTTCATGCTCCTCATATATTTGACACATTTTTAAGCTCTTCATATATTTCACACATTTTCAGGCTATTCATGTTTTTCAACACCACTTCATGCTCCTCCTATTTTTCAGACCGTTTCATGCTCATCATATTTTTGACACCTGTTGAAGCTCTTCATATTTCTCACACGTTTTCAGGCTCTTCATGTTTTTCAACACCGCTTCATGCTCCTCCTATTTTTCAGACCGTTTCATACTCCTCATATTTTTGACACCTTTTGAAGCTCTTCATATTTTTCACATCTTTTGAAGCTCTTTATATTTTTCACACATTTTCAGG
Source organism: Dama dama (assembly GCF_033118175.1). Lineage (NCBI taxonomy): Eukaryota > Metazoa > Chordata > Mammalia > Artiodactyla > Cervidae > Dama > Dama dama. The sequence goes on along the minus strand of NW_026871011.1, from coordinate 1,582,540 downwards.
CTCTTCATGTATTTCAACACCCCTTGTTGCTCCTCCTATTTTTCAGACCGTTTCATGCTCCTCATATTTTTGACACCTTTTGAAGCTCTTCATATTTCTCACACCTAGTCAGTCTCTTCATGTTTTTCAACAGCGTTTCATTCTCCTCCTATTTTTCAGACCGTTTCATGCTCCTCATATTTTTGACACCTTTTGAAGCTCTTCATATTTTTCAAACCTTTTCAGGCTCTTCATGTTTTTGAACACCGCTTCATGCTCGTCCTATTTTTCAGACCGTTTCATGCTCCTCATATATTTGACACATTTTTAAGCTCTTCATATATTTCACACATTTTCAGGCTATTCATGATTTTCAACACCACTTCATGCTCCTCGTATTTTTAAGACCATTTCATGCTCCTCATATTTTTTGTCACGTTTTGAAGCTCTTCATATTTTTCACACCTTTTCAGGCTCTTCATGTTTTTCAACACCCCTTGTTGTTCCTCCTATTTTTCAGACCGTTTCATGCTCCTCATATTTTTGACACCTTTTGAAGCTCTTCATATTTCTGACACCTCGTCAGTCTCTTCATGTTTTTCAACACCGTTTCTTGCTCCTCCTATTTTTCAGAACGTTTCATGCTCCTCATGTATTTCACACTTTTTGAAGCTCTTCATATTTTGCACGCGTTTTCAGGTTCTTCATGTTTTTTCACAACCAATTCATGCTCCTCCTATTTTTCAGACCGTATCATGCTCCTCTTTTTTTTCACACCTTTTGAAGCTCTTCATATATTTCACACCTTTTCAGGCTCTTCATTATTTTCAACACCACTTCATGCTCCTCCCACATTTCAGACCGTTTTACACTCATCTCATTTTTGACACCTTTTGAACCTCTTCATATATTTCACACCTTTTGAAGCTCTTCATTTTTTTCACCCGTTTTCAGGCTCTTCATGTTTGTCAACACCACTTCATGCTCCTCCTATTTTGCAGACCGTTTCATGCTCCTCATATTTTTGACACCTTTTCAAGCTCTTCATATTTTTCACACCTTTTCAGGCTCTTCATGTTTTTCAACACCGCTTCATGCTCCTCCTATTTTTCAGACCGTTTCATGCTCCTCATATTTTTCACACCTTTTGAAGCTCTTCATAATTTTGACACCTTTTCAGGCTCTTCATGTTTTTGAACACCGCTTCATGCTCCTCCTATTTTTCAGACCGTTTCATGCTCCTCATATTTTTGACACCTTTTGAAGCTCTTCATATTTTTCACACCTTTTGAAGCTCTTCACATTTTTCACACCTTATCAGACTCTTAGTTTTGAGCACCGTTTCATGCTCCTCCTATTTTTCAGACCGTTTCATGCTCCTCATATTTTTCACACCTTTTGAAGCTCTTCATATTTTTGACACCTTTTCAGGCTCTTCATGTTTTTGAACACCGCTTCATGCTCCGCCTATTTTTCAGACCGTTTCATGCTCATCATATTTTTGACACCTGTTGAAGCTCTTCATATTTCTCACACGTTTTCAGGCTCTTCATGTTTTTCAACACCGCTTCATGCTCCGCCTATTTTTCAGACAGTTTCATGCTCCTCATATTTTTGACACCTTTTGAAGCTCTTCATATTTTTCACATCTTTTGAAGCTCTTTGAATTTTTCACACATTTTCAGGCTCTTCATGTATTTCAACACCCCTTGTTGCTCCTCCTATTTTTCAGACCGTTTCATGCTCCTCATATTTTTGACACCTTTTGAAGCTCTTCATATTTCTCACACCTAGTCAGTCTCTTCATGTTTTTCAACAGCGTTTCATTCTCCTCCTATTTTTCAGACCGTTTCATGCTCCTCATATTTTTGACACCTTTTGAAGCTCTTCATATTTTTCAAACCTTTTCAGGCTCTTCATGTTTTTGAACACCGCTTCATGCTCCTCCTATTTTTCAGACCGTTTCATGCTCCTCATATATTTGATACATTTTTAAGCTCTTCATATATTTCACACATTTTCAGGCTATTCATGTTTTTCAACACCACTTCATGCTCCTCGTATTTTTAAGACCATTTCATGCTCCTCATATTTTTTGTCACGTTTTGAAGCTCTTCATATTTTTCACACCTTTTCAGGCTCTTCATGTTTTTCAACACCCCTTGTTGTTCCTCCTATTTTTCAGACCGTTTCATGCTCCTCATATTTTTGACACCTTTTGAAGCTCTTCATATTTCTGACACCTCGTCAGTCTCTTCATGTTTTTCAACACCGTTTCTTGCTCCTCCTATTTTTCAGAACGTTTCATGCTCCTCATGTATTTCACACTTTTTGAAGCTCTTCATATTTTGCACGCGTTTTCAGGCTCTTCATGTGTTTTCACAACCAATTCATGCTCCTCCTATTTTTCAGACCGTATCATGCTCCTCTTTTTTTTCACACCTTTTGAAGCTCTTCATATATTTCACACCTTTTCAGGCTCTTCATTATTTTCAAAACCACTTCATGCTCCTCCCACATTTCAGACCGTTTTACACTCATCTCATTTTTGACACCTTTTGAAGCTCTTCATATATTTCACACCTTTTGAAGCTCTTCATTTTTTTCACACGTTTTCAGGCTCTTCATGTTTTTCAACACCACTTCATGCTCCTCCTATTTTGCAGACCGTTTCATGCTCCTCATATTTTTGACACCTTTTCAAGCTCTTCATATTTTTCACACCTTTTCAGGCTCTTCATGTTTTTCAACACCGCTTCATGCTCCTCCTATTTTTCAGACCGTTTCATGCTCCTCATATTTTTCACACCTTTTGAAGCTCTTCATATTTTTGACACCTTTTCAGGCTCTTCATGTTTTTGAACACCGCTTCATGCTCCGCCTATTTTTCAGACCGTTTCATGCTCATCATATTTTTGACACCTGTTGAAGCTCTTCATATTTCTCACATGTTTTCAGGCTCTTCATGTTTTTCAACACCGCTTCATGCTCCGCCTATTTTTCAGACAGTTTCAGGCTCCTCATATTTTTGACACCTTTTGAAGCTCTTCATATTATTCACATCTTTTGAAGCTCTTTGAATTTTTCACACATTTTCAGGCTCTTCATGTATTTCAACACCCCTTGTTGCTCCTCCTATTTTTCAGACCGTTTCGTGCTCCTCATATTTTTGACACCTTTTGAAGCTCTTCATATTTCTCACACCTAGTCAGTCTCTTCATGTTTTTCAACAGCGTTTCATTCTCCTCCTATTTTTCAGACCGTTTCATGCTCCTCATATTTTTGACACCTTTTGAAGCTCTTCATATTTTTCAAACCTTTTCAGGCTCTTCATGTTTTTGAACATCGCTTCATGCTTCTCCTATTTTTCAGACCGTTTCATGCTCCTCATATATTTGACACATTTTTAAGCTCTTCATATATTTCACACATTTTCAGGCTATTCATGTTTTTCAACACCACTTCATGCTCCTCGTATTTTTAAGACCATTTCATGCTCCTCATATTTTTTGTCACGTTTTGAAGCTCTTCATATTTTTCACACCTTTTCAGGCTCTTCATGTTTTTCAACACACCTTGTTGTTCCTCCTATTTTTCAGACCGTTTCATGCTCCTCATATTTTTGACACCTTTTGAAGCTCTTCATATTTCTGACACCTCGTCAGTCTCTTCATGTTTTTCAACACCGTTTCTTGCTCCTCCTATTTTTCAGAACGTTTCATGCTCCTCATGTATTTCACACTTTTTGAAGCTCTTCATATTTTGCACGCGTTTTCAGGCTCTTCATGTGTTTTCACAACCAATTCATGCTCCTCCTATTTTTCAGACCGTATCATGCTCCTCTTTTTTTTCACACCTTTTGAAGCTTTTCATATATTTCACACCTTTTCAGGCTCTTCATTATTTTCAACACCACTTCATGCTCCTCCCACATTCCAGACCGTTTTACACTCATCTCATTTTTGACACCTTTTGAAGCTCTTCATATATTTCACACCTTTTGAAGCTCTTCATTTTTTTCACACGTTTTCAGGCTCTTCATGTTTTTCAACACCACTTCATGCTCCTCCTATTTTGCAGACCGTTTCATGCTCCTCATATTTTTGACACCTTTTGAAGCTCTTCATATTTTTCACACCTTTTGAAGCTCTTCACATTTTTCACACCTTATCAGACTCTTAGTTTTGAACACCGCTTCATGCTCCTCCTATTTTTCAGACCGTTTCATGCTCCTCATATTTTTGAAACCTTTTGAAGCTTTTCATATTTTTCACACCTTTTGAAGCTCTTCATATTTTTCAAACCTTTTGAAGCTCTTCATATTTTTCACACCTTTTCAGGCTCTTCATGTTTTTGAAGACCGCTTCATGTGCCTTCTATTTTTCAGACCGTTTCATGCTCCTCATATTTTTGACACCTTTTGAAGCTCTTTATATTTTTCACCCCTTTTCAGGCTCTTCATGTTTTTGAACACCTCTTCATGCTCCTCCTATATTTCACACCTTTTGTAGCTCTTCATATTTTTCACACCTTTTCAGGCTCTTCATGTTTTTTAACACCGCTTCATGCTCCTCCTTATTTTCAGACCTTTTAATGCTCCTCCTGTATTTCATACCTTTTGAAGCTCTTCATATTTTTCACACCTTTTCAGGCTCTTCATGTTTTTCAACACTGCTTCATGCTCCTCCTTTTTTCAGACCGTTTAATGCTCCTCATGTATTTCACACCTTTTGAAACTCTTCATATTTTCACACCTTTTCAGGCTCTTCATGTTATTCAACAACACTTCATGCTCCTCTTATATTTCAGACCGCTCCATCCTGATCTCATTTTTGACACTTTTTGAAGCTGTTCATATTTTTCACACCTTTTGAAGCTCTTCATAAATTTCACAAGTTTTCATGCTCTTTATGTTTTTCAACACCGCTTCATGCTCCTCCTATTTTTCACACCTTTTGAAGCTCTTCATATTTTTCAAACCTTTTGAAGGTCTTCATATTTTTCACCGTTTATCAGGCTCTTCATGTTTTTGAACACCGCTTCATGCTCCTCCTATTTTTCACACCTTTTCAAGCTCTTCATATTTTTCACACCTTTTGAAGGTCTTCATATTTTTCACAGTTTTTCAGGCTCTTCATGTTTTTGAACACCGCTTCATGCTCCTCCTATTTTTCAGACCTTTTCATGCTCCTCATGTACTTCACACCTTTTGAAGCTCTTCATATTTTTCACACCTTTTCAGGCACTTCATGTTTTTGAACACCGCTTCATACTCCTCTTATTTTTCAGATAGTTTCATGGTCTTCATATTTTTGACACCTTTTGAAGCTCTTCATAGTTTTCACACCTTTTCAGAATCTCATGAATTTGAACACCGCTTCATGTTCCTCCTATTTTTCAGACCGTTTCATGCTCCTCATATATTTGACACCTTTTCAGGCTCTTCAGGTTTTTGAACACCGCTTCATGCTCCTCCTATTTTTCAGACCGTTTCATGCTCCTCATATTTTTGACACCTTTTGAAGCTCTTCATATTTTTCACACCTTTTCAGGTTTTTCATGTTTTTGAACACCGCCACAGGGTCCTCCTATTTTTCAGACCGTTTCATGCTCCTCATATTTTTGACACGTTTTGAAGCTCTTCATATTTTTCACACTTTTTGAAGCTCTTCATACTTTTCACACCTGTCAGGCTCTTCATGTTTTTGAACACCGCTTCCTGCTCCACCTATTTTTTAGATCGTTTCATGCTCCTCATATTTTTCACACTTTTTGAAGCTCTTCATATTTTTCACACTTTTTCAGGCTCTTCATGTTTTTGAACATCGTTTAATGCTCTTACTTTTATTCAGACCGTTTCATGCTCCTCATATTTTTACACCTTTTGAACCTCTTCATATTTTTCACACCTATTCAGGGTCTTCATATTTTTCAACACCGCTTCATGCTCCTCCTATTTTTCAGACCGTTTCATGCTCCACATATTTTTGCCACGTTTTGAAGCTCTTCATTTATTTCACACCTTTTCAGTCTCTTCATGTTTTTCAACACTGCTTCATGCTCCTCATATTTTTGAGACCGTTTCATGCTCCTAATTTTGTTCACACCTTTTCAAGATCTTCATGTTATTCAACACCGCTTCATGCTCTTCCTATTTTTCAGACCGTTTCATGCTCCTCATATTTTTGATACCTTTGAAGCTCTTCATATTTTTCACACCTTTTCAGGCTCTTCATGTTTTGAACACCATTTCATGCTCCTCCTATTTTTCAGACCGTTTCATGCTCCTCATATTTTTGACAACTTTTGAAGCTCCTCATATTTTTCACACCTTTTCAGGCTCTTCATGTTTTCAACACACTTTCATGCTCCTCATATGTTTGACACCTTTTGAATCTCTTCATATTATTCACACCTTTTCAGGCTCTTCATGATTTTCAACACCGCTTCATGCTCCCCATATTTTTGAGACCGTTTTATGCTACTCATATTTTGACACCTTTTGAAGCTCTTCATGTATTTCACACCTTTTTCAGGCTCTACATGTTTTTCAACACCGCTTCATTCTCGTCATATTTTGAGACCGTTTTATGCTACTCATATTTTGACACCTTTTGAAGCTCTTCATGTATTTCAGTCCTTTTTAGGCTCTTCATGTATTTCAACACCGCTTCTTGCTCCTCCTATTTTTCAGGCCGTTTCATGCTCGTCATATTTTTCAGACAGTTTCATGCTCCTCCTATTTTTCAGACCTTTTCATGCTCCTCATGTACTTCACACCTTTTGAAGCTCTTCATATTATTCACACCTTTTCAGGCACTTCATGTTTTTGAACACTGCTTCATACTCCTCTTATTTTTCAGATAGTTTCATGGTCTTCATATTTTTGACACCTTTTGAAGCTCTTCATATATTTCACACCTTTTAAGGCTCTTCAAGTTTCTGAACACCCCTTCATGCTCCTCCTATATTTCACACTTTTTGAAGCTCTTCATATATTTCACACCTTTTCAAGCTCTTCATGTTTTTGAACACCGCTTCATGCTCCTCTTATTTTTGACACCTTTTGAAGCTCTTCATATATTTCACACCTTTTCAGGCTCTTCATGTTTTTGAACACCGCTTCATGCTCCTCCTATATTTCACACCTTTTGAAGCTCTTCATATATTTCACACCTTTTCAGACTCTTCATGTTTTTCAACATCGCTTCATACTCCTCCTATTTTTCTCACCTTTTAATGCTCCTCATATATTTGACACCTTTTGAAGCTCTTCATATTTTTCACACCTTTTGAAGCTCTTCATATTTTTCACACCTTTTGAAGCTCTTCATATTTTACAAATATTTTCACCCTCTTCATGTTTTTCAACACCTTTTCATGCTCCTCCTATTTTTCGGACCGTTTCATTCTCTTCATATTTTTGACACTTTTTGAAGCTCTTCATATTTTTCACACCTTTTCAGGCTCTTCATCTTTTTCAACACGGTTTCATGCTCCTCATATTTTTCAGACCGTTTCATTCTCCTCATATTTATGTCAACTTTTGAAACTCTTCATTTTCTTCACACCTTTTCATGCTCTCCATGTTTTTGAACACTGCTTCATGCTCCTCCTATGTTTCAGACCGTTTCATGCTCCTCATATTTTTGAAACCTTTTGAAGTTCTTCATATATTTCACACCTTTTCAGGCTCTTCATGTTTTTAAACACCTCTTCATTCTTCTCCTGTTTTTCAGACCATTTCATGCTCCTCATATTTTTCACACTTTTTGAAGCTCTTCATATTTTTCACACTTTTTGAAGCTCTTCATACTTTTCACACCTGTCAGGCTCTTCATGTTTTTGAACACCGCTTCCTGCTCCACTTATTTTTCAGATTGTTTCATGCTCCACATATTTTTCACACTTTTTGAAGCTCTTCATATTTTTCACACTTTTTCAGGCTCTTCATGTTTTTGAACATCGTTTCATGCTCCTCCTTTTATTCAGACCGTTTCATGCTCCTCATATTTTTGACACCTTTTGAACCTCTTCATATTTTTCACACCTATTCAGGGTCTTCATATTTTTCAACACCGCTTCATGCTCCTCATATTTTTGAGACCGTTTCTTGCTCCTAATATTGTTCACACCTTTTCAAGATCTTCATGTTATTCAACACCGCTTCATGCTCTTCCTATTTTTCAGACAGTTTCATGCTCCTCATATTTTTCACACCTTTTGAAGCTCTTCATATATTTCTCACCTTTTCCTGTTCTTCAGGATTTTCAACACCGTTTCATGCTCCTCCTATTTTTCAGACCGTTTCATGCTCCTCATATTTCTGACACATTTGAAGCTCTTCATATATTTCACACCTTTTCAGACTCTTCATGTTTTTCAACATCGCTTCATCCTCTTCCTATTTTTCAGACCGTTTCATGCTCCTCATATTTTTGACACCTTTTGAAGCTCTTCATATTTTTCACACCTTTTGAAGCTCTTCATATTTTTCACAAGTTTTAAGGCTGTTCATGTTTTTCAACACCGTTTCATGCTCCTCCTATTTTTCAGACCGTTTCATGCTCCTCATATTTCTGACACCTTTTAAAGCTCTCCATATTTTTCACATATTTTCAGGCTCTTCATGCTTTTCAACACCGTTTCATGCTCCTCCTATTTTGAGACTGTTTCATGCTCCTCTTATTTTTGACACCTTTAGAAGCTCTTAATATATCTCACACCTTTTCAGGCTCTTCATGTTTTTGAACAACGATTCATGCTCCTCCTATATTTCACACCTTTTGAAGCTCTTCATATATTTCACACCTTTTCAGACTCTTCATGTTTTTCAACATCGCTTCATATCCTCCTATTTTTCAGACCGTTTCATGCTCCTCGTATATTTGACACCTTTTGAAGCTCTTCATATTTTTCATACCTTTTGAAGCTCTTCATATTTTTCACACCTTTTGAAGCTCTTCATATTTTACACATATTTTCACCCTCTTCATGTTTTTCAACACCTTTTCATGCTCCTCCTATTTTTCGGACCGATTCATTCTCTTCATATTTTTGACACTTTTTGAAGCTCTTCATATTTTTCACATCTTTTCAGGCTCTTCATCTTTTTCAACACCGTTTCATGCTCCTCATATTTTTCAGACCGTTTCATTCTCCTCATATTTATGTCAACTTTTGAAACTCTTCATTTTCTTCACACCTTTTCATGCTCTTCATGTTTTTGAACACTGCTTCAAGCTCCTCCTATGTTTCAGACCGTTTCATGCTCCTCATATTTTTGAAACCTTTTGAAGTTCTTCATATATTTCACACCTTTTCAGGCTCTTCATGTTTTTAAACACCTCTTCATTCTTCTCCTGTTTTTCAGACCGTTTCATGCTCCTCATATTTTTCACACTTTTTGAAGCTCTTCATATTTTTCACACTTTTTGAAACTCTTCATGTTTTTCAACAACATTTCATGCTCCTCCTATTTTTCAGACCTTTTCATGCTCCTCATATTTTTCACACCTTTTCATGCTCTTCTTGTTTTTCAACACAGTTTCATGCTCCTCATATGTTTGACACCTTTTGAATCTCTTCATTTTATTCACACCTTTTCAGTCTCTTCATGATTTTCAACACCGCTTCATGCTCCTCATATTTTTGAGACCGTTTCATGCTCCTAATATTGTTCACATCTTTTCAAGATCTTCATGTTATTCAACACCTCTTCATGCTCTTCCTATTTTTCAGACCGTTTCATGCTCCTCATATTTTTGATACCTTTGAAGCTCTTCATATTTTTCACACCTTTTCAGGCTCTTCATGTTTTGAACACCATTTCATGTTCCTCCTATTTTTCAGACCGTTTCATGCTCCTCATATTTTTGACAGCTTTTGAAGCTCCTCATATTTTTCACACCTTTTGAAGCTCTTCATATTTTACAAATATTTTCACCCTCTTCATGTTTTTCAACACCTTTTCATGCTCCTCCTATTTTTCGGACCGTTTCATTCTCTTCATATTTTTGACACTTTTTGAAGCTCTTCATATTTTTCACACCTTTTCAGCCTCTTCATGTTTTTGATCACCGTTTCATGCTCTTCCTATTTTTCAGACCGTTACATGCTCCTCATATTTTTGACACCTTTTGAAGCTCTTCATATTTTTCACACCTTTTCAGGCTCTTCATGTTTTTTAACACCGCCTCATGCTGCACCTATTTTTCAGTCCGTTTCATGCTCCTCATATTTTTCACACCTTTTGAAGGTCTTCATTTTTTTCACACCTTTTCTGGCTCTTCATGTTTTTGAACACAACTTCATGCTCCTCCTATTTTTCAGACCGTTTCATATTCCTCATATTTTTCACACCTTTTGAAGCTCTTCATATTTTTCACACATTTTCAGGCTCTTCATGTTTTTGAACACAGCTTCATGCTCCTCCTATTTTTCAGACCGTTTCATGCTCCTCATATTTTTGACAACTTTGGAAGCTCTTCATATTTTTCACACCTTTTCAGGCTTTTCATGTTTTCAACACCGTTGCATGATCCTCCTATTTTTCAGACCGTTTCATGCTCCTCATATACTTGACACAGTTTTAAGCTCTTCATATATTTCACACTTTTTCAGGCTATTCATGTTTTTCAACACCGCTTCATTCTCCTTGTATTTTTAAGACCGTTTCATGCTCCTCATATTTTTGACACCTTTTTAACCTCTTCATATTTCTCACACATTTTCAGGCTCTTCATCTTTTTCAACAACGCTTCATGCACCTGCTATTTTTCAGACCGTTTCATGCTCATCTCATTTTTGACACCTTTTGAAGCTTTTCATATTTTTCACACCTTTTCAGGCTCTTCATGATTTTGAACACCGCTTCATGCTAATCCTATTTTTCAAACGATATCATGCTCCCCATATTTTTCACACCATTTTAAGCTCTTCATATTTTTCACACCTTTTCAGGCTCTTCATGTTTTTGAACACCGCTTCATGCTCCTCCTATTTTTCAGACCGTTTCATGCTCCTCATATTTCACACCTTTTGAAGCTCTTCATATTTTTCACACCTTTTCAGGCTCTTCATGTTTTTGAACACCGCTTCATGCTAATCCCATTTTTCAAACCATCTCATGCTCCTCATATTTTTCACACCTTTTTAAGCTCTTCATATTTTTCACACCTTTTCAGGGTCTTCATGTTTTTGAACACTACTTCATGCTCCTTCTATTTTTCAGAGAGTTTCATGCTCCTCATGTATTACACACCTTTTGAAGCTCTTCATATTTTTCACACCTTTACAGGCTCTTCATGTTTTTCCACACCACTTCATGCTGCTCCTATGTTTCAGCTCGTTTCATGCTCCTCATGAATATCACACCTTTTGAAGCTCTTCATATTTTTCACACCTTTTCAGGCTCTTCATGTTTTTGATCACCGTTTCATGCTCCTCCTATTTTTCAGACCGTTTCATGTTCCTCATATTTTTGACACCTTTTGAAGCTCTTCATATTTTTCACACCTTTTCAGGCTCTTCATGTTTTTGTTCACCGTTTCATGCTCCTCCTATTTTTCAGACCGTTTCATGCTCCTCATATTTTTGACACCTTTTGAAGCTCTTCATATTTTTCACACCTTTTCAGGCTCTTCATGTTATTGAACACCGCCTCATGCCACTCCTATTTTTCAGACCGTTTCATCCTCCTCATATTTTTGACACATTTTGAAGCTCTTCATATTTTTCACACCTTTTGAAGCTCTTCATGTATTGAACACCGCTTCATGTTCCGCCTATTTTTCAGACCGTTTCATGCTCCTCATATTTTTGACACATTTTGAAGCTCTTCATATTTTTCACACCTTTTCAGGCTCTTCAGGTTTTTCAACACCACTTCATGCTCCTCCTATTTTTCAGACCGTTTCATGCTCCTCATATTTTTGACACATTTTGAAGCTCTTCATATTTTTCACACATTTTCAGGCTCTTCATGTTATTTAACACCGCTTCATGCTCCGCCTATTTTTCAGACCGTTTCATGCTCCTCATATTTTTGACACCTTTTGAAGCTCTTCATATTTTTCACACCTTTTCAGGCTCTTCAGGTTTTTCAACACCACTTCATGCTCCTCCTATTTTTCAGACCGTTTCATGCTCCTCATATTTTTTACACCTTTTGATGGTCTTCATTTTTTTCACACATTTTCAGGCTCTTCATGTTTTTGAACACAGCTTCATGCTCCTCCTATTTTTCAGAACGTATTATGCTCCTCATATTTTTGACAACTTTGGAAGCTCTTCATATTTTTCACACCTTTTCAGGCTCTTCATGTTGTTCAACACCGTTGCATGATCCTCCTATTTTTCAGACCGTTTCATGCTCCTCATATACTTGACACATTTTTAAGCTCTTCATATATTTCACACATTTTCAGGCTACTCATGTTTTTCAACACCGCTTCATGCTCCTTATATTTGTAAGACCGTTTCATGCTCCTCATACTTATGACACCTTTTTAAGCTCTTCATATTTCTCACACATTTTCAGGCTCTTCATGTTTTTCAAGAACGCTTCATGCACCTCCTATTTTTCAGACCGTTTCATGCTCATCTCATTTTTGACACCTTTTGAAGCTTTTCATATTTTTCACACCTTTTCAGGCTCTTCATGTTTTTGAACACCGCTTCATGCTAATCCTATTTTTCAAACCATATCATGCTCCTCATATTTTTCACACCATTTGAAGCTCTTCATATTTTTCACACCTTTTCAGGCTCTTCATGTTTTTGAACACCGCTTCATGCTCCTCCTATATTTCTGACCGTTTCATGCTCCTCATATTTCACACCTTTTGAAGCTCTTCATATTTTTCACACCTTTTCAGGCTCTTCATGTTTTTTTACACCGCTTCATGCTAATTTCATTTTCAAACCATATCATGCTCCTCATATTTTTCACCACTTTTTAAGATTTTCATATTTTTCACACCTTTTCAGGCTCTTCATGTTTTTGGACGCTACTTCATGCTCCTTCTATTTTTCAGACCATTTCTTGCTCCTCATATTTTTGACACCTTTTTAAGCTCTTCATATTTTTCACACATTTTCAGGCTCTTCAGGTTTTTGAATACTACTTCATGCTCCTTCTATTTTTCAGAGAGTTTCATGCTCCTCATGTATTACACACCTTTTGAAGCTCTTCATATTTTTCACACCTTTACAGGCTCTTCATGTTTTTCCACACCACTTCATGCTACTCAGATTTTTCAGCTTGTTTCATGCTGCTCATGAATTTCACACCTTTTGAAGCTCTTCATATTTTTCACACCTTTTCAGGCTCTTTCTGTTTTGATCACCGTTTCATGCTCCTCCTATTTTTCAGACCGTTTCATGCTCCTCATATTTTTGACACCTTTTAAAGCTCTTCATATTTTTCACACCTTTTCAGGCTCTTCATGTTTTTTAACACCGCCTCATGCTGCTCCTATTTTTCAGACCGTTTCATGCTCCTCATATTTTTACACCTTTTGAAGCTCTTCATATTTTTCACACCTTTTCGGCTCTTCATGTTTTTTAACACCGCCTCATGCTCCTCCTATTTTTCAGTCCGTTTCATGCTCCTCATATTTTTGACACTTTTTGAAGCTCTTCGTATTTTTCACACCTTTTCAGGCTGTTCACGTTTTTCAACACCACTTCATGCTCCTCCTATTTTTCAGACCGTTTCATGCTCCTCATATTTTTACACCTTTTGAAGGTCTTCATTTTTTTCACACCTTTTCTGGCTCTTCATGTTTTTGAACACAACTTCATGCTCCTCCTATTTTTCAGACCGTTTCATATTCCTCATATTTTTCACACTTTTTGAAGCTCTTCGTATTTTTCACACCTTTTCAGGCTGTTCACGTTTTTCAACACCACTTCATGCTCCTCCTATTTTTCAGACCGTTTCATGCTCCTCATATTTTTGACAACTTTGGAAGCTCTTCATATTTTTCACACCTTTTCAGGCTCTTCATGTTTTCAACACCGTTGCATGATCCTCCTATTTTTCAGACCGTTTCATGCTCCTCATATACTTGACACAGTTTTAAGCTCTTCATATATTTCACACATTTTCAGGCTCTTCATGTTTTTCAACACCGCTTCATGCTCCTCCTATTTTTCAGACCTTTTCATGCTCCTCATATTTTTGACACCTTTTTAACCTCTTCATATTTCTCACACATTTTCAGGCTCTTCATGTTTTTCAACAACGCTTCATGCACCTCCTATTTTTCAGACCGTTTCATGCTCATCTCATTTTTGACACCTTTTGAAGCTTTTCATATTTTTCACACCTTTTCACGCTCCTCATGATTTTGAACACCGCTTCATGCTAATCCTATTTTTCAAACCATATCATGCTCCTCATATTTTTCACACCATTTTAAGCTCTTCATATTTTTCACACCTTTTCAGGCTCTTCATGTTTTTGAACACCGCTTCATGCTCCTCCTATTTTTCAGACCGTTTCATGCTCCTCATATTTCACACCTTTTGAAGCTCTTCATATTTTTCACACCTTTTCAGGCTCTTCATGTTTTTGAACACTACTTCATGCTCCTTCTATTTTTCAGAGAATTTCATGCTCCTCATGTATTACACACCTTTTGAAGCTCTTCATATTTTTCACACCTTTACAGGCTCTTCATGTTTTTCCACACCACTTCATGCTGCTCCTATGTTTCAGCTCGTTTCATGCTCCTCATGAATTTCACACCTTTTGAAGCTCTTCATATTTTTCACACCTTTTCAGGCTCTTCATGTTTTTGATCACCGTTTCATGCTCCTCCTATTTTTCAGACCGTTTCATGCTCCTCATATTTTTGACACCTTTGGAAGCTCTTCATATTTTTCACACCTTTTCAGGCTCTTCATATTTTTGAACACCGCCTAATTCTCCTCCTATTTTTCAGACCGTTTCATGCTCCTCTTATACTTGACACATTTTTAAGCTCTTCATATATTTCACACATTTTGAGGCTATTCATGTTTTTCAACACCGCTTCATGCTCCTCCTATTTTTCAGACCGTTTCATGCTCCTCATATTTTTGACACCTGTTGAAGCTCTTCATATTTCTCACACCTTTTCAGGCTCTTCATGGTTTTCAACAACGCTTCATGCACCTCCTATTTTTCAGAACGCTTCATTCTCATCTCATTTTTGACACCTTTTGAAGCTTTTCATATTTTTCACACCTTTTCAGGCTCTTCGTGTTTTTGAACACCGCTTCATGCTAATCCTATTTTTCAAACGATATCATGCTCCTCATATTTTTCACACCTTTTTAAGCTCTTCATATTTTTTCACACCTTTTCAGGCTCTTCATGTTTTTGAACACTACTTCATGCTCCTTCTATTTTTCAGAGAGTTTCATGTTCCTCATGTATTACACACCTTTTGAAGCTCTTCATATTTTTCACACCTTTACAGGCTCTTCATGTTTTTCCACACCACTTCATGCTTATCCTATTTTTCAGCTCATTTCATGCTCCTCATGAATTTCACACCTTTTGAAGCTCTTCATATTTTTCACACCTTTTCAGGCTCTTCATGTATTTGATCACCGTTTCATGCTCCTCCTATTTTTCAGACCGTTTCATGCTCCTCATATTTTTGACACTTTTTGAAGCTCTTCATATTTTTCAAACCTTTTCAGGCTCTTCATGTTTTTGAACACCGCCTCATGCTCCTCCTATTTTTCAGACCATTTCATGCTCCTCATATTTTTGACACATTTTGAAGCTCTTCATATTTTTCACACCTTTTCAGGCTCTTCATGTTTTTGGACACCACTTCATTCTCCTCCTGTTTTTCAGACCGTTTCCTGCTCTTCAAATTTTTACACCTTTTGAAGCTCTTCATATTTTTCACACATTTATAGGCTCTTCATGATTTTGAAAACAGCTTCATTCTCCTCCTATTTTTCAGACCGTTTCATGCTCCTCATATTTTTGACACCTTTTGAAGCTCTTCATATTTTTCACACCTTTTCAGGCTCTTATTGTTTTTCAACACCGTTTCATCATCCTCCTATTTTTCAGACCGTTTCATGCTCCTCATATATTTGACACATTTTTAAGCTCTTCATATATTTCACACATTTTCAGGCTATTCATGTTTTTCAACACCACTTCATGCTCCTCCTATTTTTCAGACCGTTTCATGCTCATCATATTTTTGACACCTGTTGAAGCTCTTCATATTTCTCACACGTTTTCAGGCTCTTCATGTTTTTCAACACCGCTTCATGCTCCTCCTATTTTTCAGACCGTTTCATACTCCTCATATTTTTGACACCTTTTGAAGCTCTTCATATTTTTCACATCTTTTGAAGCTCTTTATATTTTTCACACATTTTCAGGCTCTTCATGTATTTCAACACCCCTTGTTGCTCCTCCTATTTTTCAGACCGTTTCATGCTCCTCATATTTTTGACACCTTTTGAAGCTCTTCATATTTCTCACACCTAGTCAGTCTCTTCATGTTTTTCAACAGCGTTTCATTCTCCTCCTATTTTTCAGACCGTTTCATGCTCCTCATATTTTTGACACCTTTTGAAGCTCTTCATATTTTTCAAACCTTTTCAGGCTCTTCATGTTTTTGAACACCGCTTCATGCTCGTCCTATTTTTCAGACCGTTTCATGCTCCTCATATATTTGACACATTTTTAAGCTCTTCATATATTTCACACATTTTCAGGCTATTCATGATTTTCAACACCACTTCATGCTCCTCGTATTTTTAAGACCATTTCATGCTCCTCATATTTTTTGTCACGTTTTGAAGCTCTTCATATTTTTCACACCTTTTCAGGCTCTTCATGTTTTTCAACACCCCTTGTTGTTCCTCCTATTTTTCAGACCGTTTCATGCTCCTCATATTTTTGACACCTTTTGAAGCTCTTCATATTTCTGACACCTCGTCAGTCTCTTCATGTTTTTCAACACCGTTTCTTGCTCCTCCTATTTTTCAGAACGTTTCATGCTCCTCATGTATTTCACACTTTTTGAAGCTCTTCATATTTTGCACGCGTTTTCAGGTTCTTCATGTTTTTTCACAACCAATTCATGCTCCTCCTATTTTTCAGACCGTATCATGCTCCTCTTTTTTTTCACACCTTTTGAAGCTCTTCATATATTTCACACCTTTTCAGGCTCTTCATTATTTTCAACACCACTTCATGCTCCTCCCACATTTCAGACCGTTTTACACTCATCTCATTTTTGACACCTTTTGAACCTCTTCATATATTTCACACCTTTTGAAGCTCTTCATTTTTTTCACCCGTTTTCAGGCTCTTCATGTTTGTCAACACCACTTCATGCTCCTCCTATTTTGCAGACCGTTTCATGCTCCTCATATTTTTGACACCTTTTCAAGCTCTTCATATTTTTCACACCTTTTCAGGCTCTTCATGTTTTTCAACACCGCTTCATGCTCCTCCTATTTTTCAGACCGTTTCATGCTCCTCATATTTTTCACACCTTTTGAAGCTCTTCATAATTTTGACACCTTTTCAGGCTCTTCATGTTTTTGAACACCGCTTCATGCTCCTCCTATTTTTCAGACCGTTTCATGCTCCTCATATTTTTGACACCTTTTGAAGCTCTTCATATTTTTCACACCTTTTGAAGCTCTTCACATTTTTCACACCTTATCAGACTCTTAGTTTTGAGCACCGTTTCATGCTCCTCCTATTTTTCAGACCGTTTCATGCTCCTCATATTTTTCACACCTTTTGAAGCTCTTCATATTTTTGACACCTTTTCAGGCTCTTCATGTTTTTGAACACCGCTTCATGCTCCGCCTATTTTTCAGACCGTTTCATGCTCATCATATTTTTGACACCTGTTGAAGCTCTTCATATTTCTCACACGTTTTCAGGCTCTTCATGTTTTTCAACACCGCTTCATGCTCCGCCTATTTTTCAGACAGTTTCATGCTCCTCATATTTTTGACACCTTTTGAAGCTCTTCATATTTTTCACATCTTTTGAAGCTCTTTGAATTTTTCACACATTTTCAGGCTCTTCATGTATTTCAACACCCCTTGTTGCTCCTCCTATTTTTCAGACCGTTTCATGCTCCTCATATTTTTGACACCTTTTGAAGCTCTTCATATTTCTCACACCTAGTCAGTCTCTTCATGTTTTTCAACAGCGTTTCATTCTCCTCCTATTTTTCAGACCGTTTCATGCTCCTCATATTTTTGACACCTTTTGAAGCTCTTCATATTTTTCAAACCTTTTCAGGCTCTTCATGTTTTTGAACACCGCTTCATGCTCCTCCTATTTTTCAGACCGTTTCATGCTCCTCATATATTTGATACATTTTTAAGCTCTTCATATATTTCACACATTTTCAGGCTATTCATGTTTTTCAACACCACTTCATGCTCCTCGTATTTTTAAGACCATTTCATGCTCCTCATATTTTTTGTCACGTTTTGAAGCTCTTCATATTTTTCACACCTTTTCAGGCTCTTCATGTTTTTCAACACCCCTTGTTGTTCCTCCTATTTTTCAGACCGTTTCATGCTCCTCATATTTTTGACACCTTTTGAAGCTCTTCATATTTCTGACACCTCGTCAGTCTCTTCATGTTTTTCAACACCGTTTCTTGCTCCTCCTATTTTTCAGAACGTTTCATGCTCCTCATGTATTTCACACTTTTTGAAGCTCTTCATATTTTGCACGCGTTTTCAGGCTCTTCATGTGTTTTCACAACCAATTCATGCTCCTCCTATTTTTCAGACCGTATCATGCTCCTCTTTTTTTTCACACCTTTTGAAGCTCTTCATATATTTCACACCTTTTCAGGCTCTTCATTATTTTCAAAACCACTTCATGCTCCTCCCACATTTCAGACCGTTTTACACTCATCTCATTTTTGACACCTTTTGAAGCTCTTCATATATTTCACACCTTTTGAAGCTCTTCATTTTTTTCACACGTTTTCAGGCTCTTCATGTTTTTCAACACCACTTCATGCTCCTCCTATTTTGCAGACCGTTTCATGCTCCTCATATTTTTGACACCTTTTCAAGCTCTTCATATTTTTCACACCTTTTCAGGCTCTTCATGTTTTTCAACACCGCTTCATGCTCCTCCTATTTTTCAGACCGTTTCATGCTCCTCATATTTTTCACACCTTTTGAAGCTCTTCATATTTTTGACACCTTTTCAGGCTCTTCATGTTTTTGAACACCGCTTCATGCTCCGCCTATTTTTCAGACCGTTTCATGCTCATCATATTTTTGACACCTGTTGAAGCTCTTCATATTTCTCACATGTTTTCAGGCTCTTCATGTTTTTCAACACCGCTTCATGCTCCGCCTATTTTTCAGACAGTTTCAGGCTCCTCATATTTTTGACACCTTTTGAAGCTCTTCATATTATTCACATCTTTTGAAGCTCTTTGAATTTTTCACACATTTTCAGGCTCTTCATGTATTTCAACACCCCTTGTTGCTCCTCCTATTTTTCAGACCGTTTCGTGCTCCTCATATTTTTGACACCTTTTGAAGCTCTTCATATTTCTCACACCTAGTCAGTCTCTTCATGTTTTTCAACAGCGTTTCATTCTCCTCCTATTTTTCAGACCGTTTCATGCTCCTCATATTTTTGACACCTTTTGAAGCTCTTCATATTTTTCAAACCTTTTCAGGCTCTTCATGTTTTTGAACATCGCTTCATGCTTCTCCTATTTTTCAGACCGTTTCATGCTCCTCATATATTTGACACATTTTTAAGCTCTTCATATATTTCACACATTTTCAGGCTATTCATGTTTTTCAACACCACTTCATGCTCCTCGTATTTTTAAGACCATTTCATGCTCCTCATATTTTTTGTCACGTTTTGAAGCTCTTCATATTTTTCACACCTTTTCAGGCTCTTCATGTTTTTCAACACACCTTGTTGTTCCTCCTATTTTTCAGACCGTTTCATGCTCCTCATATTTTTGACACCTTTTGAAGCTCTTCATATTTCTGACACCTCGTCAGTCTCTTCATGTTTTTCAACACCGTTTCTTGCTCCTCCTATTTTTCAGAACGTTTCATGCTCCTCATGTATTTCACACTTTTTGAAGCTCTTCATATTTTGCACGCGTTTTCAGGCTCTTCATGTGTTTTCACAACCAATTCATGCTCCTCCTATTTTTCAGACCGTATCATGCTCCTCTTTTTTTTCACACCTTTTGAAGCTTTTCATATATTTCACACCTTTTCAGGCTCTTCATTATTTTCAACACCACTTCATGCTCCTCCCACATTCCAGACCGTTTTACACTCATCTCATTTTTGACACCTTTTGAAGCTCTTCATATATTTCACACTTTTTGAAGCTCTTCATTTTTTTCACACGTTTTCAGGCTCTTCATGTTTTTCAACACCACTTCATGCTCCTCCTATTTTGCAGACCGTTTCATGCTCCTCATATTTTTGACACCTTTTGAAGCTCTTCATATTTTTCACACCTTTTGAAGCTCTTCACATTTTTCACACCTTATCAGACTCTTAGTTTTGAACACCGCTTCATGCTCCTCCTATTTTTCAGACCGTTTCATGCTCCTCATATTTTTGAAACCTTTTGAAGCTTTTCATATTTTTCACACCTTTTGAAGCTCTTCATATTTTTCAAACCTTTTGAAGCTCTTCATATTTTTCACACCTTTTCAGGCTCTTCATGTTTTTGAAGACCGCTTCATGTGCCTTCTATTTTTCAGACCGTTTCATGCTCCTCATATTTTTGACACCTTTTGAAGCTCTTTATATTTTTCACCCCTTTTCAGGCTCTTCATGTTTTTGAACACCTCTTCATGCTCCTCCTATATTTCACACCTTTTGTAGCTCTTCATATTTTTCACACCTTTTCAGGCTCTTCATGTTTTTTAACACCGCTTCATGCTCCTCCTTATTTTCAGACCTTTTAATGCTCCTCCTGTATTTCATACCTTTTGAAGCTTTTCATATTTTTCACACCTTTTCAGGCTCTTCATGTTTTTCAACACTGCTTCATGCTCCTCCTTTTTTCAGACCGTTTAATGCTCCTCATGTATTTCACACCTTTTGAAACTCTTCATATTTTCACACCTTTTCAGGCTCTTCATGTTATTCAACAACACTTCATGCTCCTCTTATATTTCAGACCGCTCCATCCTGATCTCATTTTTGACACTTTTTGAAGCTGTTCATATTTTTCACACCTTTTGAAGCTCTTCATAAATTTCACAAGTTTTCATGCTCTTTATGTTTTTCAACACCGCTTCATGCTCCTCCTATTTTTCACACCTTTTGAAGCTCTTCATATTTTTCAAACCTTTTGAAGGTCTTCATATTTTTCACCGTTTATCAGGCTCTTCATGTTTTTGAACACCGCTTCATGCTCCTCCTATTTTTCACACCTTTTCAAGCTCTTCATATTTTTCACACCTTTTGAAGGTCTTCATATTTTTCACAGTTTTTCAGGCTCTTCATGTTTTTGAACACCGCTTCATGCTCCTCCTATTTTTCAGACCTTTTCATGCTCCTCATGTACTTCACACCTTTTGAAGCTCTTCATATTTTTCACACCTTTTCAGGCACTTCATGTTTTTGAACACCGCTTCATACTCCTCTTATTTTTCAGATAGTTTCATGGTCTTCATATTTTTGACACCTTTTGAAGCTCTTCATAGTTTTCACACCTTTTCAGAATCTCATGAATTTGAACACCGCTTCATGTTCCTCCTATTTTTCAGACCGTTTCATGCTCCTCATATATTTGACACCTTTTCAGGCTCTTCAGGTTTTTGAACACCGCTTCATGCTCCTCCTATTTTTCAGACCGTTTCATGCTCCTCATATTTTTGACACCTTTTGAAGCTCTTCATATTTTTCACACCTTTTCAGGTTTTTCATGTTTTTGAACACCGCCACAGGGTCCTCCTATTTTTCAGACCGTTTCATGCTCCTCATATTTTTGACACGTTTTGAAGCTCTTCATATTTTTCACACTTTTTGAAGCTCTTCATACTTTTCACACCTGTCAGGCTCTTCATGTTTTTGAACACCGCTTCCTGCTCCACCTATTTTTTAGATCGTTTCATGCTCCTCATATTTTTCACACTTTTTGAAGCTCTTCATATTTTTCACACTTTTTCAGGCTCTTCATGTTTTTGAACATCGTTTAATGCTCTTACTTTTATTCAGACCGTTTCATGCTCCTCATATTTTTACACCTTTTGAACCTCTTCATATTTTTCACACCTATTCAGGGTCTTCATATTTTTCAACACCGCTTCATGCTCCTCCTATTTTTCAGACCGTTTCATGCTCCACATATTTTTGCCACGTTTTGAAGCTCTTCATTTATTTCACACCTTTTCAGTCTCTTCATGTTTTTCAACACTGCTTCATGCTCCTCATATTTTTGAGACCGTTTCATGCTCCTAATTTTGTTCACACCTTTTCAAGATCTTCATGTTATTCAACACCGCTTCATGCTCTTCCTATTTTTCAGACCGTTTCATGCTCCTCATATTTTTGATACCTTTGAAGCTCTTCATATTTTTCACACCTTTTCAGGCTCTTCATGTTTTGAACACCATTTCATGCTCCTCCTATTTTTCAGACCGTTTCATGCTCCTCATATTTTTGACAACTTTTGAAGCTCCTCATATTTTTCACACCTTTTCAGGCTCTTCATGTTTTCAACACACTTTCATGCTCCTCATATGTTTGACACCTTTTGAATCTCTTCATATTATTCACACCTTTTCAGGCTCTTCATGATTTTCAACACCGCTTCATGCTCCCCATATTTTTGAGACCGTTTTATGCTACTCATATTTTGACACCTTTTGAAGCTCTTCATGTATTTCACACCTTTTTCAGGCTCTACATGTTTTTCAACACCGCTTCATTCTCGTCATATTTTGAGACCGTTTTATGCTACTCATATTTTGACACCTTTTGAAGCTCTTCATGTATTTCAGTCCTTTTTAGGCTCTTCATGTATTTCAACACCGCTTCTTGCTCCTCCTATTTTTCAGGCCGTTTCATGCTCGTCATATTTTTCAGACAGTTTCATGCTCCTCCTATTTTTCAGACCTTTTCATGCTCCTCATGTACTTCACACCTTTTGAAGCTCTTCATATTATTCACACCTTTTCAGGCACTTCATGTTTTTGAACACTGCTTCATACTCCTCTTATTTTTCAGATAGTTTCATGGTCTTCATATTTTTGACACCTTTTGAAGCTCTTCATATATTTCACACCTTTTAAGGCTCTTCAAGTTTCTGAACACCCCTTCATGCTCCTCCTATATTTCACACTTTTTGAAGCTCTTCATATATTTCACACCTTTTCAAGCTCTTCATGTTTTTGAACACCGCTTCATGCTCCTCTTATTTTTGACACCTTTTGAAGCTCTTCATATATTTCACACCTTTTCAGGCTCTTCATGTTTTTGAACACCGCTTCATGCTCCTCCTATATTTCACACCTTTTGAAGCTCTTCATATATTTCACACCTTTTCAGACTCTTCATGTTTTTCAACATCGCTTCATACTCCTCCTATTTTTCTCACCTTTTAATGCTCCTCATATATTTGACACCTTTTGAAGCTCTTCATATTTTTCACACCTTTTGAAGCTCTTCATATTTTTCACACCTTTTGAAGCTCTTCATATTTTACAAATATTTTCACCCTCTTCATGTTTTTCAACACCTTTTCATGCTCCTCCTATTTTTCGGACCGTTTCATTCTCTTCATATTTTTGACACTTTTTGAAGCTCTTCATATTTTTCACACCTTTTCAGGCTCTTCATCTTTTTCAACACGGTTTCATGCTCCTCATATTTTTCAGACCGTTTCATTCTCCTCATATTTATGTCAACTTTTGAAACTCTTCATTTTCTTCACACCTTTTCATGCTCTTCATGTTTTTGAACACTGCTTCATGCTCCTCCTATGTTTCAGACCGTTTCATGCTCCTCATATTTTTGAAACCTTTTGAAGTTCTTCATATATTTCACACCTTTTCAGGCTCTTCATGTTTTTAAACACCTCTTCATTCTTCTCCTGTTTTTCAGACCATTTCATGCTCCTCATATTTTTCACACTTTTTGAAGCTCTTCATATTTTTCACACTTTTTGAAGCTCTTCATACTTTTCACACCTGTCAGGCTCTTCATGTTTTTGAACACCGCTTCCTGCTCCACTTATTTTTCAGATTGTTTCATGCTCCACATATTTTTCACACTTTTTGAAGCTCTTCATATTTTTCACACTTTTTCAGGCTCTTCATGTTTTTGAACATCGTTTCATGCTCCTCCTTTTATTCAGACCGTTTCATGCTCCTCATATTTTTGACACCTTTTGAACCTCTTCATATTTTTCACACCTATTCAGGGTCTTCATATTTTTCAACACCGCTTCATGCTCCTCATATTTTTGAGACCGTTTCTTGCTCCTAATATTGTTCACACCTTTTCAAGATCTTCATGTTATTCAACACCGCTTCATGCTCTTCCTATTTTTCAGACAGTTTCATGCTCCTCATATTTTTCACACCTTTTGAAGCTCTTCATATATTTCTCACCTTTTCCTGTTCTTCAGGATTTTCAACACCGTTTCATGCTCCTCCTATTTTTCAGACCGTTTCATGCTCCTCATATTTCTGACACATTTGAAGCTCTTCATATATTTCACACCTTTTCAGACTCTTCATGTTTTTCAACATCGCTTCATCCTCTTCCTATTTTTCAGACCGTTTCATGCTCCTCATATTTTTGACACCTTTTGAAGCTCTTCATATTTTTCACACCTTTTGAAGCTCTTCATATTTTTCACAAGTTTTAAGGCTGTTCATGTTTTTCAACACCGTTTCATGCTCCTCCTATTTTTCAGACCGTTTCATGCTCCTCATATTTCTGACACCTTTTAAAGCTCTCCATATTTTTCACATATTTTCAGGCTCTTCATGCTTTTCAACACCGTTTCATGCTCCTCCTATTTTGAGACTGTTTCATGCTCCTCTTATTTTTGACACCTTTAGAAGCTCTTAATATATCTCACACCTTTTCAGGCTCTTCATGTTTTTGAACAACGATTCATGCTCCTCCTATATTTCACACCTTTTGAAGCTCTTCATATATTTCACACCTTTTCAGACTCTTCATGTTTTTCAACATCGCTTCATATCCTCCTATTTTTCAGACCGTTTCATGCTCCTCGTATATTTGACACCTTTTGAAGCTCTTCATATTTTTCATACCTTTTGAAGCTCTTCATATTTTTCACACCTTTTGAAGCTCTTCATATTTTACACATATTTTCACCCTCTTCATGTTTTTCAACACCTTTTCATGCTCCTCCTATTTTTCGGACCGTTTCATTCTCTTCATATTTTTGACACTTTTTGAAGCTCTTCATATTTTTCACATCTTTTCAGGCTCTTCATCTTTTTCAACACCGTTTCATGCTCCTCATATTTTTCAGACCGTTTCATTCTCCTCATATTTATGTCAACTTTTGAAACTCTTCATTTTCTTCACACCTTTTCATGCTCTTCATGTTTTTGAACACTGCTTCAAGCTCCTCCTATGTTTCAGACCGTTTCATGCTCCTCATATTTTTGAAACCTTTTGAAGTTCTTCATATATTTCACACCTTTTCAGGCTCTTCATGTTTTTAAACACCTCTTCATTCTTCTCCTGTTTTTCAGACCGTTTCATGCTCCTCATATTTTTCACACTTTTTGAAGCTCTTCATATTTTTCACACTTTTTGAAACTCTTCATGTTTTTCAACAACATTTCATGCTCCTCCTATTTTTCAGACCTTTTCATGCTCCTCATATTTTTCACACCTTTTCATGCTCTTCTTGTTTTTCAACACAGTTTCATGCTCCTCATATGTTTGACACCTTTTGAATCTCTTCATTTTATTCACACCTTTTCAGTCTCTTCATGATTTTCAACACCGCTTCATGCTCCTCATATTTTTGAGACCGTTTCATGCTCCTAATATTGTTCACATCTTTTCAAGATCTTCATGTTATTCAACACCTCTTCATGCTCTTCCTATTTTTCAGACCGTTTCATGCTCCTCATATTTTTGATACCTTTGAAGCTCTTCATATTTTTCACACCTTTTCAGGCTCTTCATGTTTTGAACACCATTTCATGTTCCTCCTATTTTTCAGACCGTTTCATGCTCCTCATATTTTTGACAGCTTTTGAAGCTCCTCATATTTTTCACACCTTTTCAGGCTCTTCATGTTTTTCAACACACTTTCATGCTCCTCATTTGTTTGACACCTTTTGAATCTCTTCATATTATTCACACCTTTTCAGGCTCTTCATGATTTTCAACACCGCTTCATGCTCCCCATATTTTTGAGACCGTTTTATTCTTTTCATATTTTGACACCTTTTGAAGCTCTTCATGTATTTCACACCTTTTCAGGATCTACATGTTTTTCAACACCGCTTCAGGCTCGTCATATTTTGAGACCGTTTTATGCTACTCATATTTTGACACCTTTTGAAGCTCTTCATGTATTTCAGTCCTTTTCAGGCTCTTCATGTATTTCAACACCGCTTCTTTCTCCTCCTATTTTTCAGACCGTTTCATGCTCGTCATATTTTTCAGACAGTTTCATGATCCTCCTATTTTTCAGACCGTTTCATGCTCCTCATGTTTTTGACACCTTTTGAAGCTCTTCATATATTTCACACCTTTTAAGGCTCTTCATGTTTCTCAACAGCGCTTCATGCTCCTCCTATATTTCACACTTTTTGAAGCTCTTCATATATTTCACACCTTTTCAAGCTCTTCATGTTTTTGAACACCGCTTCATGCTCCTCTTATTTTTGACACCTTTTGAAGCTCTTCATATATTTCACACCTTTTCAGACTCTTCATGTTTTTCAACATCGCTTCATACTCCTCCTATTTTTCTGACCGTTTCATGCTCCTCATATTTTTCACACTTTTTGAAGCTCTTCATATTTTTCACACTTTTTGAAGCTCTTCATACTTTTCACACCTGTCAGGCTCTTCATGTTTTTGAACACCGCTTCCTGCTCCACCTATTTTTCAGATCGTTTCATGCTCCTCATATTTTTCACACTTTTTGAAGCTCTTCATATTTTTCACACTTTTTCAGGCTCTTCATGTTTTTGAACATCGTTTCATGCTCCTCCTTTTATTCAGACCGTTTCATGCTCCTCATATTTTTGACACCTTTTGAACCTCTTCATATTTTTCACACCTATTCAGGGACTTCATATTTTTCAACACCGCTTCATGCTCCTCCTATTTTTCAGACCATTTCATGCTCCTCATATTTTTGACACGTTTTGAAGCTCTTCATTTATTTCACACCTTTTCAGGCTCTTCATGTTTTTCAACATCGCTTCATGCTCCTCGTATTTTTCAGACCGTTTCATGCTTCTCAAATTTTTGACACCTTTGAAGCTCTTCATATTTTTCACACCTTTTCATGTTCTTCATTTTTGTCAACAAAGCTTCATCCTCCTCCTATTTTTCAGACCGTTTCATGCTCCTCATCTTTTACACACCTGTTGAAGCTCTTCATATTTTTCACACCATTTCAGGCTCTTCTTGTTTTTCAACACCATTTCAAGCTCCTCCTATTTTTCAGACTGTTTCATGCTCCTCATATTTCTGACACCTTTTGAAGCTCTTCATATATTTCTCACCTTTTCCTTTTCTTCAGGTTTTTCAACACCGTTTCATGCTCCTCCTATTTTTCAGACCGTTTCATGCTCCTCATATTTCTGACACCTTTTGAAGCTCTTCATATATTTCAAACCTTTTCAGACTCTTCATGTTTTTCAACATCGCTTCATCCTCCTCCTATTTTTCAGACCGTTTCATGCTCCTCATATTTTGACACCTTATGAAGCTCTTTATATTTTTCACACCTTTTGAAGCACTTCATATTTTTCACAAGTTTTTAGGCTCTTAATGTTTTTCAACACCGTTTCATGCTCCTTCTATTTTCAGACTGTTTCATGCTCCTCTTATTTTTGACACCTTTAGAAGCTCTTCATATATTTCACACATTTTAAGGCTCTTCATGTTTCTGAACACCGCTTCATGCTCCTCCTATATTTCACACCTTTTTTAAGCTCTTCATATATTTCACTCTTTTTCAAGCTCTTCAAGTTTTTGAACACCGCTTCATGCTCCTCATATTTTTGACACCATTTGAAGCTCTTCATATATTTCACACCTTTTCAGGCTCTTCATGTTTTTCAACATCGCTTCATACTACTCCTATTTTTCAGACCGTTTCATGCTCCTCATATATTTGACACCTTTTGAAGCTCTTCATATTTTTCATACCTTTTGAAGCTCTTCATATTTTTCACACCTTTTGAAGCTCTTCATATTTTTCAAACATTTTCAGGCTCTTCATGTTTTTCAACACCTTTTCATGCTCTTCCTATTTTTCAGACCGTTTCATGCTCCTCATATTTTTGACACTTTTTGAAACTCTTCATATTTTTCACACCTTTTCTGGCTCTTCATCTTTGTCAACACCGTTTCATGCTCTTGCTATGTTTCAGACCGTTCCATGCTCCTCATATTTTTGAAACCTTTTGAAGTTCTTCATATATTTCACACCTTTTCAGGCTCTTCATATTTTTAAACACCTCTTCATTCTTCTCCTATTTTTCAGACCGTTTCATGCTCCTCATATTTTTCACACTTTTTGAAGCTCTTCATATTTTTCACACATTTTCACGCTCTTCATGTTTTTGAACATCGTTTCATGCTCCTCCTTTTATTCAGACCGTTTCATGCTCCTCATATTTTTGACACATTTTGAACCTCTTCATATTTTTCACACCTATTCAGGGTCTTCATATTTTTCAACACCGCTTCATGCTCCTCCTATTTTTCACACCTTTTGAAGATCTTCATATATTTCACAGCTTTTCAAGCTCTTCATGTTTTTGAACAGCGCTTCATGATCCTCTTCTTTTTCACACCTTTTGAAGCTCTTCATATTTTTCACACCTTTACAGGCTCTTCTTGTTTTTCAACACCGCTTCATGCTCCTCCTAATTTTCAGACCGTTTCGTTCTCCTCATATTTTTGACACCTTTTGAAGCTCTTCATATTTTTCACACCTTTTCAGGCTCTTCTTGTTTTTCAACACTGATCCATGCTACTCCTATTTTTCAGACCGTTTCATGCTCCTCATGTTTTTGACACCTTTTGAAGATCTTAATATTTTTCAAGCTTTTTCATGCTCTTCATGTTATTCAACACCTTCTCATGCTCTTCATGCTTTTCAACACCGCTTCCTGCTCTTCCTAATTTTCAGTCCGTTTCATGCTCCTCATATTTTTCAGACCGTTTCATGCTCCACATATATTTCAGACCGTTTCATGCTCCTCATATTTTTGACACCTTTTGAAACTCTTCATATTTTTCACACATTTTCAGGCTCTTCATGTTTTTCAACACCGTTTCATCCTCCTCCTATTTTTAGACTGTTTCATGCTCCTCATATTATGACCACTTTTGAACCTGTTCATATATTTCACACCTTTTCAGGATCTTCATGTTTTTGAACGCCGCTTCATGCACCTCCTATTTTTCAGACCGTTTCATGCTCCTGATATTTTTGACACCTTTTGAAGCTCTTCGTATATTTCACACCTTTTTAGGCTCTTCATGTTTTTTACACCTTTTCAGGCTCTTCATGTTTTTCAACACCGCTTCATGCTCCTCCTATTTTTCAGACCGTGTCATGCTCCTCCTATTTTTGACACCTTTTGAAGCTCTTCATATTTTTCACACCTTTTGAAGCTCTTCATATTTTTCAAACCTTTACAGGCTCTTCATGTATTTCAATACCGCTTCATGCTCCTCCTATTTTTCAGAGCGTGTCATTCTCCTCTTATTTTTGACAAATTTTGAAGCTCTTCATATTTTTCACACCTTTTGAAGCTCTTCATATTTTTCAAAGCTTTACAGGCTCTGCATGTACTTCAACACCGCTTCATGCTCCTCCAATTTTTCAGAAAATTTCCTGCTCTTCATATTTTTCAAACCTTTTAAAGCTCTTCATAATTTTCACACCTATTCATGCTCTTCATTTTTTCAACACTGTTTCATGCTCCTCCTATTTTTCAGACCGTTTCATGCTCCTCATATTTTTCACACCTTTTGAAGCTCTTCATATTTTTCACAGTTTTCAGGCTCTTCATGTTTCTGAACACCGTTTCATGTTCCTCGTATTTTTCAGGCCATTTCATGCTCGTCATGTATTTCACACTTTTGAAGCTCTTCATATTTTTCACACCTTTTCAGGATCTTCATGTTTTCAACACCACTTCATGCTTCTCCTATTTTTCAGCCCGTTTCATGCTCCTCATATTTTTGACACCTTTTGAAGCTTTTCATATTTTTCACACCTTTTCAGGCTCTTCATGTTTTTGAACACCACTTCATGCTCCTTCTATTTTTCAGAGAGTTTCATGCTCCTCATGTATTTCACACGTTTTGAAGCTCTTCATATGTTTCACACCTTTTGAAGTTCTTCATATTTTTCACACCTTTTCAAGCTCTTCATATTTTTCACACCTTTTCAGGCTCTTCATGTTTTTCAACACCGCTTCATGCTCCTCCTATTTTTCACACCTTTTGAAGATCTTCATATATTTCACAGCTTTTCAAGCTCTTCATGTTTTTGAACAGCGCTTCATGATCCTCTTCTTTTTCACACCTTTTGAAGCTCTTCATATTTTTCACACCTTTTGAATCTCTTCATATTTTTCATATTTTTGAAGCTCTTCATATTTTTCACACGTTTTCAGGCTCTTCATGTTTTTCAATACCACTTCATGCTCCTCCTATTTTTCAGACCGTTTCATGCTCATCTCATTTTTGACATCTTTTGAAGCTCTTCATATTTTTCACACCTTTTGAATCTCTTCATATTTTTCATATTTTTGAAGCTCTTCATATTTTTCACACGTTTTCAGGCTCTTCATGTTTTTCAATACCACTTCATGCTCCTCCTATTTTTCAGACCGTTTCATGCTCATCTCATTTTTGACACCTTTTGATGCACTTCATATTTTACAAACCTTTGAAGCTCTTCGTATATTTCACACCTTTTCAGGCTCTTCATGATTTTGAACACCACTTCATGCACCTCCTATTTTTCAGACAGTTTCATGCTCCTCATGTATTTTACACCTTTTGAAGCTCTTCATATTTTTCACACCTTTTCAGGCTCTTCGTGATTTTCAAAACCGTTTCATGCTCCTCCTATTTTTCAGACCGTTTCATGCTCCTCATATTTTTGACCTCTTTTGAACTCCTAATATATTTCACATCTTTTGAAGCTCTTCATATATTTCACACTTTTTCAGGCTCTTCATGTTTTTCAACACCACTTCATGTTCCTCCTATTTTTCAGACCGTTTCATGCTCATCTCATTTTTGACAGCTTTTGAAGCTCTTCATATTTTTCACACCTATTCAGTCTCTTCATGTTTTTGAACACCGTTTCATGCTCCTCCTACTTTTCAGACCGTATAATGCTCCTCAAAATTTTCACACGTTTTGAAGCTCTTCATATTTTTCATATCTTTTCAGGCTCTTCATGTTTTTAAACACCACTTTATGCTCCTCCTAATTATCAGACCGCTTCATGCTCATCTCATTTTTGACACTACTTGAAGCTCTTCATATTTTTTCCACCTTTTGAAGCTCTTCATATTTTTCACACGTTTTCAGGCTCTTCATGTTTTTCAACACCGCTTCATGCTCCTCCTATTTTTCACAACTGTTGAAGCTCTTCGTATTTTTCACACCTTTTGAAGCTCTTCATATCTTTCACACCTTTTCAGGCTCTTCATGTTTTTCATCAATGCTTCATGCTGCTTCTCTTTTTCAGACCGTTTCATACTCCTCATATTTTTCACACCTTTTGAAGCTCTTCATATTTTTCACACATTTTCAGGCTCTTCACGTTTTTCAACACCGTCTCATGCTCCTCCTATTTTTCAGACAGTTTCATGCTCCTCATGTATTTCACATCTTTTGAAGCTCTTCATATTTTTCACACTTTTTCAAGCTCTTCATGTTTTTGAACACCGCTTCATACTCATCCTATTTTTCAGACCGTTTCATTCTCCTCATATTTTTGACACCGTTTGTAGCTCTTCATATTTTTCACACCTTTTCAGGCTCTTCATGTTTCTGAACACCACTTCATGCTCCTCCTATTTTATACACCGTTTCATGCTCCTCATGTATTTCACACCTTTTGTAGCTCTTCATATTTTTTACACCTTTTCAAGCTCTTCATGTTTTTGAACAGCGCTTCATGCTCCTCCTATTTTTCAGACAGTTTCATGCTCTTCATGTATTTCACACCTTTTGAAGATCTTCGTATTTTTCACACCTTTTCAGGCTCTTCATGTTTTTGAACACCGCTTCATGCTCCTCATATATTTCAGACCGTTTCGCTCCTCTTATTTGTGACACCTCTTGAAATCTTCATATACTTCACATCTTTTCAGGCTCTTCATTTTTTTGAAAACAACTTCATTCTCCTTCTATTTTTCAGACCGTTTCATGGTCATCTCATTTTTGACACCTTTTGAAGCTCTTCATATTTTTCACACCTTTTGAAGCTCTTCATATATTTCACACCTTTTCAGGCTCTTCATGTTTTTGAACACTGCTTCATACTCCTCCTACTTTTCAGACCGTTTCATGCTCTTCATTTTTTTGACACCTTTTGAAGCTCTTCATATTTTTCACAGCTTTTGAAGCTCTTCATATATTTCACACCTTTTCAGGCTCTTCATGTTTTGGAACACTGCTTCATACTCCTCCTATTTTTCAGACCGTTTCATGCTCTTCATTTTTTTGACACCTTTTGAAGCTCTTCATATTTTTCACACCTTTTCAGGCTCTTCGTGATTTTCAAAACCGTTTCATGCTCCTCCTGTTTTTCAGACCGTTTCATGCTCCTCATATTTTTGACCTTTTTTGAAGCTCCTAATATTTTTCACATCTTTTGTAGCTCTTCATATATTTCACACTTTTTCAGGCTCTTCATGTTTTTCAACACCGCTTCATGCTCCTCCTATTTTTCACAACTGTTGAAGCTCTTCATATTTTTCACACCCTTTCAAGCTCTTCATGTTTTTGAACACCGCTTCATGCTCCTCCTATTATTCAGACCGTTTCATTCTCCTCATATTTTTGACACCTTTTGAAGCTCTTCATATATTTCACACCTTTTTAAGCTCTTCATATTTTTCATACCTTTTCAGGCTCTCCATATTTTTGAACACCGCTTCATGCTCCTCCTATTTTTGAGACCGTTTCATGCTCCTCATATTTTTGACACCTTTTGAAGCTCTTCATATTTGTCACACCTTTTCAGGCTCTTCATGTTTTTGAACACCGCTTCATGCTCCTCCTATTTTTGAGACCGTTTCATGCTCCTCATATTTTTGACACCTTTTGAAGCTCTTCATATTTGTCACACATTTTCAGCCTCTTCATGTTTTTGAACACCGCTTTATCCTCCTCCTATTTTTCAGACCGTTCCATGCTCTTCATATTTTTCACATTTTTGAAGCTCTTCATATTTTTCACACCTTTTCAGGCTCAGTATGATTTTCAACACAGCTTAATGCTCCTCCTATTTTTCAGACCTTTTCATGCTCATCTCAATTTGACACCTTTTGAAGCTCTTCATATTTTTCACACCTTTTGAAGCTCTTCATATTTTTCACGCATTTTCAGGCTCTTCATGTTTTTCAACACCGCTTCTTGCTCCTCCTATTTTTCCAACCGTTTCATGCTCCTCATATATTTGACACGTTTTGAAGCTCTTCATATTTTTCACACCTTTTCAGGCTTTTCATGTTTTTGAACTCCATTTCTTGCTCCGCCTATTTTTCAGACCGTTTCATGATCCACATATATTTGACACCTTTTGAAGCTCTTCATATTTTTCACACCTTTTCAGGCTCTTCATGTTTTTCAACAACGGTTCATGCTCCTTCTATTTTTCAGAAAGTTTCATGCTCCTCATATTTTTGAAACCTTTTGAAGCTCTTCATATTTTTCTCACATTTTCAGGCTCTTCCTGTTTTTCAACACCATTTCATGCTCCTCTTATTTTTCAGACCGTTTCATGCTCCTCCTATTTTTCAGACCGTTTCATGATCCTCATATTTTGAAACCTTTTGAAGCTCTTCATATTTTTCACACCTTTTCTAGCTCTTCAAGATTTTCAACAACGCTTCATGCTCCTGCTTTTTTTCAGACCGTTTCGTGCTCCTCATATATTTGACACCTTTGAAGCTCTTCATATTTTTCACACCTTTTCAGGCTCTTCATGTTTTTGAACACCGCTTCATGCTCCTCCTATTTTTCAGACCGTTTCATGCTCGTCATATTTTTCACACCTTTTAAAGCTCTTCATATTTTTCACACCTTTTCAGGCTCTTCATGTTTTGCAACACCACTTCATGCTCCTGCTATTTTTCAGACCGTTTAATACTCCTCAAATTTTTGACATTTTTTAAGGCTCTTCATATTTTCACACCTTTTCAGGCTCTTCATGTTTTTGAACACTGTTTCATGATCCTCCTATTTTTCAGAAAGTTTCATGCTCCTCATAATTTTGACACCTTTTAAACCTCTTCATATTTTTCACACCTTTTCAGGCTCTTCATGTTTTTCAACACCGGTTCATGCTCCTCCTCTTTTTCAGAAAGATTCATGCTCCTCATATTTTTGAAACCTTTTGAAGCTCTTCATATTTTTCTCACATTTTCAGGCTCTTCCTGTTTTTCAACACCATTTCATGCTCCTCTTATTTTTCAAACCGTTTCATGTTGCCTCTATTTTTCAGACCGTTTCATGATCCTCATAATTTTGAAACCTTTTGAAGCTCTTCATATTTTTCTCACCTTTTCTTGCTCTTCAAGATTTTCAACAACGCTTCATGCTCCTCCTTTTTTTCAGACCGTTTCATGCTCATCTCATTTTTGACAGCTTTTGAAGCTCTTCATATTTTTCACACCTTTTCAGGCTCTTCATGTTTTTCAGCACCAGTTCATGCTCCTCCTATTTTTCAGACCTTTTCATGCTCATCTCATTTTTACACCTTTTGAAGCTCTTCATATTTTTCACACCTTTTCAGGCACTTCATTTTTTTTAGCTCCACTTCATGCTCCTCCTATTTTTCAGACCGTTTCATGCTCCTCCTATTTTTCAGACCGTTTCATGCTCCTCATATTTTTGACAGCTTTTGAAGCTCTTCATATTTTTCTCACCTTTTCAGGCTCTTCATGTTTTTGAACTCTGATTCATGCTCCTCCTATTTTTCAGAGCGTGTCATGCTCCTCCTATTTTTCATACCGTTTCATGCTCCTCATATACCTGACAGCTTTTGAAGCTCTTCATTTTTTTCACACCTTTTCAGGCTCTTCATGTTTCTGTACACCGCTTCATGCTCCTCCTATTTTTCAGACTGTCTCATGCTCCTCATATTTTTCACACCTTTTGAAGCTCTTCATATTTTTCACACCTTTTCAGGCTCTTCATGTTTTTCAACACCGCTTCATGCTCCTCCTATTTTTCAGACCGTTCATTCTCCTCATAATTTTGAAACATTTTGAAGCTCTTCTTATTTTTCACACCTTTTCAGGCTCTTCATGGTTTTCAAGACCGCTTCATGCTCCTCCTATTTTCCAGACCGTTCATGCTCCTCATATTTTTGACACCTTTTGCAGCTCTTCATATTTTTCACACCTTTTCAGGCTCTTCATGTTTTTCTACACCGCTTCATGCTCCTCCTATTTTTCAGACCGTTTCATGCTCATCTCATTTTTGACACGTTTTGAAGGTCTTCATATTTTTCACAAATTTTCATGCTCTTCATGTTTTCGAACACCGTTTCATGCTCCTCCTATTTTTCAGACCGTTTCATGCTCCTCATATTTTTCACACCTTTTGAAGCTCTTCATATTTTTCACACCTTTTTAGGCTCTTCACGTTTTTCAACACCACTTCATGCTCCTCCTATTTTTCAGACAGTTTCATGCTCCTAATATTTTTGACACCTTATGAAGCTCTTCATATTTTTCACACCTTTTCAGACTCTTCATGCTTTTCAAAACCGCTTCATGCTCCTCCTATTTTTCAGACCGGTTCATGCTCCTCATATTTTTCACATCTTTTGATGCTCTTCATATTTTTCACACCTTTTCAGGCTCTTCTTTTTTTTAAACATCAATTCTTCCTCCTCCTATTTTTCAGACCGATTCATGCTCCTCATATTTTTGACACATTTTGAAGATCTTCATATTTCTCACACCTTTTCAGGCTCTTCATGTTTTTCAACACCGCTTCATGCCCCTCCTATCTTTCAGAACATTTCATGCTCATCTCATTTTTGACACCTTTTGAAGCTCTTTATATATTTCACACCATTTGAAGCTCTTCATAATTTTCACACGTTTTCAGGCTCTTCCTGTTTTTCAACAAGATTTCATGCTCCTCCTGTTTTTCAGACCGTTTCAAGGTCCTCATGTATTTCACACCATTTGAAGCTCTTCATATTTTTCACACCTTTTCAGGCTTTTTATGTTTTTCAACACCGCTTCATGCCCCTCCTATCTTTCAGATCATTTCATGCTCATCTCATTTTTGACATCTTTTGAAGCTCTTCATATATTTCACACCTTTTGAAGCTCTTCATAATTTTCACACGTTTTCAGGCTCTTCATGTTTTTCAACACCGCTTCATGCTCCTCCTATTTTTCTGACCGTTCATTCTCCTCATAATTTTGAAACATTTTGAAGCTCTTCTTATTTTTCACACCTTTTCAGGCTCTTCATGGTTTTCAACCGCTTCATGCTCCTCCTATTTTCCAGACCGTTCATGCTCCTCATATTTTTGACACCTTTTGCAGCTCTTCATATTTTTCACACCTTTTCAGGCTCTTCATGTTTTTCTACACCGCTTCATGCTCCTCCTATTTTTCAGACCGTTTCATGCTCATCTCATTTTTGACACGTTTTGAAGGTCTTCATATTTTTCACAAATTTTCATGCTCTTCATGTTTTCGAACACCGTTTCATGCTCCTCCTATTTTTCAGACCGTTTCATGCTCCTCATATTTTTCACACCTTTTGAAGCTCTTCATATTTTTCACACCTTTTTAGGCTCTTCACGTTTTTCAACACCACTTCATGCTCCTCCTATTTTTCAGACAGTTTCATGCTCCTAATATTTTTGACACCTTATGAAGCTCTTCATATTTTTCACACCTTTTCAGACTCTTCATGCTTTTCAAAACCGCTTCATGCTCCTCCTATTTTTCAGACCGGTTCATGCTCCTCATATTTTTCACATCTTTTGATGCTCTTCATATTTTTCACACCTTTTCAGGCTCTTCTTTTTTTTAAACATCACTTCTTCCTCCTCCTATTTTTCAGACCGTTTCATGCTCCTCATATTTTTGACACATTTTGAAGATCTTCATATTTCTCAAACCTTTTCAGGCTCTTCATGTTTTTCAACATCGCTTCATGCCCCTCCTATCTTTCAGAACATTTCATGCTCATCTCATTTTTGACACCTTTTGAAGCTCTTCATATATTTCACACCTTTTGAAGCTCTTCATAATTTTCACACGTTTTCAGGCTCTTCATGTTTTTCAACAAGATTTCATGCTCCTCCTTTTTTTCAGACCGTTTCAAGGTCCTCATGTATTTCACACCATTTGAAGCTCTTCATATTTTTCACACCTTTTCAGGCTCTTCATGTCTTTCAACACCGCTTCATGCCCCTCCTATCTTTCAGATCATTTCATGCTCATCTCATTTTTGACATCTTTTGAAGCTCTTCATATATTTCACACCTTTTGAAGCTCTTCATAATTTTCACATGTTTTCAGGCTCTTCATGTTTTTCAACATGGCTTCATGATCCTCCTATTTTTCATACCGTTCATGCCCCTCATATTTTTGACACCTTTTGAAGTTCTTCCTATTTTTCACAACTCTTCATGCTCTTCATGTTTTTCGACACCGCTTCTTGCACCTCCTATTTAACAGCCTGTTTCATGCTCCTCATATTTTTGACACCTTTTGAAGCTCTTCATATTTTTCACACATTTTCCCGCTCTTCATGTTTGTTAAAACCGTTTCTTGCTCCTCCTATTATTCAGACCGTTTCATGCTCCTCATATTTTTGACACCTTATGAAGCTCTTCATATT
This sequence comes from Dama dama, assembly GCF_033118175.1. Classification (NCBI taxonomy): domain Eukaryota; kingdom Metazoa; phylum Chordata; class Mammalia; order Artiodactyla; family Cervidae; genus Dama; species Dama dama. The sequence goes on along the minus strand of NW_026871011.1, from coordinate 1,544,224 downwards.
TTTCACTCCTTTTCAGATCTTCATGTTTTTCAACACCACTTCATGCTCCTTCTATTTTTCAGACCGATTCATGCTCCTCATATTTTTGACACGTTTTGAAGCTCTTCATATTCTTCACAGCTTTTCATGCTCTTCATGTTTTTCAACACCGCTTCATGCTCCTCCTATTTTTCAGACCGTTTCATGCTCCTCATATTTTTAACACCTTTTGAAGCTCTTCATATTTTTCACAACTTTTTAGGCTCTACACATTTTTCAACACCACTTCATGCTCCTCCTATTTTTCAGACAGTTTCATGCTCCTAATATTTTTGACACCTTATGAAGCTCTTCATATTTTTCACACCTTTCAGACTCTTCATGCTTTTCAAAACCGCTTCATGCTCCTCCTATTTTTCAGACCGGTTCATGCTCCTCATATTTTTCACATCCTTTGTTGCTCTTCATATTTTTCACACCTTTTCAGGCTCTTCTTTTTTTTAAACATCACTTCTTCCTCCTCCTATTTTTCAGACCGTTTCATTCTCCTCATATTTTTGACACATTTTGAAGATCTTCATATTTCTCACACCTTTTCAGGCTCTTCATGTTTTTCAACACCGCTTCATGCCCCTCCTATCTTTCAGAACATTTCATGCTCATCTCATTTTTGACAACTTTTGAAGCTCTTCATATATTTCACACCTTTTGAAGCTCTTCATAATTTTCACACGTTTTCAGGCTCTTCATGTTTTTCAACAAGATTTCATGCTCCTCCTGTTTTTCAGACCGTTTCAAGGTCCTCATGTATTTCACACCATTTGAAGCTCTTCATATTTTTCACACCTTTTCAGGCTCTTCATGTCTTTCAACACCGCTTCATGCCCCTCCTATCTTTCAGATCATTTCATGCTCATCTCATTTTTGACATCTTTTGAAGCTCTTCATATATTTCACACCTTTTGAAGCTCTTCATAATTTTCACATGTTTTCAGGCTCTTCATGTTTTTCAACACGGCTTCATGATCCTCCTATTTTTCATACCGTTCATGCTCCTCATATTTTTGAGACCTTTTGAAGCTCTTCCTATTTTTCACAACTCTTCATGCTCTTCATGTTTTTCGACACCACTTCATGCTCCTCCTATTTTTCAGCCTGTTTCATGCTCCTCATATTTTTGACACCTTTTGAAGCTCTTCATATTTTTCACACCTTTTCCCGCTCTTCATATTTGTTAAAACCGTTTCTTGCTCCTCCTATTTTTCAGACTACTTCATGCTCCTCATATTTTGAGACCTTATGAAGCTCTTCATATTTTTCACTCCTTTTCAGATATTCATGTTTTTCAACACCACTTCATGCTCCTTCTATTTTTCAGACCGATTCATGCTCCTCATATTTTTGACACGTTTTGAAGCTCTTCATATTCTTCACAGCTTTTCATGCTCTTCATGTTTTTCAACACCGCTTCATGCTCCTCCTATTTTTCAGACCGTTTCATGCTCCTCATATTTTTGACACCTTTTGAAGCTCTTCATATATATCACACCTTTTCAGGCTCTTCATGTTTTTCAATACCACTTCATGCTCCTCCTATTTTTCAGAGCGTTTCATGCTCCTCATATTTTTGACACCTTTTGAACATCTCCATATTTCTCACAGCTTTTCAGGCTCTTCATGTTTTTCAACACCGCTTCATGCTCCTCCTATCTTTCAGACAATATCATGCTCATCTCATTTTTGACTTCTTTTGAAGCTCTTCCTATATTTAACACTTTTGAAGCTCTTCATATTTTTCACACCTTTTCAGTCTCTTCATGTTTTTCAACACCAATTCATGTTCCTCCTAATATTCAGACCGTTTCATGCTCATTTCATTTTTGACACATTTTGAAGCTCTTCATATTTTTCACACCTTTTGAAGCTCTTCATATTTTTCACACCTTTTCAGGCTCTTCATGTTTTTGAACACCGTTTCATGCTCTTCCTATTTTTCAGACCGTTTCATGCTCCTCATAATTTTCACACCATTTGAAGCTCTTCATATTTTTCACACCTTTTCAGACTCTTCTTGTTTTTCAACACCACTTCATTCTCCTCCTATTTTTCAGACCGTCTCATGCTCCTCATATTTTTCACACCTTTTGAAGCTCTTCATATTTTCCACACCTTTTTAGGCTCTTCATGTTTTCAACACCACTTCACTCTCCTCCTATTTTTCAGACCGTTTCATGCTCTTCTTATTTTTGACACTTTTTAAACTCTTCATATTTTTCACACCTTTTCTGGCTCTTCATGTTTTTCAACACCGCTTCATGCTCGTCCTACTTTCCAGACCGTTTCATGCTCGTCTCATTTTTGACACCTTTTGAAGCTCTTCATATTTGTCACAACTTTTAAGTCCTTCATGTTTTTCACACGTTTTCAGGCTCTTCATGTTTTTCAACACCGCTTCATGCTCCTCACATTTTTCAGACCGTTTCATGCTCCTCCTATTTTTCAGACCGTTTCATGCTCCTATATTTTTGACACCTTTTGAAGCTCTTCATATTTTTCACACCTTTTCAGGCTCTTCATGTTTTTCAACACCGCTTCATGCTCCTCCTATTTTTCAGACCGTTCTTGCTCCTCATATATTTGACAACTTTTGTAGCTCTTCATATTTTTCACATCTTTTCTGGCTCTTCATGGTTTTGAACTCCGTTTCTTGCTCCTCCAATTTTTCAGACCGTTTCATGCCCCTCATATTTTTAACACCTTTTGAAGCTCTTCATATTTTTCACACCTTTTTAGGCTCTTCACGTTTTTCAACACCACTTCATGCTCCTCCTATTTTTCAGACAGTTTCATGCTCCTAATATTTTTGACACCTTATGAAGCTCTTCATATTTTTCACACCTTTTCAGACTCTTCATGCTTTTCAAAACCGCTTCATGCTCCTCCTATTTTTCAGACCGGTTCATGCTCCTCATATTTTTCACATCTTTTGATGCTCTTCATATTTTTCACACCTTTTCAGGCTCTTCTTTTTTTTAAACCTCACTTCTTCCTCCTCCTATTTTTCAGACCGTTTCATGCTCCTCATATTTTTGACACATTTTGAAGATCTTCATATTTCTCACACCTTTTCAGGCTCTTCATGTTTTTCAACACCGCTTCATGCCCCTCCTATCTTTCAGAACATTTCATGCTCATCTCATTTTTGACACCTTTTGAAGCTCTTCATATATTTCACACCTTTTGAAGCTCTTCATAATTTTCACACGTTTTCAGGCTCTTCATGTTTTTCAACAAGATTTCATGCTCCTCCTTTTTTTCAGACCGTTTCAAGGTCCTCATGTATTTCACACCATTTGAAGCTCTTCATATTTTTCACACCTTTTCAGGCTCTTCATGTCTTTCAACACCGCTTCATGCCCCTCCTATCTTTCAGATCATTTCATGCTCATCTCATTTTTGACATCTTTTGAAGCTCTTCATATATTTCACACCTTTTGAAGCTCTTCATAATTTTCACATGTTTTCAGGCTCTTCATGTTTTTCAACACTGCTTCATGCTTCCCCTCTTTTTCAGACGGTTTCATGCACATCTCTTTTTTGACACCTTTTGAAGCTCTTCATAATTTTTCATACCTTTTGAAACTCTTTATATTTTTCACACGTTTTCAGGCTCTTCATGTTTTTCAACACCGCTTCATGCTCCTCCTATTTTCAGACCGTTTCATGCTCCTCATTTATTTCACACCTTTTGAAGCTCTTCATATTTTTCAAGCCTTTTCAGGCTCTTCATGTTTTTGAACACCGCTTCATGCTCCTCCTATTTTTCAAACCTTTTCATGATCCTCATGTATTTCAAACCTTTGAAACTCTTCATATTTTTCACACCTTTTGAAGCTCTTCATATTTTTCACAACTTTTCAGGCCTTTCATGTTTTCAACACAGTTTCAGGCTCCGCCTATTTTTCAGACCGTTTCATGCTCCTCATATTTTTGACACCTTTTGAAGCTCTTCATATTTTTGCCACCTTTTCAGGCTCTTCATGTTTTTCAACACAGTTTCATGCTCCTCCTATTGTTCCAACCTTTTCAAGATTCTCATATTTTTGACACCTTTTGAAGCTCATCATATTTTTCACACCTTTTCATGCTCTTCATGTCTTTCAACACCGCTTCATGCTCCTCCTATTTTTCAGACCTTATCATGCTCCTCGTATTTTTGACACGTTTTGAAGCTCTTCATATAATTCACACTTTTTCAGGCTCTTCAAATTTTTCAACACCGTTTCATGCTCTTCCTATTTTTCAGACTATTTCATGCTCCTCATATATTTGACACCTTTTGAAGCTCTTCACATTTTTCACACCTTTTCAGGCTCTTCATGTTTTTGATCACCGTTACATTCTCCTCCTATTATTCAGACCTTTTCATGCTCCTCATATTTTTGACAGTTTTTGAAGCTCTTTATATATTTCACACCTTTTCAGGCTCTTCATGTTTTTGATCACCGTTACATTCTCCTCCTATTATTCAGACCGTTTCATGCTCCTCATATTTTTGACACTTTTTAAATCTCTTTATATATTTCACACATTTTCAGGCTTTTCATGTTTTTGAACACAGCTTCCTGCTCCTCCTATTTTTCAGACCGTTTCATGCTCCTCATATTTTTGACAACTTTGGAAGCTCTTCATATTTTTCACACATTTTCAGGCTCTTCATGTTTTTCAACACTGTTGTATGATCCTCCTATTTTTCAGACCGTTTCATGCTCCTCATATCCTTGACACATTTTTAAGCTCTTCATATATTTCACACATTTTCAGGCTATTCATGTTTTTCAACACTGCTTCATGCTCCTTGTATTTTTAAGACCGTTTCATGCTTCTCATATTTTTGACACCTTTTTAAGCTCTTCATATTTCTCATACGTTTTCAGGCTCTTCATGTTTTTCAACAACGCTTCATGCACCTCCTATTTTTCAGACCGTTTCATGCTCCTCATGTATTTCACACCTTTTGAAGCTCTTCATATTTTTCAAAACTTTTCAGGCTCTTCCTGTTTTTGAACAGCGCTTCATGCTCCTCCTATATTTCAGACCGTTTCATGCTCCTCATATATTTCACACCTTTGGAAGCTCTTTATATTTTTCACACCTTTTCAGGATTTTCATGTTTTTGAACACCGCTTCATGCTCCTCATATTTTTCAGACCTTTTCATGCTCCTCGTATTTTTGACATCTTTTGAAGCTTTTCATATTTTTCACACCTTCTCATGCTCTTCAAGTTTTTCAACACCACTTCATGCTCCTCCTTTTTTGCAGACCGTTTGATGCTCCTCATATTTTTGATACCTTTTGATGCTCTTCATATTTTTCACACCTTTTCAGGCTCTTCATTTTTTTCAACACCGCTTCATGCTCCTCCTATTTTCAGACGGTTTCATGCTCATCTCATTTTTGACACCTCTTGAAGCTTTTCATATTTTTCACAACGTTTCAGGCTCTTCAAGTTTTTGAACACCGCTTCATGTTCCTCCTATTTTTCAGACCGTTTCATGCTGCTCATATTTTTGACACCTTTTGAAGCTCTCCATATTTTTCACACCTTTTCAGGCTCTTCATGTTTTTGAACACCGCTTCATGCTCCTCTTATTTTTCAGAGAGTTTCATGCTCCTCATGTATTTCACACCTTTTGAAGCTCTTCATATTTTTCAAAACTTTTCAGGCTCTTCATATTTTTCCACACCACTTCATGCTCATCCTATTTTTCAGACCGTTTCATGCTCCTCATATTTTTGACATCTTTTGAAGCTCTTCTTATTTTTCACACCTTTTCAGGCTCTTCATGTTTTTCAACACAGCTTCATGCTCCTCCTATTTTTCAGACCGTTTCATGCTCATCTCATTTTTGACACCTTTTGAAGATCTTCATATTTTTCACACCTTTTCAGGCTCTTCATGTTTTTGAACACCGCTTCATGCTAATCCCATTTTTCAAACCTTATCATGCTCCTCATATTTTTCACACCTTTTTAAGCTCTTCATATTTTTCACACCTTTTCAGGCTCTTCATATTTTTGAATACTACTTCATGCTCCTTCTATTTTTCAGAGAGTTTCATGCTCCTCATGTATTACACACCTTTTGAAGCTCTTCATATTTTTCACACCTTTACAGGCTCTTCATGTTTTTCCACACCACTTCATGCTACTCAGATTTTTCAGCTCGTTTCATGCTGCTCATGAATTTCACACCTTTTGAAGCTCTTCATATTTTTCACACCTTTTCAGGCTCTTCCTGTTTTGATCACCGTTTCATGCTCCTCCTATTTTTCAGACCGTTTCATGCTCCTCATATTTTTGACACCTTTTGAAGCTCTTCATATTTTTCACACCTTTTCAGGCTCTTCATGTTTTTTAACACCACCTCATGCTCCTCCTATTTTTCAGACGGTTTCATGCTCCTCATATTTTTGACACTTTTTGAAGCTCTTCATATTTTTCACACCTTTTCAGGCTCTTCATGTTTTTCAACACCACTTCATGCTTCTCCTATTTTTCAGACCGTTTCATGTTCCTCATATTTTTTACATCTTTTGAAGGTCTTCATTTTTTTCACACCTTTTCTGGCTCTTCATGTTTTTGAACACAACTTCATGCTCCTCCTATTTTTCAGACCATTTCATATTCCTCATATTTTTCACACCTTTTGAAGCTCTTCATATTTTTCACACATTTTCAGGCTCTTCATGTTTTTGAACACAGCTTCATGCTCCTCCTATTTTTCAGACCGTTTCATGCTCCTCATAATTTTTACAACTTTGGAAGCTCTTCATATTTTTCACACCTTTTCAGGCTCTTCATGTTTTCAACACCGTTGCATGATCCTCCTATTTTTCAGACCGTTTCGTGCTCGTTATATACTTGACACATTTTTAAGCTCTTCATATATTTCACACATTTTCAGGCTATTCATGTTTTTCAACACCGCTTCATGCTCCTTGTATTTTTAAGACCGTTTCATGCTCCTCATATTTTTGACACCTTTTTAACCTCTTCAGATTTCTCACACATTTTCAGGCTCTTCATGTTTTTCAACAACGCTTCATGCACCTCCTATTTTTCAGACCGTTTCATGCTCATCTCATTTTTGACACCTTTGAAGCTTTTCATATTTTTCACACCTTTTCAGGCTCTTCATGAATTTGAACACGGCTTCATGCTAATCCTATTTTTCAAACCATATCATGCTCCTCATATTTTTCACACCATTTTAAGCTCTTCATATTTTTCACACCTTTTCAGGCTCTTCATGTTTTTGAACACCGCTTCATGCTCCTCCTATTTTTCAGACCGTTTCATGCTCCTCATATTTCACACCTTTTGAAGCTCTTCATATTTTTCACACCTTTTCAGGCTCTTCATGTTTTTGAACACCGCTTCATGCTAATCCCATTTTTCAAACCATATCATGCTCCTCATATTTTTCACACCTTTTTAAGCTCTTCATATTTTTGACACCTTTTCAGGCTCTTCATGTTTTTCAACACTACTTCATGCTCCTTCTATTTTTCAGAGAGTTTCATGCTCCTCATGTATTACACACCTTTTGAAGCTCTTCATATTTTTCACACCTTTACAGGCTCTTCATGTTTTTCAACACCACTTCATGCTCCTCCTATTTTTCAGACCGTTTCATGCTCCTCATATTTTTGACAACTTTGGAAGCTCTTCATATTTTTCACAACTTTTCAGGCTTTTCATGTTGTTCAACACCGTTTCATGATCCTCCTATTTTTCAGACCGTTTCATGCTCCTCATATACTTGACACATTTTTAAGCTCTTCATATATTTCACACATTTTCAGGCTATCCATGTTTTTCAACACCGCTTCATGCTCCTTGTATTTGTAAGACCGTTTCATGCTCCTCATACTTTTGACACCTTTTTAAGCTCTTCATATTTTTCACACCTTTTCAGGCTCTTCATGTTTTTGAACACCGCTTCATGCTAATCCCATTTTTCAAACCATATCATGCTCCTCATATTTTTCACACCTTTTTAAGCTCTTCATATTTTTGACACCTTTTCAGGCTCTTCATGTTTTTCAACACTACTTCATGCTCCTTCTATTTTTCAGAGAGTTTCATGCTCCTCATGTATTACACACCTTTTGAAGCTCTTCATATTTTTCACACCTTTACAGGCTCTGCATGTTTTTCAACACCACTTCATGCTCCTCCTATTTTTCAGACCGTTTCATGCTCCTCATATTTTTGACAACTTTGGAAGCTCTTCATATTTTTCACAACTTTTCAGGCTTTTCATGTTGTTCAACACCGTTTCATGATCCTCCTATTTTTCAGACCGTTTCATGCTCCTCATATACTTGACACATTTTTAAGCTCTTCATATATTTCACACATTTTCAGGCTATCCATGTTTTTCAACACCGCTTAATGCTCCTTGTATTTGTAAGACCGTTTCATGCTCCTCATACTTTTGACACCTTTTTAAGCTCTTCATATTTCTCACACATTTTCAGGCTCTTCATGTTTTTCAACAACACTTCATGCTCCTCCTATTTTTCAGCTCGTTTCATGGTCCTCATGAATTTCACACCATTTGAAGCTCTTCATATTTTTCACACCTTTTCAGCCTCTTCATGTTTTAGATCACCATTTCATGCTCCTCCTATTTTTCAGACCGTTTCATGCTCCTCATATTTTTGACACCTTTTGAAGCTCTTCATATTTTTGACACCTTTTCAGGCTCTTCATGTTTTTGAACACCGCCTCATGCTCCGCCTATTTTTCAGACCGTTTCATGCTCCTCATATTTTTGACACATTTTGAAGCTCTTCATATTTTTCACACCTTTTTAGGCTCTTCATGTTTTTCAACACCACTTCATGCTCCTCCTATTTTTCAGACCGTTTCATGCTCCTCATATTTTTACACCTTTTGAATTTCTTCATTTTTTTCACCCCTTTTCAGGCTCTTCATGTTTTTGAACACAACTTCATGCTCCTCCTATTTTTCAGACCGTTTCATACTCCTCATATTTTTCACATCTTTTGAAGCTCTTCATATTTTTCACACATTTTCAGGCTCTTCATGTTTTTGAACACACCTTCATGCTCCTCCTATTTTTCAGACCGTTTCATGCTCCTCATATTTTTGACAGCTTTGGAAGCTCTTCATATATTTCACACCTTTTCTGGCTCTTCATGTTTTTCAACACTGTTGCATAATCCTCCTATTTTTCAGACCGTTTCATGCTCCTTATACACTTGACACATTTTTAAGCCCTTCATATATTTCAGACATTTTCAGGCTATTCATGTTTTTCAACACCGCTTCATGCTCCATGTATTTTTAAGACCGTTTCATGCTCCTCATATTTTTGACACCTTTTTAAGCTCTTCATATTTCTCACACCTTTTCTGGCTCTTCATGTTTTTCAACCACTCTTCATGCACCTCCAGTTTTTCAGACAGTTTCATGCTCATCTCATTTTTGACACTTTTTTAAGCTCTTCATATTTTTCACACCTTTTCAGGCTCTTCATGTTTTTGAACACCGCTTCATGCTCCTCCTATTTTTCAGACCGTTTCATGCTCCTCATTTTTTTGACACATTTTGAAGCTCTTCATATTTCTCACACCTTTTCAGGCTCTTCATGGTTTTCAACAACGCTTCATGCACCTCCTATTTTTCAGAACGTTTCATGCTCATCTCATTTTTGACACTTTTTGAAGCTTTTCATATTTTTCACACCTTTTCAGGCTCTTCATGTTTTTGAACACCGTTGCATGATCCTCCTATATTTCAGACCGTTTCATGCTCCTCATATACTTGACACATTTTTAAGCTCTTCATATATTTCACACATTTTCAGGCTATTCATATTTTTCAACACCGTTTCATGCTCCACCTATTTTTCAGACCGTTTCATGCTAATCATATTTTTGACACCTGTTGAAGCTCTTCATATTTCTCACACCTTTTCAGGCTCTTCATGTTTTTGAACACCGTTGCATGATCCTCCTATATTTCAGACCGTTTAATGCTCCTCATATACTTGACACATTTTTAAGCTCTTCATATATTTCACACATTTTCAGGCTATTCATGTTTTTCAACACCGTTTCATGCTCCACCTATTTTTCAGACCGTTTCATGCTAATCATATTTTTGACACCTGTTGAAGCTCTTCATATTTCTCACACCTTTTCAGACTCTTCATGTTTTTCAACACCGCTTCATGCTCCTCCTATTTTTCAGACCGTTTCATGCTCCTCATATTTTTTACACCTTTTGAAGGTCTTCATATTTTTCAGACTTTTTCAGGCTCTTCATGTTTTTGAACACAACTTCATGCTCCTCCTATTTTTCAGACCGTTTCATACTCCTCATATTTTTCACACCTTTTGAAGCTCTTCATATTTTTCACAGATTTTCAGGCTCTTCATGTTTTTGAACACAGCTTCATGCTTCTCCTATTTTTCAGACCGATTCATGCTCCTCATATACTTGACACATTTTTAAGCTCTTCATATATTTCACACATTTTCAGGCTATTCATGTTTTTCAACACCGTTTCATGCTCCACCTATTTTTCAGACCGTTTCATGCTAATCATATTTTTGACACCTGTTGAAGCTCTTCATATTTCTCACACCTTTTCAGACTCTTCATGTTTTTCAACACCGCTTCATGCTCCTCCTATTTTTCAGACCGTTTCATGCTCCTCATATTTTTTACACCTTTTGAAGGTCTTCATATTTTTCAGACTTTTTCAGGCTCTTCATGTTTTTGAACACAACTTCATGCTCCTCCTATTTTTCAGACCGTTTCATACTCCTCATATTTTTCACACCTTTTGAAGCTCTTCATATTTTTCACACATTTTCAGGCTCTTCATGTTTTTGAACACAGCTTCATGCTCCTCCTATTTTTCAGACCGTTTCATGCTACTCATATTTTTGACAACTTTGGAAGCTCTTCATATTTTTCACACCTTTTCAGGCTCTTCATGTTGTTCAACATCGCTTCATGCTCCTCCTATTTTTCAGACGGTTTCATGCTAATCATATTTTTGACACCTGTTGAAGCTCTTCATATTTCTCACACCTTTTCAGGCTCTTCATGTTTTTCAACACCGCTTCATGCTCCTCCTATTTTTCAGACAGTTTCATGCTCCTCATATTTTTGACACCTTTTGATGCTCTTCATATTTTTCACATCTTTTGAAGCTCTTTATATTTTTCACACATTTTCAGTCTCTTCATGTATTTCAAAACCCCTTGTCGCTCCTCCTATTTTTCAGACCGTTTCATGCTCCTCATATTTTTGACACCTTTTGAAGCTCTTCATATTTTTCAAACCTTTTCAGGCTCTTCATGTTTTGAACACCGCTTCATGCTCCTCCTATTTTTCAGACCGTTTCATGCTCCTCATATATTTGACACATTTTTAAGCTCTTCATATATTTCACACATTTTCAGGCTATTCATGTTTTTCAACACCACTTCATGCTCCTCGTATTTTTAAGACCATTTCATGCTCCTCATATATTTGTCACGTTTTGAAGCTCTTCATATTTTTCACACCTTTTCAGGCTCTTCATGTTTTTCAACACCCCTTGTTGCTCCTCCTATTTTTCAGACCGTTTCATGCTCCTCATATTTTTGACACCTTTTGAAGCTCTTCATATTTCTGACACCTCGTCAGTCTCTTCATGTTATTGAACACCGCTTCATGCTCCGCCTATTTTTCAGACCGTTTCATGCTCCTCATATTTTTGACACATTTTGAAGCTCTTCATATTTTTCACACCTTTTCAGGCTCTTCATGTTTTTCAACACCACTTCATGCTCCTCCTATTTTTCAGACCGTTTCATCCTCCTCATATTTTTTACACCTTTTGAAGGTCTTCATTTTTTTCACACTTTTTCAGGCTCTTCATGTTTTTGAACACAACTTCATGCTCCTCCTATTTTTCAGACCGTTTCATGCTCCTCATATTTTTGACAACTTTGGAAGCTCTTCATATTTTTCACACCTTTTCAGGCTCTTCATGTTGTTCAACACCGTTGCATGATCCTCCTATTTTTCAGACTGATTCATGCTCCTCATATACTTGACACATTTTTAAGCTCTTCATATATTTCACACATTTTCAGGCTATTCATGTTTTTCAACACCGCTTCATGCTCCTTGTATTTGTAAGACCGTTTCATGCTCCTCATACTTTTGACACCTTTTTAAGCTCTTCATATTTCTCACACATTTTCAGGCTCTTCATGTTTTTCAACAACGCTTCATGCACCTCCTATTTTTCAGACCGTTTCATGCTCATCTCATTTTTGACACCTTTTGAAGCTTTTCATATTTTTCACACCTTTTCAGGCTCTTCAGGAATTTGAACACGGCTTCATGCTAATCCTATTTTTCAAACCATATCATGCTCCTCATATTTTTCACACCATTTTAAGCTCTTCATATTTTTCACACCTTTTCAGGCTCTTCATGTTTTTGAACACCGCTTCATGCTCCTCCTATTTTTCAGACCGTTTCATGCTCCTCATATTTCACACCTTTTGAAGCTCTTCATATTTTTCACACCTTTTCAGGCTCTTCATGTTTTTGAACACCGCTTCATGCTAATCCCATTTTTCACACCATATCATGCTCCTCATATTTTTCACACCTTTTTAAGCTCTTCATATTTTTGACACCTTTTCAGGCTCTTCATGTTTTTCAACACTACTTCATGCTCCTTCTATTTTTCAGAGAGTTTCATGCTCCTCATGTATTACACACCTTTTGAAGCTCTTCATATTTTTCACACCTTTACAGGCTCTTCATGTTTTTCAACACCACTTCATGCTCCTCCTATTTTTCAGACCGTTTCATGCTCCTCATATTTTTGACAACTTTGGAAGCTCTTCATATTTTTCACAACTTTTCAGGCTCTTCATGTTGTTCAACACCGTTTCATGATCCTCCTATTTTTCAGACCGTTTCATGCTCCTCATATACTTGACACATTTTTAAGCTCTTCATATATTTCACACATTTTCAGGCTATCCATGTTTTTCAACACCGCTTCATGCTCCTTGTATTTGTAAGACCGTTTCATGCTCCTCATACTTTTGACACCTTTTTAAGCTCTTCATATTTCTCACACATTTTCAGGCTCTTCATGTTTTTCAACAACACTTCATGCTCCTCCTATTTTTCAGCTCGTTTCATGGTCCTCATGAATTTCACACCTTTTGAAGCTCTTCATGTTTTTCACACCTTTTCAGCCTCTTCATGTTTTAGATCACCATTTCATGCTCCTCCTATTTTTCAGACCGTTTCATGCTCCTCATATTTTTGACACCTTTTGAAGCTCTTCATATTTTTGACACCTTTTCAGGCTCTTCATGTTTTTGAACACCGCCTCATGCTCCGCCTATTTTTCAGACCGTTTCATGCTCCTCATATTTTTGACACATTTTGAAGCTCTTCATATTTTTCACACCTTTTTAGGCTCTTCATGTTTTTCAACACCACTTCATGCTCCTCCTATTTTTCAGACCGTTTCATGCTCCTCATATTTTTACACCTTTTGAATTTCTTCATTTTTTTCACCCCTTTTCAGGCTCTTCATGTTTTTGAACACAACTTCATGCTCCTCCTATTTTTCAGACCGTTTCATACTCCTCATATTTTTCACACCTTTTGAAGCTCTTCATATTTTTCACACATTTTCAGGCTCTTCATGTTTTTGAACACACCTTCATGCTCCTCCTATTTTTCAGACCGTTTCATGCTCCTCATATTTTTGACAGCTTTGGAAGCTCTTCATATATTTCACACCTTTTCTGGCTCTTCATGTTTTTCAACACTGTTGCATAATCCTCCTATTTTTCAGACCGTTTCATGCTCCTTATACACTTGACACATTTTTAAGCCCTTCATATATTTCAGACATTTTCAGGCTATTCATGTTTTTCAACACCGCTTCATGCTCCATGTATTTTTAAGACCGTTTCATGCTCCTCATATTTTTGACACCTTTTTAAGCTCTTCATATTTCTCACACCTTTTCTGGCTCTTCATGTTTTTCAACCACTCTTCATGCACCTCCAGTTTTTCAGACAGTTTCATGCTCATCTCATTTTTGACACTTTTTGAAGCTCTTCATATTTTTCACACCTTTTCAGGCTCTTCATGTTTTTGAACACCGCTTCATGCTCCTCCTATTTTTCAGACCGTTTCATGCTCCTCATTTTTTTGACACATTTTGAAGCTCTTCATATTTCTCACACCTTTTCAGGCTCTTCATGGTTTTCAACAACGCTTCATGCACCTCCTATTTTTCAGAACGTTTCATGCTCATCTCATTTTTGACACTTTTTGAAGCTTTTCATATTTTTCACACCTTTTCAGGCTCTTCATGTTTTTGAACACCGTTGCATGATCCTCCTATATTTCAGACCGTTTCATGCTCCTCATATACTTGACACATTTTTAAGCTCTTCATATATTTCACACATTTTCAGGCTATTCATGTTTTTCAACACCGTTTCATGCTCCACCTATTTTTCAGACCGTTTCATGCTAATCATATTTTTGACACCTGTTGAAGCTCTTCATATTTCTCACACCTTTTCAGACTCTTCATGTTTTTCAACACCGCTTCATGCTCCTCCTATTTTTCAGACCGTTTCATGCTCCTCATATTTTTTACACCTTTTGAAGGTCTTCATATTTTTCAGACTTTTTCAGGCTCTTCATGTTTTTGAACACAACTTCATGCTCCTCCTATTTTTCAGACCGTTTCATACTACTCATATTTTTCACACCTTTTGAAGCTCTTCATATTTTTCACAGATTTTCAGGCTCTTCATGTTTTTGAACACAGCTTCATGCTCCTCCTATTTTTCAGACCGTTTCATGCTCCTCATATACTTGACACATTTTTAAGCTCTTCATATATTTCACACATTTTCAGGCTATTCATGTTTTTCAACACCGTTTCATGCTCCACCTATTTTTCAGACCGTTTCATGCTAATCATATTTTTGACACCTGTTGAAGCTCTTCAAATTTCTCACACCTTTTCAGACTCTTCATGTTTTTCAACACCGCTTCATGCTCCTCCTATTTTTCAGACCGTTTCATGCTCCTCATATTTTTTACACCTTTTGAAGGTCTTCATATTTTTCAGACTTTTTCAGGCTCTTCATGTTTTTGAACACAACTTCATGCTCCTCCTATTTTTCAGACCGTTTCATACTCCTCATATTTTTCACACCTTTTGAAGCTCTTCATATTTTTCACACATTTTCAGGCTCTTCATGTTTTTGAACACAGCTTCATGCTCCTCCTATTTTTCAGACCGTTTCATGCTACTCATATTTTTGACAACTTTGGAAGCTCTTCATATTTTTCACACCTTTTCAGGCTCTTCATGTTGTTCAACATCGCTTCATGCTCCTCCTATTTTTCAGACGGTTTCATGCTAATCATATTTTTGACACCTGTTGAAGCTCTTCATATTTCTCACACCTTTTCAGGCTCTTCATGTTTTTCAACACCGCTTCATGCTCCTCCTATTTTTCAGACAGTTTCATGCTCCTCATATTTTTGACACCTTTTGATGCTCTTCATATTTTTCACATCTTTTGAAGCTCTTTATATTTTTCACACATTTTCAGTCTCTTCATGTATTTCAAAACCCCTTGTCGCTCCTCCTATTTTTCAGACCGTTTCATGCTCCTCATATTTTTGACACCTTTTGAAGCTCTTCATATTTTTCAAACCTTTTCAGGCTCTTCATGTTTTGAACACCGCTTCATGCTCCTCCTATTTTTCAGACCGTTTCATGCTCCTCATATATTTGACACATTTTTAAGCTCTTCATATATTTCACACATTTTCAGGCTATTCATGTTTTTCAACACCACTTCATGCTCCTCGTATTTTTAAGACCATTTCATGCTCCTCATATATTTGTCACGTTTTGAAGCTCTTCATATTTTTCACACCTTTTCAGGCTCTTCATGTTTTTCAACACCCCTTGTTGCTCCTCCTATTTTTCAGACCGTTTCATGCTCCTCATATTTTTGACACCTTTTGAAGCTCTTCATATTTCTGACACCTCGTCAGTCTCTTCATGTTATTGAACACCGCTTCATGCTCCGCCTATTTTTCAGACCGTTTCATGCTCCTCATATTTTTGACACATTTTGAAGCTCTTCATATTTTTCACACCTTTTCAGGCTCTTCATGTTTTTCAACACCACTTCATGCTCCTCCTATTTTTCAGACCGTTTCATGCTCCTCATATTTTTTACACCTTTTAAAGGTCTTCATTTTTTTCACACTTTTTCAGGCTCTTCATGTTTTTGAACACAACTTCATGCTCCTCCTATTTTTCAGACCGTTTCATGCTCCTCATATTTTTGACAACTTTGAAAGCTCTTCATATTTTTCACACCTTTTCAGGCTCTTCATGTTGTTCAACACCGTTGCATGATCCTCCTATTTTTCAGACTGATTCATGCTCCTCATATACTTGACACATTTTTAAGCTCTTCATATATTTCACACATTTTCAGGCTATTCATGTTTTTCAACACCGCTTCATGCTCCTTGTATTTGTAAGACCGTTTCATGCTCCTCATACTTTTGACACCTTTTTAAGCTCTTCATATTTCTCACACATTTTCAGGCTCTTCATGTTTTTCAACAACGCTTCATGCACCTCCTATTTTTCAGACCGTTTCATGCTCATCTCATTTTTGACACCTTTTGAAGCTTTTCATATTTTTCACACCTTTTCAGGCTCTTCATGTTTTTCAACACCGTTTCATGCTCCACCTATTTTTCAGACCGTTTCATGCTAATCATATTTTTGACACCTGTTGAAGCTCTTCATATTTCTCACACCTTTTCAGACTCTTCATGTTTTTCAACACCGCTTCATGCTCCTCCTATTTTTCAGACCGTTTCATGATCCTCATATTTTTTACACCTTTTGAAGGTCTTCATATTTTTCAGACTTTTTCAGGCTCTTCATGTTTTTGAACACAACTTCATGCTCCTCCTATTTTTCAGACCGTTTCATACTCCTCATATTTTTCACACCTTTTGAAGCTCTTCATATTTTTCACACCTTTTCAGGCTCTTCATGTTTTTGAACACAACTTCATGCTCCTCCTATTTTTCAGACCGTTTCATACTCCTCATATTTTTCACACCTTTTGAAGCTCTTCATATTTTTCACACATTTTCAGGCTCTTCATGTTTTTGAACACAGCTTCATGCTCCTCCTATTTTTCAGACCGTTTCATGCTACTCATATTTTTGACCACTTTGGAAGCTCTTCATATTTTTCACACCTTTTCAGGCTCTTCATGTTGTTCAACATCGCTTCATGCTCCTCCTATTTTTCAGACGGTTTCATGCTAATCATATTTTTGACACCTGTTGAAGCTCTTCATATTTCTCACACCTTTTCAGGCTCTTCATGTTTTTCAACACCGCTTCATGCTCCTCCTATTTTTCAGACAGTTTCATGCTCCTCATATTTTTGACACCTTTTGATGCTCTTCATATTTTTCACATCTTTTGAAGCTCTTTATATTTTTCACACATTTTCAGTCTCTTCATGTATTTCAAAACCCCTTGTCACTCCTCCTATTTTTCAGACCGTTTCATGCTCCTCATATTTTTGACACCTTTTGAAGCTCTTCATATTTTTCAAACCTTTTCAGGCTCTTCATGTTTTGAACACCGCTTCATGCTCCTCCTATTTTTCAGACCGTTTCATGCTCCTCATATATTTGACACATTTTTAAGCTCTTCATATATTTCACACATTTTCAGGCTATTCATGTTTTTCAACTCCACTTCATGCTCCTCGTATTTTTAAGACCATTTCATGCTCCTCATATATTTGTCACGTTTTGAAGCTCTTCATATTTTTCACACCTTTTCAGGCTCTTCATGTTTTTCAACACCCCTTGTTGCTCCTCCTATTTTTCAGACCGTTTCATGCTCCTCATATTTTTGACACCTTTGAAGCTCTTCATATTTCTGACACCTCGTCAGTCTCTTCATGTTATTGAACACCGCTTCATGCTCCGCCTATTTTTCAGACCGTTTCATGCTCCTCATATTTTTGACACATTTTGAAGCTCTTCATATTTTTCACACCTTTTCAGGCTCTTCATGTTTTTCAACACCACTTCATGCTCCTCCTATTT
Organism: Dama dama; assembly: GCF_033118175.1. NCBI lineage: Eukaryota > Metazoa > Chordata > Mammalia > Artiodactyla > Cervidae > Dama > Dama dama. The sequence continues at coordinate 1,525,975 of NW_026871011.1, read as the reverse complement.
TTCAGACCGTTTCATGCTCCTCATATTTTTTACACCTTTTAAAGGTCTTCATTTTTTTCACACTTTTTCAGGCTCTTCATGTTTTTGAACACAACTTCATGCTCCTCCTATTTTTCAGACCGTTTCATGCTCCTCATATTTTTGACAACTTTGGAAGCTCTTCATATTTTTCACACCTTTTCAGGCTCTTCATGTTGTTCAACACCGTTGCATGATCCTCCTATTTTTCAGACTGATTCATGCTCCTCATATACTTGACACATTTTTAAGCTCTTCATATATTTCACACATTTTCAGGCTATTCATGTTTTTCAACACCGCTTCATGCTCCTTGTATTTGTAAGACCGTTTCATGCTCCTCATACTTTTGACACCTTTTTAAGCTCTTCATATTTCTCACACATTTTCAGGCTCTTCATGTTTTTCAACAACGCTTCATGCACCTCCTATTTTTCAGACCGTTTCATGCTCATCTCATTTTTGACACCTTTTGAAGCTTTTCATATTTTTCACACCTTTTCAGGCTCTTCATGTTTTTCAACACCGTTTCATGCTCCACCTATTTTTCAGACCGTTTCATGCTAATCATATTTTTGACACCTGTTGAAGCTCTTCATATTTCTCACACCTTTTCAGACTCTTCATGTTTTTCAACACCGCTTCATGCTCCTCCTATTTTTCAGACCGTTTCATGCTCCTCATATTTTTTACACCTTTTGAAGGTCTTCATATTTTTCAGACTTTTTCAGGCTCTTCATGTTTTTGAACACAACTTCATGCTCCTCCTATTTTTCAGACCGTTTCATACTCCTCATATTTTTCACACCTTTTGAAGCTCTTCATATTTTTCACACATTTTCAGGCTCTTCATGTTTTTGAACACAGCTTCATGCTCCTCCTATTTTTCAGACCGTTTCATGCTACTCATATTTTTGACAACTTTGGAAGCTCTTCATATTTTTCACACCTTTTCAGGCTCTTCATGTTGTTCAACATCGCTTCATGCTCCTCCTGTTTTTCAGACCGTTTCATGCTAATCATATTTTTGACACCTGTTGAAGCTCTTCATATTTCTCACACCTTTTCAGGCTCTTCATGTTTTTCAACACCGCTTCATGCTCCTCCTATTTTTCAGACAGTTTCATGCTCCTCATATTTTTGACACCTTTTGATGCTCTTCATATTTTTCACATCTTTTGAAGCTCTTTATATTTTTCACACATTTTCAGTCTCTTCATGTATTTCAAAGCCCCTTGTCGCTCCTCCTATTTTTCAGACCGTTTCATGCTCCTCATATTTTTGACACCTTTTGAAGCTCTTCATATTTTTCAAACCTTTTCAGGCTCTTCATGTTTTGAACACCGCTTCATGCTCCTCCTATTTTTCAGACCGTTTCATGCTCCTCATATATTTGACACATTTTTAAGCTCTTCATATATTTCACACATTTTCAGGCTATTCATGTTTTTCAACACCACTTCATGCTCCTCGTATTTTTAAGACCATTTCATGCTCCTCATATATTTGTCACGTTTTGAAGCTCTTCATATTTTTCACACCTTTTCAGGCTCTTCATGTTTTTCAACACCCCTTGTTGCTCCTCCTATTTTTCAGACCGTTTCATGCTCCTCATATTTTTGACACCTTTTGAAGCTCTTCATATTTCTGACACCTCGTCAGTCTCTTCATGTTATTGAACACCGCTTCATGCTCCGCCTATTTTTCAGACCGTTTCATGCTCCTCATATTTTTGACACATTTTGAAGCTCTTCATATTTTTCACACCTTTTCAGGCTCTTCATGTTTTTCAACACCACTTCATGCTCCTCCTATTTTTCAGACCGTTTCATGCTCCTCATATTTTTTACACCTTTTGAAGGTCTTCATTTTTTTCACACTTTTTCAGGCTCTTCATGTTTTTGAACACAACTTCATGCTCCTCCTATTTTTCAGACCGTTTCATGCTCCTCATATTTTTGACAACTTTGGAAGCTCTTCATATTTTTCACACCTTTTCAGGCTCATCATGTTGTTCAACACCGTTGCATGATCCTCCTATTTTTCAGACTGATTCATGCTCCTCATATACTTGACACATTTTTAAGCTCTTCATATATTTCACACATTTTCAGGCTATTCATGTTTTTCAACACCGCTTCATGCTCCTTGCATTTGTAAGACCGTTTCATGCTCCTCATACTTTTGACACCTTTTTAAGCTCTTCATATTTCTCACATATTTTCAGGCTCTTCATGTTTTTCAACAACTCTTCATGCACCTCCTATTTTTCAGACCGTTTCATGCTCATCTCATTTTTGACACCTTTTGAAGCTTTTCATATTTTTCACACCTTTTCAGGCTCTTCATGTTTTTGAACACCGCTTCATGCTAATCCTATTTTTCAAACCATATCATGCTCCGCATATTTTTCACACCATTTTAAGCTCTTCATATTTTTCACACCTTTTCAGGCTCTTCATGTTTTTGAACACCGCTTCATGCTCCTCCTATTTTTCTGACCGTTTCATGCTCCTCATATTTCATACCTTTTGAAGCTCTTCATATTTTTCACACCATTTCAGGCTCTTCATGTTTTTTTACCCGCTTCATGCTAATTTCATTTTCAAACCATATCATGCTCCTCATATTTTTCACAACTTTTTAAGATTTTCATATTTTTCACACCTTTTCAGGCTCTTCTTGTTTTGGAACACTACTTCATGCTCCTTCTATTTTTCAGAGAGTTTAATGCTCCTCATGTATTACACACCTTTGAAGCTCTTCATTTTTTTCACACATTTACAGGCTCTTCATGTTTTTCCACACCACTTCATGCTACTCCTATTTTTCAGCTCGTTTCATGCTCCTCATGAATTTCACACCATTTTAAGCTCTTCATATTTTTCACACCTTTGCAGGCTCCTCATGTTTTTATACACCGCTTCATGCTAATCCCATTTTTCAAACCCTATCATGCTCCTCATATTTTTCACACCTTTTTAAGCTCTTCATATTTTTCACACCTTTTCAGGCTCTTCATGTTTTTGAATACTACTTCGTGCTCCTTCTATTTTTCAGAGAGTTTCATGCTCCTCATGTATTACACACCTTTTGAAGCTCTTCATATTTTTCACACCTTTACAGGCTCTTCATGTTTTTCCACACCACTTCATGCTACTCAGATTTTTCAGCTCGTTTCATGCTGCTCATGAATTTCACAGCTTTTGTAGCTCTTCATATTTTTCACACCTTTACAGGCTCTTCCTGTTTTGATCACCATTTCATGCTCTCCTATATTTCAGACCGTTTCATGCTCCTCATATTTTTGACATCTTTTGAAGCTCTTCATATTTTTCACACCTTTTCAGGCTCTTCATGTATTTTAACACCGCCTCATGCTCCTCCTATTTTTCAGACCGTTTCATGCTCCTCATATTTTTGACACTTTTTGAAGCTCTTCATATTTTTCACACCTTTTCAGGCTCTTCATATTTTTCCACACCACTTCATGCTACTCCTTTTTTTCAGCTCGTTTCATGCTCCTCATGAATTTCACATCTTTTGAAGCTCTTCATATTTTTCACACCTTTTCAGCCTCTTCATGTTTTGATGACCGTTTCATGCTCCTCCTATTTTTCAGACCATTTCATGCTCCTCATATTTTTGACACCTTTTGAAGCTCTTCATATTTTTCACACCTTTTCAGGCTCTTCATGTTTTTATACACCGCTTCATGCTAATCCCATTTTTCAAACCCTATCATGCTCCTCATATTTTTCACACCTTTTTAAGCTCTTCATATTTTTCACACCTTTTCAGGCTCTTCATGTTTTTGAATACTACTTCATGCTCCTTCTATTTTTCAGAGAGTTTCATGCTCCTCATGTATTACACACCTTTTGAAGCTCTTCATATTTTTCACACCTTTACAGGCTCTTCATGTTTTTCCACACCACTTCATGCTACGCAGATTTTTCAGCTCGTTTCATGCTGCTCATGAATTTCACACCTTTTGAAGCTCTTCATATTTTTCACACCTTTTCAGGCTCTTCCTGTTTTGATCACCATTTCATGCTCCTCCTATTTTTCAGACCGTTTCATGCTCCTCATATTTTTGACACCTTTTGAAGCTCTTCATATTTTTCACACCTTTTCAGGCTCTTCATGTTTTTTAACACCGCCTCATGCTCCTCCTATTTTTCAGACCGTTTCATGCTCCTCATATTTTTGACACCTTTTGAAGCTCTTCATATTTCTCACACCTAGTCAGTCTCTTCATGTTTTTCAACAGCGTTTCATTCTCCTCCTATTTTTCAGACCGTTTCATGCTCCTCATATTTTTGACACCTTTTGAAGCTCTTCCTATTTTTCAAACCTTTTCAGGCTCTTCATGTTTTTGAACACCGCTTCATGCTCCTCCTACTTTTCAGACCGTTTCATGCTCCTCATAAATTTGACACATTTTTAAGCTCTTCATATATTTCACACATTTTCAGGCTATTCATATTTTTCAACACCACTTCATGCTCCTCGTATTTATAAGACCATTTCATGCTCCTCATATATTTGTCACGTTTTGAAGCTCTTCATATTTTTCACACCTTTTCAGGCTCTTCATGTTTTTCAACACCCCTTGTTGCTCCTCCTATTTTTCAGACCGTTTCATGCTCCTCATATTTTTGACATCTTTTGAAGCTCTTCATATTTCTGACACCTCGTCAGTCTCTTCATGTTATTGAACACCGCTTCATGCTCCGCCTATTTTTCAGACCGTTTCATGCTCCTCATATTTTTGACACATTTTGAAGCTCTTCATATTTTTCACACCTTTTCAGGCTCTTCATGTTTTTGAACACAACTTCATGCTCCTCCTATTTTTCAGACCGTTTCATGCTCCTCATATTTTTGACAACTTTGGAAGCTCTTCATATTTTTGACACCTTTTCAGGCTCTTCATGTTTTTAAACACCGTTGCATGATCCTCCTATTTTTCAGACCGTTTCATGCTCCTCATATACTTGACACATTTTTAAGCTCTTCATATATTTCACACATTTTCAGGCTATTCATATTTTTCAACACCGCTTCATGATCCTTGTATTTGTAAGACCGTTTCATGCTCCTCATACTTTTGACACCTTTTTAAGATCTTCATATTTCTTACACATGTTCAGGCTCTTCATGTTTTTCAACAACGCTTCATGCACCTCCTATTTTTCAGACCTTTTCATGCTCATCTCGTTTTTGACACCTTTTGAAGCTTTTCGTATTTTTCACACCTTTTCAGGCTCTTCATGTTTTTGAACACCGCTTCATGCTCCTCCTATTTTTCAGACCGTTTCATGCTCCTCGTATTTCACACCTTTTGAAGCTCTTCTTTTTTTTTTCACACATTTACAGGCTCTTCATGTTTTTCCACACCACTTCATGCTGCTCCTATGTTTCAGCTCGTTTCATGCTCCTCATGAATTTCACACCTTTTGAAGCTCTTCATATTTTTCACACCTTTTCAGGCTCTTCATGTTTTTGATCAGCGTTTCATGCTCCTCCTATTTTTCAGACCGTTTCATGCTCCTCATATTTTTGACACCTTTTGAAGCTCTTCATATTTCTGACACTTCGTCAGTCTCTTCATTTTATTGAACACCGCTTCATGCTCCGCCTATTTTTCAGACCGTTTCATGCTCCTCATATTTTTGACACATTTTGAAGCTCTTCATATTTTTCACACCTTTTCAGGCTCTTCATGTTTTTCAACAACACTTCATGCTCCTCCTATTTTTCAGACCGTTTCATCCTCCTCATATTTTTTACACCTTTTGAAGGTCTTCATTTTTTTCACACTTTTTCAGGCTCTTCATGTTTTTGAACACCACTTCATGGTCCTCCTATTTTTCAGACCGTTTCATGCTCCTCATATTTTTTACACCTTTTGAAGGTCTTCATATTTTTCACACATTTTCAGTCTCTTCATGTTTTTGAACACCGCTTCATGCTCCTCCTATTTTTCAGACCGTTTCATGCTACTCATATTTTTGACAACTTTGGAAGCTCTTCATATTTTTCACACCTTTTCAGGCTCTTCATGTTGTTCAACATCGCTTCATGCTCCTCCTATTTTTCAGACCATTTCATGCTCCTCATATTTTTGTCACGTTTTGAAGCTCTTCATATTTTTCACACCTTTTCAGGCTCTTCATGTTTTTCAACACCCCTTGTTGCTCCTCCTATTTTTCAGACCGTTTCATGCTCCTCATATTTTTGACACCTTTTGAAGCTCTTCATATTTCTGACACCTCGTCAGTCTTTTCATTTTATTGAACACCGCTTCATGCTCCGCCTATTTTTCAGACTGTTTCATGCTCCTCATATTTTTGACACATTTTGAAGCTCTTCATATTTTTCACACCTTTTCAGACTCTTCATGTTTTTCAACACCACTTCATGCTCCTCCTATTTTTCAGACCGTTTCATCCTCCTCATATTTTTTACACCTTTTGAAGGTCTTCATTTTTTTCACAGTTTTTCAGGCTCTTCATGTTTTTGAACACAACTTCATGCTCCTCCTATTTTTCAGACCGTTTCATGCTCCTCATATTTTTGACAACTTTGGAAGCTCTTCATACTTTTCACACCTTTTCAGGCTCTTCATGTTGTTCAACACCGTTGCATGATCCTCCTATTTTTCAGACCGTTTCATGATCCTTATATACTTCACACATTTTTAAGCTCTTCATATATTTCACACATTTTCAGGCTATCCATGTTTTTCAACACCGCTTCATGCTCCTTGCATTTGTAAGACCGTTTCATGCTCCTCATACTTTTGACACCTTTTTAAGCTCTTCATATTTCTCACACATTTTCAGGCTCTTCATGTTTTTCAACAACGCTTCATGCACCTCCTATTTTTCAGACCGTTTCATGCTCATCTCATTTTTGACACCTTTTGAAGCTTTTCATATTTTTCACACCTTTTCAGGCTCTTCATGTTTTTGAACACCGCTTCATGCTAATTCTATTTTTCAAACCATATCATGCTCCTCATATTTTTCACACCATTTTAAGCTCTTCATATTTTTCACACCTTTTCAGGCTCTTCATGTTTTTGAACACCGCTTCATGCTCCTCCTATTTTTCAGACCGTTTCATGCTCCTCATATTTCACACCTTTTGAAGCTCTTCATATTTTTCACACCTTTTCAGGCTCTTCATGTTTTTGAACACCGCTTCATGCTAATCCCATTTTTCAAACCATATCATGCTCCTCATATTTTTCACACCTTTTTAAGCTCTTCATATTTTTCACACCTTTTCAGGCTCTTCATGTTTTTGAACACTACTTCATGCTCCTTCTATTTTTCAGAGAGTTTCATGCTCCTCATGTATTACACACCTTTTGAAGCTCTTCATATTTTTTACACCTTTACAGGCTCTTCATGTTTTTCAACCCCACTTCATGCTCCTGCTATTTTTCAGACCGTTTCATGCTCCTCATATTTTTGACAACTTTGGAAGCTCTTCATATTTTTCATAACTTTTCAGGCTCTTCAATTTGTTCAACACCGTTTCATGATCCTCCTATTTTTCAGACCGTTTCATGCTCCTCATATACTTGACAGATTTCTAAGCTTTTCATATATTTCACACATTTTCAGGCTATCCATGTTTTTCAACACCGCTTCATGCTCCTTGTATTTGTAAGACCGTTTCATGCTCCTCATACTTTTGACACCTTTTTAAGCTCTTCATATTTCTCACACATTTTCAGGCTCTTCATGTTTTTCAACAACACTTCATGCACCTCCTATTTTTCAGACCGTTTCATGCTCATCTCATTTTTGACACCATTTGAAGCTTTTCATATTTTTCACACCTTTTCAGGCTCGTCATGTTTTTGAACACCGCTTCATGCTAATCCTATTTTTCAAACCATATCATGCTCCTCATATTTTTCACACCATTTTAAGCTCTTCATATTTTTCACAACTTTTCAGGCTCTTCATGTTCTGGAACACTACTTCATGTTCCTTCTATTTTTTAAGAGAGTTTCATGCTCCTCATGTATTACACACATTTTGAAGCTCTTCATATTTTTCACACCTTTACAGGCTCTTCACGTTTTTCCACACCACTTCATGCTACTCCTATTTTTCAGCTCGTTTCATGCTCCTCATGAATTTCACACCTTTTGAAGCTCTTCATATTTTTCACACCTTTTCAGGCTCTTCATGTTTTTGATCACCATTTCATGCTCCTCCTATTTTTCAGACCGTTTCATGCTCCTCATATTTTTGACACCTTTTGAAGCTCTTCATATTTTTCACACCTTTTCAGGCTCTTCATGTTTTTGAACACCGCCTCATGCTCCGCCTATTTTTCAGACCGTTTCATGCTCCTCATGTTTTTGACACATTTTGAAGCTCTTCATATTTTTCACACCTTTTTAGGCTCTTCATGTTTTTCAACAACACTTCATGCTCCTCCTATATTTCAGACCGTTTCATGCTCCTCATATTTTTACACCTTTTGTATTTCTTCATTTTTTTCACCCCTTTTCAGGCTCTTCATGTTTTTGAACACAACTTCATGCTCCTCCTATTTTTCAGACCGTTTCATACTCCTCATATTTTTGACACCTTTTTAAGCTCTTCATATTTTTCACACATTTTCAGGCTCTTCATGTTTTTGAACACACCTTCATGCTCCTCCTATTTTTCAGACCTTTTCATGCTCCTCATATTTTTGACAGCTTTGGAAGCTCTTCATATATTTCACACCTTTTCAGGCTCTTCATGTTTTTCAACACTGTTGCATAATACTCCTATTTTTCAGACCGTTTCATGCTCCTCATATACTTGACACATTTTTAAGCTCTTCATATATTTCAGACATTCTCAGGCTATTCATGTTTTTCAACACCGCTTCATGCTCCTTGTATTTTTAAGACCGTTTCATGCTCCTCATATTTTTGACACCTTTTTAAGCTCTTCATATTTCTCACACATTTTCTGGCTCTTCATGTTTTTCAACAACTCTTCCTGCAATTCCAGTTTTTCAGACAGTTTCATGCTCATCTCATTTTTGACACTTTTTGAAGCTCTTCATATTTTTCACACCTTATCAGGCTCTTCATGTTTTTGAACACCGCTTCATGCTCCTCCTATTTTTCAGACCGTTTCATGCTCCTCATTTTTTTGACACATTTTGAAGCTCTTCATATTTCTCACACCTTTTCAGGCTCTTCATGGTTTTCAACAACGCGTCATGCACCTCCTATTTTTCAGAACGTTTCATGCTCATCTCATTTTTGACACCTTTTGAAGCTTTTCATATTTTTCACACCTTTTCAGGCTCTTCATGTTTTTGAACACCGTTGCATGATCCTCCTATATTTCAGACCGTTTCATGCTCCTCATATACTTGACACATTTTTAAGCTCTTCATATATTTCACACATTTTCAGGCTATTCATGTTTTTCAACACCGTTTCATGCTCCACCTATTTTTCAGACCGTTTCATGCTAATCATATTTTTGACACCTGTTGAAGCTCTTCATATTTCTCACACCTTTTCAGGCTCTTCATGTTTTTCAACACCGCTTCATGCTCCTCCTATTTTTCAGACAGTTTCATGCTCCTCATATTTATGACACCTTTTGATGCTCTTCATATTTTTCACATCTTTTGAAGCTCTTTATATTTTTCACACATTTTCAGTCTCTTCATGTATTTCAAAACCCCTTGTCGCTCCTCCTATTTTTCAGACCGTTTCAGGCTCCTCATATTTTTGACACCTTTTGAAGCTCTTCATATTTTTCAAACCTTTTCAGGCTCTTCATGTTTTGAACACCGCTTCATGCTCCTCCTATATTTCAGACCGTTTCATGCTCCTCATATATTTGACACATTTTTAAGCTCTTCATATATTTCACACATTTTCAGGCTATTCATGTTTTTCAACACCACTTCATGCTCCTCGTATTTTTAAGACCATTTCATGCTCCTCATATATTTGTCACGTTTTGAAGCTCTTCATATTTTTCACACCTTTTCAGGCTCTTCATGTTTTTCAACACCCCTTGTTGCTCCTCCTATTTTTCAGACCGTTTCATGCTCCTCATATTTTTGACACCTTTTGAAGCTCTTCATATTTCTGACACCTCGTCAGTCTCTTCATGTTATTGAACACCGCTTCATGCTCCGCCTATTTTTCAGACCGTTTCATGCTCCTCATATTTTTGACACATTTTGATGCTCTTCATATTTTTCACACCTTTTCAGGCTCTTCATGTTTTTCAACACCACTTCATGCTCCTCCTATTTTTCAGACCGTTTCATGCTCCTCATATTTTTTACACCTTTTGAAGGTCTTCATTTTTTTCACACTTTTTCAGGCTCTTCATGTTTTTGAACACAACTTCATGCTCCTCCTATTTTTCAGACCGTTTCATGCTCCTCATATTTTTGACAACTTTATAAGCTCTTCATATTTTTCACACCTTTACAGGCTCTTCATGTTGTTCAACACCGTTGCATGATCCTCATATTTTTCAGACTGTTTCATGCTCCTCATATACTTGACACATTTTTAAGCTCTTCATATATTTCACACATTTTCAGGCTATTCATGTTTTTCAACACCGCTTCATGCTCCTTGCATTTGTAAGACCGTTTCATGCTCCTCATACTTTTGACACCTTTTTAAGCTCTTCATATTTCTCACACATTTTCAGGCTCTTCATGTTTTTCAACAACGCTTCATGCACCTCCTATTTTTCAGACCGTTTCATGCTATTCTCATTTTTGACACCTTTTGAAGCTTTTCATATTTTTCACACCATTTCAGGCTCTTCATGTTTTTGAACACCGCTTCATGCTAATCCAATTTTTCAAACCATATCATGCTCCTCATATTTTTCACACCATTTTAAGCTCTTCATATTTTTCACACATTTTCAGGCTCTTCATGTTTTTGAACACCGCTTCATGCTAATCCCATTTTTTAAACCATATCATGCTCCTCATATTTTTCACACCTTTTTAAGCTCTTCATATTTTTCACACCTTTTCAGGCACTTCCTGTTTTGATCACCGTTTCATGCTCCTCCTATTTTTCAGACCGTTTCATGCTCCTCATATTTTTGACACCTTTTGAAGCTCTTCATTTTTTCACACCTTTTCAGGCTCTTCATGTTTTTTAACACCGCCTCATGCTCCTCCTATTTTTCAGACCGTTTCATGCTCCTCATATTTTTGACACCATTTGAAGCTCTTCATATTTCTCACACCTAGTCAGTCTCTTCATGTTTTTCAACAGTGTTTCATTCTCCTCCTATTTTTCAGACCGTTTCATGCTCCTCATATTTTTGACACCTTTTGAAGCTCTTCATTTTTTCACACCTTTTCAGGCTCTTCATGTTTTTTAACACCGCCTCATGCTCCTCCTATTTTTCAGACCGTTTCATGCTCCTCATATTTTTGACACATTTTGAAGCTCTTCATATTTTTCACACCTTTTCAGGCTCTTCATGTATTTCAACACCACTTCATGCTCCTCCTATTTTTCAGACCGTTTCATGCTCCTCATAATTTTTACACCTTTTGAAGGTCTTCATTTTTTCACACTTTTTCAGGCTCTTCGTGTTTTTGAACACAACTTCATGCTCCTCCTATTTTTCAGACCGTTTCATACTCCTCATATTTTTCACACCTTTTGAAGCTCTTCATATTTTTTACACATTTTCAGGCTCTTCATGTTTTTGAACACAGCTTCATGCTCCTCCTATTTTTCAGACCGTTTCATGCTCCTCATATACTTGACACATTTTTAAGCTCTTCATATATTTCACACATTTTCAGGCTATTCATGTTTTTCAACACCGCTTCATGCTCCTTGTATTTTTAAGACCGTTTCATGCTCCTCATATTTTTGACACCTTTTTAAGCTCTTCATATTTCTCACACATTTTCTGGCTCTTCATGTTTTTCAACAACTCTTCATGCACCTCCAATTTTTCAGACCGTTTCATGCTCATCTCATTTTTGACACTTTTTGAAGCTCTTCATATTTTTCACACCTTTTCAGGCTCTTCATGTTTTTGAACACCGCTTCATGCTCCTCCTATTTTTCAGACCGTTTCATGCTCCTCATTTTTTTGACACATTTTGAAGCTCTTCATATTTCTCCCACCTTTTCAGGCTCTTCATGGTTTTCAACAACGCTTCATGCACCTCCTATTTTTCAGAACGTTTCATGCTCATCTCATTTTTGACACATTTGGAAGCTTTTCATATTTTTCACACCTTTTCAGGCTCTTCTTGTTTTTGAACACCGTTGCATGATCCTCCTATTTTTCAGACCGTTTCATGCTCCTCATATACTTGACACATTTTTAAGCTCTTCATATATTTCACACATTTTCAGGCTATTCATGTTTTTCAACACCGCTTCATGCTCCTTGTATTTTTAAGACCGTTTCATGCTCCTCATATTTTTGACACCTTTTTAAGCTCTTCATATTTCTCACACATTTTCTGGCTCTTCATGTTTTTCAACAACTCTTCATGCACCTCCAATTTTTCAGACCGTTTCATGCTCATCTCATTTTTGACACTTTTTGAAGCTCTTCATATTTTTCACACCTTTTCAGGCTCTTCATGTTTTTGAACACCGCTTCATGCTCCTCCTATTTTTCAGACCGTTTCATGCTCCTCATTTTTTTGACACATTTTGAAGCTCTTCATATTTCTCCCACCTTTTCAGGCTCTTCATGGTTTTCAACAACGCTTCATGCACCTCCTATTTTTCAGAACGTTTCATGCTCATCTCATTTTTGACACATTTGGAAGCTTTTCATATTTTTCACACCTTTTCAGGCTCTTCTTGTTTTTGAACACCGTTGCATGATCCTCCTATTTTTCAGACCGTTTCATGCTCCTCATATACTTGACACATTTTTAAGCTCTTCATATATTTCACACATTTTCAGGCTATTCATGTTTTTCAACACCGCTTCATGCTCCTTGTATTTTTAAGACCGTTTCATGCTCCTCATATTTTTGACACCTTTTTAAGCTCTTCATATTTCTCACACATTTTCTGGCTCTTCATGTTTTTCAACAACTCTTCATGCACCTCCAATTTTTCAGACCGTTTCATGCTCATCTCATTTTTGACACTTTTTGAAGCTCTTCATATTTTTCACACCTTTTCAGGCTCTTCATGTTTTTGAACACCGCTTCATGCTCCTCCTATTTTTCAGACCGTTTCATGCTCCTCATTTTTTTGACACATTTTGAAGCTCTTCATATTTCTCCCACCTTTTCAGGCTCTTCATGGTTTTCAACAACGCTTCATGCAACTCCTATTTTTCATAACGTTTCATGCTCATCTCATTTTTGACACATTTGGAAGCTTTTCATATTTTTCACACCTTTTCAGGCTCTTCTTGTTTTTGAACACCGTTGCATGATCCTCCTATTTTTCAGACCGTTTCATGCTCCTCATATACTTGACACATTTTTAAGCTCTTCATATATTTCACACATTTTCAGGCTATTCATGTTTTTCAACACCGTTTCATGCTCCTGTTATTTTTCAGACCGTTTCATGCTAATCATATTTTTGTCACCTGTTGAAGCTCTTCATATTTCCAACACCTTTGCAGGCTCTTCATGTTTTTCAACACCGCTTCATGCTCCTCCTATTTTTCAGACCGTTTAATGCTCCTCATATTTTTTACACCTTTTGAAGGTCTTCATATTTTTCAAACTTTTTCAGGCTCTTCATGTTTTTGAACACAACTTCATGCTCCTCCTATTTTTCAGACCGTTTCATACTCCTCATATTTTTCACACCTTTTGAAGCTCTTCATATTTTTCACACATTTTCAGTCTCTTCATGTTTTTGAACACAGCTTCATGCTCCTCCTATTTTTCAGACCGTTTCATGCTACTCATATTTTTGACAACTTTGGAAGCTCTTCATATTTTTCACACCTTTTCAGGCTCTTCATGTTGTTCAACATCGCTTCATGCTCCTCCTTTTTTTCAGACCGTTTCATGCTAATCATATTTTTGACACCTGTTGAAGCTCTTCATATTTCTCACACCTTTTCAGGCTCTTCATGTTTTTCAACACCGCTTCATTCTCCTCCTATTTTTCAGACAGTTTCATGCTCCTCATATTTGACACCTTTTGAAGCTCTTCATATTTTTCACATCTTTTGAAGCTCTTTATATTTTTCACACATTTTCACTCTCTTCATGTATTTCAACACCCCTTGTCGCTCCTCCTATTTTTCAGACCGTTTCATGCTCCTCATATTTATTACACCTTTTGAAGCTCTTCATATTTTTCAAACCTTTTCAGGCTCTTCATGTTTTGAACACCGCTTCATGCTCCTCCTATTTTTCAGACCGTTTCATGCTCCTCATATTTTTGACACATTTTGAAGCTCTTCATATTTTTCACACCTTTTCAGGCTCTTCATGTATTTCAACACCACTTCATGCTCCTCCTATTTTTCAGACCGTTTCATCCTCCTCATATATTTTACACGTTTTGAAGGTCTTCATTTTTTTCACACTTTTTCAGGCTCTTCATGTTTTTGAACACAACTTCATGCTCCTCCTATTTTTCAGACCGTTTCATGCTCCTCATATTTTTGACAACTTTGGAAGCTCTTCATATTTTTCACACCTTTTCAGGCTCTTCATGTTGTTCAACACCGTTGCATGATCCTCCTATTTTTCAGACCGTTTCATGATCCTTATATACTTGACACATTTTTAAGCTCTTCATATATTTCACACATTTTCAGGCTATTCATGTTTTTCAACACCGCTTCATGCTCCTTGTATTTGTGAGACCGTTTCATGCTCCTCATATTTTTGACACCTTTGGAAGCTCTTCATATTTTTCACACCTTTTCACTCTCTTCATGTTTTTCAACATCGCTTGCTGCTCCTCCTCTTTTTCAGAACGTTTCATGCTCCTCATAATTTTGACACCTTTGAAGCTCTTCATATTTTTCACACCTTTTCAGGCTCTTCATATTTTTCAACACCACTTCATGCTTCTCCTATTTGTCAGACCGTTTAATGCTCCTCATATTTTTGACACTTTTTGAAGCTCTTCATATTTTTCTCACTTCTCCAGGCTCTTCATTTTTTTTGAACACCGCTTCATGCTTCTCCTATTTTTCAGACCTTTTCATGCTCCTCATGTTTTTGACACGTTTTGAAGCACTTCATATTTTTCACACCTTTTCAGGCTCTTCATGTTTTTCAACAACGCTTCATGCTCCTCCTATTTTTCAGACCGTTTCATGCTCCTCATATGTTTCACACCTTTTGAAGCTCTTCATATTTTTTTAACACCTTTTCACGCTCCTCCTATATTTCAGACCGTTTCAAGCTCCTCATATTTTTGACACTTTTTGTAGCTCTTCATATTTTTCACACCTTTTCAGGGTCTTCATATTTTTCTACACCACTTCATGCTCCTCCTATTTTTCAGACCGTTTTATTCTACTCATATGTTTCACACCTTTTTCAAGCTCTTCATGTTTTTCAACACCACTTCATGCTCCTCCTAATTATCAGACCGTTTCATTCTCCTCATATTTTTGACACCATTTGAAGCTTTTCATATTTTTCACACCTTTTCCGGCTCTTCATGTTTTTTAAAACCTTTTCATGCTCCTCCTATATTTCAGACCGTATCATGCTCCTTATATTTTTGAAACCTTTTGAAGCTCTTCATATTTTTCACACGTTTTCATGCTCTTCATATTTTTTAACACCGCTTCTTGCTCCTCCTATTTATCAGACCGTGTCATGCTCCTCATATGTTTCACACCTTTTTCAGGCTCTTCATGTTTTTCAACAACACTTCATGCTCCTCCTATGTTTCAGACCGTTTCATGCTCCTCATATTTTTGACACAGTTTGAAGCTCTTCACATTTTTCACTCCTTTTGAGGCTCTTCATGTTTTTGAAAACAGTTTCTTGCTCCTCATATTTTTCAGACCGTTTCACCCTCTATATATTTGACACCTTTTTGAAGCTCTTCATATTTTTCACACCTTTTCATGCTCTTCATGTTTTTCAACACCACTTCAAGCTCCTTCTATTTTTCAGACCGTTTCTTGCTCCTCATATTTTTGACACCTTGGAGGCTCTTCATATATTTCACACTTTTTCAGGCTCTTTATGTTTTTCAACACCGCTTCATTCTCCTCCTAATTTTCAGACCGTTTCATTCTCCTCATATTTTTGACACCTTTTGAAGCTCTTCATATTTTTCACACTTTTTCAGGCTCTTCATGTTTTTCAAACCGCTTCATGCTCCTCCTATTTTCAGACCGTTTCATGCTCCTCCTATTTTTTAGACCGTTTCATGCTCCTTATATTTTTGACGCCTTTTGAATCTCTTCATATTTTTCACACCTTTTCAGGCTCTTCATGTTTTTCAGCACCACTTCATGCTCCTCCTATTTTTCAGACCGTTTTATGCTCCTCATATTTTTTACACATTTTGAAGCTCTTCATATTTTTCACGCCTTTTCAGGCTCTTCATGTTTTTCAACACCGCTTTATGCTCCTCCTATTTTTCAGACCGTTTCATGCTCCTCATATTTTTGACACCTTTTGAAGCTCTTCATATTTTTCACACCTTTTCAGGCTCTTCATGTTTTTCAACATCGCTTGCTGCTCCTCCTCTTTTTCAGACCGTTTCATGCTCCTCATAGTTTTGACACCTTTGAAGCTCTTCATATTTTTCACACCTTTTCAGGCTCTTCATATTTTTCAACACCACTTCATGCTTCTCCTATTTTTCAGACCGTTTCATGCTCCTCATATTTTTGACACTTTTTGAAGCTCTTCATATTTTTCACACTTCTCCATGCTCTTCATGTTTTTGAACACTGCTTCATGCTCCTCCTAATTTTCAGAACTTTTCATGCTCCTCATGTTTTTGCCAGCTTTTGAAGCTCTTCATATTTTTCACACCATTTCAGGCTTTTCATGTTTTTCAACAACGCTTCATGCTCCTCCTATTTTTCAGACCGTTTCATGCTCCTCATAGGTTTCACACATTTTGAAGCTCCTGATATTTTTTTTAACACCTTTTCACGCTCCTCCTATATTTCAGACCGTTTCAAGCTCCTCATATATTTGACATTTTTTGAAGCTATTCATATTTTTGACACCTTTTCAGGCTCTTCATGTTTTTCAACACCACTTCAAGCTCCTTCTATTTTTCAGACCGTTTCTTGCTCCTCATATTTTTGACACCTTTTGAAGCTCTTCATATTTTTCACACTTTTTCAGGCACTTCATGTTTTTCAAACCGCTTCATGCTCCTCCTATTTTTCAGACCGTTTCATTCTTCTCCTATTTTTCAGACCTTTTCATGCTCCTCATGTTTTTGACACCTTTTGAAGCACTTCATATTTTTCACACCTTTTCAGGCTCTTCATGTTTTTCAACAACGCTTCATGCTCCTCCTATTTTTCAGACCGTTTCATGCTCCTCATATGTTTCACACCTTTTGAAGTTCTTCATATTTTTTTAACACCTTTTCACGCTCCTCCTATATTTCAGACCGTTTCAAGCTCCTCATATATTTGACATTTTTTGAAGCTATTCATATTTTTGACACCTTTTCAGGCTCTTCATGTTTTTCAACACCACTTCAAGCTCCTTCTATTTTTCAGACCGTTTCTTGCTCCTCATATTTTTGACACCTTTTGAAGCTCTTCATATTTTTCACACTTTTTCAGGCTCTTCATGTTTTTCAAACCGCTTCATGCTCCTCCTATTTTTCAGACCGTTTCATTCTTCTCCTATTTTTCAGACCTTTTCATGCTCCTCATGTTTTTGACACCTTTTGAAGCACTTCATATTTTTCACACCTTTTCAGGCTCTTCATGTTTTTCAACAACGCTTCATGCTCCTCCTATTTTTCAGACCGTTTCATGCTCCTCATATGTTTCACACCTTTTGAAGTTCTTCATATTTTTTTTAACACCTTTTCACGCTCCTCCTATATTTCAGACCGTTTCAAGCTCCTCATATTTTTGACACTTTTTGTAGCTCTTCATATTTTTCACACCTTTTCAGGGTCTTCATGTTTTTCTACACCACTTCATGCTCCTCCTATTTTTCAGACCGTTTTATTCTACTCATATGTTTCACACCTTTTTCAAGCTCTTCATGTTTTTCAACACCACTTCTTGCTCCTCCTAATTATCCGACCGTTTCATTCTCCTCATATTTTTGACACCATTTGAAGCTTTTCATATTTTTCACACCTTTTCAGGCTCTTCATGTTTTTTAACACCTTTTTATGCTCCTGCTATATTTCAGACCGTTTCATGCTCCTTATATTTTTGAAACCTTTTGAAGCTCTTCATATTTTTCATACGTTTTCAGGCTCTTCATATTTTTCAACACCGCTTCATGCTCCTCCTATTTTTCAGACCGTATCATGTTCCTCATATGTTTCACACCTTTTTCAGGCTCTTCATATTTTTCAACACCGCTTCATACTCCTCCTATGTTTCAGACCGTTTCATGCTCCTCATATTTTTGACACAGTTTGAAGCTATTCACATTGTTCACACCTTTTGAGGCTCTTCATGTTTTTGAAAACAGTTTCTTGCTCCTCATATTTTTCAGACCGTTTCACCCTCTATATATTTGACACCTTTTTGAAGCTCTTCATATTTTTCACACCTTTTCATGCTCTTCATGTTTTTCAACACCACTTCAAGCTCCTTCTATTTTTCAGACCGTTTCTTGCTCCTCATATTTTTGACACCTTTGAGGCTCTTCATATATTTCACACTTTTTCAGGCTCTTCATGTTTTTCAACACCACTTCAAGCTCCTTCTATATTTCAGACCGTTTCTTGCTCCTCATATTTTTGACACCTTTGAGGCTCTTCATATATTTCACACTGTTTCAGGCTCTTTATGTTTTTCAACACCGCTTCATGCTCCTCCTAATTTTCAGACCGTTTCATTCTCCTCATATTTTTGACACCTTTTGAAGCTCTTCATATTTTTCACACTTTTTCAGGCTCTTCATGTTTTTCAAACCGCTTCATGCTCCTCCTATTTTTCAGACCGTTTCATGCTTCTCCTATTTTTCAGACCATTTCATGCTCCTCATATTTTTGACGCCTTTTGAAGCTCTTCCTATTTTTCACACCTTTTCAGGCTCTTCATGTTTTTCAACACCGCTTCATGCTCCTCCTATTTTTCAGACCGTTTCATGCTCCTCATATTTTTGACACCTTTTGAAGCTCTTCATATTTTTCACACCTTTTCACGCTCTTCATGTTTTTCAACATCGCTTGCTGCTCCTCCTCTTTTTCAGACCGTTTCATGCTCCTCATAGTTTTGACACCTTTGAAGCTCTTCATATTTTTCACACCTTTTCAGGCTCTTCATATTTTTCAACACCACTTCATGCTTCTCCTATTTTTCAGACCGTTTCATGCTCCTCATATTTTTGACACTTTTTGAAGCTCTTCATATTTTTCACACTTCTCCAGGCTCTTCATGTTTTTGAACACTGCTTCATGGTCCTCCTATTTTTCAGACCTTTTCATGCTCCTCATGTTTTTGACACCTTTTGAAGCTCTTCATATTTTTCACACCTTTTCAGGCTCTTCATGCTTTTCAACAATGCTTCATGCTCCTCCTATTTTTCAGACCGTTTCATGCTCCTCATATGTTTCACACATTTTGAAGCTCTTCATATTTTTTTAACACCTTTTCACGCTCCTCCTATATTTCAGACCGTTTCAAGCTCCTCATATTTTTGACACTTTTTGTAGCTCTTCATATTTTTCACACCTTTTCAGGGTCTTCATGTTTTTCTACATCACTTCATGCTCCTCCTATTTTTCAGACCGTTTTATTCTACTCATATGTTTCACACCTTTTTCAAGCTCTTCATGTTTTTCAACACCACTTCATGCTCCTCCTAATTATCAGACCGTTTCATGCTCCTCATATTTTTGACTCCTTTTGAAGCTCTTCATATTTTTCACACCTTTTGAAGCTCTTCATATATTTCACTCCTTTTCAGGCTCTTCATTTATTTAACAACATTTCATGCTCCTCCTATTTTCCAGAACTTTTCTTGATCATCCAATATTAGACACCTTTTGAAGCTCTTCATATTTTTCACACCTTTTGAAGCTCTTCATATTTTTCACACCTTTTCAGGCTCTTCATGTTTTTGAACACCGTTTCATGCTCCTCCTATTTTTCAGACTGTTTCATGCTCCTCATATTTTTGACAACTTTTGAAGCTCTTCATATTATTCACACCTTTTTGGGCTCTTCATGTTTTTCAACCCCGCTTCATGCTCCTCCTGTTTTTCAGACCGTTTCATGCTCTTCCTATTTTTGACACCTTTTGAAGCTCTTCATATTTTTCACAATTTTTCAGGATCTTCATGTTTTTTAAACACCTCTTCATGCTCCTCCTATTTTTCAGACTGTTTCATGCTCCTCATAATTTGACACCTTTTGAAGCTCTTCATATTTTCCACACCTTTTCAGGCTCTTCATGTTTTTGAACACCGTTTCATGCTCCTCCTATTTTACAAACCGTTGAATGCTCCTCATATTTTTGACACCTTTTGAAGCTCTTCATATTTTTCACAACTTTTGAAGCTCTTCATATATTTCACAGCTTTTCAGACTCTTCATGTTTTTCAACACCAATTCATGCTCCTCCTATTTTTCAGACCGTTTCATGCTCATCTAATTTTTGACAACTTTTGAAGCTCTTCATATTTTTCAAACCTTTTGAAGCTCTTCATATTTTTCACACCTTTTCAGGCTCTTCATGTTTTGCAACACCTCTTCATGCTCCTCCTATTTTTCAAACCGTTTCATCCTCCTCATATTTTTGACACCTTTTGAAGCTCTTCATATTTTTCACACCTTTTCAGGCTCTTCCTGTTTTTTACACCGCTTCATGCTCCTCCTATTTTTCAGACCGTATCCTGCTCCTCATTTTTCACACCTATTGAAGCTCTTCATATTTTTCACAACTTTGCAGGCTCTTCATGTTTTTGAACACCACTTCATGCTCCTCCTATTTTACAGAGAGTTTCAGGCCCTTCATGTATGTCACACCTTTTGAAGCTCTTCATATTTTTCACACCTTTTCAGGCTCTTCATTTTTTTCAACACCGTTTCATGCTGCTTATATTTTTCAGACCGTTTCATGCTCCTCATATCTTTCATACCTTTTGAAGCTCTTCATATTTTTCACACCTTTTCAGGCTCTTCATGTTTTGCAACACCTCTTCATGCTCCTCCTATTTTTCAAACCGTTTCATCCTCCTCATATTTTTGACACCTTTAGAAGCTCTTCATATTTTTCACACCTTTTCAGGCTCTTCCTGTTTTTTACACCGCTTCATGCTCCTCCTATTTTTCAGACCGTATCCTGCTCCTCATATTTTTCACACCTATTGAAGCTCTTCATATTTTTCACAACTTTGCAGGCTCTTCATGTTTTTGAACACCACTTCATGCTCCTCCTATTTTACAGAGAGTTTCAGGCCCCTCATGTATGTCACACCTTTTGAAGCTCTTCATATTTTTCACACCTTTTCAGTCTCTTCATGCTTTTCAACACCGTTTCATGCTGCTTATATTTTTCAGACCGTTTCATGCTCCTCATATCTTTCATACCTTTTGAAGATCTTCATATTTTTCACACCTTTTCAGGCTCTTATTGTTTTTGAACACTGCTTCATGCTCCTCCTATTTGTCAGGTCATTTCATGCTCCTCATATTTTTGAAACCTTTTGAAGCTCTTCATATTTTTCACTCCTTTTCAGGCTCCACATGTTTTTGAACAGCGCATCATGCTCCTCCTATTTTCAGACCGTTCCATGCTCCTCATATTTTTGACACCTTTTGAAGCTCTTCATAAATTTCACACCTTTTCAGGCTCTTCATGTTTTTCAACACCACTTCATCCTCCAAATATTTTTCAGACTGCTTCATGCTCATCTCATTTTTGACACCTTTTGAAGCTCTTCATATTTTTACTCCTTTTGAAGCTCTTCATATTTCTCACACTTTTTCAGGCTCTTCATATTTTTCATCACCGCTTCATGCTCCTCCTATTTTTCAGACCGTTTCATGCTCCTCATATTTTTGACACCTTTTGAAGCTCCTCATATTTTTCACACCTTTTGAAGCTCTTCATATTTTTCACACGTTTTCATGCTCTTCATATTTTTTAACACCGCTTCATGCACCTCCTATTTATCAGACCGTATCATGCTCCTCATATGTTTCACACCTTTTTCAGGCTCTTCATGTTTTTCAACAACACTTCATGCTCCTCCTATGTTTCAGACCGTTTCATGCTCCTCATATTTTTGACACAGTTTGAAGCTCTTCACATTTTTCACACCTTTTGAGGCTCTTCATGTTTTTGAAAACAGTTTCTTGCTCCTCATATTTTTCAGACCGTTTCACCCTCTATATATTTGACACCTTTTTGAAGCTCTTCATATTTTTCACAAATTTTCAGGCTCTTCATGTTTTTCAACACCACTTCAAGCTCCTTCTATTTTTCAGACCGTTTCTTGCTCCTCATATTTTTGACACCTTGGAGGCTCTTCATATATTTCACACTTTTTCAGGCTCTTTATGTTTTTCAACACCGCTTCATTCTCCTCCTAATTTTCAGACCGTTTCATTCTCCTCATATTTTTGACACCTTTTGAAGCTCTTCATATTTTTCACACTTTTTCAGGCTCTTCATGTTTTTCAAACCGCTTCATGCTCCTCCTATTTTCAGACCGTTTCATGCTCCTCCTATTTTTCAGACCGTTTCATGCTCCTTATATTTTTGATGCCTTTTGAATCTCTTCATATTTTTCACACCTTTTCAGGCTCTTCATGTTTTTCAGCACCACTTCATGCTCCTCCTATTTTTCAGACCGTTTTATGCTCCTCATATTTTTTACACATTTTGAAGCTCTTCATATTTTTCACGCCTTTTCAGGCTCTTCATGTTTTTCAACACCGCTTTATGCTCCTCCTATTTTTCAGACCGTTTCATGCTCCTCATATTTTTGACACCTTTTGAAGCTCTTCATATTTTTCACACCTTTTCAGGCTCTTCATGTTTTTCAACATCGCTTGCTGCTCCTCCTCTTTTTCAGACCGTTTCATGCTCCTCATAGTTTTGACACCTTTGAAGCTCTTCATATTTTTCACACCTTTTCAGGCTCTTCATATTTTTCAACACCACTTCATGCTTCTCCTATTTTTCAGACCGTTTCATGCTCCTCATATTTTTGACACTTTTTGAAGCTCTTCATATTTTTCACACTTCTCCATGCTCTTCATGTTTTTGAACACTGCTTCATGCTCCTCCTAATTTTCAGAACTTTTCATGCTCCTCATGTTTTTGACAGCTTTTGAAGCTCTTCATATTTTTCACACCATTTCAGGCTTTTCATGTTTTTCAACAACGCTTCATGCTCCTCCTATTTTTCAGACCGTTTCATGCTCCTCATAGGTTTCACACATTTTGAAGCTCTTGATATTTTTTTTAACACCTTTTCACGCTCCTCCTATATTTCAGACCGTTTCAAGCTCCTCATATATTTGACATTTTTTGAAGCTATTCATATTTTTGACACCTTTTCAGGCTCTTCATGTTTTTCAACACCACTTCAAGCTCCTTCTATTTTTCAGACCGTTTCTTGCTCCTCATATTTTTGACACCTTTTGAAGCTCTTCATATTTTTCACACTTTTTCAGGCTCTTCATGTTTTTCAAACCGCTTCATGCTCCTCCTATTTTTCAGACCGTTTCATTCTTCTCCTATTTTTCAGACCTTTTCATGCTCCTCATGTTTTTGACACCTTTTGAAGCACTTCATATTTTTCACACCTTTTCAGGCTCTTCATGTTTTTCAACAACGCTTCATGCTCCTCCTATTTTTCAGACCGTTTCATGCTCCTCATATGTTTCACACCTTTTGAAGTTCTTCATATTTTTTTTAACACCTTTTCACGCTCCTCCTATATTTCAGACCGTTTCAAGCTCCTCATATATTTGACATTTTTTGAAGCTATTCATATTTTTGACACCTTTTCAGGCTCTTCATGTTTTTCAACACCACTTCAAGCTCCTTCTATTCTTCAGACCGTTTCTTGCTCCTCATATTTTTGACACCTTTTGAATCTCTTCATATTTTTCACACCTTTTCAGGCTCTTCATGTTTTTCAGCACCACTTCATGCTCCTCCTATTTTTCAGACCGTTTTATGCTCCTCATATTTTTTACACATTTTGAAGCTCTTCATATTTTTCACGCCTTTTCAGGCTCTTCATGTTTTTCAACACCGCTTTATGCTCCTCCTATTTTTCAGACCGTTTCATGCTCCTCATATTTTTGACACCTTTTGAAGCTCTTCATATTTTTCACACCTTTTCAGGCTCTTCATGTTTTTCAACATCGCTTGCTGCTCCTCCTCTTTTTCAGACCGTTTCATGCTCCTCATAGTTTTGACACCTTTGAAGCTCTTCATATTTTTCACACCTTTTCAGGCTCTTCATATTTTTCAACACCACTTCATGCTTCTCCTATTTTTCAGACCGTTTCATGCTCCTCATATTTTTGACACTTTTTGAAGCTCTTCATATTTTTCACACTTCTCCATGCTCTTCATGTTTTTGAACACTGCTTCATGCTCCTCCTAATTTTCAGAACTTTTCATGCTCCTCATGTTTTTGACAGCTTTTGAAGCTCTTCATATTTTTCACACCATTTCAGGCTTTTCATGTTTTTCAACAACGCTTCATGCTCCTCCTATTTTTCAGACCGTTTCATGCTCCTCATAGGTTTCACACATTTTGAAGCTCTTGATATTTTTTTTAACACCTTTTCACGCTCCTCCTATATTTCAGACCGTTTCAAGCTCCTCATATATTTGACATTTTTTGAAGCTATTCATATTTTTGACACCTTTTCAGGTTCTTCATGTTTTTCAACACCACTTCAAGCTCCTTCTATTTTTCAGACCGTTTCTTGCTCCTCATATTTTTGACACCTTTTGAAGCTCTTCATATTTTTCACACTTTTTCAGGCTCTTCATGTTTTTCAAACCGCTTCATGCTCCTCCTATTTTTCAGACCGTTTCATTCTTCTCCTATTTTTCAGACCTTTTCATGCTCCTCATGTTTTTGACACCTTTTGAAGCACTTCATATTTTTCACACCTTTTCAGGCTCTTCATGTTTTTCAACAACGCTTCATGCTCCTCCTATTTTTCAGACCGTTTCATGCTCCTCATATGTTTCACACCTTTTGAAGTTCTTCATATTTTTTTTAACACCTTTTCACGCTCCTCCTATATTTCAGACCGTTTCAAGCTCCTCATATATTTGACATTTTTTGAAGCTATTCATATTTTTGACACCTTTTCAGGCTCTTCATGTTTTTCAACACCACTTCAAGCTCCTTCTATTCTTCAGACCGTTTCTTGCTCCTCATATTTTTGACACCTTTTGAAGCTCTTCATATTTTTCACACTTTTTCAGGCTCTTCATGTTTTTCAAACCGCTTCATGCTCCTCCTATTTTTCAGACCGTTTCATTCTTCTCCTATTTTTCAGACCTTTTCATGCTCCTCATGTTTTTGACACCTTTTGAAGCACTTCATATTTTTCACACCTTTTCAGGCTCTTCATGTTTTTCAACAACGCTTCATGCTCCTCCTATTTTTCAGACCGTTTCATGCTCCTCATATGTTTCACACCTTTTGAAGTTCTTCATATTTTTTTAACACCTTTTCACGCTCCTCCTATATTTCAGACCGTTTCAAGCTCCTCATATTTTTGACACTTTTTGTAGCTCTTCATATTTTTCACACCTTTTCAGGGTCTTCATGTTTTTCTACACCACTTCATGCTCCTCCTATTTTTCAGACCGTTTTATTCTACTCATATGTTTCACACCTTTTTCAAGCTCTTCATGTTTTTCAACACCACTTCTTGCTCCTCCTAATTATCCGACCGTTTCATTCTCCTCATATTTTTGACACCATTTGAAGCTTTTCATATTTTTCACACCTTTTCAGGCTCTTCATGTTTTTTAACACCTTTTTATGCTCCTGTTATATTTCAGACCGTTTCATGCTCCTTATATTTTTGAAACCTTTTGAAGCTCTTCATATTTTTCATACGTTTTCAGGCTCTTCATATTTTTCAACACCGCTTCATGCTCCTCCTATTTTTCAGACCGTATCATGTTCCTCATATGTTTCACACCTTTTTCAGGCTCTTCATATTTTTCAACACCGCTTCATACTCCTCCTATGTTTCAGACCGTTTCATGCTCCTCATATTTTTGACACAGTTTGAAGCTATTCACATTGTTCACACCTTTTGAGGCTCTTCATGTTTTTGAAAACAGTTTCTTGCTCCTCATATTTTTCAGACCGTTTCACCCTCTATATATTTGACACCTTTTTGAAGCTCTTCATATTTTTCACACCTTTTCATGCTCTTCATGTTTTTCAACACCACTTCAAGCTCCTTCTATTTTTCAGACCGTTTCTTGCTCCTCATATTTTTGACACCTTTGAGGCTCTTCATATATTTCACACTTTTTCAGGCTCTTCATGTTTTTCAACACCACTTCAAGCTCCTTCTATATTTCAGACCGTTTCTTGCTCCTCATATTTTTGACACCTTTGAGGCTCTTCATATATTTCACACTGTTTCAGGCTCTTTATGTTTTTCAACACCGCTTCATGCTCCTCCTAATTTTCAGACCGTTTCATTCTCCTCATATTTTTGACACCTTTTGAAGCTCTTCATATTTTTCACACTTTTTCAGGCTCTTCATGTTTTTCAAACCGCTTCATGCTCCTCCTATTTTTCAGACCGTTTCATGCTTCTCCTATTTTTCAGACCATTTCATGCTCCTCATATTTTTGACGCCTTTTGAAGCTCTTCCTATTTTTCACACCTTTTCAGGCTCTTCATGTTTTTCAACACCGCTTCATGCTCCTCCTATTTTTCAGACCGTTTCATGCTCCTCATATTTTTGACACCTTTTGAAGCTCTTCATATTTTTCACACCTTTTCACGCTCTTCATGTTTTTCAACATCGCTTGCTGCTCCTCCTCTTTTTCAGACCGTTTCATGCTCCTCATAGTTTTGACACCTTTGAAGCTCTTCATATTTTTCACACCTTTTCAGGCTCTTCATATTTTTCAACACCACTTCATGCTTCTCCTATTTTTCAGACCGTTTCATGCTCCTCATATTTTTGACACTTTTTGAAGCTCTTCATATTTTTCACACTTCTCCAGGCTCTTCATGTTTTTGAACACTGCTTCATGGTCCTCCTATTTTTCAGACCTTTTCATGCTCCTCATGTTTTTGACACCTTTTGAAGCTCTTCATATTTTTCACACCTTTTCAGGCTCTTCATGCTTTTCAACAATGCTTCATGCTCCTCCTATTTTTCAGACCGTTTCATGCTCCTCATATGTTTCACACATTTTGAAGCTCTTCATATTTTTTTAACACCTTTTCACGCTCCTCCTATATTTCAGACCGTTTCAAGCTCCTCATATTTTTGACACTTTTTGTAGCTCTTCATATTTTTCACACCTTTTCAGGGTCTTCATGTTTTTCTACATCACTTCATGCTCCTCCTATTTTTCAGACCGTTTTATTCTACTCATATGTTTCACACCTTTTTCAAGCTCTTCATGTTTTTCAACACCACTTCATGCTCCTCCTAATTATCAGACCGTTTCATGCTCCTCATATTTTTGACTCCTTTTGAAGCTCTTCATATTTTTCACACCTTTTGAAGCTCTTCATATATTTCACTCCTTTTCAGGCTCTTCATTTTTTTAACAACATTTCATGCTCCTCCTATTTTCCAGAACTTTTCTTGATCATCCAATATTAGACACCTTTTGAAGCTCTTCATATTTTTCACACCTTTTGAAGCTCTTCATATTTTTCACACCTTTTCAGGCTCTTCATGTTTTTGAACACCGTTTCATGCTCCTCCTATTTTTCAGACTGTTTCATGCTCCTCATATTTTTGACAACTTTTGAAGCTCTTCATATTATTCACACCTTTTCGGGCTCTTTTTGTTTTTCAACCCCGCTTCATGCTCCTCCTGTTTTTCAGACCGTTTCATGCTCTTCCTATTTTTGACACCTTTTGAAGCTCTTCATATTTTTCACAATTTTTCAGGCTCTTCATGTTTTTTAAACACCTCTTCATGCTCCTCCTATTTTTCAGACTGTTTCATGCTCCTCATATTTTTGACACCTTTTGAAGCTCTTCATATTTTCCACACCTTTTCAGGCTCTTCATGTTTTTGAACACCGTTTCGTGCTCCTCCTATTTTACAAACCGTTGAATGCTCCTCATATTTTTGACACCTTTTGAAGCTCTTCATATTTTTCACAACTTTTGAAGCTCTTCATATATTTCACAGCTTTTCAGGCTCTTCATGTTTTTCAACACCAATTCATGCTCCTCCTATTTTTCAGACCGTTTCATGCTCATCTAATTTTTGACAACTTTTGAAGCTCTTCATATTTTTCAAACCTTTTGAAGCTCTTCATATTTTTCACACCTTTTCAGGCTCTTCATGTTTTGCAACACCTCTTCATGCTCCTCCTATTTTTCAAACCGTTTCATCCTCCTCATATTTTTGACACCTTTTGAAGCTCTTCATATTTTTCACACCTTTTCAGGCTCTTCCTGTTTTTTACACCGCTTCATGCTCCTCCTATTTTTCAGACCGTATCCTGCTCCTCATATTTTTCACACCTATTGAAGCTCTTCATATTTTTCACAACTTTGCAGGCTCTTCATGTTTTTGAACACCACTTCATGCTCCTCCTATTTTACAGAGAGTTTCAGGCCCTTCATGTATGTCACACCTTTTGAAGCTCTTCATATTTTTCACACCTTTTCAGTCTCTTCATGTTTTTCAACACCGTTTCATGCTGCTTATATTTTTCAGACCGTTTCATGCTCCTCATATCTTTCATACCTTTTGAAGCTCTTCATATTTTTCACACCTTTTCAGGCTCTTCATGTTTTGCAACACCTCTTCATGCTACTCCTATTTTTCAAACCGTTTCATCCGCCTCATATTTTTGACACCTTTAGAAGCTCTTCATATTTTTCACACCTTTTCAGGCTCTTCCTGTTTTTACACCGCTTCATGCTCCTCCTATTTTTCAGACCGTATCCTGCTCCTCATATTTTTCACACCTATTGAAGCTCTTCATATTTTTCACAACTTTGCAGGCTCTTCATGTTTTTGAACACCACTTCATGCTCCTCCTATTTTACAGAGAGTTTCAGGCCCCTCATGTATGTCACACCTTTTGAAGCTCTTCATATTTTTCACACCTTTTCAGTCTCTTCATGCTTTTCAACACCGTTTCATGCTGCTTATATTTTTCAGACCGTTTCATGCTCCTCATATCTTTCATACCTTTTGAAGATCTTCATATTTTTCACACCTTTTCAGGCTCTTCATGTTTTTGAACACTGCTTCATGCTCCTCCTATTTGTCAGGTCATTTCATGCTCCTCATATTTTTGAAACCTTTTGAAGCTCTTCATATTTTTCACTCCTTTTCAGGCTCCACATGTTTTTGAACAGCGCATCATGCTCCTCCTATTTTCAGACCGTTCCATGCTCCTCATATTTTTGACACCTTTTGAAGCTCTTCATAAATTTCACACCTTTTCAGGCTCTTCATGTTTTTCAACACCACTTCATCCTCCAAATATTTTTCAGACTGCTTCATGCTCATCTCATTTTTGACACCTTTTGAAGCTCTTCATATTTTTGACACCTTTTGAAGCTCTTCATATTTCTCACACTTTTTCAGGCTCTTCATGTTTTTCATCACCGCTTCATGCTCCT
The DNA here is from genome assembly GCF_033118175.1 of Dama dama. Classification (NCBI taxonomy): domain Eukaryota; kingdom Metazoa; phylum Chordata; class Mammalia; order Artiodactyla; family Cervidae; genus Dama; species Dama dama. The sequence continues at coordinate 1,495,984 of NW_026871011.1, read as the reverse complement.
CCTATTTTTCAGACCGTTTCATGCTCCTCAAATTTTTGACACCTTTTAAAGCTCTTCATATATTTCACACCTTTTCAGGCTCGTCATTTTTTTGAACACCACCTCATGCTCCTCCTATTTTTCAGACCGTTTCATGCTCCTCATATTTTTGACACCTTTTGAAGCTCCTCATATTTTTCACACCTTTTGAAGCTCTTCATATTTTTCACACCTTTTGAAGCTCTTCATATTTTTCACAACTTTTCAGGCTCTTCATGTTTTTGAACACTGTTTCATGCTCCTCCTATATTTCAGAACATTTCATGCTCCTCATATTTTTGACAGCGTTTAAAGCTCTTCAAATATTTCACACATTTTCAGGCTATTCATGTTTTTCAACACAAATTCATGCTCCCCCTTTTTTTCAGACCGTTTCATGCTCATCTCATTTTTGACATCTTTTGAAACTCTTCATATTTTTCTCACCTTTTGAAGCTCTTCATATTTTTCACAGCTTTTGAAGCTCTTCATATTTTTCACACCTTTTCAGGCTTTCATGTTTTTGAACACCGCTTCATACTCCTCCTATTTTTCTGAATCTTTCGTTCTCCTCATATTTTTCAGACCGATTCATGCTCCTCATATATTTCACACCTTTTGAATCTCTTCACGTTTTCACACCTTTTGAATCTCTTCATATTTTCACACCTTTTCAGGCTCCTCATGTTTTTGAACAAGGCTTCATGCTCCTCCTATATTTCAGACCGTGACATGCTCCTCATATTTTTGACACCTTTTTAAGGTCTTCATATTTTTCACACCTTTTCAGTCTCTTCAAGTTTTTGAACACTGGTACATGCTCCGCCTATTTTTCACAGCTTTTGAAGCTCTTCAAATTTTTCACACCTTTTCAGGCTCTTCATGTTTTTTAACACCGCCTCATGCTCCTCCTATTTTTCAGACCGTTTCATGCTCCTCATGTTTTTGACACTTTTTGAAGCTCTTCATATTTTTCACACCTTTTCAGGCTCTTCATGTTTTTCAACACCACTTCATGCTCCTCCTATTTTTCAGTCCGTTTCATGCTCCTCATATTTTTTATACCTTTTGAAGGTCTTCATTTTTTTCACACCTTTTCTGGCTCTTCATGTTTTTGAACACAACTTCATGCTCCTCCTATTTTTCAGACCATTTCATATTCCTCATATTTTTCACTCCTTTTGAAGCTCTTCATATTTTTCACACATTTTCAGGCTCTTCATGTTTTTGAACACAGCTTCATGCTCCTCCTATTTTTCAGATCGTTTCATGCTCCTCATATTTTTGACAACTTTGGAAGCTCTTCATATTTTTCACACCTTTTCAGGCTCTTCATGTTTTCAACACCGTTGCATGATCCTCCTGTTTTTCAGACCGTTTCATGCTCCTCATATACTTGACACATTTTTAAGCTCTTCATATATTTCTCACATTTTCAGGCTATTCATGTTTTTCAACACCGCTTCATGCTCCTTGTATTTTTAAGACCGATTCATGCTCCTCATATTTTTGACACCTTTTTAACCTCTTCATATTTCTCACACATTTTCAGGCTCTTCATGTTTTTCAACACCAATTCATGCTCCTCCTATTTTTCAGACCGTTTCATGCTCATCTAATTTTTGACAACTTTTGAAGCTCTTCATATTTTTCAAACCTTTTGAAGCTCTTCATATTTTTCACACCTTTTCAGGCTCTTCATGTTTTGCAACACCTCTTCATGCTCCTCCTATTTTTCAAACCGTTTCATCCTCCTCATATTTTTGACACCTTTTGAAGCTCTTCATATTTTTCACACCTTTTCAGGCTCTTCCTGTTTTTTACACCGCTTCATGCTCCTCCTATTTTTCAGACCGTATCCTGCTCCTCATATTTTTCACACCTATTGAAGCTCTTCATATTTTTCACAACTTTGCAGGCTCTTCATGTTTTTGAACACCACTTCATGCTCCTCCTATTTTACAGAGAGTTTCAGGCCCTTCATGTATGTCACACCTTTTGAAGCTCTTCATATTTTTCACACCTTTTCAGTCTCTTCATGTTTTTCAACACCGTTTCATGCTGCTTATATTTTTCAGACCGTTTCATGCTCCTCATATCTTTCATACCTTTTGAAGCTCTTCATATTTTTCACACCTTTTCAGGCTCTTCATGTTTTGCAACACCTCTTCATGCTCCTCCTATTTTTCAAACCGTTTCATCCTCCTCATATTTTTGACACCTTTAGAAGCTCTTCATATTTTTCACACCTTTTCAGGCTCTTCCTGTTTTTACACCGCTTCATGCTCCTCCTATTTTTCAGACCGTATCCTGCTCCTCATATTTTTCACACCTATTGAAGCTCTTCATATTTTTCACAACTTTGCAGGCTCTTCATGTTTTTGAAAACCACTTCATGCTCCTCCTATTTTACAGAGAGTTTCAGGCCCCTCATGTATGTCACACCTTTTGAAGCTCTTCATATTTTTCACACCTTTTCAGTCTCTTCATGCTTTTCAACACCGTTTCATGCTGCTTATATTTTTCAGACCGTTTCATGCTCCTCATATCTTTCATACCTTTTGAAGATCTTCATATTTTTCACACCTTTTCAGGCTCTTCATGTTTTTGAACACTGCTTCATGCTCCTCCTATTTGTCAGGTCATTTCATGCTCCTCATATTTTTGAAACCTTTTGAAGCTCTTCATATTTTTCACTCCTTTTCAGGCTCCACATGTTTTTGAACAGCGCATCATGCTCCTCCTATTTTCAGACCGTTCCATGCTCCTCATATTTTTGACACCTTTTGAAGCTCTTCATAAATTTCACACCTTTTCAGGCTCTTCATGTTTTTCAACACCACTTCATCCTCCAAATATTTTTCAGACTGCTTCATGCTCATCTCATTTTTGACACCTTTTGAAGCTCTTCATATTTTTGACACCTTTTGAAGCTCTTCATATTTCTCACACTTTTTCAGGCTCTTCATGTTTTTCATCACCGCTTCATGCTCCTCCTATTTTTCAGACCGTTTCATGCTCCTCAAATTTTTGACACCTTTTAAAGCTCTTCATATATTTCACACCTTTTCAGGCTCGTCATTTTTTTGAACACCACCTCATGCTCCTCCTATTTTTCAGACCGTTTCATGCTCCTCATATTTTTGACACCTTTTGAAGCTCCTCATATTTTTCACACCTTTTGAAGCTCTTCATATTTTTCACACCTTTTGAAGCTCTTCATATTTTTCACAACTTTTCAGGCTCTTCATGTTTTTGAACACTGTTTCATGCTCCTCCTATATTTCAGAACATTTCATGCTCCTCATATTTTTGACAGCGTTTAAAGCTCTTCAAATATTTCACACATTTTCAGGCTATTCATGTTTTTCAACACAAATTCATGCTCCCCCTTTTTTTCAGACCGTTTCATGCTCATCTCATTTTTGACATCTTTTGAAACTCTTCATATTTTTCTCACCTTTTGAAGCTCTTCATATTTTTCACAGCCTTTGAAGCTCTTCATATTTTTCACACCTTTTCAGGCTTTCATGTTTTTGAACACCGCTTCATACTCCTCCTATTTTTCTGAATGTTTCGTTCTCCTCATATTTTTCAGACCGATTCATGCTCCTCATATATTTCACACCTTTTGAATCTCTTCACGTTTTCACACCTTTTGAATCTCTTCATATTTTCACACCTTTTCAGGCTCCTCATGTTTTTGAACAAGGCTTCATGCTCCTCCTATATTTCAGACCGTGACATGCTCCTCATATTTTTGACACCTTTTTAAGGTCTTCATATTTTTCACACCTTTTCAGTCTCTTCAAGTTTTTGAACACTGGTACATGCTCCGCCTATTTTTCACAGCTTTTGAAGCTCTTCAAATTTTTCACACCTTTTCAGGCTCTTCATGTTTTTTAACACTGCCTCATGCTCCTCCTATTTTTCAGACCGTTTCATGCTCCTCATGTTTTTGACACTTTTTGAAGCTCTTCATATTTTTCACACCTTTTCAGGCTCTTCATGTTTTTCAACACCACTTCATGCTCCTCCTATTTTTCAGACCGTTTCATGCTCCTCATATTTTTTACACCTTTTGAAGGTCTTCATTTTTTTCACACCTTTTCTGGCTCTTCATGTTTTTGAACACAACTTCATGCTCCTCCTATTTTTCAGACCATTTCATATTCCTCATATTTTTCACTCCTTTTGAAGCTCTTCATATTTTTCACACATTTTCAGGCTCTTCATGTTTTTGAACACAGCTTCATGCTCCTCCTATTTTTCAGATCGTTTCATGCTCCTCATATTTTTGACAACTTTGGAAGCTCTTCATATTTTTCACACCTTTTCAGGCTCTTCATGTTTTCAACACCGTTGCATGATCCTCCTGTTTTACAGACCGTTTCATGCTCCTCATATACTTGACACATTTTTAAGCTCTTCATATATTTCTCACATTTTCAGGCTATTCATGTTTTTCAACACCGCTTCATGCTTCTTGTATTTTTAAGACCGATTCATGCTCCTCATATTTTTGACACCTTTTTAACCTCTTCATATTTCTCACACATTTTCAGGCTCTTCATGTTTTTCAAAAACTTTTCATGCACTTCCTATTTATCAGACCATTTCATGCTCATCTCATTTTTGACACCTTTTGAAGCTCTTCATATTTTTCACACCTTTACAGGCTCTTCATGTTTTTCCACACCAGTTCATGCTACTCAGATTTTTCAGCTCGTTTCATGCTGCTCATGAATTTCACACCTTTTGAAGCTCTTCATATTTTTCACACCTTTTCAGGCTCTTCCTGTTTTGATCACCTTTTCATGCTCCTCCTATTTTTCAGACCGTTTCATGCTCCTCATATTTTTGACACCTTTTGAAGCTCTTCATTTTTTTCACACCTTTTCAGGCTCTTCATGTTTCTTAACACCACCTCATGCTCCTCCTATTTTTCAGACCGTTTCATGCTCCTCATATTTTTGACACTTTTTGAAGCTCTTCATATTTTTCACACCTTTTCAGGCTCTTCATGTTTTTCAACACCACTTCATGCTCCTCCTATTTTTCAGACCGTTTCATGCTCCTCATATTTTTTACACCTTTTGAAGGTCTTCATTTTTTTCACACCTTTTCTGGCTCTTCATGTTTTTGAGCACAACTTCATGCTCCTCCTATTTTTCAGACCATTTCATATTCCTCATATTTTTCACACCTTTTGAAGCTCTTCATATTTTTCACACATTTTCAGGCTCTTCATGTTTTTGAACACAGCTTCATGCTCCTCCTATTTTTCAGACCGTTTCATGCTCCTCATAATTTTTACAACTTTGGAAGCTCTTCATATTTTTCACACCTTTTCAGGCTCTTCATGTTTTCAACACCGTTGCATGATCCTCCTATTTTTCAGACCGTTTCGTGCTCCTCATATACGTGACACATTTTTAAGCTCTTCATATATTTCACACATTTTCAGGCTATTCATGTTTTTCAACACCGCTTCATGCTCCTTGTATTTTTAAGACCGTTTCATGCTCCTCATATTTTTGACACCTTTTTAAACTCTTCATATTTCTCACACATTTTCAGGCTCTTCATGTTTTTCAACAACGCTTCATGCACCTCCTATTTTTCAGACCGTTTCATGCTCATCTCATTTTTGACACCTTTTGAAGCTTTTCATATTTTTCACACCTTTTCAGGCTCTTCATGAATTTGAACACGGCTTCATGCTAATCCTATTTTTCAAACCATATCATGCTCCTCATATTTTTCACACCATTTTAAGCTCTTCATATTTTTCACACCTTTTCAGGCTCTTCATGTTTTTGAACACCGCTTCATGCTCCTCCTATTTTTCAGACCGTTTCATGCTCCTCATATTTCACACCTTTTGAAGCTCTTCATATTTTTCACACCTTTTCAGGCTCTTCATGTTTTTGAACACCGCTTCATGCTAATCCCATTTTTCAAACCATATCATGCTCCTCATATTTTTCACACCTTTTTAAGCTCTTCATATTTTTCACACCTTTTCAGGCTCTTCATGTTTTTCAACACTACTTCATGCTCCTTCTATTTTTCAGAGAGTTTCATGATCCTCATGTATTACACACCTTTTGAAGCTCTTCATATTTTTCACACCTTTTCAGGCTCTTCCTGTTTTGATCACCTTTTCATGCTCCTCCTATTTTTCAGACCGTTTCATGCTCCTCATATTTTTACACCTTTTGAAACTCTTCATATTTTTGACACCTTTTCAGGCTCTTCATGTTTTTGAACACCGCCTCATGCTCCGCCTATTTTTCAGACCGTTTCATGCTCCTCATATTTTTGACACATTTTGAAGCTCTTCATATTTTTCACACCTTTTTAGGCTCTTCATGTTTTTCAACACCACTTCATGCTCCTCCTATTTTTCAGACCGTTTCATGCTCCTCATATTTTTACACCTTTTGAATTTCTTCATTTTTTTCACCCCTTTTCAGGCTCTTCATGTTTTTGAACACAACTTCATGCTCCTCCTATTTTTCAGACCGTTTCATACTCCTCATATTTTTCACACCTTTTGAAGCTCTTCATATTTTTCACACATTTTCAGGCTCTTCATGTTTTTGAACACACCTTCATGCTCCTCCTATTTTTCAGACCGTTTCATGCTCCTCATATTTTTGACAGCTTTGGAAGCTCTTCATATATTTCACACCTTTTCAGGCTCGTCATGTTTTTCAACACTGTTGCATAATCCTCCTATTTTTCAGACCGTTTCATGCTCCTCATATACTTGACACATTTTTAAGCCCTTCATATATTTCAGACATTTTCAGGCTATTCATGTTTTTCAACACCGCTTCATGCTCCATGTATTTTTAAGACCGTTTCATGCTCCTCATATTTTTGACACCTTTTTAAGCTCTTCATATTTCTCACACATTTTCTGGCTCTTCATGTTTTTCAACCACTCTTCATGCACCTCCAGTTTTTCAGACAGTTTCATGCTCATCTCATTTTTGACACTTTTTGAAGCTCTTCATATTTTTCACACCTTTTCAGGCTCTTCATGTTTTTGAACACCGCTTCATGCTCCTCCTATTTTTCAGACCGTTTCATGCTCCTCATTTTTTTGACACATTTTGAAGCTCTTCATATTTCTCACACCTTTTCAGGCTCTTCATGGTTTTCAACAACGCTTCATGCACCTCCTATTTTTCAGAACGTTTCATGCTCATCTCATTTTTGACACCTTTTGAAGCTTTTCATATTTTTCACACCTTTTCAGGCTCTTCATGTTTTTGAACACCGTTGCATGATCCTCCTATATTTCAGACCGTTTCATGCTCCTCATATACTTGACACATTTTTAAGCTCTTCATATATTTCACACATTTTCAGGCTATTCATGTTTTTCAACACCGTTTCATGCTCCACCTATTTTTCAGACCGTTTCATGCTAATCATATTTTTGACACCTGTTGAAGCTCTTCATATTTCTCACACCTTTTCAGACTCTTCATGTTTTTCAACACCGCTTCATGCTCCTCCTATTTTTCAGACCGTTTCATGCTCCTCATATTTTTTTCACCTTTTGAAGGTCTTCATATTTTTCAGACTTTTTCAGGCTCTTCATGTTTTTGAACACAACTTCATGCTCCTCCTATTTTTCAGACCGTTTCATACTCCTCATATTTTTCACACCTTTTGAAGCTCTTCATATTTTTCACACATTTTCAGGCTCTTCATGTTTTTGAACACAGCTTCATGCTCCTCCTATTTTTCAGACCGTTTCATGCTACTCATATTTTTGACAACTTTGGAAGCTCTTCATATTTTTCACACCTTTTCAGGCTCTTCATGTTGTTCAACATCGCTTCATGCTCCTCCTATTTTTCAGACGGTTTCATGCTAATCATATTTTTGACACCTGTTGAAGCTCTTCATATTTCTCACACCTTTTCAGGCTCTTCATGTTTTTCAACACCGCTTCATGCTCCTCCTATTTTTCAGACAGTTTCATGCTCCTCATATTTTGACACCTTTTGATGCTCTTCATATTTTTCACATCTTTTGAAGCTCTTTATATTTTTCACACATTTTCAGTCTCTTCATGTATTTCAAAACCCCTTGTCGCTCCTCCTATTTTTCAGACCGTTTCATGCTCCTCATATTTTTGACACCTTTTGAAGCTCTTCATATTTTTCAAACCTTTTCAGGCTCTTCATGTTTGAACACCGCTTCATGCTCCTCCTATTTTTCAGACCGTTTCATGCTCCTCATATATTTGACACATTTTTAAGCTCTTCATATATTTCACACATTTTCAGGCTATTCATGTTTTTCAACACCACTTCATGCTCCTCGTATTTTTAAGACCATTTCATGCTCCTCATATATTTGTCACGTTTTGAAGCTCTTCATATTTTTCACACCTTTTCAGGCTCTTCATGTTTTTCAACACCCCTTGTTGCTCCTCCTATTTTTCAGACCGTTTCATGCTCCTCATATTTTTGACACCTTTTGAAGCTCTTCATATTTCTGACACCTCGTCAGTCTCTTCATGTTATTGAACACCGCTTCATGCTCCGCCTATTTTTCAGACCGTTTCATGCTCCTCATATTTTTGACACATTTTGAAGCTCTTCATATTTTTCACACCTTTTCAGGCGCTTCATGTTTTTCAACACCACTTCATGCTCCTCCTATTTTTCAGACCGTTTCATGCTCCTCATATTTTTTACACCTTTTGAAGGTCTTCATTTTTTTCACACTTTTTCAGGCTCTTCATGTTTTGAACACCGCTTCATGCTCCTCCTATTTTTCAGACCGTTTCATGCTCCTCATATATTTGACACATTTTTAAGCTCTTCATATATTTCACACATTTTCAGGCTATTCATGTTTTTCAACACCACTTCATGCTCCTCGTATTTTTAAGACCATTTCATGCTCCTCATATTTTTGTCACGTTTTGAAGCTCTTCATATTTTTCACACCTTTTCAGGCTCTTCATGTTTTTCAACACCCCTTGTTGCTCCTCCTATTTTTCAGACCGTTTCATGCTCCTCATATTTTTGACACCTTTTGAAGCTCTTCATATTTCTGACACCTCGTCAGTCTCTTCATGTTATTGAACACCGCTTCATGCTCTGCCTATTTTTCAGACCGTTTCATGCTCCTCATATTTTTGACACATTTTGAAGCTCTTCATATTTTTCACACCTTTTCAGGCTCTTCATGTTTTTCAACACCACTTCATGCTCCTCCTATTTTTCAGACCGTTTCATGCTCCTCATATTTTTTACACCTTTTGAAGGTCTTCATTTTTTTCACACTTTTTCAGGCTCTTCATGTTTTTGAACACAACTTCATGCTCCTCCTATTTTTCAGACCGTTTCATGCTCCTCATATTTTTGACAACTTTGGAAGCTCTTCATATTTTTCACACATTTTTCAGGCTCTTCATGTTGTTCAACACCGTTGCATGATCCTCCTATTTTTCAGACTGATTCATGCTCCTCATATACTTGACACATTTTTAAGCTCTTCATATATTTCACACATTTTCAGGCTATTCATGTTTTTCAACACCGCTTCATGCTCCTTGTATTTGTAAGACCGTTTCATGCTCCTCATGTTTTTGACACTTTTTGAAGCTCTTCATATTTTTCACACCTTTTCAGGCTCTTCATGTTTTTCAACACCACTTCATGCTCCTCCTATTTTTCAGACCGTTTCATGCTCCTCATATTTTTTACACCTTTTGAAGGTCTTCATTTTTTTCACACCTTTTCTGGCTCTTCATGTTTTTGAACACAACTTCATGCTCCTCCTATTTTTCAGACCATTTCATATTCCTCATATTTTTCACTCCTTTTGAAGCTCTTCATATTTTTCACACATTTTCAGGCTCTTCATGTTTTTGAACACAGCTTCATGCTCCTCCTATTTTTCAGATCGTTTCATGCTCCTCATATTTTTGACAACTTTGGAAGCTCTTCATATTTTTCACACCTTTTCAGGCTCTTCATATTTTCAACACCGTTGCATGATCCTCCTGTTTTACAGACCGTTTCATGCTCCTCATATACTTGACACATTTTTAAGCTCTTCATATATTTCTCACATTTTCAGGCTATTCATGTTTTTCAACACCGCTTCATGCTCCTTGTATTTTTAAGACCGATTCATGCTCCTCATATTTTTGACACCTTTTTAACCTCTTCATATTTCTCACACATTTTCAGGCTCTTCATGTTTTTCAAAAACTTTTCATGCACCTCCTATTTATCAGACCATTTCATGCTCATCTCATTTTTGACACCTTTTGAAGCTCTTCATATTTTTCACACCTTTACAGGCTCTTCATGTTTTTCCACACCAGTTCATGCTACTCAGATTTTTCAGCTCGTTTCATGCTGCTCATGAATTTCACACCTTTTGAAGCTCTTCATATTTTTCACACCTTTTCAGGCTCTTCCTGTTTTGATCACCGTTTCATGGTCCTCCTATTTTTCAGACCGTTTCATGCTCCTCATATTTTTGACACCTTTTGAAGCTCTTCATTTTTTTCACACCTTTTCAGGCTCTTCATGTTTTTTAACACCACCTCATGCTCCTCCTATTTTTCAGACCGTTTCATGCTCCTCATATTTTTGACACTTTTTGAAGCTCTTCATATTTTTCACACCTTTTCAGGCTCTTCATGTTTTTCAACACCACTTCATGCTCCTCCTATTTTTCAGACCGTTTCATGCTCCTCATATTTTTTACACCTTTTGAAGGTCTTCATTTTTTTCACACCTTTTCTGGCTCTTCATGTTTTTGAGCACAACTTCATGCTCCTCCTATTTTTCAGACCATTTCATATTCCTCATATTTTTCACACCTTTTGAAGCTCTTCATATTTTTCACACATTTTCAGGCTCTTCATGTTTTTGAACACAGCTTCATGCTCCTCCTATTTTTCAGACCGTTTCATGCTCCTCATAATTTTTACAACTTTGGAAGCTCTTCATATTTTTCACACCTTTTCAGGCTCTTCATGTTTTCAACACCGTTGCATGATCCTCCTATTTTTCAGACCGTTTCGTGCTCCTCATATACGTGACACATTTTTAAGCTCTTCATATATTTCACACATTTTCAGGCTATTCATGTTTTTCAACACCGCTTCATGCTCCTTGTATTTTTAAGACCGTTTCATGCTCCTCATATTTTTGACACCTTTTTAAACTCTTCATATTTCTCACACATTTTCAGGCTCTTCAGGTTTTTCAACAACGCTTCATGCACCTCCTATTTTTCAGACCGTTTCATGCTCATCTCATTTTTGACACCTTTTGAAGCTTTTCATATTTTTCACACCTTTTCAGGCTCTTCATGAATTTGAACACGGCTTCATGCTAATCCTATTTTTCAAACCATATCATGCTCCTCATATTTTTCACACCATTTTAAGCTCTTCATATTTTTCACACCTTTTCAGGCTCTTCATGTTTTTGAACACCGCTTCATGCTCCTCCTATTTTTCAGACCGTTTCATGCTCCTCATATTTCACACCTTTTGAAGCTCTTCATATTTTTCACACCTTTTCAGGCTCTTCATGTTTTTGAACACCGCTTCATGCTAATCCCATTTTTCAAACCATATCATGCTCCTCATATTTTTCACACCTTTTTAAGCTCTTCATATTTTTCACACCTTTTCAGGCTCTTCATGTTTTTCAACACTACTTCATGCTCCTTCTATTTTTCAGAGAGTTTCATGCTCCTCATGTATTACACACCTTTTGAAGCTCTTCATATTTTTCACACCTTTACAGGCTCTTCATGTTTTTCAACACCACTTCATGCTCCTCCTATTTTTCAGACCGTTTCATGCTCCTCATATTTTTACACCTTTTGAAACTCTTCATATTTTTGACACCTTTTCAGGCTCTTCATGTTTTTGAACACCGCCTCATGCTCCGCCTATTTTTCAGACCGTTTCATGCTCCTCATATTTTTGACACATTTTGAAGCTCTTCATATTTTTCACACCTTTTTAGGCTCTTCATGTTTTTCAACACCACTTCATGCTCCTCCTATTTTTCAGACCGTTTCATGCTCCTCATATTTTTATACCTTTTGAATTTCTTCATTTTTTTCACCCCTTTTCAGGCTCTTCATGTTTTTGAACACAACTTCATGCTCCTCCTATTTTTCAGACCGTTTCATACTCCTCATATTTTTCACACCTTTTGAAGCTCTTCATATTTTTCACACATTTTCAGGCTCTTCATGTTTTTGAACACACCTTCATGCTCCTCCTATTTTTCAGACCGTTTCATGCTCCTCATATTTTTGACAGCTTTGGAAGCTCTTCATATATTTCACACCTTTTCAGGCTCGTCATGTTTTTCAACACTGTTGCATAATCCTCCTATTTTTCAGACCGTTTCATGCTCCTCATATACTTGACACATTTTTAAGCCCTTCATATATTTCAGACATTTTCAGGCTATTCATGTTTTTCAACACCGCTTCATGCTCCATGTATTTTTAAGACCGTTTCATGCTCCTCATATTTTTGACACCTTTTTAAGCTCTTCATATTTCTCACACATTTTCTGGCTCTTCATGTTTTTCAACCACTCTTCATGCACCTCCAGTTTTTCAGACAGTTTCATGCTCATCTCATTTTTGACACTTTTTGAAGCTCTTCATATTTTTCACACCTTTTCAGGCTCTTCATGTTTTTGAACACCGCTTCATGCTCCTCCTATTTTTCAGACCGTTTCATGCTCCTCATTTTTTTGACACATTTTGAAGCTCTTCATATTTCTCACACCTTTTCAGGCTCTTCATGGTTTTCAACAACGCTTCATGCACCTCCTATTTTTCAGAACGTTTCATGCTCATCTCATTTTTGACACCTTTTGAAGCTTTTCATATTTTTCACACCTTTTCAGGCTCTTCATGTTTTTGAACACCGTTGCATGATCCTCCTATATTTCAGACCGTTTCATGCTCCTCATATACTTGACACATTTTTAAGCTCTTCATATATTTCACACATTTTCAGGCTATTCATGTTTTTCAACACCGTTTCATGCTCCACCTATTTTTCAGACCGTTTCAAGCTAATCATATTTTTGACACCTGTTGAAGCTCTTCATATTTCTCACACCTTTTCAGACTCTTCATGTTTTTCAACACCGCTTCATGCTCCTCCTATTTTTCAGACCGTTTCATGCTCCTCATATTTTTTTCACCTTTTGAAGGTCTTCATATTTTTCAGACTTTTTCAGGCTCTTCATGTTTTTGAACACAACTTCATGCTCCTCCTATTTTTCAGACCGTTTCATACTCCTCATATTTTTCACACCTTTTGAACCTCTTCATATTTTTCACACATTTTCAGGCTCTTCATGTTTTTGAACACAACTTCATGCTCCTCCTATTTTTCAGACCGTTTCATACTCCTCATATTTTTCACACCTTTTGAACCTCTTCATATTTTTCACACATTTTCAGGCTCTTCATGTTTTTGAACACAGCTTCATGCTCCTCCTATTTTTCAGACCGTTTCATGCTACTCATATTTTTGACAACTTTGGAAGCTCTTCATATTTTTCACACCTTTTCAGGCTCTTCATGTTGTTCAACATCGCTTCATGCTCCTCCTGTTTTTCAGACGGTTTCATGCTAATCATATTTTTGACACCTGTTGAAGCTCTTCATATTTCTCACACCTTTTCAGGCTCTTCATGTTTTTCAACACCGCTTCATGCTCCTCCTATTTTTCAGACAGTTTCATGCTCCTCATATTTTTGACACCTTTTGATGCTCTTCATATTTTTCACATCTTTTGAAGCTCTTTATATTTTTCACACATTTTCAGTCTCTTCATGTATTTCAAAACCCCTTGTCGCTCCTCCTATTTTTCAGACCGTTTCATGCTCCTCATATTTTTGACACCTTTTGAAGCTCTTCATATTTTTCAAACCTTTTCAGGCTCTTCATGTTTGAACACCGCTTCATGCTCCTCCTATTTTTCAGACCGTTTCATGCTCCTCATATATTTGACACATTTTTAAGCTCTTCATATATTTCACACATTTTCAGGCTATTCATGTTTTTCAACACCACTTCATGCTCCTCGTATTTTTAAGACCATTTCATGCTCCTCATATATTTGTCACGTTTTGAAGCTCTTCATATTTTTCACACCTTTTCAGGCTCTTCATGTTTTTCAACACCCCTTGTTGCTCCTCCTATTTTTCAGACCGTTTCATGCTCCTCATATTTTTGACACCTTTTGAAGCTCTTCATATTTCTGACACCTCGTCAGTCTCTTCATGTTATTGAACACCGCTTCATGCTCCGCCTATTTTTCAGACCGTTTCATGCTCCTCATATTTTTGACACATTTTGAAGCTCTTCATATTTTTCACACCTTTTCAGGCTCTTCATGTTTTTCAACACCACTTCATGCTCCTCCTATTTTTCAGACCGTTTCATGCTCCTCATATTTTTTACACCTTTTGAAGGTCTTCATTTTTTTCACACTTTTTCAGGCTCTTCATATTTTTGAACACAACTTCATGCTATTCCTATTTTTCAGACCGTTTCATGCTCCTCATATTTTTGACAACTTTGGAAGCTCTTCATATTTTTCAAACCTTTTCAGGCTCTTCATGTTTTGAACACCGCTTCATGCTCCTCCTATTTTTCAGACCGTTTCATGCTCCTCATATATTTGACACATTTTTAAGCTCTTCATATATTTCACACATTTTCAGGCTATTCATGTTTTTCAACACCACTTCATGCTCCTCGTATTTTTAAGACCATTTCATGCTCCTCATATTTTTGTCACGTTTTGAAGCTCTTCATATTTTTCACACCTTTTCAGGCTCTTCATGTTTTTCAACACCCCTTGTTGCTCCTCCTATTTTTCAGACCGTTTCATGCTCCTCATATTTTTGACACCTTTTGAAGCTCTTCATATTTCTGACACCTCGTCAGTCTCTTCATGTTATTCAACACCGCTTCATGCTCCGCCTATTTTTCAGACCGTTTCATGCTCCTCATATTTTTGACACATTTTGAAGCTCTTCATATTTTTCACACCTTTTCAGGCTCTTCATGTTTTTCAACACCACTTCATGCTCCTCCTATTTTTCAGACCGTTTCATGCTCCTCATATTTTATACACCTTTTGAAGGTCTTCATTTTTTTCACACTTTTTCAGGCTCTTCATGTTTTTGAACACAACTTCATGCTCCTCCTATTTTTCAGACCGTTTCATGCTCCTCATATTTTTGACAACTTTGGAAGCTCTTCATATTTTTCACACCTTTTCAGGCTCTTCATGTTGTTCAACACCGTTGCATGATCCTCCTATTTTTCAGACTGATTCATGCTCCTCATATACTTGACACATTTTTAAGCTCTTCATATATTTCACACATTTTCAGGCTATTCATGTTTTTCAACACCGCTTCATGCTCCTTGTATTTGTAAGACCGTTTCATGCTCCTCATACTTTTGACACCTTTTTAAGCTCTTCATATTTCTCACACATTTTCAGGCTCTTCATGTTTTTCAACAACGCCTCATGCACCTCCTATTTTCAGACCGTTTCATGCTCATCTCATTTTTGACACCTTTTGAAGCTTTTCATATTTTTCACACCTTTTCAGGCTCTTCATGTTTTTGAACACCGCTTCAGGCTAATCCTATTTTTCAAACCATATCATGCTCCGCATATTTTTCACACCATTTTAAGCTCTTCATATTTTTCACACCTTTTCAGGCTCTTCATGTTTTTGAACACCGCTTCATGCTCCTCCTATTTTTCTGACCGTTTCATGCTCCTCATATTTCACACCTTTTGAAGCTCTTCATATTTTTCACACCATTTCAGGCTCTTCATGTTTTTTTACACCGCTTCATGCTAATTTCATTTTCAAACCATATCATGCTCCTCATATTTTTCACAACTTTTTAAGATTTTCATATTTTTCACACCTTTTCAGGCTCTTCTTGTTTTTGAACACTACTTCATGCTCCTTCTATTTTTCAGAGAGTTTAATGCTCCTCATGTATTACACACCTTTTGAAGCTCTTCATTTTTTTCACACATTTACAGGCTCTTCATGTTTTTCCACACCACTTCATGCTACTCCTATTTTTCAGCTCGTTTCATGCTCCTCATGAATTTCACACCTTTTGAAGCTCTTCATATTTTTCACACCTTTGCAGGCTCCTCATGTTTTTATACACCGCTTCATGCTAATCCCATTTTTCAAACCCTATCATGCTCCTCATATTTTTCACACCTTTTTAAGCTCTTCATATTATTCACACCTTTTCAGGCTCTTCATGTTTTTGAATACTACTTCATGCTCCTTCTATTTTTCAGAGAGTTTCATGCTCCTCATGTATTACACACCTTTTGAAGCTCTTCATATTTTTCACACCTTTACAGGCTCTTCATGTTTTTCCACACCACTTCATGCTACTCAGATTTTTCAGCTCGTTTCATGCTGCTCATGAATTTCACACCTTTTGTAGCTCTTCATATTTTTCACACCTTTACAGGCTCTTCCTGTTTTGATCACCATTTCATGCTCCTCCTATATTTCAGACCGTTTCATGCTCCTCATATTTTTGACATCTTTTGAAGCTCTTCATTTTTTTCACACCTTTTCCGGCTCTTCATGTATTTTAACACCGCCTCATGCTCCTCCTATTTTTCAGACCGATTCATGCTCCTCATATTTTTGACACTTTTTGAAGCTCTTCAAATTTTTCACACCTTTTCAGGCTCTTCATATTTTTCCACACCACTTCATGCTACTCCTATTTTTCAGCTCGTTTCATGCTCCTCATGAATTTCACATCTTTTGAAGCTCTTCATATTTTTCACACCTTTTCAGCCTCTTCATGTTTTTGATGACCGTTTCATGCTCCTCCTATTTTTCAGACCATTTCATGCTCTTCATATTTTTGACACCTTTTGAAGCTCTTCATATTTTTCACACCTTTTCAGGCTCTTCATGTTTTTATACACCGCTTCATGCTAATCCCATTTTTCAAACCCTATCATGCTCCTCATATTTTTCACACCTTTTTAAGCTCTTCATATTTTTCACACCTTTTCAGGCTCTTCATGTTTTTGAATACTACTTCATGCTCCTTCTATTTTTCAGAGAGGTTCATGCTCCTCATGTATTACACACCTTTTGAAGCTCTTCATATTTTTCACACCTTTACAGGCTCTTCATGTTTTTCCACACCACTTCATGCTACGCAGATTTTTCAGCTCGTTTCATGCTGCTCATGAATTTCACACCTTTTGAAGCTCTTCATATTTTTCACACCTTTTCAGGCTCTTCCTGTTTTGATCACCGTTTCATGCTCCTCCTATTTTTCAGACCGTTTCATGCTCCTCATATTTTTGACACCTTTTGAAGCTCTTCATATTTTTCACACCTTTTCAGGCTCTTCCTGTTGTTTAACACCGCCTCATGCTCCTCCTATTTTTCAGACCGTTTCATGCTCCTCATATTTTTGACACCTTTTGAAGCTCTTCATATTTCTCACACCTAGTCAGTCTCTTCATGTTTTTCAACAGCGTTTCATTCTCCTCCTATTTTTCAGACCGTTTCATGCTCCTCATATTTTTGACACCTTTTGAAGCTCTTCCTATTTTTCAAACCTTTTCAGGCTCTTCATGTTTTTGAACACCGCTTCATGCTCCTCCTATTTTTCAGACCGTTTCATGCTCCTCATATATTTGACACATTTTTAAGCTCTTCATATATTTCACACATTTTCAGTCTATTCATATTTTTCAACACCACTTCATGCTCCTCGTATTTTTAAGACCATTTCATGCTCCTCATATATTTGTCACGTTTTGAAGCTCTTCATTTTTTTCACACCTTTTCAGGCTCTTCATGTTTTTCAACACCCCTTGTTGCTCCTCCTATTTTTCAGACCGTTTCATGCTCCTCATATTTTTGACACCTTTTGAAGCTCTTCATATTTCTGACACCTCGTCAGTCTCTTCATGTTATTGAACACCGCTTCATGCTCCGCCTATTTTTCAGACCGTTTCATGCTCCTCATATATTTGACACATTTTGAAGCTCTTCATATTTTTCACACCTTTTCAGGCTCTTCATGTTTTTCAACACCACTTCATGCTCCTCCTATTTTTCAGACCGTTTTATGCTCCTCATATTTTTTACACCTTTTGAAGGTCTTCATTTTTTTCACACTTTTTCAGGCTCTTCATGTTTTTGAACACAACTTCATGCTCCTCCTATTTTTCAGACCGTTTCATACTCCTCATATTTTTCACACCTTTTGAAGCTCTTCATATTTTTCACACATTTTCAGGCTCTTCATGTTTTTGAACACACCTTCATGCTCCTCCTATTTTTCAGACCGTTTCATGCTCCTCATATTTTTGACAGCTTTGGAAGCTCTTCATATATTTCACACCTTTTCAGGCTCTTCATGTTTTTCAACACTGTTGCATAATCCTCCTATTTTTCAGACCGTTTCATGCTCCTCATATACTTGACACATTTTTAAGCCCTTCATATATTTCAGACATTTTCAGGCTATTCATGTTTTTCAACACCGCTTCATGCTCCATGTATTTTTAAGACCGTTTCATGCTCCTCATATTTTTGACACCTTTTTAAGCTCTTCATATTTCTCACACATTTTCTGGCTCTTCATGTTTTTCAACCACTCTTCATGCACCTCCAGTTTTTCAGACAGTTTCATGCTCATCTCATTTTTGACACTTTTTGAAGCTCTTCATATTTTTCACACCTTTTCAGGCTCTTCATGTTTTTGAACACCGCTTCATGCTCCTCCTATTTTTCAGACCGTTTCATGCTCCTCATTTTTTTGACACATTTTGAAGCTCTTCATATTTCTCACACCTTTTCAGGCTCTTCATGGTTTTCAACAACGCTTCATGCACCTCCTATTTTTCAGAACGTTTCATGCTCATCTCATTTTTGACACCTTTTGAAGCTTTTCATATTTTTCACACCTTTTCAGGCTCTTCATGTTTTTGAACACCGTTGCATGATCCTCCTATATTTCAGACCGTTTCATGCTCCTCATATACTTGACACATTTTTAAGCTCTTCATATATTTCACACATTTTCAGGCTATTCATGTTTTTCAACACCGTTTCATGCTCCACCTATTTTTCAGACCGTTTCAAGCTAATCATATTTTTGACACCTGTTGAAGCTCTTCATATTTCTCACACCTTTTCAGACTCTTCATGTTTTTCAACACCGCTTCATGCTCCTCCTATTTTTCAGACCGTTTCATGCTCCTCATATTTTTTTCACCTTTTGAAGGTCTTCATATTTTTCAGACTTTTTCAGGCTCTTCATGTTTTTGAACACAACTTCATGCTCCTCCTATTTTTCAGACCGTTTCATACTCCTCATATTTTTCACACCTTTTGAACCTCTTCATATTTTTCACACATTTTCAGGCTCTTCATGTTTTTGAACACAGCTTCATGCTCCTCCTATTTTTCAGACCGTTTCATGCTACTCATATTTTTGACAACTTTGGAAGCTCTTCATATTTTTCACACCTTTTCAGGCTCTTCATGTTGTTCAACATCGCTTCATGCTCCTCCTATTTTTCAGACGGTTTCATGCTAATCATATTTTTGACACCTGTTGAAGCTCTTCATATTTCTCACACCTTTTCAGGCTCTTCATGTTTTTCAACACCGCTTCATGCTCCTCCTATTTTTCAGACAGTTTCATGCTCCTCATATTTTTGACACCTTTTGATGCTCTTCATATTTTTCACATCTTTTGAAGCTCTTTATATTTTTCACACATTTTCAGTCTCTTCATGTATTTCAAAACCCCTTGTCGCTCCTCCTATTTTTCAGACCGTTTCATGCTCCTCATATTTTTGACACCTTTTGAAGCTCTTCATATTTTTCAAACCTTTTCAGGCTCTTCATGTTTGAACACCGCTTCATGCTCCTCCTATTTTTCAGACCGTTTCATGCTCCTCATATATTTGACACATTTTTAAGCTCTTCATATATTTCACACATTTTCAGGCTATTCATGTTTTTCAACACCACTTCATGCTCCTCGTATTTTTAAGACCATTTCATGCTCCTCATATATTTGTCACGTTTTGAAGCTCTTCATATTTTTCACACCTTTTCAGGCTCTTCATGTTTTTCAACACCCCTTGTTGCTCCTCCTATTTTTCAGACCGTTTCATGCTCCTCATATTTTTGACACCTTTTGAAGCTCTTCATATTTCTGACACCTCGTCAGTCTCTTCATGTTATTGAACACCGCTTCATGCTCCGCCTATTTTTCAGACCGTTTTATGCTCCTCATATTTTTGACACATTTTGAAGCTCTTCATATTTTTCACACCTTTTCAGGCTCTTCATGTTTTTCAACACCACTTCATGCTCCTCCTATTTTTCAGACCGTTTCATGCTCCTCATATTTTTTACACCTTTTGAAGGTCTTCATTTTTTTCACACTTTTTCAGGCTCTTCATGTTTTTGAACACAACTTCATGCTATTCCTATTTTTCAGACCGTTTCATGCTCCTCATATTTTTGACAACTTTGGAAGCTCTTCATATTTTTCAAACCTTTTCAGGCTCTTCATGTTTTGAACACCGCTTCATGCTCCTCCTATTTTTCAGACCGTTTCATGCTCCTCATATATTTGACACATTTTTAAGCTCTTCATATATTTCACACATTTTCAGGCTATTCATGTTTTTCAACACCACTTCATGCTCCTCGTATTTTTAAGACCATTTCATGCTCCTCATATTTTTGTCACGTTTTGAAGCTCTTCATATTTTTCACACCTTTTCAGGCTCTTCATGTTTTTCAACACCCCTTGTTGCTCCTCCTATTTTTCAGACCGTTTCATGCTCCTCATATTTTTGACACCTTTTGAAGCTCTTCATATTTCTGACACCTCGTCAGTCTCTTCATGTTATTGAACACCGCTTCATGCTCCGCCTATTTTTCAGACCGTTTCATGCTCCTCATATTTTTGACACATTTTGAAGCTCTTCATATTTTTCACACCTTTTCAGGCTCTTCATGTTTTTCAACACCACTTCATGCTCCTCCTATTTTTCAGACCGTTTCATGCTCCTCATATTTTTTACACCTTTTGAAGGTCTTCATTTTTTTCACACTTTTTCAGGCTCTTCATGTTTTTGAACACAACTTCATGCTCCTCCTATTTTTCAGACCGTTTCATGCTCCTCATATTTTTGACAACTTTGGAAGCTCTTCATATTTTTCACACCTTTTCAGGCTCTTCATGTTGTTCAACACCGTTGCATGATCCTCCTATTTTTCAGACTGATTCATGCTCCTCATATACTTGACACATTTTTAAGCTCTTCATATATTTCACACATTTTCAGGCTATTCATGTTTTTCAACACCGCTTCATGCTCCTTGTATTTGTAAGACCGTTTCATGCTCCTCATACTTTTGACACCTTTTTAAGCTCTTCATATTTCTCACACATTTTCAGGCTCTTCATGTTTTTCAACAACGCTTCATGCACCTCCTATTTTTCAGACCGTTTCATGCTCATCTCATTTTTGACACCTTTTGAAGCTTTTCATATTTTTCACACCTTTTCAGGCTCTTCATGCTTTTGAACACCGCTTCATGCTAATCCTATTTTTCAAACCCTATCATGCTCCTCATATTTTTCACACCATTTGAAGCTCTTCATATTTTTCACACCTTTTCAGGCTCTTCATGTTTTTGAACACCGCTTCATGCTCCTCCTATTTTTCTGACCGTTTCATGCTCCTCATATTTCACACCTTTTGAAGCTCTTCATATTTTTCACACCATTTCAGGCTCTTCATGTTTTTGAATACTACTTCATGCTCCTTCTATTTTTCAGAGAGGTTCATGCTCCTCATGTATTACACACCTTTTGAAGCTCTTCATATTTTTCACACCTTTACAGGCTCTTCATGTTTTTCCACACCACTTCATGCTACGCAGATTTTTCAGCTCGTTTCATGCTGCTCATGAATTTCACACCTTTTGAAGCTCTTCATATTTTTCACACCTTTTCAGGCTCTTCCTGTTTTGATCACCGTTTCATGCTCCTCCTATTTTTCAGACCGTTTCATGCTCCTCATATTTTTGACACCTTTTGAAGCTCTTCATATTTTTCACACCTTTTCAGGCTCTTCCTGTTGTTTAACACCGCCTCATGCTCCTCCTATTTTTCAGACCGTTTCATGCTCCTCATATTTTTGACACCTTTTGAAGCTCTTCATATTTCTCACACCTAGTCAGTCTCTTCATGTTTTTCAACAGCGTTTCATTCTCCTCCTATTTTTCAGACCGTTTCATGCTCCTCATATTTTTGACACCTTTTGAAGCTCTTCCTATTTTTCAAACCTTTTCAGGCTCTTCATGTTTTTGAACACCGCTTCATGCTCCTCCTATTTTTCAGACCGTTTCATGCTCCTCATATATTTGACACATTTTTAAGCTCTTCATATATTTCACACATTTTCAGTCTATTCATATTTTTCAACACCACTTCATGCTCCTCGTATTTTTAAGACCATTTCATGCTCCTCATATATTTGTCACGTTTTGAAGCTCTTCATTTTTTTCACACCTTTTCAGGCTCTTCATGTTTTTCAACACCCCTTGTTGCTCCTCCTATTTTTCAGACCGTTTCATGCTCCTCATATTTTTGACACCTTTTGAAGCTCTTCATATTTCTGACACCTCGTCAGTCTCTTCATGTTATTGAACACCGCTTCATGCTCCGCCTATTTTTCAGACCGTTTCATGCTCCTCATATTTTTGACACATTTTGAAGCTCTTCATATTTTTCACACCTTTTCAGGCTCTTCATGTTTTTCAACACCACTTCATGCTCCTCCTATTTTTCAGACCGTTTTATGCTCCTCATATTTTTTACACCTTTTGAAGGTCTTCATTTTTTTCACACTTTTTCAGGCTCTTCATGTTTTTGAACACAACTTCATGCTCCTCCTATTTTTCAGACCGTTTCATACTCCTCATATTTTTCACACCTTTTGAAGCTCTTCATATTTTTCACACATTTTCAGGCTCTTCATGTTTTTGAACACACCTTCATGCTCCTCCTATTTTTCAGACCGTTTCATGCTCCTCATATTTTTGACAGCTTTGGAAGCTCTTCATATATTTCACACCTTTTCAGGCTCGTCATGTTTTTCAACACTGTTGCATAATCCTCCTATTTTTCAGACCGTTTCATGCTCCTCATATACTTGACACATTTTTAAGCCCTTCATATATTTCAGACATTTTCAGGCTATTCATGTTTTTCAACACCGCTTCATGCTCCATGTATTTTTAAGACCGTTTCATGCTCCTCATATTTTTGACACCTTTTTAAGCTCTTCATATTTCTCACACATTTTCTGGCTCTTCATGTTTTTCAACCACTCTTCATGCACCTCCAGTTTTTCAGACAGTTTCATGCTCATCTCATTTTTGACACTTTTTGAAGCTCTTCATATTTTTCACACCTTTTCAGGCTCTTCATGTTTCTGAACACCGCTTCATGCTCCTCCTATATTTCAGACCGTTTCATGCTCCTCATTTTTTTGACACATTTTGAAGCTCTTCATATTTCTCACACCTTTTCAGGCTCTTCATGGTTTTCAACAACGCTTCATGCACCTCCTATTTTTCAGAACGTTTCATGCTCATCTCATTTTTGACACCTTTTGAAGCTTTTCATATTTTTCACACCTGTTCAGGCTCTTCATGTTTTTGAACACCGTTGCATGATCCTCCTATATTTCAGACCGTTTCATGCTCCTCATATACTTGACACATTTTTAAGCTCTTCATATATTTCACACATTTTCAGGCTATTCATGTTTTTCAACACCGTTTCATGCTCCACCTATTTTTCAGACCGTTTCATGCTAATCATATTTTTGACACCTGTTGAAGCTCTTCATATTTCTCACACCTTTTCAGACTCTTCATGTTTTTCAACACCGCTTCATGCTCCTCCTATTTTTCAGACCGTTCATGCTCCTCATATTTTTTTCACCTTTTGAAGGTCTTCATATTTTTCAGACTTTTTCAGGCTCTTCATGTTTTTGAACACAACTTCATGCTCCTCCTATTTTTCAGACCGTTTCATACTCCTCATATTTTTCACACCTTTTGAACCTCTTCATATTTTTCACACATTTTCAGGCTCTTCATGTTTTTGAACACAGCTTCATGCTCCTCCTATTTTTCAGACCGTTTCATGCTACTCATATTTTTGACAACTTTGGAAGCTCTTCATATTTTTCACACCTTTTCAGGCTCTTCATGTTGTTCAACATCGCTTCATGCTCCTCCTATTTTTCAGACGGTTTCATGCTAATCATATTTTTGACACCTGTTGAAGCTCTTCATATTTCTCACACCTTTTCAGGCTCTTCATGTTTTTCAACACCGCTTCATGCTCCTCCTATTTTTCAGACAGTTTCATGCTCCTCATATTTTTGACACCTTTTGATGCTCTTCATATTTTTCACATCTTTTGAAGCTCTTTATATTTTTCACACATTTTCAGTCTCTTCATGTATTTCAAAACCCCTTGTCGCTCCTCCTATTTTTCAGACCGTTTCATGCTCCTCATATTTTTGACACCTTTTGAAGCTCTTCATATTTTTCAAACCTTTTCAGGCTCTTCATGTTTGAACACCGCTTCATGCTCCTCCTATTTTTCAGACCGTTTCATGCTCCTCATATATTTGACACATTTTTAAGCTCTTCATATATTTCACACATTTTCAGGCTATTCATGTTTTTCAACACCACTTCATGCTCCTCGTATTTTTAAGACCATTTCATGCTCCTCATATATTTGTCACGTTTTGAAGCTCTTCATATTTTTCACACCTTTTCAGGCTCTTCATGTTTTTCAACACCCCTTGTTGCTCCTCCTATTTTTCAGACCGTTTCATGCTCCTCATATTTTTGACACCTTTTGAAGCTCTTCATATTTCTGACACCTCGTCAGTCTCTTCATGTTATTGAACACCGCTTCATGCTCCGCCTATTTTTCAGACCGTTTTATGCTCCTCATATTTTTGACACATTTTGAAGCTCTTCATATTTTTCACACCTTTTCAGGCTCTTCATGTTTTTCAACACCACTTCATGCTCCTCCTATTTTTCAGACCGTTTCATGCTCCTCATATTTTTTACACCTTTTGAAGGTCTTCATTTTTTTCACACTTTTTCAGGCTCTTCATGTTTTTGAACACAACTTCATGCTATTCCTATTTTTCAGACCGTTTCATGCTCCTCATATTTTTGACAACTTTGGAAGCTCTTCATATTTTTCAAACCTTTTCAGGCTCTTCATGTTTTGAACACCGCTTCATGCTCCTCCTATTTTTCAGACCGTTTCATGCTCCTCATATATTTGACACATTTTTAAGCTCTTCATATATTTCACACATTTTCAGGCTATTCATGTTTTTCAACACCACTTCATGCTCCTCGTATTTTTAAGACCATTTCATGCTCCTCATATTTTTGTCACGTTTTGAAGCTCTTCATATTTTTCACACCTTTTCAGGCTCTTCATGTTTTTCAACACCCCTTGTTGCTCCTCCTATTTTTCAGACCGTTTCATGCTCCTCATATTTTTGACACCTTTTGAAGCTCTTCATATTTCTGACACCTCGTCAGTCTCTTCATGTTATTGAACACCGCTTCATGCTCCGCCTATTTTTCAGACCGTTTCATGCTCCTCATATTTTTGACACATTTTGAAGCTCTTCATATTTTTCACACCTTTTCAGGCTCTTCATGTTTTTCAACACCACTTCATGCTCCTCCTATTTTTCAGACCGTTTCATGCTCCTCATATTTTTTACACCTTTTGAAGGTCTTCATTTTTTTCACACTTTTTCAGGCTCTTCATGTTTTTGAACACAACTTCATGCTCCTCCTATTTTTCAGACCGTTTCATGCTCCTCATATTTTTGACAACTTTGGAAGCTCTTCATATTTTTCACACCTTTTCAGGCTCTTCATGTTGTTCAACACCGTTGCATGATCCTCCTATTTTTCAGACTGATTCATGCTCCTCATATACTTGACACATTTTTAAGCTCTTCATATATTTCACACATTTTCAGGCTATTCATGTTTTTCAACACCGCTTCATGCTCCTTGTATTTGTAAGACCGTTTCATGCTCCTCATACTTTTGACACCTTTTTAAGCTCTTCATATTTCTCACACATTTTCAGGCTCTTCATGTTTTTCAACAACGCTTCATGCACCTCCTATTTTTCAGACCGTTTCATGCTCATCTCATTTTTGACACCTTTTGAAGCTTTTCATATTTTTCACACCTTTTCAGGCTCTTCATGCTTTTGAACACCGCTTCATGCTAATCCTATTTTTCAAACCATATCATGCTCCTCATATTTTTCACACCATTTTAAGCTCTTCATATTTTTCACACCTTTTCAGGCTCTTCATGTTTTTGAACACCGCTTCATGCTCCTCCTATTTTTCTGACCGTTTCATGCTCCTCATATTTCACACCTTTTGAAGCTCTTCATATTTTTCACACCATTTCAGGCTCTTCATGTTTTTTTACACCGCTTCATGCTAATTTCATTTTCAAACCATATCATGCTCCTCATATTTTTCACAACTTTTTAAGATTTTCATATTTTTCACACCTTTTCAGGCTCTTCTTGTTTTTGAACACTACTTCATGCTCCTTCTATTTTTCAGAGAGTTTAATGCTCCTCATGTATTACACACCTTTTGAAGCTCTTCATTTTTTTCACACATTTACAGGCTCTTCATGTTTTTCCACACCACTTCATGCTACTCCTATTTTTCAGCTCGTTTCATGCTCCTCATGAATTTCACACCTTTTGAAGCTCTTCATATTTTTCACACCTTTGCAGGCTCCTCATGTTTTTATACACCGCTTCATGCTAATCCCATTTTTCAAACCCTATCATGCTCCTCATATTTTTCACACCTTTTTAAGCTCTTCATATTTTTCACACCTTTTCAGGCTCTTCATGTTTTTGAATACTACTTCATGCTCCTTCTATTTTTCAGAGAGTTTCATGCTCCTCATGTATTACACACCTTTTGAAGCTCTTCATATTTTTCACACCTTTACAGGCTCTTCATGTTTTTCCACACCACTTCATGCTACTCAGATTTTTCAGCTCGTTTCATGCTGCTCATGAATTTCACACCTTTTGTAGCTCTTCATATTTTTCACACCTTTACAGGCTCTTCCTGTTTTGATCACCATTTCATGCTCCTCCTATATTTCAGACCGTTTCATGCTCCTCATATTTTTGACATCTTTTGAAGCTCTTCATATTTTTCACACCTTTTCAGGCTCTTCATGTATTTTAACACCGCCTCATGCTCCTCCTATTTTTCAGACCGTTTCATGCTCCTCATATTTTTGACACTTTTTGAAGCTCTTCAAATTTTTCACACCTTTTCAGGCTCTTCATATTTTTCCACACCACTTCATGCTACTCCTATTTTTCAGCTCGTTTCATGCTCCTCATGAATTTCACATCTTTTGAAGCTCTTCATATTTTTCACACCTTTTCAGCCTCTTCATGTTTTTGATGACCGTTTCATGCTCCTCCTATTTTTCAGACCATTTCATGCTCCTCATATTTTTGACACCTTTTGAAGCTCTTCATATTTTTCACACCTTTTCAGGCTCTTCATGTTTTTATACACCGCTTCATGCTAATCCCATTTTTCAAACCCTATCATGCTCCTCATATTTTTCACACCTTTTTAAGCTCTTCATATTTTTCACACCTTTTCAGGCTCTTCATGTTTTTGAATACTACTTCATGCTCCTTCTATTTTTCAGAGAGGTTCATGCTCCTCATGTATTACACACCTTTTGAAGCTCTTCATATTTCACACATTTACAGGCTCTTCATGTTTTTCCACACGACTTCATGCTACGCAGATTTTTCAGCTCGTTTCATGCTGCTCATGAATTTCACACCTTTTGAAGCTCTTCATATTTTTCACACCTTTTCAGGCTCTTCCTGTTTTGATCACCGTTTCATGCTCCTCCTATTTTTCAGACCGTTTCATGCTCCTCATATTTTTGACACCTTTTGAAGCTCTTCATATTTTTCACACCTTTTCAGGCTCTTCATGTTTTTTAACACCGCCTCATGCTCCTCCTATTTTTCAGACCGTTTCCTGCTCCTCATATTTTTGACACCTTTTGAAGCTCTTCATATTTCTCACACCTAGTCAGTCTCTTCATGTTTTTCAACAGCGTTTCATTCTCCTCCTATTTTTCAGACCGTTTCATGCTCCTCATATTTTTGACACCTTTTGAAGCTCTTCCTATTTTTCAAACCTTTTCAGGCTCTTCATGTTTTTGAACACCGCTTCATGCTCCTCCTATTTTTCAGACCGTTTCATGCTCCTCATATATTTGACACATTTTTAAGCTCTTCATATATTTCACACATTTTCAGGCTATTCATATTTTTCAACACCACTTCATGCTCCTCGTATTTTTAAGACCATTTCATGCTCCTCATATATTTGTCACGTTTTGAAGCTCTTCATATTTTTCACACCTTTTCAGGCTCTTCATGTTTTTGAACACAACTTCATGCTCCTCCTATTTTTCAGACCGTTTCATACTCCTCATATTTTTCACACCTTTTGAAGCTATTCATATTTTTCACACTTTTTCAGGCTCTTCATGTTTTTGAACACAACTTCATGCTCCTCCTATTTTTCAGACCGTTTCATACTCCTCATATTTTTCACACCTTTTGAAGCTCTTCATATTTTTCACACATTTTTAGGCTCTTCATATTTTTGAACACAGCTTCATGCTCCTCCTGTTTTTCAGGCCGTTTCATGCTCCTCATATTTTTGACAACTTTGGAAGCTCTTCATATTTTTCACACCTTTTCAGGCTCTTCATGTTTTTAAACACCGTTGCATGATCCTCCTATTTTTCAGACCGTTTCATGCTCCTCATATACTTGACACATTTTTAAGCTCTTCATATATTTCACACATTTTCAGGCTATTCATATTTTTCAACACCGCTTCATGATCCTTGTATTTGTAAGACCGTTTCATGCTCCTCATACTTTTGACACCTTCTTAAGATCTTCATATTTCTCACACATGTTCAGGCTCTTCATGTTTTTCAACAACGCTTCATGCACCTCCTATTTTTCAGACCTTTTCATGCTCATCTCGTTTTTGACACCTTTTGAAGCTTTTCATATTTTTCACACCTTTTCAGGCTCTTCATGTTTTTGAACACCGCTTCATGCTAATCCTATTTTTCAAACCATATCATGCTCCTCATATTTTTCACACCAATTTAAACTCTTCATATTTTTCACACCTTTTCAGGCTCTTCATGTTTTTGAACACCGCTTCATGCTCCTCCTATTTTTCAGACCGTTTCAGGCTCCTCGTATTTCACACCTTTTGAAGCTCTTCTTTTTTTTTCACACATTTACAGGCTCTTCATGTTTTTCCACACCACTTCATGCTACTCCTATTTTTCAGCTCGTTTCATGCTTCTCATGAATTTCACACCTTTTGAAGGTCTTCATATTTTTCACACCTTTTCAGCCTCTTCATGTTTTTGATCACCGTTTCATGCTCCTCCTATTTTTCAGACCATTTCATGCTCCTCATATTTTTGACAACTTTTGAAGCTCTTCATATTTTTCACACCTTTTCAGGCTCTTCATGTTTTTGAATACTACTTCATGCTCCTTCTATTTTTCAGAGAGTTTCATGCTCCTCATGTATTACACACCTTTTGAAGCTCTTCATATTTTTCATACCTTTACAGGCTCTTCATGTTTTTCAACAACGCTTCATGCACCTCCTATTTTTCAGACCTTTTCATGCTCATCTCGTTTTTGACACCTTTTGAAGCTTTTCATATTTTTCACACCTTTTAAGGCTCTTCCTGTTTTGATCACCGTTTCATGCTCCTCCTATTTTTCAGACATTTCATGATCCTCATATTTTTGACACTTTTTGAAGCTCTTCATATTTTTCACACCTTTTCAGGCTCTTCATGTTTTTCAACACCACTTCATGCTCCTCCTATTTTTCAGACCGTTTCATGCTCCTCATATTTTTGACAACTTTGGAAGCTCTTCATATTTTTCACACCTTTTCAGGCTCTTCATGTTTTCAACACCGTTGCATGATCCTCCTATTTTTCAGACCGTTTAATGCTCCTCATATACTTGACACATTTTTAAGCTCTTCATATATTTCACACATTTTCAGGCTTTTCATGTTTTTCAACACCGCTTCATGCTCCTTGTATTTTTAAGACCGTTTGATGCTCCTCATATTTTTGACACCTTTTTAACCTCTTCATATTTCTCACACATTTTCAGGCTCTTCATGTTTTTCAACAACGCTTCATGCACCTCTTATTTTTCAGACCGTTTCATGCTCATCTCATTTTTGACACCTTTTGAAGCTTTTCATATTTTTCACACCTTTTCAGGCTCTTCATGATTTTGAACACGGCTTCATGCTAATCCTATTTTTTAAACCATATCATGCTCCTCATATTTTTCACACCATTTTAAGCTCTTCATATTTTTCACACCATTTCAGGCTCTTCATGTTTTTGAACACCGCTTCATGCTCCTCCTATTTTTCAGACCGTTTCATGCTCCTCATATTTCACACCTTTTGAAGCTCTTCATATTTTTCACACCTTTTCAGGCTCTTCATGTTTTTGAACACCGCTTCATGCTAATCCCATTTTTCAAACCATATCATGCTCCTCATATTTTTCACACCTTTTTAAGCTCTTCATATTTTTCACACCTTTTCAGGGTCTTCATGTTTTTGAACACTACTTCATGCTCCTTCTATTTTTCAGAGAGTTTCATGCTCCTCATGTATTACACACCTTTTGAAGCTCTTCATATTTTTCACACCTTTACAGGCTCTTCATGTTTTTCCACACCACTTCATGCTGCTCCTATGTTTCAGGTCGTTTCATGCTCCTCATGAATTTCACACCTTTTGAAGCTCTTCATATTTTTCACACCTTTTCAGGCTCTTCATGTTGTTCAACACCGTTGCATGATCCTCCTATTTTTCAGACCGTTTCATGATCCTTATATACTTGACACATTTTTAAGCTCTTCATATATTTCACACATTTTCAGGCTATTCATGTTTTTCAACACCGCTTCATGCTCCTTGTATTTGTAAGACCGTTTCATGCTCCTCATATTTTTGACACCTTTTTAACCTCTTCATATTTCTCACACATTTTCAGGCTCTTCATGTTTTTCAACAACGCTTCATTCACCTCCTATTTTTCAGACCGTTTCATGCTCATCTCATTTTTGACACCTTTTGAAGCTTTTCATATTTTTCACACCTTTTCAGGCTCTTCATGTTTTTGAACACCGCTTCATGCTAATCCTATTTTTCAAACCATATCATGCTCCTCATATTTTTCACACCATTTTAAGCTCTTCATATTTTTCACACCTTTTCAGGCTCTTCATGTTTTTGAACACCGCTTCATGCTCCTCCTATTTTTCAGACCGTTTCATGCTCCTCATATTTCACACCTTTTGAAGCTCTTCATATTTTTCACACCTTTTCAGGCTCTTCATGTTTTTGAACACCGCTTCATGCTAATCCCATTTTTCAAACCATATCATGCTCCTCATATTTTTCACACCTTTTTAAGCTCTTCATATTTTTCACACCTTTTCAGGCTCTTCATGTTTTTCAACACTACTTTATGCTCCTTCTATTTTTCAGAGAGTTTCATGCTCCTCATGTATTACACACCTTTTGAAGCTCTTCATATTTTTTACACCTTTACAGGCTCTTCATGTTTTTCAACCCCACTTCATGCTCCTGCTATTTTTGAGACCGTTTCATGCTCCTCATATTTTTGACAACTTTGGAAGCTCTTCATATTTTTCACAACTTTTCAGGCTCTTCAATTTGTTCAACACCGTTTCATGATCCTCCTCTTTTTCAGACCGTTTCATGCTCCTCATATACTTGACAGATTTTTAAGCTCTTCATATGTTTCACACATTTTCAGGCTATCCATGTTTTTCAACACCGCTTCATGCTCCTTGTATTTGTAAGACCGTTTCATGCTCCTCATACTTTTGACACCTTTTTAAGCTCTTCATATTTCTCACACATTTTCAGGCTCTTCATGTTTTTCAACAACACTTCATGCACCTCCTATTTTTCAGACCGTTTCATGCTCATCTCATTTTTGACACCATTTGAAGCTTTTCATATTTTTCACACCTTTTCAGGCTCGTCATGTTTTTGAACACCGCTTCATGCTAATCCTATTTTTCAAACCATATCATGCTCCTCATATTTTTCACACCATTTTAAGCTCTTCATATTTTTCACACCTTTTCAGGCTCTTCATGTTTTTGAACACTACTTCATGTTCCTTCTAGTTTTTAAGAGAGTTTCATGCTCCTCATGTATTACACACCTTTTGAAGCTCTTCATATTTTTGATAACTTTTCAGGCTATTCATGTTTTTCAACACCGTTTCATGCTCCACCTATTTTTCAGACCGTTTCATGCTAATCATATTTTTGACACCTGTTGAAGCTCTTCATATTTCTCACACCTTTTCAGACTCTTCATGTTTTTCAACACCGCTTCATGCTCCTCCTATTTTTCAGACCGTTTCATGCTCCTCATATTTTTTACACCTTTTGAAGGTCTTCATATTTTTCAGACTTTTTCAGGCTCTTCATGTTTTTGAACACAACTTCATGCTCCTCCTATTTTTCAGACCGTTTCATACTCCTCATATTTTTCACACCTTTTGAAGCTCTTCATATTTTTCACACATTTTCAGGCTCTTCATGTTTTTGAACACAGCTTCATGCTCCTCCTATTTTGCAGACCGTTTCATGCTACTCATATTTTTGACAACTTTGGAAGCTCTTCATATTTTTCACACCTTTTCAGGCTCTTCATGTTGTTCAACATCGCTTCATGCTCCTCCTATTTTTCAGACGGTTTCATGCTAATCATATTTTTGACACCTGTTGAAGCTCTTCATATTTCTCACACCTTTTCATGCTCTTCATGTTTTTCAACACCGCTTCATGCTCCTCCTATTTTTCAGACAGTTTCATGCTCCTCATATTTTTGACACCTTTTGATGCTCTTCATATTTTTCACATCTTTTGAAGCTCTTTATATTTTTCACACATTTTCAGTCTCTTCATGTATTTCAAAACCCCTTGTCGCTCCTCCTATTTTTCAGACCGTTTCATGCTCCTCATATTTTTGACACCTTTTGAAGCTCTTCATATTTTTCAAACCTTTTCAGGCTCTTCATGTTTTGAACACCGCTTCATGCTCCTCCTATTTTTCAGACCGTTTCATGCTCCTCATATATTTGACACATTTTTAAGCTCTTCATATATTTCACACATTTTCAGGCTATTCATGTTTTTCAACACCACTTCATGCTCCTCGTATTTTTAAGACCATTTCATGCTCCTCATATATTTGTCACGTTTTGAAGCTCTTCATATTTTTCACACCTTTTCAGGCTCTTCATGTTTTTCAACACCCCTTGTTGCTCCTCCTATTTTTCAGACCGTTTCATGCTCCTCATATTTTTGACACCTTTTGAAGCTCTTCATATTTCTGACACCTCGTCAGTCTCTTCATGTTATTGAACACCGCTTCATGCTCCGCCTATTTTTCAGACCGTTTCATGCTCTTCATATTTTTGACACATTTTGAAGCTCTTCATATTTTTCACACCTTTTCAGGCTCTTCATGTTTTTCAACACCACTTCATGCTCCTCCTATTTTTCAGACCGTTTCATGCTCCTCATATTTTTGACAACTTTGGAAGCTCTTCATATTTTTCACACCTTTTCAGGCTCTTCATGTTGTTCAACACCGTTGCATGATCCTCCTATTTTTCAGACCGTTTCATGATCCTTATATACTTGACACATTTTTAAGCTCTTCATATATTTCACACATTTTCAGGCTATTCATGTTTTTCAACACCGCTTCATGCTCCTTGTATTTGTAAGACCGTTTCATGCTCCTCATACTTTTGACACCTTTTTCAGCTCTTCATATTTCTCACACATTTTCAGGCTCTTCATGTTTTTCAACAACGCTTCATGCACCTCCTATTTTTCAGACCGTTTCATGCTCATCTCATTTTTGACACCTTTTGAAGCTTTTCATATTTTTCACACCTTTTCAGGCTCTTCATGAATTTGAACACGGCTTCATGCTAATCCTATTTTTCAAACCATATCATGCTCCTCATATTTTTCACACCATTTTAAGCTCTTCATATTTTTCACACCTTTTCAGGCTCTTCATGTTTTTGAACACCGCTTCATGCTCCTCCTATTTTTCAGACCGTTTCATGCTCCTCGTATTTCACACCTTTTGAAGCTCTTCATATTTTTCACACCTTTTCAGGCTCTTCATGTTTTTGAACACCGCTTCATGCTAATCCCATTTTTCAAACCATATCATGCTCCTCATATTTTTCACACCTTTTTAAGCTCTTCATATTTTTCACACCTTTTCAGGCTCTTCATGTTTTTCAACACTACTTCATGCTCCTTCTCTTTTTCAGAGAGTTTCATGCTCCTCATGTATTACACACCTTTTGAAGCTCTTCATATTTTTCACACCTTTACAGGCTCTTCATGTTTTTCAACACCACTTCATGCTCCTCCTATTTTTCAGACCGTTTCATGCTCCTCATATTTTTGACAATTTTGGAAGCTCTTCATATTTTTCACAACTTTTCATGTTCTTCAATTTGTTCAACACCGTTTCATGATCCTCCTCTTTTTCAGACCGTTTCATGGTCCTCATATACTTGACAGATTTTTAAGCTCTTCATATATTTCACACATTTTCAGGCTATCCATGTTTTTCAACACCGCTTCATGCTCCTTGTATTTGTAAGACCGTTTCATGCTCATCATACTTTTGACACCTTTTTAAGCTCTTCATATTTCTCACACATTTTCAGGCTCTTCATGTTTTTCAACAACGCTTCATGCACCTCCTATTTTTCAGACCGTTTCATGCTCATCTCATTTTTGACACCATTTGAAGCTTTTCATATTTTTCACACCTTTTCAGGCTCGTCATGTTTTTGAACACCGCTTCATGCTAATCCTATTTTTCAAACCATATCATGCTCCTCATATTTTTCACACCATTTTAAGCTCTTCATATTTTTCACACCTTTTCAGGCTCTTCAGGTTTTTGAACACTACTTCATGTTCCTTCTATTTTTTAAGAGAGTTTCATGCTCCTCATGTATTACACACATTTTGAAGCTCTTCATATTTTTCACACCTTTACAGGCTCTTCACGTTTTTCCACACCACTTCATGCTACTCCTATTTTTCAGCTCGTTTCATGCTCCTCATGAATTTCACACCTTTTGAAGCTCTTCATATTTTTCACACCTTTTCAGCCTCTTCATGTTTTTGATCACCATTTCATGCTCCTCCTATTTTTCAGACCGTTTCATGCTCCTCATATTTTTGACACCTTTTGAAGCTCTTCATATTTTTGACACCTTTTCAGGCTCTTCATGTTTTTGAACACCGCCTCATGCTCCGCCTATTTTTCAGACCGTTTCATGCTCCTCATATTTTTGACACATTTTGAAGCTCTTCATATTTTTCACACCTTTTTAGGCTCTTCATGTTTTTCAACACCACTTCATGCTCCTCCTCTTTTTCAGACCGTTTCATGCTCCTCATATTTTTACACCTTTTGAATTTCTTCATTTTTTTCACCCGTTTTCAGGATCTTCATGTTTTTGAACACAACTTCATGCTCCTCCTATTTTTCAGACCGTTTCATACTCCTCATATTTTTCACACCTTTTGAAGCTCTTCATATTTTTCACACATTTTCAGGCTCTTCATGTTTTTGAACACACCTTCATGCTCCTCCTATTTTTCAGACCGTTTCATGCTCCTCATATTTTTGACAGCTTTGGAAGCTCTTCATATATTTCACACCTTTTCAGGCTCTTCATGTTTTTCAACACTGTTGCATAATCCTCCTATTTTTCAGACCGTTTCATGCTCCTCATATACTTGACACATTTTTAAGCTCTTCATATATTTCAGACATTTTCAGGCTATTCATGTTTTTCAACACCACTTCATGCTCCTTGTATTTTTAAGACCGTTTCATGCTCCTCATATTTTTGACACCTTTTTAAGCTCTTCATATTTCTCACACATTTTCTGGCTCTTCATGTTTTTCAACAACTCTTCCTCCACCTCCAGTTTTTCAGACAGTTTCATGCTCATCTCATTTTTGACACTTTTTGAAGCTCTTCATATTTTTCACACCTTTTCAGGCTCTTCATGTTTTTGAACACCGCTTCATGCTCCTCCTATTTTTCAGACCGTTTCATGCTCCTCATTTTTTTGACACATTTTGAAGCTCTTCATATTTCTCACACCTTTTCAGGCTCTTCATGGTTTTCAACAACGCTTCATGCACCTCCTATTTTTCAGAACGTTTCATGCTCATCTCATTTTTGACACCTTTTGAAGCTTTTCATATTTTTCACACCTTTTCAGGCTCTTCATGTTTTTGAACACCGTTGCATGATCCTCCTATATTTCAGACCGTTTCATGCTCCTCATATTTTTGACACCTTTTGAAGCTCTTCATATATTTCACACATTTTCGGGCTATTCATGTTTTTCAACACCGTTTCATGCTCCACCTATTTTTCAGACGGTTTCATGCTAATCATATTTTTGACACCTGTTGAAGCTCTTCATATTTCTCACACCTTTTCAGGCTCTTCATGTTTTTCAACACCGCTTCATGCTCCTCCTATTTTTCAGACCGTTTCATGCTCCTCATATTTTTTACACCTTTTGAAGGTCTTCATATTTTTCAGACTTTTTCAGGCTCTTCATGTTTTTGAACACAACTTCATGCTCCTCCTATTTTTCAGACCGTTTCATACTCCTCATATTTTTCACACCTTTTGAAGCTCTTCATATTTTTCACAGATTTTCAGGCTCTTCATGTTTTTGAATACAGCTTCATGCTCCTCCTATTTTTCAGACAGTTTCATGCTCCTCATATTTTTGACACCTTTTGATGCTCTTCATATTTTTCACATCTTTTGAAGCTCTTTATATTTTTCACACATTTTCAGTCTCTTCATGTATTTCAAAACCCCTTGTCGCTCCTCCTATTTTTCAGACCGTTTCATGCTCCTCATATTTTTGACACCTTTTGAAGCTCTTCATATTTTTCAAACCTTTTCAGGCTCTTCATGTTTTGAACACCGCTTCATGCTCCTCCTATTTTTCAGACCGTTTCATGCTCCTCATATATTTGACACATTTTTAAGCTCTTCATATATTTCACACATTTTCAGGCTATTCATATTTTTCAACACCACTTCATGCTCCTCGTATTTTTAAGACCATTTCATGCTCCTCATATATTTGTCACGTTTTGAAGCTCTTCATATTTTTCAAACCTTTTCAGGCTCTTCATGTTTTTCAACACCCCTTGTTGCTCGTCCTATTTTTCAGACCGTTTCATGCTCCTCATATTTTTGACACCTTTTGAAGCTCTTCATATTTCTGACACCTCGTCAGTCTCTTCATGTTATTGAACACCGCTTCATGCTCCGCCTATTTTTCAGACCGTTTCATGCTCCTCATATTTTTGACACATTTTGAAGCTCTTCATATTTTTCACACCTTTTCAGGCTCTTCATGTTTTTCAACACCACTTCATGCTCCTCCTATTTTTCAGCACGTTTCATGCTCCTCATATTTTTTACACCTTTTGAAGGTCTTCATTTTTTTCTCACTTTTTCAGGCTCTTCATGTTTTTGAACACAACTTCATGCTATTCCTATTTTTCAGACCGTTTCATGCTCCTCATATTTTTGACAACTTTGGAAGCTCTTCATATTTTTCAAACCTTTTGAGGCTCTTCATGTTTTGAACACCGCTTCATGCTCCTCCTATTTTTCAGACCGTTTCATGCTCCTCATATATTTGACACATTTTTAAGCTCTTCATATATTTCACACATTTTCAGGCTATTCATGTTTTTCAACACCACTTCATGCTCCTCGTATTTTTAAGACCATTTCATGCTCCTCATATTTTTGTCACGTTTTGAAGCTCTTCATATTTTTCACACCTTTTCAGGCTCTTCATGTTTTTCAACACCCCTTGTTGCTCCTCCTATTTTTCAGACCGTTTCATGCTCCTCATATTTTTGACACCTTTTGAAGCTCTTCATATTTCTGACACCTCGTCAGTCTCTTCATGTTATTGAACACCGCTTCATGCTCCGCCTATTTTTCAGACCGTTTCATGCTCCTCATATTTTTGACACATTTTGAAGCTCTTCATATTTTTCACACCTTTTCAGGCTCTTCATGTTTTTCAACACCACTTCATGCTCCTCCTATTTTTCAGACCGTTTCATCCTCCTCATATTTTTTACACCTTTTGAAGGTCTTCATTTTTTTCACACTTTTTCAGGCTCTTCATGTTTTTGAACACAACTTCATGCTCCTCCTATTTTTCAGACCGTTTCATGCTCCTCATATTTTTGACAACTTTGGAAGCTCTTCATATTTTTCACACCTTTTCAGGCTCTTCATGTTGTTCAACACCGTTGCATGATCCTCCTATTTTTCAGACCGTTTCATGATCCTTATATACTTGACACATTTTTAAGCTCTTCATATATTTCACACATTTTCAGGCTTTTCATGTTTTTCAACACCGCTTCATGCTCCTTGTATTTGTAAGACCGTTTCATGCTCCTCATACTTTTGACACCTTTTTAAGCTCTTCATATTTCTCACACATTTTCAGGCTCTTCATGTTTTTCAACAACGCTTCATGCACCTCCTATTTTTCAGACCGTTTCATGCTCATCTCATTTTTGACACCTTTTGAAGCTTTTCATATTTTTCACACCTTTTCAGGCTCTTCATGCTTTTGAACACCGCTTCATGCTAATCCTATTTTTCAAACCATATCATGCTCCTCATATTTTTCACACCATTTTAAGCTCTTCATATTTTTCACACCTTTTCAGGCTCTTCATGTTTTTGAACACCGCTTCATGCTCCTCCTATTTTTCTGACCGTTTCATGCTCCTCATATTTCACACCTTTTGAAGCTCTTCATATTTTTCACACCTTTTCAAGCTCTTCATGTTTTTTTACACCGCTTCATGCTAATTTCATTTTCAAACCATTTCATGCTCCTCATATTTTTCACAACTTTTTAAGATTTTCATATTTTTCACACCTTTTCAGGCTCTTCTTGTTTTTGAACACTACTTCATGCTCCTTCTATTTTTCAGAGAGTTTAATGCTCCTCATGTATTACACACCTTTTGAAGCTCTTCATTTTTTTCACACATTTACAGGCTCTTCATGTTTTTCCACACCACTTCATGCTACTCCTATTTTTCAGCTCGTTTCATGCTCCACATGAATTTCACACCTTTTGAAGCTCTTCATATTTTTCACACCTTTGCAGGCTCCTCATGTTTTTATACACCGCTTCATGCTAATCCCATTTTTCAAACCCTATCATGCTCCTCATATTT
Source organism: Dama dama (assembly GCF_033118175.1). Classification (NCBI taxonomy): domain Eukaryota; kingdom Metazoa; phylum Chordata; class Mammalia; order Artiodactyla; family Cervidae; genus Dama; species Dama dama. The sequence goes on along the minus strand of NW_026871011.1, from coordinate 1,456,191 downwards.
TTCACACCTTTTTAAGCTCTTCATATTTTTCACACCTTTTCAGGCTCTTCATGTTTTTGAATACTACTTCATGCTCCTTCTATTTTTCAGAGAGTTTCATGCTCCTCATGTATTACACACCTTTTGAAGCTCTTCATATTATTCACACCTTTACAGGCTCTTCATGTTTTTCCACACCACTTCATGCTACTCAGATTTTTCAGCTCGTTTCATGTTGCTCATGAATTTCACACCTTTTGTAGCTCTTCATATTTTTCACACCTTTACAGGCTCTTCCTGTTTTGATCACCGTTTCATGCTCCTCCTATATTTCAGACCGTTTCATGCTCCTCATATTTTTGACATCTTTTGAAGCTCTTCATATTTTTCACACCTTTTCAGGCTCTTCATGTTTTTTAACACCGCCTCATGCTCCTCCTATTTTTCAGACCGTTTCATGCTCCTCATATTTTTGACACTTTTTGAAGCTCTTCATATTTTACACACCTTTTCAGGCTCTTCATATTTTTCCACACCACTTCATGCTACTCCTATTTTTCAGCTCGTTTCATGCTCCTCATGAATTTCAAACCTTTTGAAGCTCTTCATATTTTTCACACCTTTACAGGCTCTTCCTGTTTTGTTCACCGTTTCATGCTCCTCCTATTTTTCAGACCGTTTCATGCTCCTCATATTTTTGACACCTTTTGAAGCTCTTCATATTTTTCACACCTTTTCAGGCTCTTCATGTTTTTTAACACCGCCTCATGCTCCTCCTATTTTTCAGACCGTTTCATGCTCCTCATATTTTTGACACCTTTTGAAGCTCTTCGTATTTCTCACACCTAGTCAGCCTCTTCATGTTATTGAACACCGCTTCATGCTCCGCCTATTTTTCAGACCGTTTCATGCTCCTCATATTTTTGACACATTTTGAAGCTCTTTATATTTTTCACACCTTTTCAGGCTCTTCATGTTTTTCCACACCACTTCATGCTACTCAGATTTTTCAGCTCGTTTCATGGTGCTCATGAATTTCACACCTTTTGAAGCTCTTCATATTTTTCACACCTTTTCAGGCTCTTCCTGTTTTGATCACCGTTTCATGCTCCTCCTATTTTTCAGACCGTTTCATGCTCCTCATATTTTTGACACTTTTTGAAGCTCTTCATATTTTTCACACCTTTTCAGGCTCTTCATGTTTTTCAACACCACTTCATGCTCCTCCTATTTTTCAGACCGTTTCATGCTCCTAATATTTTTAAACCTTTTGAAGGTCTTCATTTTTTTCACACCTTTTCTGGCTCTTCATGTTTTTGAACACAACTTCATGCTCCTCCTATTTTTCAGACCGTTTCATGCTCCTCATATTTTTGACAACTTTGGAAGCTCTTCATATTTTTCACACCTTTTCAGGCTCTTCATGTTTTCGACACCGTTGCATGATCCTACTATTTTTCAGACCGTTGAATGCTCCTCATATACTTGACACATTTTTAAGCTCTTCATATATTTCACACATTTTCAGGCTTTTCATGTTTTTCAACACCGCTTCATGCTCCTTGTATTTTTAAGACCGTTTCATGCTCCTCATATTTTTGACACCTTTTTAACCTCTTCATATTTCTCACACATTTTCAGGCTCTTCATGTTTTTCAACAACGCTTCATGCACCTCCTATTTTTCAGACCGTTTCATGCTCATCTCATTTTTGACACCTTTTGAAGCTTTTTATATTTTTCACACCTTTTCAGGCTCTTCATGATTTTGAACACGGCTTCATGCTAATCCTATTTTTTAAACCATATCATGCTCCTCATATTGTTCACACCATTTTAAGCTCTTCATATTTTTCACACCTTTTCAGGCTCTTCATGTTTTTGAACAGCGCTTCATGCTCCTCCTATTTTTCAGACCGTTTCATGCTCCTCATATTTCACACCTTTTGAAGCTCTTCATATTTTTCACACCTTTTCAGGCTCTTCATGTTTTTGAACACCGCTTCATGCTAATCCCATTTTTCAAACCATATCATGCTCCTCATATTTTTCACACCTTTTTAAGCTCTTCATATTTTTCACACCTTTTCAGGCTCTTCCTGTTTTTGAACACTACTTCAAGCTCCTTCTATTTTTCAGAGAGTTTCATGCTCCTCATGTATTACACACCTTTTGAAGCTCTTCATATTTTTCACACCTTTACAAGCTCTTCATGTTTTTCCACACCACTTCATGCTGCTCCTATGTTTCAGCTCGTTTCATGCTCCTCATGAATTTCACACCTTTTGAAGCTCTTCATATTTTTCACACCTTTTCAGGCTCTTCATGTTTTTGATCAGCGTTTCATGCTCCTCCTATTTTTCAGACCGTTTCATGCTCCTCATATTTTTGACACCTTTTGAAGCTCTTCATATTTCTGACACTTCGTCAGTCTCTTCATTTTATTGAACAGCGCTTCAAGCTCCGCCTATTTTTCAGACCGTTTCATGCTCCTCATATTTTTGACACATTTTGAAGCTCTTCATATTTTTCACACCTTTTCAGGCTCTTCATGTTTTTCAACACCACTTCATGCTCCTCCTATTTTTCAGACCGTTTCATCCTCCTCATATTTTTTACACCTTTTGAAGGTCTTCATTTTTTTCACACTTTTTCAGGCTCTTCATGTTTTGAACACAACTTCATGCTCCTCCTATTTTTCAGACCGTTTCATGCTCCTCATATTTTTGACAACTTTGGAAGCTCTTCATATTTTTCACACCTTTTCAGGCTCTTCATGTTGTTCAACACCGTTGCATGATCCTCCTATTTTTCAGACCGTTTCATGCTCCTTATATACTTGACAGATTTTTAAGCTCTTCATATATTTCACACATTTTCAGGCTATTCATGTTTTTCAACACCGCTTCATGCTCCTTGTATTTGTAAGACCGTTTCATGCTCCTCATACTTTTGATACCTTTTTAAGCTCTTCATATTTCTCACACATTTTCAGGCTCTTCATGTTTTTCAACAACGCTTCATGCACCTCCTATTTTTCAGACCGTTTCATGCTCATCTCATTTTTGACACCTTTTGAAGCTTTTCATATTTTTCACACCTTTTCAGGCTCTTCAAGTTTTTGAACACCGCTTCATGCTAATCCTATTTTTAAAACCATATCATGCTCCTCATATTTTTCACACCATTTTAAGCTCTTCATATTTTTCACACCTTTTCAGGCTCTTCATGTTTTTGAACACCGCTTCATGCTCCTCCTATTTTTCTGACCGTTTCATGCTCCTCATATTTCACACCTTTTGAAGCTCTTCATATTTTTCACACCTTTTCAGCCTCTTCATATTTTTGATGACCGTTTCATGCTCCTCCTATTTTTCAGACCATTTCATGCTCCTCATATTTTTGACACCTTTTGAAGCTCTTCATATTTTTCACACCTTTTCAGGCTCTTCATGTTTTTATACACCGCTTCATGCTAATCCCATTTTTCAAACCCTATCATGCTCCTCATATTTTTCACACCTTTTTAAGCTCTTCATATTTTTCACACCTTTTCAGGCTCTTCATGTTTTTGAATACTACTTCATGCTCCTTCTATTTTTCAGAGAGTTTCATGCTCCTCATGTATTACACACCTTTTGAAGCTCTTCATATTTTTCACACCTTTACAGGCTCTTCATGTTTTTCCACACCACTTCATGCTACTCAGATTTTTCAGCTCGTTTCATGCTGCTCATGAATTTCACAGCTTTTGTAGCTCTTCATATTTTTCACACCTTTACAGGCTCTTCCTGTTTTGATCACCATTTCATGCTCTCCTATTTTTCAGAACGTTTCATGCTCCTCATATTTTTGACACATTTTGAAGCTCTTCATATTTTTCACACCTTTTCAGGCTCTTCATGTTTTTCAACACCACTTCATGCTCCTCCTATTTTTCAGACCGTTTCATGCTCCTCATATTTTTTACACCTTTTGAAGCTCTTCATATTTTTCACACATTTTTAGGCTCTTCATGTTTTTGAACACAGCTTCATGCTCCTCCTATTTTTCAGACCGTTTCATGCTCCTCATATTTTTGACAACTTTGGAAGCTCGTCATATTTTTCACACCTTTTCAGGCTCTTCATGTTTTTAAACACTGTTGCATGATCCTCCTGTTTTTCAGACCGTTTCATGCTCCTCATATACTTTACACATTTTTAAGCTCTTCATATATTTCACACATTTTCAGGCTATTCATATTTTTCAACACCGCTTCATGATCCTTGTATTTGTAAGACCGTTTCATGCTCCTCATACTTTTGACACCTTTTTAAGATCTTCATATTTCTCACACATGTTCAGGCTCTTCATGTTTTTCAACAACGCTTCATGCACCTCCTATTTTTCAGACCTTTTCATGCTCATCTCATTTTTGACACCTTTTGAAGCTTTTCATATTTTTCACAGCTTTTCAGGCTCTTCATGTTTTTGAACACCGCTTCATGCTAATCCTATTTTTCAAACCATATCATGCTCCTCATATTTTTCACACCATTTTAAGCTCTTCATATTTTTCACACCTTTTCAGGCTCTTTATGTTTTTGAACACCGCTTCATGCTCCTCCTGTTTTTCAGACCGTTTCATGCTCCTCGTATTTCACACCTTTTGAAGCTCTTCTTTTTTTTTCACACATTTACAGGCTCTTCATGTTTTTCCACACCACTTCATGCTACTTCTATTTTTCAGCTCGTTTCATGCTTCTCATGAATTTCACACCTTTTGAAGGTCTTCATATTTTTCACACCTTTTCAGCCTCTTCATGTTTTTGATCACCGTTTCATGCTCCTCCTATTTTTCAGACCATTTCATGCTCCTCATATTTTTGACACCTTTTGAAGCTCTTCATATTTTTCACACCTTTTCAGGCTCTTCATGTTTTTGTATACTACTTCATGCTCCTTCTATTTTTCCGAGAGTTTCATGCTCCTCATGTATTACACACCTTTTGAAGCTCTTCATATTTTTCATACCTTTACAGGCTCTTCATGTTTTTCCACACCACTTCATGCTACTCAGATTTTTCAGCTCGTTTCATGCTGCTCATGAATTTCACACCTTTTGAAGCTCTTCATATTTTTCACACCTTTTCAGGCTCTTCCTGTTTTGATCACCGTTTCATGCTCCTCCTATTTTTCAGACCGTTTCATGCTCCTCATATTTTTGACACCTTTTGAAGCTCTTCATATATTTCACACCTTTTCATGCTCTTCATGATTATCAACAACGTCTCATGCTCCTCCTATGTTTTTGACCGTTTCATGCTCCTCATATTTTTGACACCTTTTTAAGCTCTTCATGTTTTTCATACCCTTTCATGGTCTTCATATTTTTCAAAACCGTTTCATGCTTCTTCTAATTTTCAGACCGTTTCATGCTCCTCATAATTTTGACTCCTTTTACAGCTCTTCTTATTCTTCACAACTTTTCAGGCTCTTCATGATTTTCAACACCTTTTCAGGCTCCTCCTAATTTTCATACCGTTTCGTGCACCTCATATTTTTTACACCTTTTGACGCTCTATATATTATTCAGACCTTTCCATGCTCTTCATGTTTTTGAACACCGCTTCATGCTCCTCCTATTTTTCCGACCTTTTCATGCTCCTCATATGTTTCACACCTTTTCAAGCTCTTCATGTTTTTCAACACCGTTTCATGCTCCTCCTATTTTTCAGACCGTTTCAGGCTCCTCATATTTTGACACCTTTTGAAGCTCTTCATATTTTTCACACCTTTCCATGCTCTTCATATTTTTCAAAACCGTTTCATGCTCCTCCTATTTTTCAGACCGTTTCAGGCTCCTCATATTTTTCAGATCGTTTTATGGTCCTCATATTTTTGACACCTTTTGAAACTCTTCATATTTTTCACTCCTTTTCAGGATCTTCATGTGTTTCAACACCGTTTCTTGCTCCTCATATTTTTGACACCTTTTTAAGCTCTTCATATTTTTAACACCTTTTCATGCTCTTCAGGTTTATCATCAACGTCTCATGCTCCTCCTATTTTTTGACCGTTTCATGCTCCTCATATTTTTGACACCTTTTTAAGCTCTTCATGTTTTTCACACCCTTTCATGGTCTTCATAATTTTCAATACCGTTTCATGCTTCTTCTAATTTTCAGACCGTTTCATGCTCCTCATAATTTTGACGCCTTTTGCAGCTCTTCTTATTCTTCACACCTTTTCAGGCTCTTCATGATTTTCAACACCTTTGCAGGCTCCTCCTATTTTTCAGACCGTTTCGTGCTCCTCATATTTTTTACACCTTTTGACGCTCTTTATATTATTCACACCTTTCCATGATCTTCATGTTTTTCAACACTGCTTCATGCTCCTCCTATTTTTCAAACCGTTTACTGCTCCTCATATTTTGCCACCTTTTGAAGCTCTTCATATTTTTCACACGTTTTCAGGCTCTTCATGTTTTTGAACACCGTTTCATCCTCCTCCTATTTTTCAGACCGTTTCATGCACTTCATATTTTTGACACCTTTTGAAGCTTCATATATTTCACACCTTTTCTGGCTCTTCATGTTTTTCTACACCGCTTCATTCTCCTACTAATTTTAAGACTGTTTCATGCTCTTCATAATTTTGGCACCTTTTGAAGCTCTTCATATTTTTCACACCTTTTCAGGCTCTTCATGTTTTTCAACACCGCTTCATGCTCCTCCTATTTTTCAGACCGTTTCATGCTCCTCATATTTTGGACACCTTTTAAAGCTCTTCATATTTTTCACACCTTTTCAGGCTCTTCACATTTTTCAACACCACTTCATGTTCCTTCTATTTTTCAGACCGTTTCATGCATCTCATATTTTTGACTCCTTTTAAGTTCTTCATATATTTCACACCTTTTCAGGCTCTTCATGTTTTTCAACACCGCTTCATGCTCCTCCTATTTATCAGACCATTTCATGCTCCTCCTATTTTTCAGTTTCATGTTCTTCATATTTTTGACACCTTTTGAAGCTCTTCATATATTTCACACCTTTTCAGGCTCCTCATGTTTTTGAACACCGTTTCATGCTCCTCATATTTTTCAGACCATATCATGCTCTTCATATTTTTGACACCTTTTGAAGCTCTTCATATTTTTCACACCTTATCAGGCTCTTCATGTTTTTCAACGCCGCTTCATGCTCCTCCTATTTTTCAGACCGTTTCATGCTCTTCATATTTTTGACATCTTTTGAAACTCTTCATATATTTCACACCTTTTTAGACTCTTAATGTTTTTGAAAACAGTTTCATGCTCCTCCTATTTTTCTGACCGTTTCATGCTCTACATATTTTTGCCTACTTTTGAAGCTCTTCATATTTTTCACCCCATTTCAGGCTCTTCATGTTTTTCAACACCGCTTCATGCTCCTCCTATTTTTCAGACCGTTTCATGCTCCTCATATTTTTGACACGTTTTGAAGCTCTTCATTTATTTCACACCTTTTGAAGCTCTTCCTATTTCTCACACTTTCTCAGGCTCTTTATGTTTTTCAACACCACTTGATGCTCCTCCTATTTTTCAGACCGTTTCATGCTCCTCATATTTTTGACACCTTTTGAAGTTCTTCATATTTTTCACACCTTTTAAGGCTCTTCATGTTTTTGAACACCGCTTCATGCTCCTCCTATTTTTCAGACCGTTTCATGCTCAACATATTTTTGACACCTTTTGAAGCTCTTCATGTTTTTCACACCTTTTCATGCTCTTAATATTTCTCACACGTTTTCATGCCCTTCATGTTTTTCATCACCGCTTCATGCTCCTCCTATTTTTCAGACCGTTTCATGCTCCTCATATTTTTGACACCTTTTGAAGCTCTTCATATTTTTCACACCTTTTGAAGCTCTTCATATTTTTCACACGTTTTCATGCCCTTCATGTTTTTCATCACCGCTTCATGCTCCTCCTATTTTTCAGACCGTTTCATGCTCCTCATATTTTTGACACCTTTTGAAGCTCTTCATATTTTGCACACATTTTCAGGCTCTTCATGTTTTTCACCAACACTTCATGCTCCTCCTATTTTTCAGTCCATTTCATGCTCATCTCATTTTTGACACCGTTTGAAGCTCTTCATATTTTTCACACCTTTTGAAGCTCTTCATATTTTTCACACCTTTTGAAGCTGTTCATATTTTTCACACGTTTTCAGGCTCTTCATGTTTTTCAACACCGCTTCATGCTCCTCCTATTTTTCAGACCGTTCATTCTCCTCATAATTTTGAAACATTTTGAAGCTCTTCTTATTTTTCACACCTTTTCAAGCTCTTCATGGTTTTCAAGACCGCTTCATGCTCCTCCTATTTTCCAGACCATTCATGCTCCTCATATTTTTGACACCTTTTGCAGCTCTTCATATTTTTCACACCTTTTTAGGCTCTTCATGTTTTTCAACACCGCTTCATGCTCCTCCTATTTTTCAGACCGTCATGCTCATCTCATTTTTGACACGTTTTGAAGGTCTTCATATTTTTCACAAATTTTCATGCTCTTCATGTTTTTCAACACCGCTTCATGATCCTCCTATTTGTCATACCGTTCATGCTCCTCATATTTTTGACACCTTTTGAAGTTCTTCCTTTTTTTTCACAACTCTTCATGCTCTTCATGTTTTTCGACACCGCTTCATGCACCTCCTATTTTACAGCCTGTTTCATGCTCCTCATATTTTTGACACCTTTTGAAGTTCTTCCTATTTTTCACAACTCTTCATGCTCTTCATGTTTTTCGACACCGCTTCATGCACCTCCTATTTTACAGCCTGTTTCATGCTCCTCATATTTTTGACACCTTTTGAAGCTCTTCATATTTTTCACAGCTTTTCTCGCTCTTCATGTTTGTTAAAACCGTTTCTTGCTCCTCCTATTTTTCAGACCGTTTCATGCTCCTCATATTTTTGACACCTTATGAAGCTCTTCATATTTTTCACTCCTTTTCAGATCTTCATGTTTTTCAACACCACTTCATGCTCCTTCTATTTTTCAGACCGATTTATGCTCCTCATATTTTTGACACGTTTTGAAGCTCTCCATATTCTTCACAGCTTTTCATGCTCTTCATGTTTTTCAACACCGCTTCATGCTCGTCCTATTTTTCAGACCGTTTCATGCTCCTCATATTTTTGACACCTTTTGAAGCTCTTCATATTTTTCACAACTTTTTAGGCTCTACACATTTTTCAACACCACTTCATGCTCCTCCTATTTTTCAGACAGTTTCATGCTCCTAATATTTTGACACCTTATGAAGCTCTTCAAAATTTTCACACCTTGTCAGACTCTTCATGCTTTTCAAAACCGCTTCATGCTCCTCCTATTTTTCAGACCGGTTCATGCTCCTCATATTTTTCACATCTTTTGATGCTCTTCATATTTTGCACACCTTTTCAGGCTCTTCATGTTTTTAAACATCACTTCTTGGTCCTCCTATTTTTCAGACCGTTTCATGCTCCTCATATTTTTGACACATTTTGAAGATCTTCATATTTCTCACACCTTTTCAGGCTCTTCATGTTTTTCAACACCGCTTCATGCCCCTCCTATCTTTCAGACCATTTCATGCTCATCTCATTTTTGACACCTTTTGAAGCTCTTCATATATTTAACACCTTTTGAAGCTCTTCATAATTTTCACACGTTTTCAGGCTCTTCATGTTTTTCAACACGGCTTCATGATCCTCCTATTTTTCATACCGTTAATGCTCCTCATGTTTTTGACACCTTTTGAAGTTCTTCCTATTTTTCACAACTCTTCATGCTCTTCATGTTTTTCGACACCGCTTCATGCTCCTCCTATTTTTCAGCCTGTTTCATGCTCCTCATATTTTTGACACCTTTTGAAGGTCTTCATATTTCTCACACCTTTTCAGGCTCTTCATGTTTTTCAACACCGCTTCATGCTCCTCCTATCTTTCAGACTATATCATGCTCATCTCATTTTTTACTTCTTTTGAAGCTCTTCCTATATTTCACACTTTTGAAGCTCTTCATATTTTTCACACCTTTTCAGTCTCTTCATGTTTTTCAACACCAATTCATATTCCTCCTAATATTCAGATCGTTTCATGCTCATTTCATTTTTGACACATTTTGAAGCTCTTCATATTTTTCACACCTTTTGAAGCTCTTCATATTTTTCACACCTTTTCAGACTCTTCTTGTTTTTCAACACCGCTTCATTCTCCTCCTATTTTTCAGACCGTCTCATGCTCCTCATAGTTTTCACAACTTTTGAAGCTCTTCATATTTTGCACACCTTTTCAGGTTCTTCATGTTTTTCAACACCACTTCATTCTCCTTCTATTTTTCAGACCGTTTCATGTTCCTCATATTTTTGACACCTTTTCAATTTCTTCATATACTTCAAATTTTTTCAGGCTCTTCATGTTTTTCACCAACACTTCATGCTCCTCCTATTTTTTAGGCCATTTCATGCTCATCTCATTTTTGACACCATTTGAAGCTCTTCATATTTTTCACACCTTTTGAAGCTCTTCATATTTTTCACACCTTTTAAAGCTGTTCATATTTTTCACACGTTTTCAGGCTCTTCATGTTTTCAACACCCCTTCATGCACCTCCTATTTTTCAGACCGTTTCATGCCCCTCATATTTTTCACACCTTTTGAAGATCTTCATATATTTCACACCTTTTCAGGCTCTTCATGTTTTTGAACAAAACTTCATGCTTCTCCTATTTTTCAGAGCGTTTAATGCTCCTCATGTACTTTACACCTTTTGAAGGTCTTCATATTTTTCACACCTTTTCAGGCTCTTCATGTTTTTCAACACCGCTTCACGCTCCTCCTATTTTTCAGACCGTTCATTCTCCTCATAATTTTGAAACATTTTGAAGCTCTTCTTATTTTTCACACCTTTTCAGGCTCTTCATGGTTTTCAAGACCGCTTCATGCTCCTCCTATTTTCCAGACCGTTCATGCTCCTCATATTTTTGACACCTTTTGCAGCTCTTCATATTTTTCACACCTTTGCAGGCTCTTCATGTTTTTCAACACCGCTTCATGCTCCTCCTATTTTTCAGACCGTTTCATGCTCCTCATATTTTTGACACCTTTTGAAGCTCTTCATATATTTCACACATTTTCAGGCTCATCATGTTTTTCAACACCACTTCATGCTCTTCCTATTTTTCAGGCCGTTTCATGCTCATCTCATTTTTGACACCTTTTGAAGCTCTTCATATTTTTCACACCTTTAGAAGCTCTTCATATTTTTCACACGTTTTCAGGCTCTTCATGTTTTTCAACACCGGTTCATGCACCTCCTTTTTTTCCGACAGTTTCATGCTCATCTCATTTTTGACACGTTTTGAAGGTATTCACATTTTTCACAAATTTTCATGCTCTTCATGTTTTCAAACACCGTTTCATGCTCCTCCTATTTTTGAGACCGTTTCATGCTCCTCATATTTTTCACACCTTTTGAAGCTCTTCATATTTTTCACTCCTTTTTAGGCTCTTCACGTTTTTCAACACCACTTCATGCTCCTCCTATTTTTCAGACAGTTTCATGCTCCTAATATTTTTGACACCTTATGAAGCTCTTCATATTTTTCACTCCTTTTCAGACTCTTCATGCTTTTCAAAACCGCTTCATGCTCCTCCTATTTTTCAGACCGGTTCATGCTCCTCATATTTTTCACATCTTTTGATGCTCTTCATATTTTGCACACCTTTTCAGGCTCTTCATGTTTTTAAACATCACTTCTTGGTCCTCCTATTTTTCAGACCGTTTCATGCTCCTCATATTTTGACACATTTTGAAGATCTTCATATTTCTCACACCTTTTCAGGCTCTTCATGTTTTTCAACACCGCTTCATGCCCCTCATATCTTTCAGACCATTTCATGCTCATCTCATTTTTGACACCTTTTGAAGCTCTTCATATATTTCACACCTTTTGAAGCTCTTCATAATTTTCACACGTTTTCAGGCTCTTCATGTTTTTCAACACGGCTTCATGATCCTCCTATTTTTCATACCGTTCATGCTCCTCATATTTTTGACACCTTTTGAAGTTCTTCCTATTTTTCACAACTCTTCATGCTCTTCATGTTTTTCGACACCGCTTCATGCTCCTCCTATTTTTCAGCCTGTTTCATGCTCCTCATATTTTTGACACCTTTTGAAGGTCTTCATATTTTTCACACCTTTTCCCGCTCTTCATGTTTGTTAAAACCGTTTCTTGCTCCTCCTATTTTTCAGACCATTTCATGCTCCTCATATTTTTGAGACCTTATGAAGCTCTTCATATTTTTCACTCCTTTTCAGATCTTCATGTTTTTCAACACCACTTCATGCTCCTTCTATTTTTCAGACCGATTCATGCTCCTCATATTTTTGACACGTTTTGAAGCTCTTCATATTCTTCACAGCTTTTCATGCTCTTCATGTTTTTCAACACCGCTTCATGCTCCTCCTATTTATCAGACCGTTTCATGCTCCTCATATTTTTGACACCTTTTGAAGCTCTTCATATATTTCACACCTTTTCAGGCTCTTCATGTTTTTCAACACCACTTCATGCTCCTCCTATTTTTCAGAGCGTTTCATGCTCCTCATATTTTTGACACCTTTTGAAGTTCCTCATATTTTTCACACCATATCAGGCTCTTCATGTTTTTGAATACCGTTTCATGCTCCTCCTATTTTTCAGACCGTTTCATGCTCTTCATATTTTTGACACCTTTTGAAGCTCTTCATATTTCTCACACCTTTTCAGGCTCTTCATGTTTTTCAACACCGCTTCATGCTCCTCCTATCTTTCAGACAATATCATGCTCATCTCATTTTTGACTTCTTTTGAAGCTCTTCCTATATTTCACATTTTTGAAGCTCTTCATATTTTTCACACCTTTTCAGTCTCTTCATGTTTTTCAACACCAATTCATGTTCCTCCTAATATTCAGACCGTTTCATGCTCATTTCATTTTTGACACATTTTGAAGCTCTTCATATTTTTCACACCTTTTGAAGCTCTTCATATTTTTCACACCTTTTCAGACTCTTCTTGTTTTTCAACACCGCTTCATTCTCCTCCTATTTTTCAGACCGTCTCATGCTCCTCATATTTTTCACACCTTTTGAAGCTCTTCATATTTTGCACACCTTTTCAGGCTCTTCATGTTTTTCAACACCACTTCATTGTCCTTCTATTTTTCAGACCGTTTCATGCTCCTCATATTTTTGACACCTTTTCAATTTCTTCATATACTTCACATTTTTTCAGGCTCTTCATGTTTTTCACCAACACTTCATGCTCCTCCTATTTTTTAGGCCATTTCATGCTCATCTCATTTTTGACACCGTTTGAAGCTCTTCATATTTTTCATACCTTTTGAAGCTCTTCATATTTTTCACATCTTTTGATGCTCTTCATATTTTTCACACCTTTTCAGGCTCTTCATGTTTTTAAACATCACTTCTTGGTCCTCCTGTTTTTCAGACCGTTTCATGCTCCTCATATTTTGACACATTTTGAAGATCTTCATATTTCTCACACCTTTTCAGGCTCTTCATGTTTTTCAACACCGCTTCATGCCCCTCCTATCTTTCAGACCATTTCATGCTCATCTCATTTTTGACACCTTTTGAAGCTCTTCATATATTTCACACCTTTTGAAGCTCTTGATAATTTTCACACGTTTTCAGGCTCTTCATGTTTTTCAACAAGATTTCAATCTCCTCCTGTTTTTCAGACCGTTTCAAGGTCCTCATGTATTTCACACCATTTGAAGCTCTTCATATTTTTCACACCTTTTCCCGCTCTTCATGTTTATTAAAACCGTTTCTTGCTTCTCCTATTTTTCAGACCGTTTCATGCTCCTCATATTTTTGACACCTTTTGAAGCTCTTCATATATTTCACACCTTTTAACGGTCTTCATGTTTGTTAAAAACGTTTCTTGCTTCTCCTATTTTTCAGACCGTTTCATGCTCCTCATATTTTTGACACCTTATGAAGCTCTTCATATTTTTCACACCTTTTCAGACTCTTCATGTTTTCCAACACCACTTCATGCTCATCCTATTTTTCAGACTGATTCAAGCTCCTCATATTTTTGACACCTTTTGAAGCTCTTCAAATTTTTCACACGTTTTCAGGCTCTTCATGTTTTTCAACACCGCTTCATGCTCCTCCTATCTTTCAGACCTTTTCATGCTCCTCATATTTTTGACACCTTTTGAAGCTCTTCATATTTTTCACACCTTTTTTGGCTCTTCATGTTTTTCAACATCACTTCATGATCCTCCTATTTTTCAGACCGTTTCATGCTCCTTATATTTTTGACACCTTTTGAAGATCTCCATATTTCTCACATCTTTTCAGGCTCTTCATGTTTTTCAACACCGCTTCATGCTCCTCCTATCTTTCAGACAATATCATGCTCATCTCATTTTTGACTTCTTTTGAAGCTCTTCCTATATTTCACACCTTTTGAAGCTCTTCATATTTTTCACACCTTTTGAAGCTCTTCATATTTTTCACACCTTTTCACTCTCTTCATGTTTTTCAACACCAATTCATGTTGCTCCTAATATTCAGACCGTTTCATGCTCATCTCATTTTTGACACATTTTGAAACTCTTCATATTTTTCACACCTTTTGAAGCTCTTCATATTTTTCACACCTTTTCAGACTCTTCTTGTTTTTCAACACGGCTTCATGCTCCTCCTATTTTTCAGACCGTCTCATGCTCCTCATATTTTTCACACCTTTTGAAGCTCTTCATATTTTGCACACCTTTTCAGGCTCTTCATTTTTTTAAACACCGCTTCATTCTCCTTCTATTTTTCAGACCGTTTCATGCTCCTCATATTTTTTGACACATTTTGAAGATCTTCATATTTCTCACACCTTTTCAGGCTCTTCATGTTTTTCAACACCGCTTCATGCCCCTCCTATCTTTCAGAACATTTCATGCTCATCTCATTTTTGACACCTTTTGAAGCTCTTCATATATTTCACACCTTTTGAAGCTCTTGAAAATTTTCACACGTTTTCAGGCTCTTCATATTTTTCAACAAGATTTCATGCTCCTCTTGTTTTTCAGACCGTTTCAAGGTCCTCATGTATTTCACACCATTTGAAGCTCTTCAAATTTTCACACGTTTTCAGGCTCTTCATGTTTTTCAACACGGCTTCATAATCCTCCTATTTTTCATACCGTTCATGCTCCTCATATTTTTGACACCTTTTGAAGTTCTTCCTATTTTTCACAACTCTTCATGCTCTTCATGTTTTTCGACACCACTTCATGCTCCTCCTATTTTACAGCCTGTTTCATGCTCCTCATATTTTTGACACCTTTTGAAGCTCTTCATATTTTTCACACCTTTTCCCGCTCTTCATGTTTATTAAAACCGTTTCTTGCTCCTCCTATTTTTCAGAACGTTTCATGCTCCTCATATTTTTGACACCTTATGAAGCCTTTCATATTTTTCACTCCTTTTCAGATCTTCATGTTTTTCAACACCACTTCATGCTCCTTCTATTTTTCAGACCGATTCATGCTCCTCATATTTTTGACACGTTTTGAAGCTCTTCATATTCTTCACAGCTTTTGATGCTCTTCATGTTTTTCAACACCGCTTCATGCTCCTCCTATTTTTCAGACCGTTTCATGCTCCTCATAATTTTGACACCTTTTGAAGCTCTTCATATATTTCACACCTTTTCAGGCTCTTCATGTTTTTCAACACCACTTCATGCTCCTCCTGTTTTTCAGAGCATTTCATGCCCCTCATATTTTTGACACCTTTTGAAGCTCTTCATATATTTCACACCTTTTCACGCTCTTCATGTTTGTTAAAACCGTTTCTTGCTTCTCCTATTTTTCACACCGTTTCCTGCTCCTCATATTTTTGACACCATTTGAAGTTCCTCATATATTTCACACCATTTCAGGCTCTTCATGTTTTTCAACACCGCTTCATGCTCCTCCTATTTTTCAGACCTTTTCCTGCTCCTCATATTTTTGTCACCTTTTGAAGCTCTTCATATTTTTCACACCTTTTTTGGCTCTTCATGTTTTTCAACATCACTTCATGATCCTCCTATTTTTCAGACCGTTTCATGCTCCTCATATTTTTGACACCTTTTGAAGATCTCCATATTTCTCACACCTTTTCAGGCTCTTCATGTTTTTCAACACCACTTCATGCTCCTCCTATTTTTCAGACCGTTTCATGCTCATCTAATTTTTGACACTTTTTTAGCTCTTCATATATTTCACACCTTTTGAAGCTCTTCATATTTTTCACATTTTTGAAACTCTTCATATTTTTCACACGTTTTCAGGCTCTTCGTGATTTTCAAAACCGTTTCATGCTCCTCCTATTTTTCAGACCGTTTCACGCTCCTCATATTTTTGACCTCTTTTGAAGCTCCTATTATTTTTCACATCTTTTGAAGCTCTTCATATATTTCACACTTTTTCAGGCTCTTCATGTTTTTCAACACCGCTTCATGCTCCTCCTATTTTTCACAACTGTTGAAGCTCTTCATATTTTTCACACCCTTTCAGGCTCTTCATGTTTTTGAACACAGCTTCATGCTCCTCCTATTTTTCAGACCGTTTCATTCTCCTCATATTTTTGACACCGTTTGTAGCTCTTCATATTTTTCAAACCTTTTCAGGCTCTTCATGTTTCTGAACACCACTTCATGCTCCTCCTATTTTATACACCGTTTCATGCTCCTCATGTATTTCACACCTTTTGTAGCTCTTCATATTTTTTACACCTTTTCAAGCTCTTCATGTTTTTGAACAGCGCTTCATGCTCCTCCTATTTTTCAGACAGTTTCATGCTCCTCATGTATTTCACACCTTTTGAAGCTCTTCGTATTTTTCACACCTTTTCAGGCTCTTCATGTTTTTGAACACCGCTTCATGCTCCTCATATATTTCAGACCGTTTCATGCTCCTCTTATTTGTGACACCTTTTGAAGCTGTTCGTATTTTTCACACATTTTCAGGCTCTTCATGTTTTTCAACATGACTTCATGCTCCTCCTATTTTTCAGACCGTTTAATGCTCCTCATATTTTTGACATCTTTTGAAATCTTCATATACTTCACACCTTTTCAGGCTCTTCATTTTTTTGAAAACATCTTCATGCTCCTTCTATTTTTCAGACCGTTTCATGGTCATCTCATTTTTGACACCTTTTGAAGCTCTTCATATTATTCATACCTTTTGAAGATCTTCATATTTGTCACACTTTTTCAGGGTCTTCATATTTTTCAACACCGCATCATGCTCCTCCTATTTTCAGACAGTTTCATGATCCTAATATTTTTGACACTTTTTGAAGCTCTTCATATTTTTCACACCTTTTCAGGCTCTTCATGGTTTTCAACACTGTTTCATTATCCTCCTATTTTTCAGACCGTTTCATGCTCCTCATAATTTTGACACCCTTTGAAGCTCTTCTTATATTTCACACCTTTTCAGACTCTTCATGTTTTCGAACACCACTTCAAGTTCCTCCTATTTTTGCGCCCGTTTCATGCTCTTCATATTTTTGACACCTTTTGAAGCTCTTCATATTTTTCACACCTTTTGAAGCTCTTCATATATTTCACACATTTTCAGGCTCTTCATGTTTTTCAACACCACTTCATGCTCCTCCTATTTTTCAGACCGTTTCATGCTCATCTCATTTTTGACACCTTTTGAAGCTCTTCATATATTTCACACCTTTTGAAGCTCTTCATATTTTTCAAATTTTTGAAGCTATTCAAACTTTTCACACGTTTTCAGGCTCCTCATGTTTTTGAACACCGCTTCATGCTCCTGCTATTTTTCAAAACGTTTCACACTCCTCATATTTTTGACACGTTTTGAGGCTACTCATATTTTTCACACCTTTTCAGGCTCTTCATGTTTTTGAACACCGTTTCATGATCCTCCTATTTTTCAAAACGTTTCATACTCCTCATATTCTTGACACCTTTTAAAGTTCTTCATATTTTTCACACCTTTTAAGGCTCTTCATATTTTGAACACCGTTTCATGCTCCTCCTATTTTCAGACCGTTTCATGCTCTTCATTTTTTTGACACCTTTTGAAGCTCTTCATATTTTTCACACCTTTTGAAGCTCTTCATATATTTCACACCTTTTCATGCTCTTCATATTTTTCACATTTTTGAATCTCTTCATATATTTCACACGTTTTCAGGCTCTTCATGATTTTGAACACCACTTCATGCACCTCCTATTTTTCAGACACTTTCATGCTCCTTATGTATTTTACATCTTTTGAAGCTCTTCATATTTTTCACACCGTTTCAGGCTCTTCGTGATTTTCAAAACCATTTCATGCTCCTCCTATTTTTCAGACCGTTTCATGCTCCTCATATTTTTGACCTCTTTTGAAGCTCCTAATATTTTTCACATCTTTTGAAGCTCTTCATATATTTCACACTTTTTCAGGCTCTTCATGTTTTTCAACACCACTTCATGTTCCTCCTATTTTTCAGACCGTTTGATGCTCTTCTCATTTTTGACAGCTTTTGAAGCGCTTCATATTTTTCACACCTTTTGAAGCTCTTCATATTTTACACACCTTTTCAGGCTCTTCAAGATTTTCAACCCCACTTCATGCTCCTCCTATTTTTCAGACCGTTTCATGTTCCTCATATTTTTGACACCTTTTGAAGCTCTTCATATTTTCTACACCTTTTCAGCCTCTTCATGTTTTTCAACACGGCTTCATGCTCCTCTTATTTTTCAGACCATTTGGTGCTCCTCATATTTTTCACAGCTTTTGAAGCTCTTCATATTTTTCACACCTTTTCAGGCTCTTCATGTTTTTCAACACCACTTCATGCTCCTCCTATTTTTCAGACCGTTTCATGCACCTCATATTTTTGACACCTTTTGAAGCTCTTCATATTTTTCACACCTTTTCAGGCTCCTCCTGTTTTTGAACACCGTTTCATGCTCCTCCTATTTTTCAGACCGTTTCATGCTCCTCATATTTTTGACACCTTTTGAAGCTCTTCATATTTTTCACACCTTTTCAGGCTCTTCAAGTTTTTGAACAATGCTACAATGCTCCTCCTCTTTTTCAGACCGTTTCATGCTCCTCATATTTTTGACCTCTTTTGAAGCTCTTCATATTTTTCACGCCTTTTGAAGCTCTTCATATATTTCACACTTTTTCAGGCTCTTCATGTTTTTCAACACAACTTCATGCTTCTCCTATTTCTCAGACCGTTTCATTCTCATCTCATTTTTGACAGCATTTGAAGCTCTTCATATTTTTCACAACTTTTGAAGCTCTTCATATTTTTCACACCTTTTCAGGCTCCTCATGTTTTTCAACACCGCTTCATGCTCCTCCTATTTTTCAAACCGTTTCATGCTCCTCTCATTTCTGGAATCTTTTGAAGCTCTTCATATATTTCACACATTTTCAAGCTCTTAATGTTTTTCAACACCACTTCATGCTCCTCCTATTTTTCAGACCGTTTCATGCTCAGCTAATATTTGACACCTTCTGAAGCTCTTCATAGTTTTCACAAATTTTCAGGCTCTTCATATTTTTGAACACCGCTTCATGCTCCTCCTATTTTTCAGACCGTTTCATGCTCCTCATGTATTTCACACATTTTGAAGCTCTTCATATTTTACACACCTTATCAGGCTCGTCATGATTTTCAACACCACTTCATGCTCCTCCTATTTTTCAGACCGTTTCATGCTCATCTAATTTTTGACACCTTTTGAAGCTCTTCATATATTTCACACCTTTAGAAGCTCTTCATATTTTTCACATTTTTGAAGCTCTTCATATTTTTCACACCTTTTCAGGCTCTTCATGTTTTTGAACACCGCTTCATGGTCCTCCTATTTTTCAGACCGTTACAGGCGCCTCATATTTTTGACACCTTTTGAAGCTCTTCATATTTTTCACACATTTTCAGGCTCTTCATGTTTTTCAACACCGCTTCATGCTCCTCCTATTTTTCAGACCGTTTCTTGCTCCTAATATTTTTGACACCTTTTGAAGCTCTTCATATTTTTCACACCTCTTCATGCTCTTCATGTTTTCAACATCGATTCATGCTCCTATTATTTTTCAGACCGTTTCATCCTCCTCCTATTTTCACACCGTTTCATGCTCCTCATATTTTTGACACCTTTTGAAGCTCTTCATATATTTCACACCTTTTCAGGCTCTTCATGTTTTTCAACAACGCTTCATGCTCCTCCTATTTTTAGACCGTTTTATTCTCCTCATACTTTTGACACCTTTTGAAGCTCTTCCTATATTTCACACCTTTTCAGGCTCTTCATGTTTTTAACACCACTTCATGCTCCTCCTATTTTTCAGACCTTTTCATGCTCCTCATATTTTTGACACCTTTAGAAGCTCTTCATATTTTTCACACTTTTCAAGCTCTTCATGTTTTTAACACCACTTCATGCTCCTCCTATTTTTCAGACCATTTCCTGCTCCTCATATTTTTGACACCTTTAGAAGCTCTTCATATTTTTCACACTTTTCAAGCTCTTCATGTTTTTCAACACCACTTCATTCTCCTCCTATTTTTAGACCGTTTCATTCTCCTCATACTTTTGACACCTTTTCAAGCTCTTCCTATATTTCACACCTTTTCAGGCTCTTCAAGTTTTTAACACCACTTCATGCTCCTCCTAATTTTCAGACCATTTCCTGCTCTTCGATTTTTGATACCTTTTGAAGTTCTTCATATTTTTCACACCTTTTGAAGCTCTTAATATTTTTCACACGTTTTCAGGCTCTTCACGTTTTTCAACAACGCTTCATGCTCCTCCTATTTTTCAGACCGATTCATGCTCCTAATATTTTTCACACCTTTTGAAGCTCTTAATATTTTTCACACGTTTTCAGGCTCTTCACGTTTTTCAACAACGCTTCATGCTCCTCCTATTTTTCAGACCGTTTCATGCTCCTCATATTTTTGACACCTTTTGAAGCTCTTCATATTTTTCACACCTTTTCAGGCTCTTCAAGTTTTTGAACAATGCTACAATGCTCCTCCTATTTTTCAGACCGTTTCATGCTCCTCATATTTTTGACCTCTTTTGAAGCTCTTCATATTTTTCACGCCTTTTGAAGCTCTTCATATATTTCACACTTTTTCAGGCTCTTCATGTTTTTCAACACCACTTCATGCTTCTCCTATTTCTCAGACCATTTCATGCTCATCTCATTTTTGACAGCATTTGAAGCTCCTCATATTTTTCACAACTTTTGAAGCTCTTCATATTTTTCACACCTTTACAGGCTCCTCATGTTTTTCAACACCGCTTCATGCTCCTCCTATTTTTCAGACCGTTTCATGCTCCTCTCATTTCTGAAATCTTTTGAAGCTCTTCATATATTTCACACATTTTCATGCTTTTAATGTTTTTCAACACCACTTCATGCTCCTCCTATTTTTCAGACCGTTTCATGCTCATCTAATTTTTGACACCTTCTGAAGCTCTTCATAGTTTTCACAAATTTTCAGGCTCTTCATATTTTTGAACACCGCTTCATGCTCCTCCTATTTTTCAGACCGTTTCATGCTCCTCATGTATTTCACACATTTTGAAGCTCTTCATATTTTACACACCTTTTCAGGCTCGTCATGATTTTCAACACCACTTCATGCTCCTCCTATTTTTCAGACCGTTTCATGCTCATCTAATTTTTGACACCTTTTGAAGCTCTTCATATATTTCACACCTTTTGAAGCTCTTCATATTTTTCACATTTTTGAAGCTCTTCAAATTTTTCACACGTTTTCAGGCTCTTCATGTTTTTGAACACCGCTTCATGCTCCTCCTATTTTCAGACCGTTTCTTGCTCCTCATATTCTTGACACCTTTTGAAGCTCTTCATATTTTTCACATCTTTTCAGGCGCTTCATGTTTTTGAACACCGTTTCATGCTCCTCCTATTTTCAGACCGTTTCTTGCTCCTCATATTTTTGACACCTTTGAACCTCTTCATATTTTTCACACCTTTTCAGGCTCTTCATATATTTCACACGTTTTAAGTCTCTTCATGTTTTTCAACACCGCTTCATGCTCCTCCTATTTTTCACACCGTTTCATGCTCCTCATGTATTTCATACCCTTTGAATCTCTTCATATTTTTCACACCTTTTCAGGCTCTTCATATATTTCACACGTTTTAAGTCTCTTCATGTTTTTCAACACCACTTCATGCTCGTCCTATTTTCAAACCGTTACATGCTCTTCATATTTTTCACACCTTTTGAATCTCTTCATATATTTCACACCTTTTCAGGCTCTTCGTGTTTTTCAACACCACTTCATGCTCCTCCTTCTTTTCAGACCATTTCATGCTCATCTCATTTTTGACACTTTTTGAAGCTCTTCAAATTTTTTACACCTTTTGAGGCTCTTCATGTTTTTCAATACCGCTTCATGCTCCTCCTATTTTTCAGACAGTTTCATGCTCCTCCTATTTTTCAGACCGTTTCATGCTCCTAATATTTTGACACCTTTTGAAGCTCTTCATATTTTTTACACATTTTCAGGCTCTTCGTGTTTTTCAACAACGCTTCATGCTCCTCCTATTTTTCAGACCGTTTCATGCTCCTCATATTTTGACACCTTTTGAAGCTCTTCATATTTTTCACACCTTTTCATGCTCTTCATGTGTTTCAACACCACTTCATGCTCCTCCTAGTTTTCATACCGTTTCATACTCCTCCTATTTTTGACACCTTTTGAAGCTGTTCATATATTTCACACCTTTCAGGCTCTTCATGTTTTTCAAAACCTCTTCATGCTCCTCCAATTTTCAGACCGATTCATGCTCCTCATATTTTTGACACCTTTTGAAGCTCTTCATATTTTTCACACCTTTTCAGTCTCTTCATGTTTTTCAACACCAATTCATATTCCTCCTAATATTCAGACCGTTTCATGCTCATTTCATTTTTGACACATTTTGAAGCTCTTCATATTTTTCACACCTTTTGAAGCTCTTCATATTTTTCACACCTTTTCAGACTCTTCTTGTTTTTCAACACCGCTTCATTCTCCTCCTATTTTTCAGACCGTCTCATGCTCCTCATATTTTTCACAACTTTTGAAGCTCTTCATATTTTGCACACCTTTTCAGGTTCTTCATGTTTTTCAACACCACTTCATTCTCCTTCTATTTTTCAGACCGTTTCATGTTCCTCATATTTTTGACACCTTTTCAATTTCTTCATATACTTCAAATTTTTTCAGGCTCTTCATGTTTTTCACCAACACTTCATGCTCCTCCTATTTTTTAGGCCATTTCATGCTCATCTCATTTTTGACACCATTTGAAGCTCTTCATATTTTTCACACCTTTTGAAGCTCTTCATATTTTTCACACCATTTAAAGCTGTTCATATTTTTCACACGTTTTCAGGCTCTTCATGTTTTCAACACCCCTTCATGCACCTCCTATTTTTCAGACCGTTTCATGCCCCTCATATTTTTCACACCTTTTGAAGATCTTCATATATTTCACACCTTTTCAGGCTCTTCATGTTTTTGAACAAAACTTCATGCTTCTCCTATTTTTCAGAGCGTTTAATGCTCCTCATGTACTTTACACCTTTTGAAGGTCTTCATATTTTTCACACCTTTTCAGGCTCTTCATGTTTTTCAACACCGCTTCACGCTCCTCCTATTTTTCAGACCGTTCATTCTCCTCATAATTTTGAAACATTTTGAAGCTCTTCTTATTTTTCACACCTTTTCAGGCTCTTCATGGTTTTCAAGACCGCTTCATGCTCCTCCTATTTTCCAGACCGTTCATGCTCCTCATATTTTTGACACCTTTTGCAGCTCTTCATATTTTTCACACCTTTTCAGGCTCTTCATGTTTTTCAACACCGCTTCATGCTCCTCCTATTTTTCAGACCGTTTCATGCTCCTCATATTTTTGACACCTTTTGAAGCTCTTCATATATTTCACACATTTTCAGGCTCATCATGTTTTTCAACACCACTTCATGCTCTTCCTATTTTTCAGGCCGTTTCATGCTCATCTCATTTTTGACACCTTTTGAAGCTCTTCATATTTTTCACACCTTTAGAAGCTCTTCATATTTTTCACACGTTTTCAGGCTCTTCATGTTTTTCAACACCGGTTCATGCACCTCCTTTTTTTCCGACAGTTTCATGCTCATCTCATTTTTGACACGTTTTGAAGGTATTCATATTTTTCACAAATTTTCATGCTCTTCATGTTTTCAAACACCGTTTCATGCTCCTCCTATTTTTGAGACCGTTTCATGCTCCTCATATTTTTCACACCTTTTGAAGCTCTTCATATTTTTCACTCCTTTTTAGGCTCTTCACGTTTTTCAACACCACTTCATGCTCCTCCTATTTTTCAGACAGTTTCATGCTCCTAATATTTTTGACACCTTATGAAGCTCTTCATATTTTTCACTCCTTTTCAGACTCTTCATGCTTTTCAAAACCGCTTCATGCTCCTCCTATTTTTCAGACCGGTTCATGCTCCTCATATTTTTCACATCTTTTGATGCTCTTCATATTTTGCACACCTTTTCAGGCTCTTCATGTTTTTAAACATCACTTCTTGGTCCTCCTGTTTTTCAGACCGTTTCATGCTCCTCATATTTTGACACATTTTGAAGATCTTCATATTTCTCACACCTTTTCAGGCTCTTCATGTTTTTCAACACCGCTTCATGCCCCTCCTATCTTTCAGACCATTTCATGCTCATCTCATTTTTGACACCTTTTGAAGCTCTTCATATATTTCACACCTTTTGAAGCTCTTGATAATTTTCACACGTTTTCAGGCTCTTCATGTTTTTCAACAAGATTTCAATCTCCTCCTGTTTTTCAGACCGTTTCAAGGTCCTCATGTATTTCACACCATTTGAAGCTCTTCATATTTTTCACACCTTTTCAGGCTCTTCATGTTTTTCAACACCGCTTCATGCTCCTCCTATCTTTCAGACCATTTCATGCTCATCTCATTTTTGACACCTTTTGAAGCTCTTCATATATTTCACACCTTTTGAAGCTCTTCATAAGTTTCACACGTTTTCAGGCTCTTCATGTTTTTCAACACGGCTTCAGGATCCTCCTATTTTTCATACCGTTCATGCTCCTCATATTTTTGACACCTTTTGAAGTTCTTCCTATTTATCACAACTCTTCATGCTCTTCATGTTTTTCGACACCGCTTCATGCTCCTCCTATTTTACAGCCTGTTTCATGCTCCTCATATTTTTGAAACCTTTTGAAGCTCTTCATATTTTTCACACCTTTTCCCGCTCTTCATGTTTGTTAAAACCGTTTCTTGCTCCTCCTATTTTTCAGACCGTTTCATGCTCCTCATATTTTTGACACCTTATGAAGCTCTTCATATTTTTCACTCCTTTTCAGATCTTCATGTTTTTCAACACCACTTCATGCTCCTTCTATTTTTCAGACCGATTCATGCTCCTCATATTTTTGACACGTTTTGAAGCTCTTCTTATTTCTCACAGCTTTTGATGCTCTTCATGTTTTTCAACACCGCTTCATTCTCCTCCTATTTTTCAGACCGTTTCATGCTCCTCATATTTTTGACACCTTTTGAAGCTCTTCATATATTTCACACCTTTTCAGGCTCTTCATGTTTTTCAACACCACTTCAGGCTCCTCCTATTTTTCAGAGTGTTTCATGCTACTCATATTTTTGACACCTTTTGAAATTCCTCATATTTTTCACACCATTTCAGGCTCTTCATGTTTTTGAACACCGTTTCATGCTTCTCCTATTTTTCAGACCGTTTCATGCTCCTCATATTTTTGACACCTTTTGAAGCTCTTCATATATTTCACACCTTTTAACGCTCTTCATGTTTGTTAAAACCGTTTCTTGCTTCTCCTATTTTTCAGACCGTTTCATGCTCCTCATATTTTTGACACCTTATGAAGCTCTTCATATTTTTCACACCTTTTCAGACTCTTCATGTTTTCCAACACCACTTCATGCTCATCCTATTTTTCAGACTGATTCAAGCTCCTCATATTTTTGACACCTTTTGAAGCTCTTCAAATTTTTCACACGTTTTCAGGCTCTTCATGTTTTTCAACACCGCTTCATGCTCCTCCTATCTTTCAGACCTTTTCATGCTCCTCATATTTTTGACACCTTTTGAAGCTCTTCATATTTTTCACACCTTTTTTGGCTCTTCATGTTTTTCAACATCACTTCATGATCCTCCTATTTTTCAGACCGTTTCATGCTCCTTATATTTTTGACACCTTTTGAAGATCTCCATATTTCTCACATCTTTTCAGGCTCTTCATGTTTTTCAACACCGCTTCATGCTCCTCCTATCTTTCAGACAATATCATGCTCATCTCATTTTTGACTTCTTTTGAAGCTCTTCCTATATTTCACACCTTTTGAAGCTCTTCATATTTTTCACACCTTTTGAAGCTCTTCATATTTTTCACACCTTTTCACTCTCTTCATGTTTTTCAACACCAATTCATGTTGCTCCTAATATTCAGACCGTTTCATGCTCATCTCATTTTTGACACATTTTGAAGCTCTTCATATTTTTCACACCTTTTCAGACTCTTCTTGTTTTTCAACACGGCTTCATGCTCCTCCTATTTTTCAGACCGTCTCATGCTCCTCATATTTTTCACACCTTTTGAAGCTCTTCATATTTTGCACACCTTTTCAGGCTCTTCATTTTTTTAAACACCGCTTCATTCTCCTTCTATTTTTCAGACCGTTTCATGCTCCTCATATTTTTGACACATTTTGAAGATCTTCATATTTCTCACACCTTTTCAGGCTCTTCATGTTTTTCAACACCGCTTCATGCCCCTCCTATCTTTCAGAACATTTCATGCTCATCTCATTTTTGACACCTTTTGAAGCTCTTCATATATTTCACACCTTTTGAAGCTCTTGAAAATTTTCACACGTTTTCAGGCTCTTCATATTTTTCAACAAGATTTCATGCTCCTCTTGTTTTTCAGACCGTTTCAAGGTCCTCATGTATTTCACACCATTTGAAGCTCTTCAAATTTTCACACGTTTTCAGGCTCTTCATGTTTTTCAACACGGCTTCATAATCCTCCTATTTTTCATACCGTTCATGCTCCTCATATTTTTGACACCTTTTGAAGTTCTTCCTATTTTTCACAACTCTTCATGCTCTTCATGTTTTTCGACACCACTTCATGCTCCTCCTATTTTACAGCCTGTTTCATGCTCCTCATATTGTTGACACCTTTTGAAGCTCTTCATATTTTTCACACCTTTTCCCGCTCTTCATGTTTATTAAAACCGTTTCTTGCTCCTCCTATTTTTCAGAACGTTTCATGCTCCTCATATTTTTGACACCTTATGAAGCCTTTCATATTTTTCACTCCTTTTCAGATCTTCATGTTTTTCAACACCACTTCATGCTCCTTCTATTTTTCAGACCGATTCATGCTCCTCATATTTTTGACACGTTTTGAAGCTCTTCATATTCTTCACAGCTTTTGATGCTCTTCATGTTTTTCAACACCGCTTCATGCTCCTCCTATTTTTCAGACCGTTTCATGCTCCTCATATTTTTGACACCTTTTGAAGCTCTTCATATATTTCACACCTTTTCAGGCTCTTCATGTTTTTCAACACCACTTCATGCTCCTCCTGTTTTTCAGAGCATTTCATGCCCCTCATATTTTTGACACCTTTTGAAGCTCTTCATATATTTCACACCTTTTCACGCTCTTCATGTTTGTTAAAACCGTTTCTTGCTTCTCCTATTTTTCACACCGTTTCC
The DNA here is from genome assembly GCF_033118175.1 of Dama dama. Lineage (NCBI taxonomy): Eukaryota > Metazoa > Chordata > Mammalia > Artiodactyla > Cervidae > Dama > Dama dama. The sequence continues at coordinate 1,428,328 of NW_026871011.1, read as the reverse complement.
TGCTCCTCATATTTTTGACACCATTTGAAGTTCCTCATATATTTCACACCATTTCAGGCTCTTCATGTTTTTCAACACCGCTTCATGCTCCTCCTATTTTTCAGACCTTTTCCTGCTCCTCATATTTTTGTCACCTTTTGAAGCTCTTCATATTTTTCACACCTTTTTTGGCTCTTCATGTTTTTCAACATCACTTCATGATCCTCCTATTTTTCAGACCGTTTCATGCTCCTCATATTTTTGACACCTTTTGAAGATCTCCATATTTCTCACACCTTTTCAGGCTCTTCATGTTTTTCAACACCACTTCATGCTCCTCCTATTTTTCAGACCGTTTCATGCTCATCTAATTTTTGACACCTTTTTTAGCTCTTCATATATTTCACACCTTTTGAAGCTCTTCATATTTTTCACATTTTTGAAACTCTTCATATTTTTCACACGTTTTCAGGCTCTTCGTGATTTTCAAAACCGTTTCATGCTCCTCCTATTTTTCAGACCGTTTCACGCTCCTCATATTTTTGACCTCTTTTCAAGCTCCTAATATTTTTCACATCTTTTGAAGCTCTTCATATTTTTCACACCCTTTCAGGCTCTTCATGTTTTTGAACACAGCTTCATGCTCCTCCTATTTTTCAGACCGTTTCATTCTCCTCATATTTTTGACACCGTTTGTAGCTCTTCATATTTTTCAAACCTTTTCAGGCTCTTCATGTTTCTGAACACCACTTCATGCTCCTCCTATTTTATACACCGTTTCATGCTCCTCATGTATTTCACACCTTTTGTAGCTCTTCATATTTTTTACACCTTTTCAAGCTCTTCATGTTTTTGAACAGCGCTTCATGCTCCTCCTATTTTTCAGACAGTTTCATGCTCCTCATGTATTTCACACCTTTTGAAGCTCTTCGTATTTTTCACACCTTTTCAGGCTCTTCATGTTTTTGAACACCGCTTCATGCTCCTCATATATTTCAGACCGTTTCATGCTCCTCTTATTTGTGACACCTTTTGAAGCTGTTCGTCTTTTTCACACATTTTCAGGCTCTTCATGTTTTTCAACATGACTTCATGCTCCTCCTATTTTTCAGACCGTTTCATGCTCCTCATATTTTTGACATCTTTTGAAATCTTCATATACTTCACACCTTTTCAGGCTCTTCATTTTTTTGAAAACAACTTCATGCTCCTTCTATTTTTCAGACCGTTTCATGGTCATCTCATTTTTGACACCTTTTGAAGCTCTTCATATTATTCATACCTTTTGAAGATCTTCATATTTGTCACACTTTTTCAGGGTCTTCATATTTTTCAACACCGCATCATGCTCCTCCTATTTTCAGACAGTTTCATGATCCTAATATTTTTGACACGTTTTGAAGCTCTTCATATTTTTCACACCTTTTCAGACTCTTCATGGTTTTCAACACTGTTTCATGATCCTCCTATTTTTCAGACCGTTTCATGCTCCTCATAATTTTGACACCCTTTGAAGCTCTTCTTATATTTCACACCTTTTCAGACTCTTCATGTTTTCGAACACCACTTCAAGTTCCTCCTATTTTTGCGCCCGTTTCATGCTCTTCATATTTTTGACACCTTTTGAAGCTCTTCATATTTTTCACACCTTTTGAAGCTCTTCATATATTTCACACATTTTCAGGCTCTTCATGTTTTTCAACACCACTTCATGCTCCTCCTATTTTTCAGACCGTTTCATGCTCATCTCATTTTTGACACCTTTTGAAGCTCTTCATATATTTCACACCTTTTGAAGCTCTTCATATTTTTCAAATTTTTGAAGCTATTCAAACTTTTCACACGTTTTCAGGCTCCTCATGTTTTTGAACACCGCTTCATGCTCCTGCTATTTTTCAAAACGTTTCACACTCCTCATATTTTTGACACGTTTTGAGGCTACTCATATTTTTCACACCTTTTCAGGCTCTTCATGTTTTTGAACACCGTTTCATGATCCTCCTATTTTTCAAAACGTTTCATACTCCTCATATTCTTGACACCTTTTAAAGTTCTTCATATTTTTCACACCTTTTAAGGCTCTTCATATTTTGAACACCGTTTCATGCTCCTCCTATTTTCAGACCGTTTCATGCTCTTCATTTTTTTGACACCTTTTGAAGCTCTTCATATTTTTCACACCTTTTGAAGCTCTTCATATATTTCACACCTTTTCATGCTCTTCATATTTTTCACATTTTTGAATCTCTTCATATATTTCACACGTTTTCAGGCTCTTCATGATTTTGAACACCACTTCATGCACCTCCTATTTTTCAGACACTTTCATGCTCCTTATGTATTTTACATCTTTTGAAGCTCTTCATATTTTTCACACCGTTTCAGGCTCTTCGTGATTTTCAAAACCATTTCATGCTCCTCCTATTTTTCAGACCGTTTCATGCTCCTCATATTTTTGACCTCTTTTGAAGGTCCTAATATTTTTCACATCTTTTGAAGCTCTTCATATATTTCACACTTTTTCAGGCTCTTCATGTTTTTCAACACCACTTCATGTTCCTCCTATTTTTCAGACCGTTTGATGCTCTTCTCATTTTTGACAGCTTTTGAAACGCTTCATATTTTTCACACCTTTTGAAGCTCTTCATATTTTACACACCTTTTCAGGCTCTTCAAGATTTTCAACCCCACTTCATGCTCCTCCTATTTTTCAGACCGTTTCATGTTCCTCATATTTTTGACACCTTTTGAAGCTCTTCATATTTTCTACACCTTTTCAGCCTCTTCATGTTTTTCAACACGGCTTCATGCGCCTCTTATTTTTCAGACCATTTGGTGCTCCTCATATTTTTCACAGCTTTTGAAGCTCTTCATATTTTTCACACCTTTTCAGGCTCTTCATGTTTTTCAACACCACTTCATGCTCCTCCTATTTTTCAGACCGTTTCATGCACCTCATATTTTTGACACCTTTTGAAGCTCTTCATATTTTTCACACCTTTTCAGGCTCCTCCTGTTTTTGAACACCGTTTCATGCTCCTCCTATTTTTCAGACCGTTTCATGCTCCTCATATTTTTGACACCTTTTGAAGCTCTTCATATTTTTCACACCTTTTCAGGCTCTTCAAGTTTTTGAACAATGCTACAATGCTCCTCCTCTTTTTCAGACCGTTTCATGCTCCTCATATTTTTGACCTCTTTTGAAGCTCTTCATATTTTTCACGCCTTTTGAAGCTCTTCATATATTTCACACTTTTTCAGGCTCTTCATGTTTTTCAACACAACTTCATGCTTCTCCTATTTCTCAGACCGTTTCATTCTCATCTCATTTTTGACAGCATTTGAAGCTCTTCATATTTTTCACAACTTTTGAAGCTCTTCATATTTTTCACACCTTTTCAGGCTCCTCATGTTTTTCAACACCGCTTCATGCTCCTCCTATTTTTCAAACCGTTTCATGCTCCTCTCATTTCTGGAATCTTTTGAAGCTCTTCATATATTTCACACATTTTCAAGCTCTTAATGTTTTTCAACACCACTTCATGCTCCTCCTATTTTTCAGACCGTTTCATGCTCATCTAATATTTGACACCTTCTGAAGCTCTTCATAGTTTTCACAAATTTTCAGGCTCTTCATATTTTTGAACACCGCTTCATGCTCCTCCTATTTTTCAGACCGTTTCATGCTCCTCATGTATTTCACACATTTTGAAGCTCTTCATATTTTACACACCTTTTCAGGCTCGTCATGATTTTCAACACCACTTCATGCTCCTCCTATTTTTCAGACCGTTTCATGCTCATCTAATTTTTGACACCTTTTGAAGCTCTTCATATATTTCACACCTTTAGAAGCTCTTCATATTTTTCACATTTTTGAAGCTCTTCATATTTTTCACACCTTTTCAGGCTCTTCATGTTTTTGAACACCGCTTCATGGTCCTCCTATTTTTCAGACCGTTACAGGCGCCTCATATTTTTGACACCTTTTGAAGCTCTTCATATTTTTCACACATTTTCAGGCTCTTCATGTTTTTCAACACCGCTTCATGCTCCTCCTATTTTTCAGACCGTTTCTTGCTCCTAATATTTTTGACACCTTTTGAAGCTCTTCATATTTTTCACACCTCTTCATGCTCTTCATGTTTTCAACATCGATTCATGCTCCTATTATTTTTCAGACCGTTTCATCCTCCTCCTATTTTCACACCGTTTCATGCTCCTCATATTTTTGACACCTTTTGAAGCTCTTCATATATTTCACACCTTTTCAGGCTCTTCATGTTTTTCAACAACGCTTCATGCTCCTCCTATTTTTAGACCGTTTCATTCTCCTCATACTTTTGACACCTTTTGAAGCTCTTCCTATATTTCACACCTTTTCAGGCTCTTCATGTTTTTAACACCACTTCATGCTCCTCCTATTTTTCAGACCTTTTCATGCTCCTCATATTTTTGACACCTTTAGAAGCTCTTCATATTTTTCACACTTTTCAAGCTCTTCATGTTTTTAACACCACTTCATGCTCCTCCTATTTTTCAGACCATTTCCTGCTCCTCATATTTTTGACACCTTTAGAAGCTCTTCATATTTTTCACACTTTTCAAGCTCTTCATGTTTTTCAACACCACTTCATTCTCCTCCTATTTTTAGACCGTTTCATTCTCCTCATACTTTTGACACCTTTTGAAGCTCTTCCTATATTTCACACCTTTTCAGGCTCTTCAAGTTTTTAACACCACTTCATGCTCCTCCTAATTTTCAGACCATTTCCTGCTCTTCGATTTTTGATACCTTTTGAAGTTCTTCATATTTTTCACACCTTTTGAAGCTCTTAATATTTTTCACACGTTTTCAGGCTCTTCACGTTTATCAACAACGCTTCATGCTCCTCCTATTTTTCAGACCGATTCATGCTCCTAATATTTTTCACACCTTTTGAAGCTCTTAATATTTTTCACACGTTTTCAGGCTCTTCACGTTTTTCAACAACGCTTCATGCTCCTCCTATTTTTCAGACCGTTTCATGCTCCTCATATTTTTGACACCTTTTGAAGCTCTTCATATTTTTCACACCTTTTCAGGCTCTTCAAGTTTTTGAACAATGCTACAATGCTCCTCCTATTTTTCAGACCGTTTCATGCTCCTCATATTTTTGACCTCTTTTGAAGCTCTTCATATTTTTCACGCCTTTTGAAGCTCTTCATATATTTCACACTTTTTCAGGCTCTTCATGTTTTTCAACACCACTTCATGCTTCTCCTATTTCTCAGACCATTTCATGCTCATCTCATTTTTGACAGCATTTGAAGCTCCTCATATTTTTCACAACTTTTGAAGCTCTTCATATTTTTCACACCTTTACAGGCTCCTCATGTTTTTCAACACCGCTTCATGCTCCTCCTATTTTTCAGACCGTTTCATGCTCCTCTCATTTCTGAAATCTTTTGAAGCTCTTCATATATTTCACACATTTTCATGCTTTTAATGTTTTTCAACACCACTTCATGCTCCTCCTATTTTTCAGACAGTTTCATGCTCATCTAATTTTTGACACCTTCTGAAGCTCTTCATAGTTTTCACAAATTTTCAGGCTCTTCATATTTTTGAACACCGCTTCATGCTCCTCCTATTTTTCAGACCGTTTCATGCTCCTCATGTATTTCACACATTTTGAAGCTCTTCATATTTTACACACCTTTTCAGGCTCGTCATGATTTTCAACACCACTTCATGCTCCTCCTATTTTTCAGACCGTTTCATGCTCATCTAATTTTTGACACCTTTTGAAGCTCTTCATATATTTCACACCTTTTGAAGCTCTTCATATTTTTCACATTTTTGAAGCTCTTCAAATTTTTCACACGTTTTCAGGCTCTTCATGTTTTTGAACACCGCTTCATGCTCCTCCTATTTTCAGACCGTTTCTTGCTCCTCATATTCTTGACACCTTTTGAAGCTCTTCATATTTTTCACATCTTTTCAGGCGCTTCATGTTTTTGAACACCGTTTCATGCTCCTCCTATTTTCAGACCGTTTCTTGCTCCTCATATTTTTGACACCTTTGAACCTCTTCATATTTTTCACACCTTTTCAGGCTCTTCATATATTTCACACGTTTTAAGTCTCTTCATGTTTTTCAACACCGCTTCATGCTCCTCCTATTTTTCACACCGTTTCATGCTCCTCATGTATTTCATACCCTTTGAATCTCTTCATATTTTTCACACCTTTTCAGGCTCTTCATATATTTCACACGTTTTAAGTCTCTTCATGTTTTTCAACACCACTTCATGCTCCTCCTTCTTTTCAGACCATTTCATGCTCATCTCATTTTTGACACTTTTTGAAGCTCTTCAAATTTTTTACACCTTTTGAGGCTCTTCATGTTTTTCAATACCGCTTCATGCTCCTCCTATTTTTCAGACAGTTTCATGCTCCTCCTATTTTTCAGACCGTTTCATGCTCCTCATATTTTGACACCTTTTGAAGCTCTTCATATTTTTTACACATTTTCAGGCTCTTCGTGTTTTTCAACAACGCTTCATGCTCCTCCTATTTTTCAGACCGTTTCATGCTCCTCATATTTTGACACCTTTTGAAGCTCTTCATATTTTTCACACCTTTTCATGCTCTTCATGTGTTTCAACACCACTTCATGCTCCTCCTAGTTTTCATACCGTTTCATACTCCTCCTATTTTTGACACCTTTTGAAGCTGTTCATATATTTCACACCTTTCAGGCTCTTCATGTTTTTCAAAACCTCTTCATGCTCCTCCAATTTTCAGACCGATTCATGCTCCTCATATTTTTGACACCTTTTGAAGCTCTTCATATTTTTCACACCTTTTCATGATCTTCATGTTTTTCAACACCGTTTCATGCTTCTCCTAATTTTCAGAACGTTTCATGCTCCTCCTATTTTTGACAACTTTTGAAGCTCTTCATATTTTTCAACATTTTCAGGCTCTTCACGTTTTTCAACACCGCTTCCTGCTCCTCCTATTTTTCAGACCGTTTCTTGCTCCTAATATTTTTGACAGTTTTTGAAGCTCTTCATATTTTTCACACCTTTTCATGCTCTTCATGTTTTCAACATCGATTCATGCTCCTATTATTTTTCAGACCGTTTCATCCTCGTCCTTTTTTCACACCGTTTCATGCTCCTCATATTTTTGACACCTTTTGAAGCTCTTCATATTTTTCACACCTTTTCAGGCTCTTCATGTTTTTGAACACGGCTTCATGCTCCTCCTATTTTTCAGACCGTTTCATGCTCCTCATATTTTTGACACCTTTTGAAGATCTTCATATATTTCACACCTTTTCAGGCACTTCATGTTTTCAACACCGCTTCATGCTCCTCCTATTTTTCAAACCGTATCATGCTCCTCATATTTTTTACACTTTTGAAGCTCTTCATATTTTTCACACCTTTTCATGCTCTTCATGTTTCAACACCGATTCATGCTCCTCCTATTTTTCAGTCCGTTTCATGCTCCTCCTATTTTTCACACCGTTTCATTCTCCTTATAACTTGACACCTTTTGAAGCTCTTCATATTTTTCACACCTTTTCAGGCTCTTCATGTTTTTGAACATGGCTTCATGCTCCTCCTATTTTTCAGACCTTTTCATGCTCCTCACTTTTTTGACACCTTTTGAAGCTCTTCATATTTCACACCTTTTCATGATCTTCATGTTTTTCAATAACACTTCATGCTCCTCCTAGATTTCAGACCGTTTCATACTCCTCCTATTTTTGACACCTTTTGAAGCTCTTCATATATTTCACCCCATTTCAATCTCTTCATGTTTTTCAACACCGCTTCATGGTCCTCCTATTTTTCAGACCGTTACAGGCGCCTCATATTTTTGACACCTTTTGAAGCTCTTCATATTTTTCACACATTTTCAGGCTCTTCATGTTTTTCAACACCGCTTCATCCTCCTCCTATTTTTCAGACCGTTTCTTGCTCCTAATATTTTTGACACCTTTTGAAGCTCTTCATATTTTTCACACCTCTTCATGCTCTTCATGTTTTCAACATCGATTCATGCTCCTATTATTTTTCAGACCGTTTCATCCTCCTCCTATTTTCACACCGTTTCATGCTCCTCATATTTTTGACACCTTTTGAAGCTCTTCATATATTTCACACCTTTTCAGGCTCTTCATGTTTTTCAACAACGCTTCATGCTCCTCCTATTTTTAGACCGTTTCATTCTCCTCATACTTTTGACACCTTTTGAAGCTCTTCCTATATTTCACACCTTTTCAGGCTCTTCATGTTTTTAACACCACTTCATGCTCCTCCTATTTTTCAGACCTTTTCATGCTCCTCATATTTTTGACACCTTTAGAAGCTCTTCATATTTTTCACACTTTTCAAGCTCTTCATGTTTTTAACACCACTTCATGCTCCTCCTATTTTTCAGACCATTTCCTGCTCCTCATATTTTTGACACCTTTAGAAGCTCTTCATATTTTTCACACTTTTCAAGCTCTTCATGTTTTTCAACACCACTTCATTCTCCTCCTATTTTTAGACCGTTTCATTCTCCTCATACTTTTGACACCTTTTGAAGCTCTTCCTATATTTCACACCTTTTCAGGCTCTTCATGTTTTTAACACCACTTCATGCTCCTCCTATTTTTCAGACCATTTCCTGCTCTTCGATTTTTGATACCTTTTGAAGTTCTTCATATTTTTCACACCTTTTGAAGCTCTTAATATTTTTCACACGTTTTCAGGCTCTTGACGTTTTTCAACAACGCTTCATGCTCCTCCTATTTTTCAGACCGATTCATGCTCCTAATATTTTTCACACCTTTTGAAGCTCTTAATATTTTTCACACGTTTTCAGGCTCTTCAAGTTTTTGAACAATGCTACAATGCTCCTCCTATTTTTCAGACCGTTTCATGCTCCTCATATTTTTGACCTCTTTTGAAGCTCTTCATATTTTTAACGCCTTTTGAAGCTCTTCATATATTTCACACTTTTTCAGGCTCTTCATGTTTTTCAACACCACTTCATGCTTCTCCTATTTCTCAGACCATTTCATGCTCATCTCATTTTTGACAGCATTTGAAGCTCTTCATATTTTTCACAACTTTTGAAGCTCTTCATATTTTTCAAACCTTTACAGGCTCCTCATGTTTTTCAACACCGCTTCATGCTCCTCCTATTTTTCAGACCGTTTCATGCTCCTCTCATTTCTGAAATCTTTTGAAGCTCTTCATATATTTCACACATTTTCAGGCTCTTAATGTTTTTCAACACCACTTCATGCTCCTCCTATTTTTCAGACCGTTTCATGCTCATCTAATTTTTGACACCTTCTGAAGCTCTTCATAGTTTTCACAAATTTTCAGGCTCTTCATATTTTTGAACACCGCTTCATGCTCCTCCTATTTTTCAGACCGTTTCATGCTCCTCATGTATTTCACACATTTTGAAGCTCTTCATATTTTACACACCTTTTCAGGCTCGTCATGATTTTCAACACCACTTCATGCTCCTCCTATTTTTCAGACCGTTTCATGCTCATCTAATTTTTGACACCTTTTGAAGCTCTTCATATATTTCACACCTTTTGAAGCTCTTCATATTTTTCACATTTTTGAAGCTCTTCAAATTTTTCACACGTTTTCAGGCTCTTCATGTTTTTGAACACCGCTTCATGCTCCTCCTATTTTCAGACCGTTTCTTGCTCCTCATATTCTTGACACCTTTTGAAGCTCTTCATATTTTTCACATCTTTTCAGGCTCTTCATGTTTTTGAACACCGTTTCATGCTCCTCTTATTTTCAGACCGTTTCTTGCTCCTCATATTTTTGACACCTTTGAACCTCTTCATATTTTTCACACCTTTTCAGGCTCTTCATATATTTCACACGTTTTAAGTCTCTTCATGTTTTTCAACACCGCTTCATGCTCCTCCTATTTTTCACAGGGTTTCATGCTCCTCATGTATTTCATACCCTTTGAATCTCTTCATATTTTTCACACCTTTTCAGGCTCTTCATATATTTCACACGTTTTAAGTCTCTTCATGTTTTTCAACACCACTTCATGCTCGTCCTATTTTCAAACCGTTACATGCTCTTCATATTTTTCACACCTTTTGAATCTCTTCATATATTTCACACCTTTTCAGGCTCTTCGTGTTTTTCAACACCACTTCATGCTCCTCCTTCTTTTCAGACCATTTCATGCTCATCTCATTTTTGACACTTTTTGAAGCTCTTCAAATTTTTTACACCTTTTGAGGCTCTTCATGTTTTTCAATACCGCTTCATGCTCCTCCTATTTTTCAGACAGTTTCATGCTCCTCCTATTTTTCAGACCGTTTCATGCTCCTCATATTTTGACACCTTTTGAAGCTCTTCATATTTTTTACACATTTTCAGGCTCTTCGTGTTTTTCAACAACGCTTCATGCTCCCTCTATTTTTCAGACCGTTTCATGCTCCTCATATTTTGACACCTTTTGAAGCTCTTCATATTTTTCACACCTTTTCATGCTCTTCATGTGTTTCAACACCACTTCATGCTCCTCCAAGTTTTCATACCGTTTCATACTCCTCCTATTTTTGACACCTTTTGAAGCTGTTCATATATTTCACACCTTTCAGGCTCTTCATGTTTTTCAAAACCTCTTCATGCTCCTCCAATTTTCAGACCGATTCATGCTCCTCATATTTTTGACACCTTTTGAAGCTCTTCATATTTTTCACACCTTTTCATGATCTTCATGTTTTTCAACACCGTTTCATGCTTCTCCTAATTTTCAGAACGTTTCATGCTCCTCCTATTTTTGACAACTTTTGAAGCTCTTCATATTTTTCAACATTTTCAGGCTCTTCACGTTTTTCAACACCGCTTCCTGCTCCTCCTATTTTTCAGACCGTTTCTTGCTCCTAATATTTTTGACAGTTTTTGAAGCTCTTCATATTTTTCACACCTTTTCATGCTCTTCATGTTTTCAACATCGATTCATGCTCCTATTATTTTTCAGACCGTTTCATCCTCGTCCTATTTTCACACCGTTTCATGCTCCTCATATTTTTGACACCTTTTGAAGCTCTTCATATTTTTCACACCTTTTCAGGCTCTTCATGTTTTTGAACACGGCTTCATGCTCCTCCTATTTTTCAGACCGTTTCATGCTCCTCATATTTTTGACACCTTTTGAAGATCTTCATATATTTCACACCTTTTCAGGCACTTCATGTTTTCAACACCGCTTCATGCTCCTCCTATTTTTCAAACCGTATCATGCTCCTCATATTTGTTACACTTTTGAAGCTCTTCATATTTTTCACACCTTTTCATGCTCTTCATGTTTCAACACCGATTCATGCTCTACCTATTTTTCAGTCCGTTTCATGCTCCTCCTATTTTTCACACCGTTTCATTCTCCTCATAATTTGACACCTTTTGAAGCTCTTCATATTTTTCACACCTTTTCAGGCTCTTCATGTTTTTGAACATGGCTTCATGCTCCTCCTATTTTTCAGACCGTTTCATGCTCCTCACTTTTTTGACACCTTTTGAAGCTCTTCATATTTCACACCTTTTCATGATCTTCATGTTTTTCAATAACACTTCATGCTCCTCCTAGATTTCAGACCGTTTCATACTCCTCCTATTTTTGACACCTTTTGAAGCTCTTCATATATTTCACCCCATTTCAAGCTCTTCATGTTTTTCAACAGCGCTTCATGGTCCTCCTATTTTTCAGACCGTTACAGGCGCCTCATATATTTGACACCTTTTGAAGCTCTTCATATTTTTCACACATTTTCAGGCTCTTCATGTTTTTCAACACCGCTTCATGCTCCTCCTATTTTTCAGACCGTTTCTTGCTCCTAATATTTTTGACACCTTTTGAAGCTCTTCATATTTTTCACACCTCTTCATGCTCTTCATGTTTTCAACATCGATTCATGCTCCTATTATTTTTCAGACCGTTTCATCCTCCTCCTATTTTCACACCGTTTCATGCTCCTCATATTTTTGACACCTTTTGAAGCTCTTCATATATTTCACACCTTTTCAGGCTCTTCATGTTTTTCAACAACGCTTCATGCTCCTCCTATTTTTAGACCGTTTCATTCTCCTCATACTTTTGACACCTTTTGAAGCTCTTCCTATATTTCACACCTTTTCAGGCTCTTCATGTTTTTAACACCACTTCATGCTCCTCCTATTTTTCAGACCTTTTCATGCTCCTCATATTTTTGACACCTTTAGAAGCTCTTCATATTTTTCACACTTTTCAAGCTCTTCATGTTTTTAACACCACTTCATGCTCCTCCTATTTTTCAGACCATTTCCTGCTCCTCATATTTTTGACACCTTTAGAAGCTCTTCATATTTTTCACACTTTTCAAGCTCTTCATGTTTTTCAACACCACTTCATTCTCCTCCTATTTTTAGACCGTTTCATTCTCCTCATACTTTTGACACCTTTTGAAGCTCTTCCTATATTTCACACCTTTTCAGGCTCTTCATGTTTTTAACACCACTTCATGCTCCTCCTATTTTTCAGACCATTTCCTGCTCTTCGATTTTTGATACCTTTTGAAGTTCTTCATATTTTTCACACCTTTTGAAGCTCTTAATATTTTTCACACGTTTTCAGGCTCTTGACGTTTTTCAACAACGCTTCATGCTCCTCCTATTTTTCAGACCGGTTCATGCTCCTAATATTTTTCACACCTTTTGAAGCTCTTAATATTTTTCACACGTTTTCAGGCTCTTCACGTTTTTCAACAACGCTTCATGCTCCTCCTATTTTTCAGACCGTTTCATGCTCCTCATATTTTTGACACCTTTTGAAGCTCTTCATATTTTTCACACCTTTTCAGGCTCTTCAAGTTTTTGAACAATGCTACAATGCTCCTCCTATTTTTCAGACCGTTTCATGCTCCTCATATTTTTGACCTCTTTTGAAGCTCTTCATATTTTTCACGCCTTTTAAAGCTCTTCATATATTTCACACTTTTTCAGGCTCTTCATGTTTTTCAACACCACTTCATGCTTCTCCTATTTCTCAGACCATTTCATGCTCATCTCATTTTTGACAGCATTTGAAGCTCTTCATATTTTTCACAACTTTTGAAGCTCTTCATATTTTTCAAACCTTTACAGGCTCCTCATGTTTTTCAACACCGCTTGATGCTCCTCCTATTTTTCAGACCGTTTCATGCTCCTCTCATTTCTGAAATCTTTTGAAGCTCTTCATATATTTCACACATTTTCAGGCTCTTAATGTTTTTCAACACCACTTCATGCTCCTCCTATTTTTCAGACCGTTTCATGCTCATCTAATTTTTGACACCTTCTGAAGCTCTTCATAGTTTTCACAAATTTTCAGGCTCTTCATATTTTTGAACACCGCTTCATGCTCCTCCTATTTTTCAGACCGTTTCATGCTCCTCATGTATTTCACACATTTTGAAGCTCTTCATATTTTACACACCTTTTCAGGCTCGTCATGATTTTCAACACCACTTCATGCTCCTCCTATTTTTCAGACCGTTTTGCTCATCTAATTTTTGACACCTTTTGAAGCTCTTCATATATTTCACACCTTTTGAAGCTCTTCATATTTTTCACATTTTTGAAGCTCTTCAAATTTTTCACACGTTTTCAGGCTCTTCATGTTTTTGAACACCGCTTCATGCTCCTCCTATTTTCAGACCGTTTCTTGCTCCTCATATTTTTCACACCTTTTGAAGCTCTTCATATTTTTCACATCTTTTCAGGCTCTTCATGTTTTTGAACACCGTTTCATGCTCCTCCTATTTTCAGACCGTTTCTTGCTCCTCATATTTTTGACACCTTTGAACCTCTTCATATTTTTCACACCTTTTCAGGCTCTTCATATATTTCACACGTTTTAAGTCTCTTCATGTTTTTCAACACCGCTTCATGCTCCTCCTATTTTTCACAGGGTTTCATGCTCCTCATGTATTTCATACCCTTTGAATCTCTTCATATTTTTCACATCTTTTCAGGCTCTTCATATATTTCACACGTTTTAAGTCTCTTCATGTTTTTCAACACCACTTCATGCTCGTCCTATTTTCAAACCGTTACATGCTCTTCATATTTTTCACACCTTTTGAATCTCTTCATATATTTCACATCTTTTCAGGCTCTTTGTGTTTTTCAACACCACTTCATGCTCCTCCTTCTTTTCAGACCATTTCATGCTCATCTCATTTTTGACACTTTTTGAAGCTCTTCAAATTTTTTACACCTTTTGAGGCTCTTCATGTTTTTCAATACCGCTTCATGCTCCTCCTATTTTTCAGACAGTTTCATGCTCCTCCTATTTTTCAGACCGTTTCATGCTCCTCATATTTTGACACCTTTTGAAGCTCTTCATATTTTTCACACCTTTTCATGCTCTTCATGTGTTTCAACACCGCTTCATGCTCCTCCTAGTTTTCATACCGTTTCATACTCCTCCTATTTTTGACACCTTTTGAAGCTGTTCATATATTTCACACCTTTCAGGCTCTTCATGTTTTTCAAAACCTCTTCATGCTCCTCCAATTTTCAGACCGATTCATGCTCCTCATATTTTTGACACCTTTTGAAGCTCTTCATATTTTTCACACCTTTTCATGATCTTCATGTTTTTCAACACCGTTTCATGCTTCTCCTAATTTTCAGAACGTTTCATGCTCCTCCTATTTTTGACAACTTTTGAAGCTCTTCATATTTTTCAACATTTTCAGGCTCTTCACTTTTTTCAACACCGCTTCCTGCTCCTCCTATTTTTCAGACCGTTTCTTGCTCCTAATATTTTTGACAGTTTTTGAAGCTCTTCATATTTTTCACACCTTTTCATGCTCTTCATGTTTTCAACATCGATTCATGCTCCTATTATTTTTCAGACCGTTTCATCCTCGTCCTATTTTCACACCGTTTCATGCTCCTCATATTTTTGACACCTTTTGAAGCTCTTCATATTTTTCACACCTTTTCAGTCTCTTCATGTTTTTGAACACGGCTTCATGCTCCTCCTATTTTTCAGACCGTTTCATGCTCCTCATATTTTTGACACCTTTTGAAGATCTTCATATATTTCACACCTTTTCAGGCACTTCATGTTTTCAACACCGCTTCATGCTCCTCCTATTTTTCAAACCGTATCATGCTCCTCATATTTGTTACACTTTTGAAGCTCTTTATATTTTTCACACCTTTTCATGCTCTTCATGTTTCAACACCGATTCATGCTCCTCCTATTTTTCAGTCCGTTTCATGCTCCTCCTATTTTTCACACCGTTTCATTCTCCTCATAATTTGACACCTTTTGAAGCTCTTCATATTTTTCACACCTTTTCAGGCTCTTCATGTTTTTGAACATGGCTTCATGCTCCTCCTATTTTTCAGACCGTTTCATGCTCCTCACTTTTTTGACACCTTTTGAAGCTCTTCATATTTCACACCTTTTCATGATCTTCATGTTTTTCATTAACACTTCATGCTCCTCCTAGATTTCAGACCGTTTCATACTCCTCCTATTTTTGACACCTTTTGAAGCTCTTCATATATTTCACCCCATTTCAAGCTCTTCATGTTTTTCAACACCGCTTCATGGTCCTCCTATTTTTCAGACCGTTACAGGCGCCTCATATATTTGACACCTTTTGAAGCTCTTCATATTTTTCACACATTTTCAGGCTCTTCATGTTTTTCAACACCGCTTCATGCTCCTCCTATTTTCAGACCGTTTCTTGCTCCTAATATTTTTGACACCTTTTGAAGCTCTTCATATTTTTCACACCTCTTCATGCTCTTCATGTTTTCAACATCGATTCATGCTCCTATTATTTTTCAGACCGTTTCATCCTCCTCCTATTTTCACACCGTTTCATGCTCCTCATATTTTTGACACCTTTTGAAGCTCTTCATATATTTCACACCTTTTCAGGCTCTTCATGTTTTTCAACAACGCTTCATGCTCCTCCTATTTTTAGACCGTTTCATTCTCCTCATACTTTTGACACCTTTTGAAGCTCTTCCTATATTTCACACCTTTTCAGGCTCTTCATGTTTTTAACACCACTTCATGCTCCTCCTATTTTTCAGACCTTTTCATGCTCCTCATATTTTTGACACCTTTAGAAGCTCTTCATATTTTTCACACTTTTCAAGCTCTTCATGTTTTTAACACCACTTCATGCTCCTCCTATTTTTCAGACCATTTCCTGCTCCTCATATTTTTGACACCTTTAGAAGCTCTTCATATTTTTCACACTTTTCAAGCTCTTCATGTTTTTCAACACCACTTCATTCTCCTCCTATTTTTAGACCGTTTCATTCTCCTCATACTTTTGACACCTTTTGAAGCTCTTCCTATATTTCACACCTTTTCAGGCTCTTCATGTTTTTAACACCACTTCATGCTCCTCCTATTTTTCAGACCATTTCCTGCTCTTCGATTTTTGATACCTTTTGAAGTTCTTCATATTTTTCACACCTTTTGAAGCTCTTAATATTTTTCACACGTTTTCAGGCTCTTCACGTTTTTCAACAACGCTTCATGCTCCTCCTATTTTTCAGACCGATTCATGCTCCTAATATTTTTCACACCTTTTGAAGCTCTTAATATTTTTCACACGTTTTCAGGCTCTTCACGTTTTTCAACAACGCTTCATGCTCCTCCTATTTTTCAGACCATTTCATGCTCCTCATATTTTTGACACCTTTTGAAGCTCTTCATATTTTTCACACCTTTTCAGGCTCTTCAAGTTTTTGAACAATGCTACAATGCTCCTCCTATTTTTCAGACCGTTTCATGCTCCTCATATTTTTGACCTCTTTTGAAGCTCTTCATATTTTTCACGCCTTTTGAAGCTCTTCATTTATTTCACACTTTTTCAGGCTCTTCATGTTTTTCAACACCACTTCATGCTTCTCCTATTTCTCAGACCATTTCATGCTCATCTCATTTTTGACAGCATTTGAAGCTCTTCATATTTTTCACAACTTTTGAAGCTCTTCATATTATTCAAACCTTTACAGGCTCCTCATGTTTTTCAACACAGGTTCATGCTACTCCTATTTTTCAGACCGTTTCATGCTCCTCTCATTTCTGAAATCCTTTGAAGCTCTTCATATATTTCACACATTTTCAGGCTCTTAATGTTTTTCAACACCACTTCATGCTCCTCCTATTTTTCAGACCGTTTCATGCTCATCTAATTTTTGACACCTTCTGAAGCTCTTCATAGTTTTCACAAATTTTCAGGCTCTTCATATTTTTGAACACCGCTTCATGCTCCTCCTATTTTTCAGACCGTTTCATGCTCCTCATGTATTTCACACATTTTGAAGCTCTTCATATTTTACACACCTTTTCAGGCTCGTCATGATTTTCAACACCACTTCATGCTCCTCCTATTTTTCAGACCGTTTTGCTCATCTAATTTTTGACACCTTTTGAAGCTCTTCATATATTTCACACCTTTTGAAGCTCTTCATATTTTTCACATTTTTGAAGCTCTTCAAATTTTTCACACGTTTTCAGGCTCTTCATGTTTTTGAACACCGCTTCATGCTCCTCCTATTTTCAGACCGTTTCTTGCTCCTCATATTTTTCACACCTTTTGAAGCTCTTCATATTTTTCACATCTTTTCAGGCTCTTCATGTTTTTGAACACCGTTTCATGCTCCTCCTATTTTCAGACCGTTTCTTGCTCCTCATATTTTTGACACCTTTGAACCTCTTCATATTTTTCACACCTTTTCAGGCTCTTCATATATTTCACACGTTTTAAGTCTCTTCATGTTTTTCAACACCGCTTCATGCTCCTCCTATTTTTCACAGGGTTTCATGCTCCTCATGTATTTCATACCCTTTGAATCTCTTCATATTTTTCACATCTTTTCAGGCTCTTCATATATTTCACACGTTTTAAGTCTCTTCATGTTTTTCAACACCACTTCATGCTCGTCCTATTTTCCAAACCGTTACATGCTCTTCATATTTTTCACACCTTTTGAATCTCTTCATATATTTCACACCTTTTCAGGCTCTTTGTGTTTTTCAACACCACTTCATGCTCCTCCTTCTTTTCAGACCATTTCATGCTCATCTCATTTTTGACACTTTTTGAAGCTCTTCAAATTTTTTACACCTTTTGAGGCTCTTCATGTTTTTCAATACCGCTTCATGCTCCTCCTATTTTTCAGACAGTTTCATGCTCCTCCTATTTTTCAGACCGTTTCATGCTCCTCATATTTTGACACCTTTTGAAGCTCTTCATATTTTTCACACCTTTTCATGCTCTTCATGTGTTTCAACACCGCTTCATGCTCCTCCTAGTTTTCATACCGTTTCATACTCCTCCTATTTTTGACACCTTTTGAAGCTGTTCATATATTTCACACCTTTCAGGCTCTTCATGTTTTTCAAAACCTCTTCATGCTCCTCCAATTTTCAGACCGATTCATGCTCCTCATATTTTTGACACCTTTTGAAGCTCTTCATATTTTTCACACCTTTTCATGATCTTCATGTTTTTCAACACCGTTTCATGCTTCTCCTAATTTTCAGAACGTTTCATGCTCCTCCTATTTTTGACAACTTTTGAAGCTCTTCATATTTTTCAACATTTTCAGGCTCTTCACTTTTTTCAACACCGCTTCCTGCTCCTCCTATTTTTCAGACCGTTTCTTGCTCCTAATATTTTTGACAGTTTTTGAAGCTCTTCATATTTTTCACACCTTTTCATGCTCTTCATGTTTTCAACATCGATTCATGCTCCTATTATTTTTCAGACCGTTTCATCCTCGTCCTATTTTCACACCGTTTCATGCTCCTCATATTTTTGACACCTTTTGAAGCTCTTCATATTTTTCACACCTTTTCAGGCTCTTCATGTTTTTGAACACGGCTTCATGCTCCTCCTATTTTTCAGACCGTTTCATGCTCCTCATATTTTTGACACCTTTTGAAGATCTTCATATATTTCACACCTTTTCAGGCACTTCATGTTTTCAACACCGCTTCATGCTCCTCCTATTTTTCAAACCGTATCATGCTCCTCATATTTGTTACACTTTTGAAGCTCTTCATATTTTTCACACCTTTTCATGCTCTTCATGTTTCAACACCGATTCATGCTCCTCCTATTTTTCAGTCCATTTCATGCTCCTCCTATTTTTCACACCGTTTAATTTTCCTCATAATTTGACACCTTTTGAAGCTCTTCATATTTTTCACACCTTTTCAGGCTCTTCATGTTTTTGAACATGGCTTCATGCTCCTCCTATTTTTCAGACCGTTTCATGCTCCTCACTTTTTTGACACCTTTTGAAGCTCTTCATATTTCACACCTTTTCATGATCTTCATGTTTTTCAATAACACTTCATGCTCCTCCTAGATTTCAGACCGTTTCATACTCCTCCTATTTTTGACACCTTTTGAAGCTCTTCATATATTTCACCCCATTTCAAGCTCTTCATGTTTTTCAACACCGCTTCATGGTCCTCCTATTTTTCAGACCGTTACAGGCGCCTCATATATTTGACACCTTTTGAAGCTCTTCATATTTTTCACACATTTTCAGGCTCTTCATGTTTTTCAACACCGCTTCATGCTCCTCCTATTTTTCAGACCGTTTCTTGCTCCTAATATTTTTGACACCTTTTGAAGCTCTTCATATTTTTCACATCTCTTCATGCTCTTCATGTTTTCAACATCGATTCATGCTCCTATTATTTTTCAGACCGTTTCATCCTCCTCCTATTTTCACACCGTTTCATGCTCCTCATATTTTTGACACCTTTTGAAGCTCTTCATATATTTCACACCTTTTCAGGCTCTTCATGTTTTTCAACAACGCTTCATGCTCCTCCTATTTTTAGACCGTTTCATTCTCCTCATACTTTTGACACCTTTTGAAGCTCTTCCTATATTTCACACCTTTTCAGGCTCTTCATGTTTTTAACACCACTTCATGCTCCTCCTATTTTTCAGACCATTTCCTGCTCCTCATATTTTTGACACCTTTAGAAGCTCTTCATATTTTTCACACTTTTCAAGCTCTTCATGTTTTTCAACACCACTTCATTCTCCTCCTATTTTTAGACCGTTTCATTCTCCTCATACTTTTGACACCTTTTGAAGCTCTTCCTATATTTCACACCTTTTCAGGCTCTTCATGTTTTAACACCACTTCATGCTCCTCCTATTTTTCAGACCATTTCCTGCTCTTCGATTTTTGATACCTTTTGAAGTTCTTCATATTTTTCACACCTTTTGAAGCTCTTAATATTTTTCACACGTTTTCAGGCTCTTCACGTTTTTCAACAACGCTTCATGCTCCTCCTATTTTTCAGACCGATTCATGCTCCTAATATTTTTCACACCTTTTGAAGCTCTTAATATTTTTCACACGTTTTCAGGCTCTTCACGTTTTTCAACAACGCTTCATGCTCCTCCTATTTTTCAGACCGTTTCATGCTCCTCATATTTTTGACACCTTTTGAAGCTCTTCATATTTTTCACACCTTTTCAGGCTCTTCAAGTTTTTGAACAATGCTACAATGCTCCTCCTATTTTTCAGACCGTTTCATGCTCCTCATATTTTTGACCTCTTTTGAAGCTCTTCATATTTTTCACGCCTTTTGAAGCTCTTCATATATTTCACACTTTTTCAGGCTCTTCATGTTTTTCAACACCACTTCATGCTTCTCCTATTTCTCAGACCATTTCATGCTCATCTCATTTTTGACAGCATTTGAAGCTCTTCATATTTTTCACAACTTTTGAAGCTCTTCATATTTTTCAAACCTTTACAGGCTCCTCATGTTTTTCAACACCGCTTCATGCTCCTCCTATTTTTCAGACCGTTTCATGCTCCTCTCATTTCTGAAATCTTTTGAAGCTCTTCATATATTTCACACATTTTCAGGCTCTTAATGTTTTTCAACACCACTTCATGCTCCTCCTATTTTTCAGACCGTTTCATGCTCATCTAATTTTTGACACCTTCTGAAGCTCTTCATAGTTTTCACAAATTTTCAGGCTCTTCATATTTTTGAACACCGCTTCATGCTCCTCCTATTTTTCAGACCGTTTCATGCTCCTCATGTATTTCACACATTTTGAAGCTCTTCATATTTTACACACCTTTTCAGGCTCGTCATGATTTTCAACACCACTTCATGCTCCTCCTATTTTTCAGACCGTTTTGCTCATCTAATTTTTGACACCTTTTGAAGCTCTTCATATATTTCACACCTTTTGAAGCTCTTCATATTTTTCACATTTTTGAAGCTCTTCAAATTTTTCACACGTTTTCAGGCTCTTCATGTTTTTGAACACCGCTTCATGCTCCTCCTATTTTCAGACCGTTTCTTGCTCCTCATATTTTTCACACCTTTTGAAGCTCTTCATATTTTTCACATCTTTTCAGGATCTTCATGTTTTTGAACACCGTTTCATGCTCCTCCTATTTTCAGACCGTTTCTTGCTCCTCATATTTTTGACACCTTTGAACCTCTTCATATTTTTCACACCTTTTCAGGCTCTTCATATATTTCACACGTTTTAAGTCTCTTCATGTTTTTCAACACCGCTTCATGCTCCTCCTATTTTTCACAGGGTTTCATGCTCCTCATGTATTTCATACCCTTTGAATCTCTTCATATTTTTCACATCTTTTCAGGCTCTTCATATATTTCACACGTTTTAAGTCTCTTCATGTTTTTCAACACCACTTCATGCTCGTCCTATTTTCAAACCGTTACATGCTCTTCATATTTTTCACACCTTTTGAATCTCTTCATATATTTCACACCTTTTCAGGCTCTTTGTGTTTTTCAACACCACTTCATGCTCCTCCTTCTTTTCAGACCATTTCATGCTCATCTCATTTTTGACACTTTTTGAAGCTCTTCAAATTTTTTACACCTTTTGAGGCTCTTCATGTTTTTCAATACCGCTTCATGCTCCTCCTATTTTTCAGACAGTTTCATGCTCCTCCTATTTTTCAGACCGTTCCATGCTCCTCATATTTTGACACCTTTTGAAGCTCTTCATATTTTTCACACCTTTTCATGCTCTTCATGTGTTTCAACACCGCTTCATGCTCCTCCTAGTTTTCATACCGTTTCATACTCCTCCTATTTTTGACACCTTTTGAAGCTGTTCATATATTTCACACCTTTCAGGCTCTTCATGTTTTTCAAAACCTCTTCATGCTCCTCCAATTTTCAGACCCATTCATGCTCCTCATATTTTTGACACCTTTTGAAGCTCTTCATATTTTTCACACCTTTTCATGATCTTCATGTTTTTCAACACCGTTTCATGCTTCTCCTAATTTTCAGAACGTTTCATGCTCCTCCTATTTTTGACAACTTTTGAAGCTCTTCATATTTTTCAACATTTTCAGGCTCTTCACGTTTTTCAACACCGCTTCCTGCTCCTCCTATTTTTCAGACCGTTTCTTGCTCCTAATATTTTTGACAGTTTTTGAAGCTCTTCATATTTTTCACACCTTTTCATGCTCTTCATGTTTTCAACATCGATTCATGCTCCTATTATTTTTCAGACCTTTTCATCCTCGTCCTATTTTCACACCGTTTCATGCTCCTCATATTTTTGACACCTTTTGAAGCTCGTCATATTTTTCACACCTTTTCAGGCTCTTCGTGTTTTTGAACACGGCTTCATGCTACTCCTATTTTTCAGACCGTTTCATGCTCCTCATATTTTTGACACCTTTTGAAGCTCTTCATATATTTCACACCTTTTCAGGCACTTCATGTTTTCAACACCGCTTCATGCTCCTCCTATTTTTCAAACCGTATCATGCTCCTCATATTTTTTACACTTTTGAAGCTCTTCATATTTTTCACACCTTTTCATGCTCTTCATGTTTCAACACCGATTCATGCTCCTCCTATTTTTCAGTCCGTTTCATGCTCCTCCTATTTTTCACACCGTTTCATTCTCCTCATATATTTGACACCTTTTGAAGCTCTTCATATTTTTCACACCTTTTCAGGCTCTTCATGTTTTTGAACATGGCTTCATGCTCCTCCTATTTTTCTGACCGTTTCATGCTCCTCACTTTTTTGACACCTTTTGAAGCTCTTCATATTTCACACCTTTTCATGATCTTCATGTTTTTCAATAACACTTCATGCTCCTCCTTGATTTCAGACCGTTTCATACTCCTCCTATTTTTGACACCTTTTGAAGCTCTTCATATATTTCACCCCATTTCAAGCTCTTCATGTTTTTCAACACCGCTTCATGGTCCTCCTATTTTTCAGACCGTTACAGGCGCCTCATATATTTGACACCTTTTGAAGCTCTTCATATTTTTCACACATTTTCAGGCTCTTCATGTTTTTCAACACCGCTTCATGCTCCTCCTAATTTTCAGACCGTTTCTTGCTCCTAATATTTTTGACACCTTTTGAAGCTCTTCATATTTTTCACACCTCTTCATGCTCTTCATGTTTTCAACATGGATTCATGCTCCTATTATTTTTCAGACCGTTTCATCCTCCTCCTATTTTCACACCGTTTCATGCTCCTCATATTTTTGACACCTTTTGAAGCTCTTCATATATTTCACACCTTTTCAGGCTCTTCAAGTTTTTCAACAACGCTTCATGCTCCTCCTATTTTTAGACCGTTTCATTCTCCTCATACTTTTGACACCTTTTGAAGCTCTTCCTATATTTCACACCTTTTCAGGCTCTTCATGTTTTTAACACCACTTCATGCTCCTCCTATTTTTCAGACCTTTTCATGCTCCTCATATTTTTGACACCTTTAGAAGCTCTTCATATTTTTCACACTTTTCAAGCTCTTCATGTTTTTAACACCACTTCATGCTCCTCCTATTTTTCAGACCATTTCCTGCTCCTCATATTTTTGACACCTTTAGAAGCTCTTCATATTTTTCACACTTTTCAAGCTCTTCATGTTTTTCAACACCACTTCATTCTCCTCCTATTTTTAGACCGTTTCATTCTCCTCATACTTTGACACCTTTTGAAGCTCTTCATATTTTTCACACCTTTTCAGGCTCCTCCTGTTTTTGAACACCGTTTCATGCTCCTCCTATTTTTCAGACCGTTTCATGCTCCTCACTTTTTTGACACCTTTTGAAGCTCTTCATATTTTTCACACCTTTTCAGGCTCTTCAAGTTTTTGAACAATGCTACAATGCTCCTCCTATTTTTCAGACCGTTTCATGCTCCTCATATTTTTGACCTCTTTTGAAGCTCTTCATATTTTTCACGCCTTTTGAAGCTCTTCATATATTTCACACTTTTTCAGGCTCTTCATGTTTTTCAACACCACTTCA
The DNA here is from genome assembly GCF_033118175.1 of Dama dama. Classification (NCBI taxonomy): domain Eukaryota; kingdom Metazoa; phylum Chordata; class Mammalia; order Artiodactyla; family Cervidae; genus Dama; species Dama dama. Next base: position 1,403,980 of record NW_026871011.1, on the reverse strand, counting down.
TGCTTCTCCTATTTCTCAGACCGTTTCATTCTCATCTCATTTTTGACAGCATTTGAAGCTCTTCATATTTTTCACAACTTTTGAAGCTCTTCATATTTTTCACACCTTTTCAGGCTCCTCATGTTTTTCAACACCGCTTCATGCTCCTCCTATTTTTCAGACCGTTTCATGCTCCTCTCATTTCTGGAATCCTTTGAAGCTCTTCATATATTTCACACATTTTCAAGCTCTTAATGTTTTTCAACACCACTTCATGCTCCTCCTATTTTTCAGACCGTTTCATACTCATCTAATTTTTGCCACCTTCTGAAGCTCTTCATAGTTTTCACAAATTTTCAGGCTCTTCATATTTTTGAACACCGCTTCATGCTCCTCCTTTTTTTCAGACCGTTTCATGCTCCTCATGTATTTCACACATTTTGAAGCTCTTCATATTTACACACCTTCTCAGGCTCGTCATGATTTTCAACACCACTTCATGCTCCTCCTATTTTTCAGACAGTTTCATGCTCATCTAATTTTTGACACCTTTTGAAGCTCTTCATATATTTCACACCTTTAGAAGCTCTTCATATTTTTCACATTTTTGAAGCTCTTCATATTTTTCACACCTTTTCATGCTCTTCATGTTTTCAACATCGATTCATGCTCCTATTATTTTTCAGACCGTTTCATCCTCCTCCTATTTTCACACCGTTTCATGCTCCTCATATTTTTGACACCTTTTGAAGCTCTTCATATTTTTCACAACTTTTCAGGCTCTTCATGTTTTTGAACACGGCTTCATGCTCCTCCTATTTTTCAGACCGTTTCATGCTCTTCATATTTTTGACACCTTTTGAAGCTCTTCATATATTTCACACCTTCTCAGGCACTTCATGTTTTCAACACCGCTTCATGCTCCTCCTATTTTTCAAACCGTATCATGCTCCTCATATTTGTTACACTTTTGAAGCTCTTCATATTTTTCACACCTTTTCATGCTCTTCATGTTTCAACACCGATTCATGCTCCTCCTATTTTTCAGTCCGTTTCATCCTCGTCCTATTTTCACACCGTTTCATGCTCCTCATATTTTTGACACCTTTTGATGCTCTTCATATTTTTCACAACTTTTCAGGCTCTTCATGTTTCTGAACATGGCTTCATGCTCCTCCTATTTTTCAGACCGTTTCATGCTCCTCACTTTTTTGACACCTTTTGAAGCTCTTCATATTTCACACCTTTTCATGATCTTCATGTTTTTCAATAACACTTCATGCTCCTCCTAGATTTCAGACCGTTTCATACTCCTCCTATTTTTGACACCTTTTGAAGCTCTTCATATATTTCACACCTTTAGAAGCTCTTCATATTTTTCACATTTTTGAAGCTCTTCATATTTTTCACACCTTTTCAGGCTCTTCATGTTTTTGAACACCACTTCATGGTCCTCCTATTTTTCAGACCGTTACAGGCGCCTCATATTTTTGACACCTTTTGAAGCTCTTCATATTTTTCACACATTTTCAGGCTCTTCATGTTTTTCAACACCGCTTCATGCTCCTCCTATTTTTCAGACCGTTTCTTGCTCCTAATATTTTTGACACCTTTTGAAGCTCTTCATATTTTTCACACCTCTTCATGCTCTTCATGTTTTCAACATCGATTCATGCTCCTATTATTTTTCAGACCGTTTCATCCTCCTCCTATTTTCACACCGTTTCATGCTCCTCATATTTTTGACACCTTTTGAAGCTCTTCATATATTTCACACCTTTTCAGGCTCTTCATGTTTTTCAACAACGCTTCATGCTCCTCCTATTTTTAGACCGTTTCATTCTCCTCATACTTTTGACACCTTTTGAAGCTCTTCCTATATTTCACACCTTTTCAGGCTCTTCATGTTTTTAACACCACTTCATGCTCCTCCTATTTTTCAGACCTTTTCAGGCTCCTCATATTTTTGACACCTTTAGAAGCTCTTCATATTTTTCACACTTTTCAAGCTCTTCATGTGTTTAACACCACTTCATGCTCCTCCTATTTTTCAGACCATTTCCTGCTCCTCATATTTTTGACACCTTTAGAAGCTCTTCATATTTTTCACACTTTTCAAGCTCTTCATGTTTTTCAACACCACTTCATTCTCCTCCTATTTTTAGACCGTTTCATTCTCCTCATACTTTGACACCTTTTGAAGCTCTTCCTATATTTCACACCTTTTCAGGCTCTTCATGTTTTTAACACCACTTCATGCTCCTCCTATTTTTCAGACCATTTCCTGCTCTTCGATTTTTGATACCTTTTGAAGTTCTTCATATTTTTCACACCTTTTGAAGCTCTTAATATTTTTCACACGTTTTCAGGCTCTTCACGTTTTTCAACAACGCTTCATGCTCCTCCTATTTTTCAGACCGATTCATGCTCCTAATATTTTTCACACCTTTTGAAGCTCTTAATATTTTTCACACGTTTTCAGGCTCTTCACGTTTTTCAAAAACGCTTCATGCTCCTCCTACTTTTCAGACCGTTTCATGCTCCTCATATTTTTGACACCTTTTGAAGCTCTTCATATTTTTCACACCTTTTCAGGCTCTTCAAGTTTTTGAACAATGCTACAATGCTCCTCCTATTTTTCAGACCGTTTCATGCTCCTCATATTTTTGACCTCATTTGAAGCTCTTCATATTTTTCACGCCTTTTGAAGCTCTTCATATATTTCACACTTTTTCAGGCTCTTCATGTTTTTCAACACCACTTCATGCTTCTCCTATTTCTCAGACCATTTCATGCTCATCTCATTTTTGACAGCATTTGAAGCTCTTCATATTTTTCACAACTTTTGAAGCTCTTCATATTTTTCACACCTTTACAGGCTCCTCATGTTTTTCAACACCGCTTCATGCTCCTCCTACTTTCAGACCGTTTCATGCTCCTCTCATTTCTGAAATCTTTTGAAGCTCTTCATATATTTCACACATTTTCAGGCTCTTAATGTTTTTCAACACCACTTTATGCTCCTCCTATTTTTCAGACCGTTTCATGCTCATCTAATTTTTGACACCTTCTGAAGCTCTTCATAGTTTCACAAATTTTCAGGCTCTTCATATTTTTGAACAGCGCTTCATGCACCTCCTATTTTTCAGACCGTTTCATGCTCCTCATGTATTTCACACATTTTGAAGCTCTTCATATTTTACACACCTTTTCAGGCTCGTCATGATTTTCAACACCACTTCATGCTCCTCCTATTTTTCAGACCGTTTCATGCTCATCTAATTTTTGACACCTTTTGAAGCTCTTCATATATTTCACACCTTTTGAAGCTCTTCATATTTTTCACATTTTTGAAGCTCTTCAAATTTTTCACACGTTTTCAGGCTCTTCATGTTTTTGAACACCGCTTCATGCTCCTCCTATTTTCAGACCGTTTCTTGCTCCTCATATTTTTGACACCTTTTGAAGCTCTTCATATTTTTCACATCTTTTCAGGCTCTTCATGTTTTTGAACACCGTTTCTTGCTCCTCCTATTTTCAGACCGTTTCTTGCTCCTCATATTTTTGACACCTTTGAACCTCTTCATATTTATCACACCTTTTCAGGCTCTTCATATATTTCACACGTTTTAAGTCTCTTCATGTTTTTCAACACCGCTTCATGCTCCTCCTATTTTTCACACCGTTTCATGCTCCTCATGTATTTCATACCCTTTGAATCTCTTCATATTTTTCACACCTTTTCAGGCTCTTCATATATTTCACACGTTTTAAGTCTCTTCATGTTTTTCAACACCACTTCATTCTCGTCCTATTTTCCAAACCGTTACATGCTCCTCATATTTTTCACACCTTTTGAATCTCTTCATATATTTCACACCTTTTCAGGCTCTTCGTGTTTTTCAACACCACTTCATGCTCCTCCTTCTTTTCAGACCATTTCATGCTCATCTCATTTTTGACACTTTTTGAAGCTCTTCAAAATTTTTACACCTTTTGAGGCTCTTCATGTTTTTCAATACCGCTTCATGCTCCTCCTATTTTTCAGAGTGTTTCATGCTTCTCCTATTTTTCAGACCGTTTCATGCTCCTCATATTTTGACACCTTTTGAAGCTCTTCATATTTTTTACACATTTTCAGGCTCTTCGTGTTTTTCAACAACGCTTCATGCTCCTCCTATTTTTCAGACCGTTTCATGCTCCTCATATTTTGACACCTTTTGAAGCTCTTCATATTTTTCACACCTTTTCATGCTCTTCATGTGTTTCAACACCGCTTCATGCTCCTCCTAGTTTTCATACCGTTTCATACTCCTCCTATTTTTGACACCTTTTGAAGCTGTTCATATATTTCACACCTTTCAGGCTCTTCATGTTTTTCAAAACCTCTTCATGCTCCTCCAATTTTCAGACCGATTCATGCTCCTCATATTTTTGACACCTTTTGAAGCTCTTCATATTTTTCACACCTTTTCATGATCTTCATGTTTTTCAACACCGTTTCATGCTTCTCCTAATTTTCAGAACGTTTCATGCTCCTCCTATTTTTGACAACTTTTGAAGCTCTTCATATTTTTCAACATTTTCAGGCTCTTCACTTTTTTCAACACCGCTTCCTGCTCCTCCTATTTTTCAGACCGTTTCTTGCTCCTAATATTTTTGACAGTTTTTGAAGCTCTTCATATTTTTCACACCTTTTCATGCTCTTCATGTTTTCAACATCGATTCATGCTCCTATTATTTTTCAGACCGTTTCATCCTCGTCCTATTTTCACACCGTTTCATGCTCCTCATATTTTTGACACCTTTTGAAGCTCTTCATATTTTTCACACCTTTTCAGGCTCTTCATGTTTTTGAACACGGCTTCATGCTCCTCCTATTTTTCAGACCGTTTCATGCTCCTCATATTTTTGACACCTTTTGAAGATCTTCATATATTTCACACCTTTTCAGGCACTTCATGTTTTCAACACCGCTTCATGCTCCTCCTATTTTTCAAACCGTATCATGCTCCTCATATTTGTTACACTTTTGAAGCTCTTCATATTTTTCACACCTTTTCATGCTCTTCATGTTTCAACACCGATTCATGCTCCTCCTATTTTTCAGTCCGTTTCATGCTCCTCCTATTTTTCACACCGTTTCATTCTCCTCATAATTTGACACCTTTTGAAGCTCTTCATATTTTTCACACCTTTTCAGGCTCTTCATGTTTTTGAACATGGCTTCATGCTCCTCCTATTTTTCAGACCGTTTCATGCTCCTCACTTTTTTGACACCTTTTGAAGCTCTTCATATTTCACACCTTTTCATGATCTTCATGTTTTTCAATAACACTTCATGCTCCTCCTAGATTTCAGACCGTTTCATACTCCTCCTATTTTTGACACCTTTTGAAGCTCTTCATATATTTCACCCCATTTCAAGCTCTTCATGTTTTTCAACACCGCTTCATGGTCCTCCTATTTTTCAGACCGTTACAGGCGCCTCATATATTTGACACCTTTTGAAGCTCTTCATATTTTTCACACATTTTCAGGCTCTTCATGTTTTTCAACACCGCTTCATGCTCCTCCTATTTTTCAGACCGTTTCTTGCTCCTAATATTTTTGACACCTTTTGAAGCTCTTCATATTTTTCACACCTCTTCATGCTCTTCATGTTTTCAACATCGATTCATGCTCCTATTATTTTTCAGACCGTTTCATCCTCCTCCTATTTTCACACCGTTTCATGCTCCTCATATTTTTGACACCTTTTGAAGCTCTTCATATATTTCACACCTTTTCAGGCTCTTCATGTTTTTCAACAACGCTTCATGCTCCTCCTATTTTTAGACCGTTTCATTCTCCTCATACTTTTGACACCTTTTGAAGCTCTTCCTATATTTCACACCTTTTCAGGCTCTTCATGTTTTTAACACCACTTCATGCTCCTCCTATTTTTCAGACCTTTTCAGGCTCCTCATATTTTTGACACCTTTAGAAGCTCTTCATATTTTTCACACTTTTCAAGCTCTTCATGTGTTTAACACCACTTCATGCTCCTCCTATTTTTCAGACCATTTCCTGCTCCTCATATTTTTGACACCTTTAGAAGCTCTTCATATTTTTCACACTTTTCAAGCTCTTCATGTTTTTCAACACCACTTCATTCTCCTCCTATTTTTAGACCGTTTCATTCTCCTCATACTTTGACACCTTTTGAAGCTCTTCCTATATTTCACACCTTTTCAGGCTCTTCATGTTTTTAACACCACTTCATGCTCCTCCTATTTTTCAGACCATTTCCTGCTCTTCGATTTTTGATACCTTTTGAAGTTCTTCATATTTTTCACACCTTTTGAAGCTCTTAATATTTTTCACACGTTTTCAGGCTCTTCACGTTTTTCAACAACGCTTCATGCTCCTCCTATTTTTCAGACCGATTCATGCTCCTAATATTTTTCACACCTTTTGAAGCTCTTAATATTTTTCACACGTTTTCAGGCTCTTCACGTTTTTCAAAAACGCTTCATGCTCCTCCTACTTTTCAGACCGTTTCATGCTCCTCATATTTTTGACACCTTTTGAAGCTCTTCATATTTTTCACACCTTTTCAGGCTCTTCAAGTTTTTGAACAATGCTACAATGCTCCTCCTATTTTTCAGACCGTTTCATGCTCCTCATATTTTTGACCTCATTTGAAGCTCTTCATATTTTTCACGCCTTTTGAAGCTCTTCATATATTTCACACTTTTTCAGGCTCTTCATGTTTTTCAACACCACTTCATGCTTCTCCTATTTCTCAGACCATTTCATGCTCATCTCATTTTTGACAGCATTTGAAGCTCTTCATATTTTTCACAACTTTTGAAGCTCTTCATATTTTTCACACCTTTACAGGCTCCTCATGTTTTTCAACACCGCTTCATGCTCCTCCTACTTTCAGACCGTTTCATGCTCCTCTCATTTCTGAAATCTTTTGAAGCTCTTCATATATTTCACACATTTTCAGGCTCTTAATGTTTTTCAACACCACTTCATGCTCCTCCTATTTTTCAGACCGTTTCATGCTCATCTAATTTTTGACACCTTCTGAAGCTCTTCATAGTTTCACAAATTTTCAGGCTCTTCATATTTTTGAACAGCGCTTCATGCACCTCCTATTTTTCAGACCGTTTCATGCTCCTCATGTATTTCACACATTTTGAAGCTCTTCATATTTTACACACCTTTTCAGGCTCGTCATGATTTTCAACACCACTTCATGCTCCTCCTATTTTTCAGACCGTTTCATGCTCATCTAATTTTTGACACCTTTTGAAGCTCTTCATATATTTCACACCTTTTGAAGCTCTTCATATTTTTCACATTTTTGAAGCTCTTCAAATTTTTCACACGTTTTCAGGCTCTTCATGTTTTTGAACACCGCTTCATGCTCCTCCTATTTTCAGACCGTTTCTTGCTCCTCATATTTTTGACACCTTTTGAAGCTCTTCATATTTTTCACATCTTTTCAGGCTCTTCATGTTTTTGAACACCGTTTCTTGCTCCTCCTATTTTCAGACCGTTTCTTGCTCCTCATATTTTTGACACCTTTGAACCTCTTCATATTTATCACACCTTTTCAGGCTCTTCATATATTTCACACGTTTTAAGTCTCTTCATGTTTTTCAACACCGCTTCATGCTCCTCCTATATTTCACACCGTTTCATGCTCCTCATGTATTTCATACCCTTTGAATCTCTTCATATTTTTCACACCTTTTCAGGCTCTTCATATATTTCACACGTTTTAAGTCTCTTCATGTTTTTCAACACCACTTCATGCTCGTCCTATTTTCCAAACCGTTACATGCTCCTCATATTTTTCACATCTTTTGAATCTCTTCATATATTTCACACCTTTTCAGGCTCTTCGTGTTTTTCAACACCACTTCATGCTCCTCCTTCTTTTCAGACCATTTCATGCTCATCTCATTTTTGACACTTTTTGAAGCTCTTCAAAATTTTTACACCTTTTGAGGCTCTTCATGTTTTTCAATACCGCTTCATGCTCCTCCTATTTTTCAGAGTGTTTCATGCTCCTCCTATTTTTCAGACCGTTTCATGCTCCTCATATTTTGACACCTTTTGAAGCTCTTCATATTTTTTACACATTTTCAGGCTCTTCGTGTTTTTCAACAACGCTTCATGCTCCTCCTATTTTTCAGACCGTTTCATGCTCCTCATATTTTGACACCTTTTGAAGCTCTTCATATTTTTCACACCTTTTCATGCTCTTCATGTGTTTCAACACCGCTTCATGCTCCTCCTAGTTTTCATACCGTTTCATACTCCTCCTATTTTTGACACCTTTTGAAGCTGTTCATATATTTCACACCTTTCAGGCTCTTCATGTTTTTCAAAACCTCTTCATGCTCCTCCAATTTTCAGACTGATTCATGCTCCTCATATTTTTGACACCTTTTGAAGCTCTTCATATTTTTCACACCTTTTCATGATCTTCATGTTTTTCAACACCGTTTCATGCTTCTCCTAATTTTCAGAACGTTTCATGCTCCTCCTATTTTTGACAACTTTTGAAGCTCTTCATATTTTTCAACATTTTCAGGCTCTTCACTTTTTTCAACACCGCTTCCTGCTCCTCCTATTTTTCAGACCGTTTCTTGCTCCTAATATTTTTGACAGTTTTTGAAGCTCTTCATATTTTTCACACCTTTTCATGCTCTTCATGTTTTCAACATCGATTCATGCTCCTATTATTTTTCAGACCGTTTCATCCTCGTCCTATTTTCACACCGTTTCATGCTCCTCATATTTTTGACACCTTTTGAAGCTCTTCATATTTTTCACACCTTTTCAGGCTCTTCATGTTTTTGAACACGGCTTCATGCTCCTCCTATTTTTCAGACCGTTTCATGCTCCTCATATTTTTGACACCTTTTGAAGATCTTCATATATTTCACACCTTTTCAGGCACTTCATGTTTTCAACACCGCTTCATGCTCCTCCTATTTTTCAAACCGTATCATGCTCCTCATATTTGTTACACTTTTGAAGCTCTTCATATTTTTCACACCTTTTCATGCTCTTCATGTTTCAACACCGATTCATGCTCCTCCTATTTTTCAGTCCGTTTCATGCTCCTCCTATTTTTCACACCGTTTCATTCTCCTCATAATTTGACACCTTTTGAAGCTCTTCATATTTTTCACACCTTTTCAGGCTCTTCATGTTTTTGAACATGGCTTCATGCTCCTCCTATTTTTCAGACCGTTTCATGCTCCTCACTTTTTTGACACCTTTTGAAGCTCTTCATATTTCACACCTTTTCATGATCTTCATGTTTTTCAATAACACTTCATGCTCCTCCTAGATTTCAGACCGTTTCATACTCCTCCTATTTTTGACACCTTTTGAAGCTCTTCATATATTTCACCCCATTTCAAGCTCTTCATGTTTTTCAACACCGCTTCATGGTCCTCCTATTTTTCAGACCGTTACAGGCGCCTCATATATTTGACACCTTTTGAAGCTCTTCATATTTTTCACACATTTTCAGGCTCTTCATGTTTTTCAACACCGCTTCATGCTCCTCCTATTTTTCAGACCGTTTCTTGCTCCTAATATTTTTGACACCTTTTGAAGCTCTTCATATTTTTCACACCTCTTCATGCTCTTCATGTTTTCAACATCGATTCATGCTCCTATTATTTTTCAGACCGTTTCATCCTCCTCCTATTTTCACACCGTTTCATGCTCCTCATATTTTTGACACCTTTTGAAGCTCTTCATATATTTCACACCTTTTCAGGCTCTTCATGTTTTTCAACAACGCTTCATGCTCCTCCTATTTTTAGACCGTTTCATTCTCCTCATACTTTTGACACCTTTTGAAGCTCTTCCTATATTTCACACCTTTTCAGGCTCTTCATGTTTTTAACACCATTTCATGCTCCTCCTATTTTTCAGACCTTTTCAGGCTCCTCATATTTTTGACACCTTTAGAAGCTCTTCATATTTTTCACACTTTTCAAGCTCTTCATGTTTTTAACACCACTTCATGCTCCTCCTATTTTTCAGACCATTTCCTGCTCCTCATATTTTTGACACCTTTAGAAGCTCTTCATATTTTTCACACTTTTCAAGCTCTTCATGTTTTTCAACACCACTTCATTCTCCTCCTATTTTTAGACCGTTTCATTCTCCTCATACTTTGACACCTTTTGAAGCTCTTCCTATATTTCACACCTTTTCAGGCTCTTCATGTTTTTAACACCACTTCATGCTCCTCCTATTTTTCAGACCATTTCCTGCTCTTCGATTTTTGATACCTTTTGAAGTTCTTCATATTTTTCACACCTTTTGAAGCTCTTAATATTTTTCACACGTTTTCAGGCTCTTGACGTTTTTCAACAACGCTTCATGCTCCTCCTATTTTTCAGACCGATTCATGCTCCTAATATTTTTCACACCTTTTGAAGCTCTTAATATTTTTCACACGTTTTCAGGCTCTTCACGTTTTTCAAAAACGCTTCATGCTCCTCCTACTTTTCAGACCGTTTCATGCTCCTCATATTTTTGACACCTTTTGAAGCTCTTCATATTTTTCACACCTTTTCAGGCTCTTCAAGTTTTTGAACAATGCTACAATGCTCCTCCTATTTTTCAGACCGTTTCATGCTCCTCATATTTTTGACCTCATTTGAAGCTCTTCATATTTTTCACGCCTTTTGAAGCTCTTCATATATTTCACACTTTTTCAGGCTCTTCATGTTTTTCAACACCACTTCATGCTTCTCCTATTTCTCAGACCATTTCATGCTCATCTCATTTTTGACAGCATTTGAAGCTCTTCATATTTTTCACAACTTTTGAAGCTCTTCATATTTTTCACACCTTTACAGGCTCCTCATGTTTTTCAACACCGCTTCATGCTCCTCCTACTTTCAGACCGTTTCATGCTCCTCTCATTTCTGAAATCTTTTGAAGCTCTTCATATATTTCACACATTTTCAGGCTCTTAATGTTTTTCAACACCACTTCATGCTCCTCCTATTTTTCAGACCGTTTCATGCTCATCTAATTTTTGACACCTTCTGAAGCTCTTCATAGTTTCACAAATTTTCAGGCTCTTCATATTTTTGAACAGCGCTTCATGCACCTCCTATTTTTCAGACCGTTTCATGCTCCTCATGTATTTCACACATTTTGAAGCTCTTCATATTTTACACACCTTTTCAGGCTCGTCATGATTTTCAACACCACTTCATGCTCCTCCTATTTTTCAGACCGTTTCATGCTCATCTAATTTTTGACACCTTTTGAAGCTCTTCATATATTTCACACCTTTTGAAGCTCTTCATATTTTTCACATTTTTGAAGCTCTTCAAATTTTTCACACGTTTTCAGGCTCTTCATGTTTTTGAACACCGCTTCATGCTCCTCCTATTTTCAGACCGTTTCTTGCTCCTCATATTTTTGACACCTTTTGAAGCTCTTCATATTTTTCACATCTTTTCAGGCTCTTCATGTTTTTGAACACCGTTTCTTGCTCCTCCTATTTTCAGACCGTTTCTTGCTCCTCATATTTTTGACACCTTTGAACCTCTTCATATTTATCACACCTTTTCAGGCTCTTCATATATTTCACACGTTTTAAGTCTCTTCATGTTTTTCAACACCGCTTCATGCTCCTCCTATTTTTCACACCGTTTCATGCTCCTCATGTATTTCATACCCTTTGAATCTCTTCATATTTTTCACACCTTTTCAGGCTCTTCATATATTTCACACGTTTTAAGTCTCTTCATGTTTTTCAACACCACTTCATGCTCGTCCTATTTTCCAAACCGTTACATGCTCCTCATATTTTTCACATCTTTTGAATCTCTTCATATATTTCACACCTTTTCAGGCTCTTCGTGTTTTTCAACACCACTTCATGCTCCTCCTTCTTTTCAGACCATTTCATGCTCATCTCATTTTTGACACTTTTTGAAGCTCTTCAAAATTTTTACACCTTTTGAGGCTCTTCATGTTTTTCAATACCGCTTCATGCTCCTCCTATTTTTCAGAGTGTTTCATGCTCCTCCTATTTTTCAGACCGTTTCATGCTCCTCATATTTTGACACCTTTTGAAGCTCTTCATATTTTTTACACATTTTCAGGCTCTTCGTGTTTTTCAACAACGCTTCATGCTCCTCCTATTTTTCAGACCGTTTCATGCTCCTCATATTTTGACACCTTTTGAAGCTCTTCATATTTTTCACACCTTTTCATGCTCTTCATGTGTTTCAACACCGCTTCATGCTCCTCCTAGTTTTCATACCGTTTCATACTCCTCCGATTTTTGACACCTTTTGAAGCTGTTCATATATTTCACACCTTTCAGGCTCTTCATGTTTTTCAAAACCTCTTCATGCTCCTCCAATTTTCAGACCGATTCATGCTCCTCATATTTTTGACACCTTTTGAAGCTCTTCATATTTTTCACACCTTTTCATGATCTTCATGTTTTTCAACACCGTTTCATGCTTCTCCTAATTTTCAGAACGTTTCATGCTCCTCCTATTTTTGACAACTTTTGAAGCTCTTCATATTTTTCAACATTTTCAGGCTCTTCACTTTGTTCAACACCGCTTCCTGCTCCTCCTATTTTTCAGACCGTTTCTTGCTCCTAATATTTTTGACAGTTTTTGAAGCTCTTCATATTTTTCACACCTTTTCATGCTCTTCGTGTTTTCAACATCGATTCATGCTCCTATTATTTTTCAGACCGTTTCATCCTCGTCCTATTTTCACACCGTTTCATGCTCCTCATATTTTTGACACCTTTTGAAGCTCTTCATATTTTTCACACCTTTTCAGGCTCTTCATGTTTTTGAACACGGCTTCATGCTCCTCCTATTTTTCAGACCGTTTCATGCTCCTCATATTTTTGACACCTTTTGAAGATCTTCATATATTTCACACCTTTTCAGGCACTTCATGTTTTCAACACCGCTTCATGCTCCTCCTATTTTTCAAACCGTATCATGCTCCTCATATTTGTTACACTTTTGAAGCTCTTCATATTTTTCACACCTTTTCATGCTCTTCATGTTTCAACACCGATTCATGCTCCTCCTATTTTTCAGTCCGTTTCATGCTCCTCCTATTTTTCACACCGTTTCATTCTCCTCATAATTTGACACCTTTTGAAGCTCTTCATATTTTTCACACCTTTTCAGGCTCTTCATGTTTTTGAACATGGCTTCATGCTCCTCCTATTTTTCAGACCGTTTCATGCTCCTCACTTTTTTGACACCTTTTGAAGCTCTTCATATATTTCACCCCATTTCAAGCTCTTCATGTTTTTCAACACCGCTTCATGGTCCTCCTATTTTTCAGACCGTTACAGGCGCCTCATATATTTGACACCTTTTGAAGCTCTTCATATTTTTCACACATTTTCAGGCTCTTCATGTTTTTCAACACCGCTTCATGCTCCTCCTATTTTTCAGACCGTTTCTTGCTCCTAATATTTTTGACACCTTTTGAAGCTCTTCATATTTTTCACACCTCTTCATGCTCTTCATGTTTTCAACATCGATTCATGCTCCTATTATTTTTCAGACCGTTTCATCCTCCTCCTATTTTCACACCGTTTCATGCTCCTCATATTTTTGACACCTTTTGAAGCTCTTCATATATTTCACACCTTTTCAGGCTCTTCATGTTTTTCAACAACGCTTCATGCTCCTCCTATTTTTAGACCGTTTCATTCTCCTCATACTTTTGACACCTTTTGAAGCTCTTCCTATATTTCACACCTTTTCAGGCTCTTCATGTTTTTAACACCACTTCATGCTCCTCCTATTTTTCAGACCTTTTCAGGCTCCTCATATTTTTGACACCTTTAGAAGCTCTTCATATTTTTCACACTTTTCAAGCTCTTCATGTTTTTAACACCACTTCATGCTCCTCCTATTTTTCAGACCATTTCCTGCTCCTCATATTTTTGACACCTTTAGAAGCTCTTCATATTTTTCACACTTTTCAAGCTCTTCATGTTTTTCAACACCACTTCATTCTCCTCCTATTTTTAGACCGTTTCATTCTCCTCATACTTTGACACCTTTTGAAGCTCTTCCTATATTTCACACCTTTTCAGGCTCTTCATGTTTTTAACACCACTTCATGCTCCTCCTATTTTTCAGACCATTTCCTGCTCTTCGATTTTTGATACCTTTTGAAGTTCTTCATATTTTTCACACCTTTTGAAGCTCTTAATATTTTTCACACGTTTTCAGGCTCTTGACGTTTTTCAACAACGCTTCATGCTCCTCCTATTTTTCAGACCGATTCATGCTCCTAATATTTTTCACACCTTTTGAAGCTCTTAATATTTTTCACACGTTTTCAGGCTCTTCACGTTTTTCAAAAACGCTTCATGCTCCTCCTACTTTTCAGACCGTTTCATGCTCCTCATATTTTTGACACCTTTTGAAGCTCTTCATATTTTTCACACCTTTTCAGGCTCTTCAAGTTTTTGAACAATGCTACAATGCTCCTCCTATTTTTCAGACCGTTTCATGCTCCTCATATTTTTGACCTCATTTGAAGCTCTTCATATTTTTCACGCCTTTTGAAGCTCTTCATATATTTCACACTTTTTCAGGCTCTTCATGTTTTTCAACACCACTTCATGCTTCTCCTATTTCTCAGACCATTTCATGCTCATCTCATTTTTGACAGCATTTGAAGCTCTTCACATTTTTCACAACTTTTGAAGCTCTTCATATTTTTCACACCTTTACAGGCTCCTCATGTTTTTCAACACCGCTTCATGCTCCTCCTACTTTCAGACCGTTTCATGCTCCTCTCATTTCTGAAATCTTTTGAAGCTCTTCATATATTTCACACATTTTCAGGCTCTTAATGTTTTTCAACACCACTTCATGCTCCTCCTATTTTTCAGACCGTTTCATGCTCATCTAATTTTTGACACCTTCTGAAGCTCTTCATAGTTTCACAAATTTTCAGGCTCTTCATATTTTTGAACAGCGCTTCATGCACCTCCTATTTTTCAGACCGTTTCATGCTCCTCATGTATTTCACACATTTTGAAGCTCTTCATATTTTACACACCTTTTCAGGCTCGTCATGATTTTCAACACCACTTCATGCTCCTCCTATTTTTCAGACCGTTTCATGCTCATCTAATTTTTGACACCTTTTGAAGCTCTTCATATATTTCACACCTTTTGAAGCTCTTCATATTTTTCACATTTTTGAAGCTCTTCAAATTTTTCACACGTTTTCAGGCTCTTCATGTTTTTGAACACCGCTTCATGCTCCTCCTATTTTCAGACCGTTTCTTGCTCCTCATATTTTTGACACCTTTTGAAGCTCTTCATATTTTTCACATCTTTTCAGGCTCTTCATGTTTTTGAACACCGTTTCTTGCTCCTCCTATTTTCAGACCGTTTCTTGCTCCTCATATTTTTGACACCTTTGAACCTCTTCATATTTATCACACCTTTTCAGGCTCTTCATATATTTCACACGTTTTAAGTCTCTTCATGTTTTTCAACACCGCTTCATGCTCCTCCTATTTTTCACACCGTTTCATGCTCCTCATGTATTTCATACCCTTTGAATCTCTTCATATTTTTCACACCTTTTCAGGCTCTTCATATATTTCACACGTTTTAAGTCTCTTCATGTTTTTCAACACCACTTCATGCTCGTCCTATTTTCCAAACCGTTACATGCTCCTCATATTTTTCACATCTTTTGAATCTCTTCATATATTTCACACCTTTTCAGGCTCTTCGTGTTTTTCAACACCACTTCATGCTCCTCCTTCTTTTCAGACCATTTCATGCTCATCTCATTTTTGACACTTTTTGAAGCTCTTCAAAATTTTTACACCTTTTGAGGCTCTTCATGTTTTTCAATACCGCTTCATGCTCCTCCTATTTTTCAGAGTGTTTCATGCTCCTCCTATTTTTCAGACCGTTTCATGCTCCTCATATTTTGACACCTTTTGAAGCTCTTCATATTTTTTACACATTTTCAGGCTCTTCGTGTTTTTCAACAACGCTTCATGCTCCTCCTATTTTTCAGACCGTTTCATGCTCCTCATATTTTGACACCTTTTGAAGCTCTTCATATTTTTCACACCTTTTCATGCTCTTCATGTGTTTCAACACCGCTTCATGCTCCTCCTAGTTTTCATACCGTTTCATACTCCTCCGATTTTTGACACCTTTTGAAGCTGTTCATATATTTCACACCTTTCAGGCTCTTCATGTTTTTCAAAACCTCTTCATGCTCCTCCAATTTTCAGACTGATTCATGCTCCTCATATTTTTGACACCTTTTGAAGCTCTTCATATTTTTCACACCTTTTCATGATCTTCATGTTTTTCAACACCGTTTCATGCTTCTCCTAATTTTCAGAACGTTTCATGCTCCTCCTATTTTTGACAACTTTTGAAGCTCTTCATATTTTTCAACATTTTCAGGCTCTTCACTTTTTTCAACACCGCTTCCTGCTCCTCCGATTTTTCAGACCGTTTCTTGCTCCTAATATTTTTGACAGTTTTTGAAGCTCTTCATATTTTTCACACCTTTTCATGCTCTTCATGTTTTCAACATCGATTCATGCTCCTATTATTTTTCAGACCGTTTCATCCTCGTCCTATTTTCACACCGTTTCATGCTCCTCATATTTTTGACACCTTTTGAAGCTCTTCATATTTTTCACACCTTTTCAGGCTCTTCATGTTTTTGAACACGGCTTCATGCTCCTCCTATTTTTCAGACCGTTTCATGCTCCTCATATTTTTGACACCTTTTGAAGATCTTCATATATTTCACACCTTTTCAGGCACTTCATGTTTTCAACACCGCTTCATGCTCCTCCTATTTTTCAAACCGTATCATGCTCCTCATATTTGTTACACTTTTGAAGCTCTTCATATTTTTCACACCTTTTCATGCTCTTCATGTTTCAACACCGATTCATGCTCCTCCTATTTTTCAGTCCGTTTCATGCTCCTCCTATTTTTCACACCGTTTCATTCTCCTCATAATTTGACACCTTTTGAAGCTCTTCATATTTTTCACACCTTTTCAGGCTCTTCATGTTTTTGAACATGGCTTCATGCTCCTCCTATTTTTCAGACCGTTTCATGCTCCTCACTTTTTTGACACCTTTTGAAGCTCTTCATATTTCACACCTTTTCATGATCTTCATGTTTTTCAATAACACTTCATGCTCCTCCTAGATTTCAGACCGTTTCATACTCCTCCTATTTTTGACACCTTTTGAAGCTCTTCATATATTTCACCCCATTTCAAGCTCTTCATGTTTTTCAACACCGCTTCATGGTCCTCCTATTTTTCAGACCGTTACAGGCGCCTCATATATTTGACACCTTTTGAAGCTCTTCATATTTTTCACACATTTTCAGGCTCTTCATGTTTTTCAACACCGCTTCATGCTCCTCCTATTTTTCAGACCGTTTCTTGCTCCTAATATTTTTGACACCTTTTGAAGCTCTTCATATTTTTCACACCTCTTCATGCTCTTCATGTTTTCAACATCGATTCATGCTCCTATTATTTTTCAGACCGTTTCATCCTCCTCCTATTTTCACACCGTTTCATGCTCCTCATATTTTTGACACCTTTTGAAGCTCTTCATATATTTCACACCTTTTCAGGCTCTTCATGTTTTTCAACAACGCTTCATGCTCCTCCTATTTTTAGACCGTTTCATTCTCCTCATACTTTTGACACCTTTTGAAGCTCTTCCTATATTTCACACCTTTTCAGGCTCTTCATGTTTTTAACACCACTTCATGCTCCTCCTATTTTTCAGACCTTTTCAGGCTCCTCATATTTTTGACACCTTTAGAAGCTCTTCATATTTTTCACACTTTTCAAGCTCTTCATGTTTTTAACACCACTTCATGCTCCTCCTATTTTTTAGACCATTTCCTGCTCCTCATATTTTTGACACCTTTAGAAGCTCTTCATATTTTTCACACTTTTCAAGCTCTTCATGTTTTTCAACACCACTTCATTCTCCTCCTATTTTTAGACCGTTTCATTCTCCTCATACTTTGACACCTTTTGAAGCTCTTCCTATATTTCACACCTTTTCAGGCTCTTCATGTTTTTAACACCACTTCATGCTCCTCCTATTTTTCAGACCATTTCCTGCTCTTCGATTTTTGATACCTTTTGAAGTTCTTCATATTTTTCACACCTTTTGAAGCTCTTAATATTTTTCACACGTTTTCAGGCTCTTCACGTTTTTCAACAACGCTTCATGCTCCTCCTATTTTTCAGACCGATTCATGCTCCTAATATTTTTCACACCTTTTGAAGCTCTTAATATTTTTCACACGTTTTCAGGCTCTTCACGTTTTTCAAAAACGCTTCATGCTCCTCCTACTTTTCAGACCGTTTCATGCTCCTCATATTTTTGACACCTTTTGAAGCTCTTCATATTTTTCACACCTTTTCAGGCTCTTCAAGTTTTTGAACAATGCTACAATGCTCCTCCTATTTTTCAGACCGTTTCATGCTCCTCATATTTTTGACCTCATTTGAAGCTCTTCATATTTTTCACGCCTTTTGAAGCTCTTCATATATTTCACACTTTTTCAGGCTCTTCATGTTTTTCAACACCACTTCATGCTTCTCCTATTTCTCAGACCATTTCATGCTCATCTCATTTTTGACAGCATTTGAAGCTCTTCATATTTTTCACAACTTTTGAAGCTCTTCATATTTTTCACACCTTTACAGGCTCCTCATGTTTTTCAACACCGCTTCATGCTCCTCCTACTTTCAGACCGTTTCATGCTCCTCTCATTTCTGAAATCTTTTGAAGCTCTTCATATATTTCACACATTTTCAGGCTCTTAATGTTTTTCAACACCACTTCATGCTCCTCCTATTTTTCAGACCGTTTCATGCTCATCTAATTTTTGACACCTTCTGAAGCTCTTCATAGTTTCACAAATTTTCAGGCTCTTCATATTTTTGAACAGCGCTTCATGCACCTCCTATTTTTCAGACCGTTTCATGCTCCTCATGTATTTCACACATTTTGAAGCTCTTCATATTTTACACACCTTTTCAGGCTCGTCATGATTTTCAACACCACTTCATGCTCCTCCTATTTTTCAGACCGTTTCATGCTCATCTAATTTTTGACACCTTTTGAAGCTCTTCATATATTTCACACCTTTTGAAGCTCTTCATATTTTTCACATTTTTGAAGCTCTTCAAATTTTTCACACGTTTTCAGGCTCTTCATTTTTTTGAACACCGCTTCATGCTCCTCCTATTTTCAGACCGTTTCTTGCTCCTCATATTTTTGACACCTTTTGAAGCTCTTCATATTTTTCACATCTTTTCAGGCTCTTCATGATTTTGAACACCGTTTCTTGCTCCTCCTATTTTCAGACCGTTTCTTGCTCCTCATATATTTGACACCTTTGAACCTCTTCATATTTATCACACCTTTTCAGGCTCTTCATATATTTCACACGTTTTAAGTCTCTTCATGTTTTTCAACACCGCTTCATGCTCCTCCTATTTTTCACACCGTTTCATGCTCCTCATGTATTTCATACCCTTTGAATCTCTTCATATTTTTCACACCTTTTCAGGCTCTTCATATATTTCACACGTTTTAAGTCTCTTCATGTTTTTCAACACCACTTCATGCTCGTCCTATTTTCCAAACCGTTACATGCTCCTCATATTTTTCACACCTTTTGAATCTCTTCATATATTTCACACCTTTTCAGGCTCTTCGTGTTTTTCAACACCACTTCATGCTCCTCCTTCTTTTCAGACCATTTCATGCTCATCTCATTTTTGACACTTTTTGAAGCTCTTCAAAATTTTTACACCTTTTGAGGCTCTTCATGTTTTTCAATACCGCTTCATGCTCCTCCTATTTTTCAGAGTGTTTCATGCTCCTCCTATTTTTCAGACCGTTTCATGCTCCTCATATTTTGACACCTTTTGAAGCTCTTCATATTTTTTACACATTTTCAGGCTCTTCGTGTTTTTCAACAACGCTTCATGCTCCTCCTATTTTTCAGACCGTTTCATGCTCCTCATACTTTGACACCTTTTGAAGCTCTTCATATTTTTCACACCTTTTCATGCTCTTCATGTGTTTCAACACCGCTTCATGCTCCTCCTAGTTTTCATACCGTTTCATACTCCTCCGATTTTTGACACCTTTTGAAGCTGTTCATATATTTCACACCTTTCAGGCTCTTCATGTTTTTCAAAACCTCTTCATGCTCCTCCAATTTTCAGACCGATTCATGCTCCTCATATTTTTGACACCTTTTGAAGCTCTTCATATTTTTCACACCTTTTCATGATCTTCATGTTTTTCAACACCGTTTCATGCTTCTCCTAATTTTCAGAACGTTTCATGCTCCTCCTATTTTTGACAACTTTTGAAGCTCTTCATATTTTTCAACATTTTCAGGCTCTTCACTTTGTTCAACACCGCTTCCTGCTCCTCCTATTTTTCAGACCGTTTCTTGCTCCTAATATTTTTGACAGTTTTTGAAGCTCTTCATATTTTTCACACCTTTTCATGCTCTTCGTGTTTTCAACATCGATTCATGCTCCTATTATTTTTCAGACCGTTTCATCCTCGTCCTATTTTCACACCGTTTCATGCTCCTCATATTTTTGACACCTTTTGAAGCTCTTCATATTTTTCACACCTTTTCAGGCTCTTCATGTTTTTGAACACGGCTTCATGCTCCTCCTATTTTTCAGACCGTTTCATGCTCCTCATATTTTTGACACCTTTTGAAGATCTTCATATATTTCACACCTTTTCAGGCACTTCATGTTTTCAACACCGCTTCATGCTCCTCCTATTTTTCAAACCGTATCATGCTCCTCATATTTGTTACACTTTTGAAGCTCTTCATATTTTTCACACCTTTTCATGCTCTTCATGTTTCAACACCGATTCATGCTCCTCCTATTTTTCAGTCCGTTTCATGCTCCTCCTATTTTTCACACCGTTTCATTCTCCTCATAATTTGACACCTTTTGAAGCTCTTCATATTTTTCACACCTTTTCAGGCTCTTCATGTTTTTGAACATGGCTTCATGCTCCTCCTATTTTTCAGACCGTTTCATGCTCCTCACTTTTTTGACACCTTTTGAAGCTCTTCATATATTTCACCCCATTTCAAGCTCTTCATGTTTTTCAACACCGCTTCATGGTCCTCCTATTTTTCAGACCGTTACAGGCGCCTCATATATTTGACACCTTTTGAAGCTCTTCATATTTTTCACACATTTTCAGGCTCTTCATGTTTTTCAACACCGCTTCATGCTCCTCCTATTTTTCAGACCGTTTCTTGCTCCTAATATTTTTGACACCTTTTGAAGCTCTTCATATTTTTCACACCTCTTCATGCTCTTCATGTTTTCAACATCGATTCATGCTCCTATTATTTTTCAGACCGTTTCATCCTCCTCCTATTTTCACACCGTTTCATGCTCCTCATATTTTTGACACCTTTTGAAGCTCTTCATATATTTCACACCTTTTCAGGCTCTTCATGTTTTTCAACAACGCTTCATGCTCCTCCTATTTTTAGACCGTTTCATTCTCCTCATACTTTTGACACCTTTTGAAGCTCTTCCTATATTTCACACCTTTTCAGGCTCTTCATGTTTTTAACACCACTTCATGCTCCTCCTATTTTTCAGACCTTTTCAGGCTCCTCATATTTTTGACACCTTTAGAAGCTCTTCATATTTTTCACACTTTTCAAGCTCTTCATGTTTTTAACACCACTTCATGCTCCTCCTATTTTTCAGACCATTTCCTGCTCCTCATATTTTTGACACCTTTAGAAGCTCTTCATATTTTTCACACTTTTCAAGCTCTTCATGTTTTTCAACACCACTTCATTCTCCTCCTATTTTTAGACCGTTTCATTCTCCTCATACTTTGACACCTTTTGAAGCTCTTCCTATATTTCACACCTTTTCAGGCTCTTCATGTTTTTAACACCACTTCATGCTCCTCCTATTTTTCAGACCATTTCCTGCTCTTCGATTTTTGATACCTTTTGAAGTTCTTCATATTTTTCACACCTTTTGAAGCTCTTAATATTTTTCACACGTTTTCAGGCTCTTGACGTTTTTCAACAACGCTTCATGCTCCTCCTATTTTTCAGACCGATTCATGCTCCTAATATTTTTCACACCTTTTGAAGCTCTTAATATTTTTCACACGTTTTCAGGCTCTTCACGTTTTTCAAAAACGCTTCATGCTCCTCCTACTTTTCAGACCGTTTCATGCTCCTCATATTTTTGACACCTTTTGAAGCTCTTCATATTTTTCACACCTTTTCAGGCTCTTCAAGTTTTTGAACAATGCTACAATGCTCCTCCTATTTTTCAGACCGTTTCATGCTCCTCATATTTTTGACCTCATTTGAAGCTCTTCATATTTTTCACGCCTTTTGAAGCTCTTCATATATTTCACACTTTTTCAGGCTCTTCATGTTTTTCAACACCACTTCATGCTTCTCCTATTTCTCAGACCATTTCATGCTCATCTCATTTTTGACAGCATTTGAAGCTCTTCACATTTTTCACAACTTTTGAAGCTCTTCATATTTTTCACACCTTTACAGGCTCCTCATGTTTTTCAACACCGCTTCATGCTCCTCCTACTTTCAGACCGTTTCATGCTCCTCTCATTTCTGAAATCTTTTGAAGCTCTTCATATATTTCACACATTTTCAGGCTCTTAATGTTTTTCAACACCACTTCATGCTCCTCCTATTTTTCAGACCGTTTCATGCTCATCTAATTTTTGACACCTTCTGAAGCTCTTCATAGTTTCACAAATTTTCAGGCTCTTCATATTTTTGAACAGCGCTTCATGCACCTCCTATTTTTCAGACCGTTTCATGCTCCTCATGTATTTCACACATTTTGAAGCTCTTCATATTTTACACACCTTTTCAGGCTCGTCATGATTTTCAACACCACTTCATGCTCCTCCTATTTTTCAGACCGTTTCATGCTCATCTAATTTTTGACACCTTTTGAAGCTCTTCATATATTTCACACCTTTTGAAGCTCTTCATATTTTTCACATTTTTGAAGCTCTTCAAATTTTTCACACGTTTTCAGGCTCTTCATGTTTTTGAACACCGCTTCATGCTCCTCCTATTTTCAGACCGTTTCTTGCTCCTCATATTTTTGACACCTTTTGAAGCTCTTCATATTTTTCACATCTTTTCAGGCTCTTCATGTTTTTGAACACCGTTTCTTGCTCCTCCTATTTTCAGACCGTTTCTTGCTCCTCATATTTTTGACACCTTTGAACCTCTTCATATTTATCACACCTTTTCAGGCTCTTCATATATTTCACACGTTTTAAGTCTCTTCATGTTTTTCAACACCGCTTCATGCTCCTCCTATTTTTCACACCGTTTCATGCTCCTCATGTATTTCATACCCTTTGAATCTCTTCATATTTTTCACACCTTTTCAGGCTCTTCATATATTTCACACGTTTTAAGTCTCTTCATGTTTTTCAACACCACTTCATGCTCGTCCTATTTTCCAAACCGTTACATGCTCCTCATATTTTTCACATCTTTTGAATCTCTTCATATATTTCACACCTTTTCAGGCTCTTCGTGTTTTTCAACACCACTTCATGC
The DNA here is from genome assembly GCF_033118175.1 of Dama dama. Taxonomy (NCBI): domain Eukaryota; kingdom Metazoa; phylum Chordata; class Mammalia; order Artiodactyla; family Cervidae; genus Dama; species Dama dama. Next base: position 1,380,269 of record NW_026871011.1, on the reverse strand, counting down.
TCCTCCTTCTTTTCAGACCATTTCATGCTCATCTCATTTTTGACACTTTTTGAAGCTCTTCAAAATTTTTACACCTTTTGAGGCTCTTCATGTTTTTCAATACCGCTTCATGCTCCTCCTATTTTTCAGAGTGTTTCATGCTCCTCCTATTTTTCAGACCGTTTCATGCTCCTCATATTTTGACACCTTTTGAAGCTCTTCATATTTTTTACACATTTTCAGGCTCTTCGTGTTTTTCAACAACGCTTCATGCTCCTCCTATTTTTCAGACCGTTTCATGCTCCTCATATTTTGACACCTTTTGAAGCTCTTCATATTTTTCACACCTTTTCATGCTCTTCATGTGTTTCAACACCGCTTCATGCTCCTCCTAGTTTTCATACCGTTTCATACTCCTCCGATTTTTGACACCTTTTGAAGCTGTTCATATATTTCACACCTTTCAGGCTCTTCATGTTTTTCAAAACCTCTTCATGCTCCTCCAATTTTCAGACTGATTCATGCTCCTCATATTTTTGACACCTTTTGAAGCTCTTCATATTTTTCACACCTTTTCATGATCTTCATGTTTTTCAACACCGTTTCATGCTTCTCCTAATTTTCAGAACGTTTCATGCTCCTCCTATTTTTGACAACTTTTGAAGCTCTTCATATTTTTCAACATTTTCAGGCTCTTCACTTTTTTCAACACCGCTTCCTGCTCCTCCGATTTTTCAGACCGTTTCTTGCTCCTAATATTTTTGACAGTTTTTGAAGCTCTTCATATTTTTCACACCTTTTCATGCTCTTCATGTTTTCAACATCGATTCATGCTCCTATTATTTTTCAGACCGTTTCATCCTCGTCCTATTTTCACACCGTTTCATGCTCCTCATATTTTTGACACCTTTTGAAGCTCTTCATATTTTTCACACCTTTTCAGGCTCTTCATGTTTTTGAACACGGCTTCATGCTCCTCCTATTTTTCAGACCGTTTCATGCTCCTCATATTTTTGACACCTTTTGAAGATCTTCATATATTTCACACCTTTTCAGGCACTTCATGTTTTCAACACCGCTTCATGCTCCTCCTATTTTTCAAACCGTATCATGCTCCTCATATTTGTTACACTTTTGAAGCTCTTCATATTTTTCACACCTTTTCATGCTCTTCATGTTTCAACACCGATTCATGCTCCTCCTATTTTTCAGTCCGTTTCATGCTCCTCCTATTTTTCACACCGTTTCATTCTCCTCATAATTTGACACCTTTTGAAGCTCTTCATATTTTTCACACCTTTTCAGGCTCTTCATGTTTTTGAACATGGCTTCATGCTCCTCCTATTTTTCAGACCGTTTCATGCTCCTCACTTTTTTGACACCTTTTGAAGCTCTTCATATTTCACACCTTTTCATGATCTTCATGTTTTTCAATAACACTTCATGCTCCTCCTAGATTTCAGACCGTTTCATACTCCTCCTATTTTTGACACCTTTTGAAGCTCTTCATATATTTCACCCCATTTCAAGCTCTTCATGTTTTTCAACACCGCTTCATGGTCCTCCTATTTTTCAGACCGTTACAGGCGCCTCATATATTTGACACCTTTTGAAGCTCTTCATATTTTTCACACATTTTCAGGCTCTTCATGTTTTTCAACACCGCTTCATGCTCCTCCTATTTTTCAGACCGTTTCTTGCTCCTAATATTTTTGACACCTTTTGAAGCTCTTCATATTTTTCACACCTCTTCATGCTCTTCATGTTTTCAACATCGATTCATGCTCCTATTATTTTTCAGACCGTTTCATCCTCCTCCTATTTTCACACCGTTTCATGCTCCTCATATTTTTGACACCTTTTGAAGCTCTTCATATATTTCACACCTTTTCAGGCTCTTCATGTTTTTCAACAACGCTTCATGCTCCTCCTATTTTTAGACCGTTTCATTCTCCTCATACTTTTGACACCTTTTGAAGCTCTTCCTATATTTCACACCTTTTCAGGCTCTTCATGTTTTTAACACCACTTCATGCTCCTCCTATTTTTCAGACCTTTTCAGGCTCCTCATATTTTTGACACCTTTAGAAGCTCTTCATATTTTTCACACTTTTCAAGCTCTTCATGTTTTTAACACCACTTCATGCTCCTCCTATTTTTTAGACCATTTCCTGCTCCTCATATTTTTGACACCTTTAGAAGCTCTTCATATTTTTCACACTTTTCAAGCTCTTCATGTTTTTCAACACCACTTCATTCTCCTCCTATTTTTAGACCGTTTCATTCTCCTCATACTTTGACACCTTTTGAAGCTCTTCCTATATTTCACACCTTTTCAGGCTCTTCATGTTTTTAACACCACTTCATGCTCCTCCTATTTTTCAGACCATTTCCTGCTCTTCGATTTTTGATACCTTTTGAAGTTCTTCATATTTTTCACACCTTTTGAAGCTCTTAATATTTTTCACACGTTTTCAGGCTCTTCACGTTTTTCAACAACGCTTCATGCTCCTCCTGATTTTCAGACCGATTCATGCTCCTAATATTTTTCACACCTTTTGAAGCTCTTAATATTTTTCACACGTTTTCAGGCTCTTCACGTTTTTCAAAAACGCTTCATGCTCCTCCTACTTTTCAGACCGTTTCATGCTCCTCATATTTTTGACACCTTTTGAAGCTCTTCATATTTTTCACACCTTTTCAGGCTCTTCAAGTTTTTGAACAATGCTACAATGCTCCTCCTATTTTTCAGACCGTTTCATGCTCCTCATATTTTTGACCTCATTTGAAGCTCTTCATATTTTTCACGCCTTTTGAAGCTCTTCATATATTTCACACTTTTTCAGGCTCTTCATGTTTTTCAACACCACTTCATGCTTCTCCTATTTCTCAGACCATTTCATGCTCATCTCATTTTTGACAGCATTTGAAGCTCTTCATATTTTTCACAACTTTTGAAGCTCTTCATATTTTTCACACCTTTACAGGCTCCTCATGTTTTTCAACACCGCTTCATGCTCCTCCTACTTTCAGACCGTTTCATGCTCCTCTCATTTCTGAAATCTTTTGAAGCTCTTCATATATTTCACACATTTTCAGGCTCTTAATGTTTTTCAACACCACTTCATGCTCCTCCTATTTTTCAGACCGTTTCATGCTCATCTAATTTTTGACACCTTCTGAAGCTCTTCATAGTTTCACAAATTTTCAGGCTCTTCATATTTTTGAACAGCGCTTCATGCACCTCCTATTTTTCAGACCGTTTCATGCTCCTCATGTATTTCACACATTTTGAAGCTCTTCATATTTTACACACCTTTTCAGGCTCGTCATGATTTTCAACACCACTTCATGCTCCTCCTATTTTTCAGACCGTTTCATGCTCATCTAATTTTTGACACCTTTTGAAGCTCTTCATATATTTCACACCTTTTGAAGCTCTTCATATTTTTCACATTTTTGAAGCTCTTCAAATTTTTCACACGTTTTCAGGCTCTTCATTTTTTTGAACACCGCTTCATGCTCCTCCTATTTTCAGACCGTTTCTTGCTCCTCATATTTTTGACACCTTTTGAAGCTCTTCATATTTTTCACATCTTTTCAGGCTCTTCATGATTTTGAACACCGTTTCTTGCTCCTCCTATTTTCAGACCGTTTCTTGCTCCTCATATATTTGACACCTTTGAACCTCTTCATATTTATCACACCTTTTCAGGCTCTTCATATATTTCACACGTTTTAAGTCTCTTCATGTTTTTCAACACCGCTTCATGCTCCTCCTATTTTTCACACCGTTTCATGCTCCTCATGTATTTCATACCCTTTGAATCTCTTCATATTTTTCACACCTTTTCAGGCTCTTCATATATTTCACACGTTTTAAGTCTCTTCATGTTTTTCAACACCACTTCATGCTCGTCCTATTTTCCAAACCGTTACATGCTCCTCATATTTTTCACACCTTTTGAATCTCTTCATATATTTCACACCTTTTCAGGCTCTTCGTGTTTTTCAACACCACTTCATGCTCCTCCTTCTTTTCAGACCATTTCATGCTCATCTCATTTTTGACACTTTTTGAAGCTCTTCAAAATTTTTACACCTTTTGAGGCTCTTCATGTTTTTCAATACCGCTTCATGCTCCTCCTATTTTTCAGAGTGTTTCATGCTCCTCCTATTTTTCAGACCGTTTCATGCTCCTCATATTTTGACACCTTTTGAAGCTCTTCATATTTTTTACACATTTTCAGGCTCTTCGTGTTTTTCAACAACGCTTCATGCTCCTCCTATTTTTCAGACCGTTTCATGCTCCTCATACTTTGACACCTTTTGAAGCTCTTCATATTTTTCACACCTTTTCATGCTCTTCATGTGTTTCAACACCGCTTCATGCTCCTCCTAGTTTTCATACCGTTTCATACTCCTCCGATTTTTGACACCTTTTGAAGCTGTTCATATATTTCACACCTTTCAGGCTCTTCATGTTTTTCAAAACCTCTTCATGCTCCTCCAATTTTCAGACTGATTCATGCTCCTCATATTTTTGACACCTTTTGAAGCTCTTCATATTTTTCACACCTTTTCATGATCTTCATGTTTTTCAACACCGTTTCATGCTTCTCCTAATTTTCAGAACGTTTCATGCTCCTCCTATTTTTGACAACTTTTGAAGCTCTTCATATTTTTCAACATTTTCAGGCTCTTCACTTTTTTCAACACCGCTTCCTGCTCCTCCGATTTTTCAGACCGTTTCTTGCTCCTAATATTTTTGACAGTTTTTGAAGCTCTTCATATTTTTCACACCTTTTCATGCTCTTCATGTTTTCAACATCGATTCATGCTCCTATTATTTTTCAGACCGTTTCATCCTCGTCCTATTTTCACACCGTTTCATGCTCCTCATATTTTTGACACCTTTTGAAGCTCTTCATATTTTTCACACCTTTTCAGGCTCTTCATGTTTTTGAACACGGCTTCATGCTCCTCCTATTTTTCAGACCGTTTCATGCTCCTCATATTTTTGACACCTTTTGAAGATCTTCATATATTTCACACCTTTTCAGGCACTTCATGTTTTCAACACCGCTTCATGCTCCTCCTATTTTTCAAACCGTATCATGCTCCTCATATTTGTTACACTTTTGAAGCTCTTCATATTTTTCACACCTTTTCATGCTCTTCATGTTTCAACACCGATTCATGCTCCTCCTATTTTTCAGTCCGTTTCATGCTCCTCCTATTTTTCACACCGTTTCATTCTCCTCATAATTTGACACCTTTTGAAGCTCTTCATATTTTTCACACCTTTTCAGGCTCTTCATGTTTTTGAACATGGCTTCATGCTCCTCCTATTTTTCAGACCGTTTCATGCTCCTCACTTTTTTGACACCTTTTGAAGCTCTTCATATTTCACACCTTTTCATGATCTTCATGTTTTTCAATAACACTTCATGCTCCTCCTAGATTTCTGACCGTTTCATACTCCTCCTATTTTTGACACCTTTTGAAGCTCTTCATATATTTCACCCCATTTCAAGCTCTTCATGTTTTTCAACACCGCTTCATGGTCCTCCTATTTTTCAGACCGTTACAGGCGCCTCATATTTTTGACACCTTTTGAAGCTCTTCATATTTTTCACACATTTTCAGGCTCTTCATGTTTTTCAACACCGCTTCATGCTCCTCCTATTTTTCAGACCGTTTCTTGCTCCTAATATTTTTGACACCTTTTGAAGCTCTTCATATTTTTCACACCTCTTCATGCTCTTCATGTTTTCAACATCGATTCATGCTCCTATTATTTTTCAGACCGTTTCATCCTCCTCCTATTTTCACACCGTTTCATGCTCCTCATATTTTTGACACCTTTTGAAGCTCTTCATATATTTCACACCTTTTCAGGCTCTTCATGTTTTTCAACAACGCTTCATGCTCCTCCTATTTTTAGACCGTTTCATTCTCCTCATACTTTTGACACCTTTTGAAGCTCTTCCTATATTTCACACCTTTTCAGGCTCTTCATGTTTTTAACACCACTTCATGCTCCTCCTATTTTTCAGACCTTTTCATGCTCCTCATATTTTTGACACCTTTAGAAGCTCTTCATATTTTTCACACTTTTCAAGCTCTTCATGTTTTTAACACCACTTCATGCTCCTCCTATTTTTCAGACCATTTCCTGCTCCTCATATTTTTGACACCTTTAGAAGCTCTTCATATTTTTCACACTTTTCAAGCTCTTCATGTTTTTCAACACCACTTCATTCTCCTCCTATTTTTAGACCGTTTCATTCTCCTCATACTTTTGACACCTTTTGAAGCTCTTCCTATATTTCACACCTTTTCAGGCTCTTCATGTTTTTAACACCACTTCATGCTCCTCCTATTTTTCAGACCATTTCCTGCTCTTCGATTTTTGATACCTTTTGAAGTTCTTCATATTTTTCACACCTTTTGAAGCTCTTAATATTTTTCACACGTTTTCAGGCTCTTCACGTTTTTCAACAACGCTTCATGCTCCTCCTATTTTTCAGACCAATTCATGCTCCTAATATTTTTCACACCTTTTGAAGCTCTTAATATTTTTCACACGATTTCAGGCTCTTCACGTTTTTCAACAACGCTTCATGCTCCTCCTATTTTTCAGACCGTTTCATGCTCCTCATATTTTTGACACCTTTTGAAGCTCTTCATATTTTTCACACCTTTTCAGGCTCTTCAAGTTTTTGAACAATGCTACAATGCTCCTCCTATTTTTCAGACCGTTTCATGCTCCTCATATTTTTGACCTCTTTTGAAGCTCTTCATATTTTTCACGCCTTTTGAAGCTCTTCATATATTTCACACTTTTTCAGGCTCTTCATGTTTTTCAACACCACTTCATGCTTCTCCTATTTCTCAGACCATTTCATGCTCATCTCATTTTTGACAGCATTTGAAGCTCTTCATATTTTTCACAACTTTTGAAGCTCTTCATATTTTTCAAACCTTTACAGGCTCCTCATGTTTTTCAACACCGCTTCATGCTCCTCCTATTTTTCAGACCGTTTCATGCTCCTCTCATTTCTGAAATCTTTTGAAGCTCTTCATATATTTCACACATTTTCAGGCTCTTAATGTTTTTCAACACCACTTCATGCTCCTCCTATTTTTCAGACCGTTTCATGCTCATCTAATTTTTGACACCTTCTGAAGCTCTTCATAGTTTTCACAAATTTTCATGCTCTTCATATTTTTGAACACCGCTTCATGCTCCTCCTATTTTTCAGACCGTTTCATGCTCCTCATGTATTTCACACATTTTGAAGCTCTTCATATTTTACACACCTTTTCAGGCTCGTCATGATTTTCAACACCACTTCATGCTCCTCCTATTTTTCAGACCGTTTTGCTCATCTAATTTTTGACACCTTTTGAAGCTCTTCATATATTTCACACCTTTTGAAGCTCTTCATATTTTTCACATTTTTGAAGCTCTTCAAATTTTTCACACGTTTTCAGGCTCTTCATGTTTTTGAACACCGCTTCATGCTCCTCCTATTTTCAGACCGTTTCTTGCTCCTCATATTTTTCACACCTTTTGAAGCTCTTCATATTTTTCACATCTTTTCAGGCTCTTCATGTTTTTGAACACCGTTTCATGCTCCTCCTATTTTCAGACCGTTTCTTGCTCCTCATATTTTTGACACCTTTGAACCTCTTCATATTTTTCACACCTTTTCAGGCTCTTCATATATTTCACACGTTTTAAGTCTCTTCATGTTTTTCAACACCGCTTCATGCTCCTCCTATTTTTCACAGGGTTTCATGCTCCTCATGTATTTCATACCCTTTGAATCTCTTCATATTTTTCACATCTTTTCAGGCTCTTCATATATTTCACACGTTTTAAGTCTCTTCATGTTTTTCAACACCACTTCATGCTCGTCCTCTTTTCAAACCGTTACATGCTCTTCATATTTTTCACACCTTTTGAATCTCTTCATATATTTCACACCTTTTCAGGCTCTTCGTGTTTTTCAACACCACTTCATGCTCCTCCTTCTTTTCAGACCATTTCATGCTCATCTCATTTTTGACACTTTTTGAAGCTCTTCAAATTTTTTACACCTTTTGAGGCTCTTCATGTTTTTCAATACCGCTTCATGCTCCTCCTATTTTTCAGACAGTTTCATGCTCCTCCTATTTTTCAGACCGTTTCATGCTCCTCATATTTTGACACCTTTTGAAGCTCTTCATATTTTTCACACCTTTTCATGCTCTTCATGTGTTTCAACACCGCTTCATGCTCCTCCTAGTTTTCATACCGTTTCATACTCCTCCGATTTTTGACACCTTTTGAAGCTGTTCATATATTTCACACCTTTCAGGCTCTTCATGTTTTTCAAAACCTCTTCATGCTCCTCCAATTTTCAGACCGATTCATGCTCCTCATATTTTTGACACCTTTTGAAGCTCTTCATATTTTTCACACCTTTTCATGATCTTCATGTTTTTCAACACCGTTTCATGCTTCTCCTAATTTTCAGAACGTTTCATGCTCCTCCTATTTTTGACAACTTTTGAAGCTCTTCATATTTTTCAACATTTTCAGGCTCTTCACTTTTTTCAACACCGCTTCCTGCTCCTCCTATTTTTCAGACCGTTTCTTGCTCCTAATATTTTTGACAGTTTTTGAAGCTCTTCATATTTTTCACACCTTTTCATGCTCTTCATGTTTTCAACATCGATTCATGCTCCTTTTATTTTTCAGACCGTTTCATCCTCGTCCTATTTTCACACCGTTTCATGCTCCTCATATTTTTGACACCTTTTGAAGCTCTTCATATTTTTCACACCTTTTCAGGCTCTTCATGTTTTTGAACACGGCTTCATGCTCCTCCTATTTTTCAGACCGTTTCATGCTCCTCATATTTTTGACACCTTTTGAAGATCTTCATATATTTCACACCTTTTCAGGCACTTCATGTTTTCAACACCGCTTCATGCTCCTCCTATTTTTCAAACCGTATCATGCTCCTCATATTTGTTACACTTTTGAAGCTCTTCATATTTTTCACACCTTTTCATGCTCTTCATGTTTCAACACCGATTCATGCTCCTCCTATTTTTCAGTCCGTTTCATGCTCCTCCTATTTTTCACACCGTTTCATTCTCCTCATAATTTGACACCTTTTGAAGCTCTTCATATTTTTCACACCTTTTCAGGCTCTTCATGTTTTTGAACATGGCTTCATGCTCCTCCTATTTTTCAGACCGTTTCATGCTCCTCACTTTTTTGACACCTTTTGAAGCTCTTCATATTTCACACCTTTTCATGATCTTCATGTTTTTCAATAACACTTCATGCTCCTCCTAGATTTCAGACCGTTTCATACTCCTCCTATTTTTGACACCTTTTGAAGCTCTTCATATATTTCACCCCATTTCAAGCTCTTCATGTTTTTCAACACCGCTTCATGGTCCTCCTATTTTTCAGACCGTTACAGGCGCCTCATATATTTGACACCTTTTGAAGCTCTTCATATTTTTCACACATTTTCAGGCTCTTCATGTTTTTCAACACCGCTTCATGCTCCTCCTATTTTTCAGACCGTTTCTTGCTCCTAATATTTTTGACACCTTTTGAAGCTCTTCATATTTTTCACACCTCTTCATGCTCTTCATGTTTTCAACATCGATTCATGCTCCTATTATTTTTCAGACCGTTTCATCCTCCTCCTATTTTCACACCGTTTCATGCTCCTCATATTTTTGACACCTTTTGAAGCTCTTCATATATTTCACACCTTTTCAGGCTCTTCATGTTTTTCAACAACGCTTCATGCTCCTCCTATTTTTAGACCGTTTCATTCTCCTCATACTTTTGACACCTTTTGAAGCTCTTCCTATATTTCACACCTTTTCAGTCTCTTCATGTTTTTAACACCACTTCATGCTCCTCCTATTTTTCAGACCTTTTCATGCTCCTCATATTTTTGACACCTTTAGAAGCTCTTCATATTTTTCACACTTTTCAAGCTCTTCATGTTTTTAACACCACTTCATGCTCCTCCTATTTTTCAGACCATTTCCTGCTCCTCATATTTTTGACACCTTTAGAAGCTCTTCATATTTTTCACACTTTTCAAGCTCTTCATGTTTTTCAACACCACTTCATTCTCCTCCTATTTTTAGACCGTTTCATTCTCCTCATACTTTTGACACCTTTTGAAGCTCTTCCTATATTTCACACCTTTTCAGGCTCTTCATGTTTTTAACACCACTTCATGCTCCTCCTATTTTTCAGACCATTTCCTGCTCTTCGATTTTTGATACCTTTTGAAGTTCTTCATATTTTTCACACCTTTTGAAGCTCTTAATATTTTTCACACGTTTTCAGGCTCTTCACGTTTTTCAACAACGCTTCATGCTCCTCCTATTTTTCAGACCGATTCATGCTCCTAATATTTTTCACACCTTTTGAAGCTCTTAATATTTTTCACACGTTTTCAGGCTCTTCACGTTTTTCAACAACGCTTCATGCTCCTCCTATTTTTCAGACCGTTTCATGCTCCTCATATTTTTGACACCTTTTGAAGCTCTTCATATTTTTCACACCTTTTCAGGCTCTTCAAGTTTTTGAACAATGCTACAATGCTCCTCCTATTTTTCAGACCGTTTCATGCTCCTCATATTTTTGACCTCTTTTGAAGCTCTTCATATTTTTCACGCCTTTTGAAGCTCTTCATATATTTCACACTTTTTCAGGCTCTTCATGTTTTTCAACACCACTTCATGCTTCTCCTATTTCTCAGACCATTTCATGCTCATCTCATTTTTGACAGCATTTGAAGCTCTTCATATTTTTCACAACTTTTGAAGCTCTTCATATTTTTCAAACCTTTACAGGCTCCTCATGTTTTTCAACACCGCTTCATGCTCCTCCTATTTTTCAGACCGTTTCATGCTCCTCTCATTTCTGAAATCTTTTGAAGCTCTTCATATATTTCACACATTTTCAGGCTCTTAATCTTTTTCAACACCACTTCATGCTCCTCCTATTTTTCAGACCGTTTCATGCTCATCTAATTTTTGACACCTTCTGAAGCTCTTCATAGTTTCACAAATTTTCAGGCTCTTCATATTTTTGAACACCGCTTCATGCTCCTCCTATTTTTCAGACCGTTTCATGCTCCTCATGTATTTCACACATTTTGAAGCTCTTCATATTTTACACACCTTTTCAGGCTCGTCATGATTTTCAACACCACTTCATGCTCCTCCTATTTTTCAGACCGTTTTGCTCATCTAATTTTTGACACCTTTTGAAGCTCTTCATATATTTCACACCTTTTGAAGCTCTTCATATTTTTCACATTTTTGAAGCTCTTCAAATTTTTCACACGTTTTCAGGCTCTTCATGTTTTTGAACACCGCTTCATGCTCCTCCTATTTTCAGACCGTTTCTTGCTCCTCATATTTTTCACACCTTTTGAAGCTCTTCATATTTTTCACATCTTTTCAGGCTCTTCATGTTTTTGAACACCGTTTCATGCTCCTCCTATTTTCAGACCGTTTCTTGCTCCTCATATTTTTGACACCTTTGAACCTCTTCATATTTTTCACACCTTTTCAGGCTCTTCATATATTTCACACGTTTTAAGTCTCTTCATGTTTTTCAACACCGCTTCATGCTCCTCCTATTTTTCACAGGGTTTCATGCTCCTCATGTATTTCATACCCTTTGAATCTCTTCATATTTTTCACATCTTTTCAGGCTCTTCATATATTTCACACGTTTTAAGTCTCTTCATGTTTTTCAACACCACTTCATGCTCGTCCTATTTTCAAACCGTTACATGCTCTTCATATTTTTCACACCTTTTGAATCTCTTCATATATTTCACACCTTTAGAAGCTCTTCATATTTTTCACATTTTTGAAGCTCTTCATATTTTTCACACCTTTTCAGGCTCTTCATATATTTCACACGTTTTAAGTCTCTTCATGTTTTTCAACACCACTTCATGCTCGTCCTATTTTCAAACCGTTACATGCTCTTCATATTTTTCACACCTTTTGAATCTCTTCATATATTTCACACCTTTTCAGGCTCTTTGTGTTTTTCAACACCACTTCATGCTCCTCCTTCTTTTCAGACCATTTCATGCTCATCTCATTTTTGACACTTTTTGAAGCTCTTCAAATTTTTTACACCTTTTGAGGCTCTTCATGTTTTTCAATACCGCTTCATGCTCCTCCTATTTTTCAGACAGTTTCATGCTCCTCCTATTTTTCAGACCGTTTCATGCTCCTCATATTTTGACACCTTTTGAAGCTCTTCATATTTTTCACACCTTTTCATGCTCTTCATGTGTTTCAACACCGCTTCATGCTCCTCCTAGTTTTCATACCGTTTCATACTCCTCCTATTTTTGACACCTTTTGAAGCTGTTCATATATTTCACACCTTTCAGGCTCTTCATGTTTTTCAAAACCTCTTCATGCTCCTCCAATTTTCAGACCGATTCATGCTCCTCATATTTTTGACACCTTTTGAAGCTCTTCATATTTTTCACACCTTTTCATGATCTTCATGTTTTTCAACACCGTTTCATGCTTCTCCTAATTTTCAGAACGTTTCATGCTCCTCCTATTTTTGACAACTTTTGAAGCTCTTCATATTTTTCAACATTTTCAGGCTCTTCACGTTTTTCAACACCGCTTCCTGCTCCTCCGATTTTTCAGACCGTTTCTTGCTCCTAATATTTTTGACAGTTTTTGAAGCTCTTCATATTTTTCACACCTTTTCATGCTCTTCATGTTTTCAACATCGATTCATGCTCCTATTATTTTTCAGACCGTTTCATCCTCGTCCTATTTTCACACCGTTTCATGCTCCTCATATTTTTGACACCTTTTGAAGCTCTTCATATTTTTCACACCTTTTCAGGCTCTTCGTGTTTTTGAACACGGCTTCATGCTACTCCTATTTTTCAGACCGTTTCATGCTCCTCATATTTTTGACACCTTTTGAAGCTCTTCATATATTTCACACCTTTTCAGGCACTTCATGTTTTCAACACCGCTTCATGCTCCTCCTATTTTTCAAACCGTATCATGCTCCTCATATTTTTTACACTTTTGAAGCTCTTCATATTTTTCACACCTTTTCATGCTCTTCATGTTTCAACACCGATTCATGCTCCTCCTATTTTTCAGTCCGTTTCATGCTCCTCCTATTTTTCACACCGTTTCATTCTCCTCATATATTTGACACCTTTTGAAGCTCTTCATATTTTTCACACCTTTTCAGGCTCTTCATGTTTTTGAACATGGCTTCATGCTCCTCCTATTTTTCAGACCGTTTCATGCTCCTCACTTTTTTGACACCTTTTGAAGCTCTTCATATTTCACACCTTTTCATGATCTTCATGTTTTTCAATAACACTTCATGCTCCTCCTTCATTTCAGACCGTTTCATACTCCTCCTATTTTTGACACCTTTTGAAGCTCTTCATATATTTCACCCCATTTCAAGCTCTTCATGTTTTTCAACACCGCTTCATGGTCCTCCTATTTTTCAGACCGTTACAGGCGCCTCATATATTTGACACCTTTTGAAGCTCTTCATATTTTTCACACATTTTCAGGCTCTTCATGTTTTTCAACACCGCTTCATGCTCCTCCTAATTTTCAGACCGTTTCTTGCTCCTAATATTTTTGACACCTTTTGAAGCTCTTCATATTTTTCACACTTTTCAAGCTCTTCATGTTTTTCAACACCACTTCATTCTCCTCCTATTTTTAGACCGTTTCATTCTCCTCATACTTTGACACCTTTTGAAGCTCTTCATATTTTTCACACCTTTTCAGGCTCCTCCTGTTTTTGAACACCGTTTCATGCTCCTCCTATTTTTCAGACCGTTTCATGCTCCTCACTTTTTTGACACCTTTTGAAGCTCTTCATATTTTTCACACCTTTTCAGGCTCTTCAAGTTTTTGAACAATGCTACAATGCTCCTCCTATTTTTCAGACCGTTTCATGCTCCTCATATTTTTGACCTCTTTTGAAGCTCTTCATATTTTTCACGCCTTTTGAAGCTCTTCATATATTTCACACTTTTTCAGGCTCTTCATGTTTTTCAACACCACTTCATGCTTCTCCTATTTCTCAGACCGTTTCATTCTCATCTCATTTTTGACAGCATTTGAAGCTCTTCATATTTTTCACAACTTTTGAAGCTCTTCATATTTTTCAAACCTTTACAGGCTCCTCATGTTTTTCAACACCGCTTCATGCTCCTCCTATTTTTCAGACCGTTTCATGCTCCTCTCATTTCTGGAATCCTTTGAAGCTCTTCATATATTTCACACATTTTCAAGCTCTTAATGTTTTTCAACACCACTTCATGCTCCTCCTATTTTTCAGACCGTTTCATACTCATCTAATTTTTGCCACCTTCTGAAGCTCTTCATAGTTTTCACAAATTTTCAGGCTCTTCATATTTTTGAACACCGCTTCATGCTCCTCCTTTTTTTCAGACCGTTTCATGCTCCTCATGTATTTCACACATTTTGAAGCTCTTCATATTTACACACCTTTTCAGGCTCGTCATGATTTTCAACACCACTTCATGCTCCTCCTATTTTTCAGACCGTTTCATGCTCATCTAATTTTTGACACCTTTTGAAGCTCTTCATATATTTCACACCTTTAGAAGCTCTTCATATTTTTCACATTTTTGAAGCTCTTCATATTTTTCACACCTTTTCATGCTCTTCATGTTTTCAACATCGATTCATGCTCCTATTATTTTTCAGACCGTTTCATCCTCCTCCTATTTTCACACCGTTTCATGCTCCTCATATTTTTGACACCTTTTGAAGCTCTTCATATTTTTCACAACTTTTCAGGCTCTTCATGTTTTTGAACACGGCTTCATGCTCCTCCTATTTTTCAGACCGTTTCATGCTCTTCATATTTTTGACACCTTTTGAAGCTCTTCATATATTTCACACCTTCTCAGGCACTTCATGTTTTCAACACCGCTTCATGCTCCTCCTATTTTTCAAACCGTATCATGCTCCTCATATTTGTTACACTTTTGAAGCTCTTCATATTTTTCACACCTTTTCATGCTCTTCATGTTTCAACACCGATTCATGCTCCTCCTATTTTTCAGTCCGTTTCATCCTCGTCCTATTTTCACACCGTTTCATGCTCCTCATATTTTTGACACCTTTTGAAGCTCTTCATATTTTTCACACCTTTTCAGGCTCTTCATGTTTCTGAACATGGCTTCATGCTCCTCCTATTTTTCAGACCGTTTCATGCTCCTCACTTTTTTGACACCTTTTGAAGCTCTTCATATTTCACACCTTTTCATGATCTTCATGTTTTTCAATAACACTTCATGCTCCTCCTATATTTCAGACCGTTTCATACTCCTCCTATTTTTGACACCTTTTGAAGCTCTTCATATATTTCACACCTTTAGAAGCTCTTCATATTTTTCACATTTTTGAAGCTCTTCATATTTTTCACACCTTTTCAGGCTCTTCATGTTTTTGAACACCGCTTCATGGTCCTCCTATTTTTCAGACCGTTACAGGCGCCTCATATTTTTGACAACTTTTGAAGCTCCTCATATTTTTCACACATTTTCAGGCTCTTCATGTTTTTCAACACCGCTTCATGCTCCTCCTATTTTTCAGACCGTTTCTTGCTCCTAATATTTTTGACACCTTTTGAAGCTCTTCATATTTTTCACACCTCTTCATGCTCTTCATGTTTTCAACATCGATTCATGCTCCTATTATTTTTCAGACCGTTTCATCCTCCTCCTATTTTCACACCGTTTCATGCTCCTCATATTTTTGACACCTTTTGAAGCTCTTCATATATTTCACACCTTTTCAGGCTCTTCATGTTTTTCAACAACGCTTCATGCTCCTCCTATTTTTAGACCGTTTCATTCTCCTCATACTTTTGACACCTTTTGAAGCTCTTCCTATATTTCACACCTTTCAGGCTCTTCATGTTTTTAACACCACTTCATGCTCCTCCTATTTTTCAGACCTTTTCATGCTCCTCATATTTTTGACACCTTTAGAAGCTCTTCATATTTTTCACACTTTTCAAGCTCTTCATGTTTTTAACACCACTTCATGCTCCTCCTATTTTTCAGACCATTTCCTGCTCCTCATATTTTTGACACCTTTAGAAGCTCTTCATATTTTTCACACTTTTCAAGCTCTTCATGTTTTTCAACACCACTTCATTCTCCTCCTATTTTTAGACCGTTTCATTCTCCTCATACTTTTGACACCTTTTGAAGCTCTTCCTATATTTCACACCTTTTCAGGCTCTTCATGTTTTTAACACCACTTCATGCTCCTCCTATTTTTCAGACCATTTCCTGCTCTTCGATTTTTGATACCTTTTGAAGTTCTTCATATTTTTCACACCTTTTGAAGCTCTTAATATTTTTCACACGTTTTCAGGCTCTTCACGTTTTTCAACAACGCTTCATGCTCCTCCTATTTTTCAGACCGATTCATGCTCCTAATATTTTTCACACCTTTTGAAGCTCTTAATATTTTTCACACGTTTTCAGGCTCTTCACGTTTTTCAACAACGCTTCATGCTCCTCCTATTTTTCAGACCGTTTCATGCTCCTCATATTTTTGACACCTTTTGAAGCTCTTCATATTTTTCACACCTTTTCAGGCTCTTCAAGTTTTTGAACAATGATACAATGCTCCTCCTATTTTTCAGACCGTTTCATGCTCCTCATATTTTTGACCTCTTTTGAAGCTCTTCATATTTTTCACGCCTTTTGAAGCTCTTCATATATTTCACACTTTTTCAGGCTCTTCATGTTTTTCAACACCACTTCATGCTTCTCCTATTTCTCAGACCATTTCATGCTCATCTCATTTTTGACAGCATTTGAAGCTCTTCATATTTTTCACAACTTTTGAAGCTCTTCATATTTTTCAAACCTTTACAGGCTCCTCATGTTTTTCAACACCGCTTCATGCTCCTCCTATTTTTCAGACCGTTTCATGCTCCTCTCATTTCTGAAATCTTTTGAAGCTCTTCATATATTTCACACATTTTCAGGCTCTTAATGTTTTTCAACACCACTTCATGCTCCTCCTATTTTTCAGACCGTTTCATGCTCATCTAATTTTTGACACCTTCTGAAGCTCTTCATAGTTTTCACAAATTTTCAGGCTCTTCATATTTTTGAACACCGCTTCATGCTCCTCCTATTTTTCAGACCGTTTCATGCTCCTCATGTATTTCACACATTTTGAAGCTCTTCATATTTTACACACCTTTTCAGGCTCGTCATGATTTTCAACACCACTTCATGCTCCTCCTATTTTTCAGACCGTTTCATGCTCATCTAATTTTTGACACCTTTTGAAGCTCTTCATATATTTCACACCTTTTGAAGCTCTTCATATTTTTCACATTTTTGAAGCTCTTCAAATTTTTCACACGTTTTCAGGCTCTTCATGTTTTTGAACACCGCTTCATGCTCCTCCTATTTTCAGACCGTTTCTTGCTCCTCATATTCTTGACACCTTTTGAAGCTCTTCATATTTTTCACATCTTTTCAGGCTCTTCATGTTTTTGAACACCGTTTCATGCTCCTCCTATTTTCAGACCGTTTCTTGCTCCTCATATTTTTGACACCTTTGAACCTCTTCATATTTTTCACACCTTTTCAGGCTCTTCATATATTTCACACGTTTTAAGTCTCTTCATGTTTTTCAACACCGCTTCATGCTCCTCCTATTTTTCACAGGGTTTCATGCTCCTCATGTATTTCATACCCTTTGAATCTCTTCATATTTTTCACACCTTTTCAGGCTCTTCATATATTTCACACGTTTTAAGTCTCTTCATGTTTTTCAACACCACTTCATGCTCGTCCTATTTTCCAAACCGTTACATGCTCCTCATATTTTTCACACCTTTTGAATCTCTTCATATATTTCACACCTTTTCAGGCTCTTCGTGTTTTTCAACACCACTTCATGCTCCTCCTTCTTTTCAGACCATTTCATGCTCATCTCATTTTTGACACTTTTTGAAGCTCTTCAAATTTTTTACACTTTTTGAGGCTCTTCATGTTTTTCAATACCGCTTCATGCTCCTCCTATTTTTCAGACAGTTTCATGCTCCTCCTATTTTTCAGACCGTTTCATGCTCCTCATATTTTGACACCTTTTGAAGCTCTTCATATTTTTTACACATTTTCAGGCTCTTCGTGTTTTTCAACAACGCTTCATGCTCCTCCTAATTTTCAGACCGTTTCATGATCCTCATATTTTGACACCTTTTGAAGCTCTTCATATTTTTCACACCTTTTCATGCTCTTCATGTGTTTCAACACCGCTTCATGCTCCTCCTAGTTTTCATACCGTTTCATACTCCTCCGATTTTTGACACCTTTTGAAGCTGTTCATATATTGCACACCTTTCAGGCTCTTCATGTTTTTCAAAACCTCTTCATGCTCCTCCAATTTTCAGACCGATTCATGCTCCTCATATTTTTGACACCTTTTGAAGCTCTTCATATTTTTCACACCTTTTCATGATCTTCATGTTTTTCAACACCGTTTCATGCTTCTCCTAATTTTCAGAACGTTTCATGCTCCTCCTATTTATGACAACTTTTGAAGCTCTTCATATTTTTCAACATTTTCAGGCTCTTCACGTTTTTCAACACCGCTTCCTGCTCCTCCTATTTTTCAGACCGTTTCTTGCTCCTAATATTTTTGACACTTTTTGAAGCTCTTCATATTTTTCACACCTTTTCATGCTCTTCATGTTTTCAACATCGATTCATGCTCCTATTATTTTTCAGACCGTTTCATCCTCGTCCTATTTTCACACCGTTTCATGCTCCTCATATTTTTGACACCTTTTGAAGCTCTTCATATTTTTCACACCTTTTCAGGCTCTTCATGTTTTTGAACACGGCTTCATGCTCCTCCTATTTTATAGACCGTTTCATGCTCCTCATATTTTTGACACCTTTTGAAGCTCTTCATATATTTCACACCTTTTCAGGCACTTCATGTTTTCAACACCGCTTCATGCTCCTCCTATTTTCCAAACCGTATCATGCTCCTCATATTTTTTACACTTTTGAAGCTCTTCATATTTTTCACACCTTTTCATGCTGTTCATGTTTCAACACCGATTCATGCTCCTCCTCATTTTCAGTCCGTTTCATGCTCCTCCTATTTTTCACACCGTTTCATTCTCCTCATAATTTGACACCTTTTGAAGCTCTTCATATTTTTCACACCTTTTCAGGCTCTTCATGTTTTTCCACACCACTTCACGCTTCTCCTATTTTTCATCCCGTTTCATGCTCCTCATGTATTTCACACCTTTTGAAGCTCTTCATATTTTTCACACCTTTTCAGGCTCTTCATGTTTTTCCACACCACTTCATGCTTCTCCTATTTTTCAGCCCGTTTCATGCTCCTCATGTATTTCACACCTTTTGAAGCTCTTCATATTTTTCACACCTTTTCAGGCTCTTCACGTTTTGATCACCATTTCATGCTCCGCTTATTTTTCAGACCGTTTCATGCTCATCTCATTTTTGACACGTTTTGAAGCTCTTCATATATTTCACACATTTTCAACCTCTTCATATTTTTCACACCTTTTCATGCTCTTCATGTTTTTCAACACCGCTTCATGCTTCTCCTATTTTTCAGACAGTTTCTTGCTCCTCCTATTTTTCAAACATTTTCATGTACCTCTTATTATTGACACCTTTTGAAGCTCTCATATTTTTCACACCTTTTCAGACTCTTCATGTTTTTCAACACCGCTTCATGCTCCTCCTATTTTTGCGACTGTTTCACGCTCGTCATATATTTGACACCTTTGAAGCTCTTCATATTTTATCACACGTTTTCAGACTCTTCATGTTTTTCATCACCGCTTCACGCTCCTCCTCTTTTTGAGACCGTTTCACGCTCCACATATTTTTGACAACTTTTGGAGCTCTTCATATTTTTCACACCTTTTCAGCCTCTTCATGTTTTTTAACCGCTGCATATTCCTCCTATTTTTCAGACCGTTTCATGCTCCTCATATATTTCACACCTTTTGAAGCTCTTCCTATATTTCACACCTTTTCAGGCTCTTCATTTTTTTCAACACCACTTCATGCTCCTCCTATTTTTCAGACCGTTTCATGCTCATCTCAATTTTGACACCTTTTGAAGCTCTTCATATTTTTCACAAGTTCTCAGCCTCCTCATGTTTTTCAACACCGCTTCATGCTCCTCCTATTTTTCAGACCGTTTCATGCTCCTCATATTTTTCACACCTTTTGAAGCTCTTCATATTTTTCACACCTTTTCAGGCTCTTCATGTTTTTGAACACCGCTTCATGATCCTCCTATTTTTCAGACCATTTCATGCTCTTCATATTTTTGACACCTCTTGAAGCTCTTCATATATTTCACACCTTTTCAGACTCTTCATTTTTTTCAAAACCGCTTCATGCTCCTCCTATTTTTCACACCGTTTCATGCTCATCTCATTTTTGACATCTTTGTAGCTCTTCATATATTTCACACTTTTTCAAGCTCTTCATATTTTTCAGACCTTTTCAGGCTCTTCATGTTTTTGAACACGGCTTCTTGCTCCTCCTATTTTTCATACCGTTTCATGCTCCTCATATTTTGACACCTTTTGAAGCTCTTCATATTTTTCACACCTTTTCAGGCTCTTCATGTGTTTCAACACCGCTTCATGTTCCTCCTAGTTTTCATACCGTTTCATACTCCTCTGATTTTTGACACCTTTTGAAGCTGTTCATATATTTCACACCTTTCAGACTCTTAATGTTTTTCAAAACCTCTTCATGCTCCTCCAATTTTCAGACCGATTCATGCTCCTCATATTTTTGACACCTTTTGAAGCTCTTCATATTTTTCACACCTTTTCATGATCTTCATGTTTTTCAACACCGTTTCATGCTTCTCCTAATTTTCAGAACGTTTCATGCTTCTCCTATTTATGACAACTTTTGAAGCTCTTCATATTTTTCAACATTTTCATGCTCTTCACGTTTTTCAACACCGCTTCCTGCTCCTCCTATTTTTCAGACCGTTTCTTGCTCCTAATATTTTTGACACTTTTTGAAGCTCTTCATATTTTTCACACCTTTTCATGCTCTTCATGTTTTCAACATCTATTCATGCTCCCATTATTTTTCAGACAGTTTCATCCTCGTCCTACTTTCACACCGTTTCATGCTCCTCATATTTTTGACACCTTTTGAAGCTCTTCATATTTTTCACACCTTTTCAGGCTCTTCATGTTTTTGAACACGGCTTCATGCTCCTCCTATTTTTCAGACCGTTTCATGCTCCTCATATTTTTGACACCTTTTGAAGCTCTTCATATATTTCACACCTTTTCAGGCACTTCATGTTTTCAACACCGCTTCATGCTCCTCCTATTTTTCAAACCGTATCATGCTCCTCATATTTTTTACACTTTTGAAGCTCTTCATATTTTTCACACCTTTTCATGCTCTTCATGTTTCAACACCGATTCATGCTCCTCCTATTTTTCAGTCCGTTTCATGCTCCTCCTATTTTTCGCACCGTTTCATTCTCCTCATAATTTGACACCTTTTGAAGCTCTTCATATTTTTCACACCTTTTCAGGCTCATCATGTTTTTCCACACCACTTCATGCTTCTCCTATTTTTCAGCCCGTTTCATGCTCCTCATGTATTTCACACCTTTTGAAGCTCTTCATATTTTTCACACCTTTTCAGGCTCTTCATGTTTTTCCACACCACTTCATGCTTCTCCTATTTTTCAGCCCGTTTCATGCTCCTCATGTATTTCACACCTTTTGAAGCTCTTCATATTTTTCACACCTTTTCAGGCTCTTCATGTTTTTCCACACCACTTCAAGCTTCTCCTATTTTTCACCCCGCTTCATGCTCCTCATGTATTTCACACCTTTTGAAGCTCTTCATATTTTTCACACCTTTTCAGACTCTTCACGTTTTGATCACCATTTCATGCTCCGCTTATTTTTCAGACCGTTTCATGCTCATCTCATTTTTGACACCTTTTGAAGCTCTTCATATTTTTCACAAGTTCTCAGCCTCCTCATTTTTTTCCACACCGCTTCATGCTCCTCCTATTTTTCAGACCGTTTCATGCTCCTCATATTTTTCACACCTTTTGAAGCTCTTCATATTTTTCACACCTTTTCAGGCTCTTCATGTTTTTGAACACCGCTTCATGCTCCTCCTATTTTTCAGACCATTTCATGCTCTTCATATTTTTGACACGTCTTGAAGCTCTTCATATATTTCACACCTTTTCAGCCTCTTCATTTTTTTCAAAACCGCTTCATGCTCCTCCTATTTTTCACACCGTTTCATGCTCATCTCATT
Source organism: Dama dama (assembly GCF_033118175.1). Classification (NCBI taxonomy): domain Eukaryota; kingdom Metazoa; phylum Chordata; class Mammalia; order Artiodactyla; family Cervidae; genus Dama; species Dama dama. The sequence goes on along the minus strand of NW_026871011.1, from coordinate 1,357,836 downwards.
TTTGACATCTTTTGAAGCTCTTCATATATTTCACACCTTTTCAAGCTCTTCATATTTTTCAGACCTTTTCAGGCTCTACATGTTTTTGAACACGGCTTCTTGCTCCTCCTATTTTTCAGACCGTTTCATGCTCATCTCATTTTTGACACCTTTTGAAGCTCTTCATATTTTTCACAACTTTTCAGGCTCTTCACATTTTTGAACACCGGTACATGCTCCTCCAATTTTTCAGGCCGTTTCATGCTCCTCATAATTTTGACACCTTTTGAAGCTCTTCATATGTTTCACACCTTTTCAGGCTCTTCATGTTTTTCAACACCACTTCATGCTCCTCCTATTTTTCAGACGGTTTCATGCTCATCTCATTTTTTACACCTTTTGAAGCTCTTCATATTTTTCACACCTTTTGATGCTCTTCATGTTTTTCACACGTTTTCAGGCTCTTCTTGTTTTTCAACACCGCTTCATGCTCCTCCTATTTTTCAGACCGTTTCATGTTCCTCATATTTTTGACACCTTTTGAAGCTCTTCATATTTTTCACACCTTTTCAGGCTCTTCATGTTTTTCACACCTTTTCAGGCTCTTCATGTTTTTGAACACCATTTCAGGCTTCTCCTATTTTGCAGACCGTTTCATTCTCCTCATATTTTTGACACCTTTTGAAGCTCTTTATATATTTCACACCTTTTCAGGCTCTTCATTTTTTTCAACACCACTTCATGCTCCTCCTATTTTTCAGACCGTTTCATGCTCATCTCATTTTGACACCTTTTGAAGCTCTTCAAATTTTTCACACCTTTTGAAGCTCTTCATATTTTTCATATTTTTGAAGCTCTTCATATTTTCACACGTTTTCTGGCTCTTCATGTTTTTCAACACCGCTTCATGCTATTTCTATTTTTCAGAGAGTTTCATGCTCCTCATGTATTTCACACCTTTTGAAGCTCTTCATATTTTTCAAACCTTTTCAGGCTCTTCATGTTTTTCCACACCCCTTCATGCTTCTCCTATTTTTCAGGCCGTTCCATGCTCCTCATGTATTTCACACCTTTTGAAGCTCGTCATATTTTTCGCATCTTTTCAGGCTCTTCATGTTTTTGATCACAGTTTCATGCTCCTACTATTTTTCAGACCGTTTCATGCTCATCTCATTTTTGACACCTTTTGAAGCTCTTCATATTTTTCACAACTTTTCAGGCTCTTCATGTTTTTGAACTCCGCTTCATGCTCCTCCTCTTTTTCAGACCGTTTCATGCACCTCATATTTTTGACACCTTTTGAAGCTCTTCATATTTTTCACACCTTTTCAGGCTCTTCATGTTTTTGAACTCCGCTTCATGCTCCTCCTATTTTTCAGACCGCTTCATGCTCCTTGTAATTTTGACACCTTTTGAAGCTCTTCGTATTTTTCACACCTTTTCAGGCTCTTCATGTTTTTCAACACCGCTTCATGCTCCAAATATTTTTCAGACTGTTACATGCTCCTCATATTTTTGACACCTTTTGAAGCTCTTCATATTTTTCACACCTTTTCAGGCTCTTCATGTTTTTAACCGCTGCATACTCCTCCTATTTTTCAGACCGTTTCATGCTCCTCATATATTTCACACCTTTTGAAGCTCTTCATATTTTTCACACCTTTTCAGGCTCTTCATTTTTTTCAACACCACTTCATGCTCCTCGTATTTTTCAGACCGTTTCATGCTTCTCATATTTTTGACACCTTTTGAAGCTCTTCATATTTTTCACACCTTTAAAGGCTCTTCATGTTTTTGAACTCCGCTTCATGCTTCTCCTCTTTTTCAGACCGTTTCATGCACCTCATATTTTTGACACCTTTTGAAGCTCTTCATATTTTTCACACCTTTTCAGGCTCTTCATGTTTTTGAACTCCGCTTCATGCTCCTCCTATTTTTCAGACTGCTTCATGCTCCTTGTAATTTTGACACCTTTTGAAGCTCTTCGTATTTTTCACACCTTTTCCGGCTCTTCATGTTTTTCAACACCGCTTCATGCTCCTCCTATTTTTCAGACCGTTTCATTCTCATCTCATTTTTGTCACATTTGAAGCTCTTCATATTTTTCACACCTTTTCAGCCTCTTCATTTTTTTTCAAAACCGCTTCATGCTCCTCCTATTTTTCACACCGTTTCATGCTCATCTCATTTTTGACATCTTTTGAAGCTCTTCATATATTTCACACCTTTTCAAGCTCTTCATATTTTTCAGACCTTTTCAGGCTCTTCATGTTTTTGAACACGGCTTCTTGCTCCTCCTATTTTTCAGACCGTTTCATGCTCATCTCATTTTTGACACCTTTTGAAGCTCTTCATATTTTTCACAACTTTTCAGGCTCTTCATATTTTTGAACACCGGTACATGCTCCTCCAATTTTTCAGGCCGTTTCATGCTCCTCATAATTTTGACACCTTTTGAAGCTCTTCATATGTTTCACACCTTTTCAGGCTCTTCATGTTTTTCAACACCACTTCATGCTCCTCCTATTTTTCAGACGGTTTCATGCTCATCTCATTTTTTACACCTTTTGAAGCTCTTCATATTTTTCACACCTTTTGATGCTCTTCATGTTTTTCACACGTTTTCAGGCTCTTCTTGTTTTTCAACACCGCTTCATGCTCCTCCTATTTTTCAGACCGTTTCATGCTCCTCATATTTTTGACACCTTTTGAAGCTCTTCATATTTTTCACACCTTTTCAGGCTCTTCATGTTTTTCACACCTTTTCAGGCTCTTCATGTTTTTGAACACCATTTCAGGCTTCTCCTATTTTGCAGACCGTTTCATTCTCCTCATATTTTTGACAGCTTTTGAAGCTCTTTATATATTTCACACCTTTTCAGGCTCTTCATTTTTTTCAACACCACTTCATGCTCCTCCTATTTTTCAGACCGTTTCATGCTCATCTCATTTTGACACCTTTTGAAGCTCTTCAAATTTTTCACACCTTTTGAAGCTCTTCATATTTTTCATATTTTTGAAGCTCTTAATATTTTCACACGTTTTCAGGCTCTTCATGTTTTTCAACACTGCTTCATGCTATTTCTATTTTTCAGAGAGTTTCATGGTCCTCATGTATTTCACACCTTTTGAAGCTCGTCATATTTTTCGCATCTTTTCAGGCTCTTCATGTTTTTGATCACCGTTTCATGCTCCTACTATTTTTCAGACCGTTTCATGCTCATCTCATTTTTGACACCTTTTGAAGCTCTTCATATATTTCACACCTTTTGAAGCTCTTCATATTTTGCACACCTTTCCAGGCTCTTCATATTTTTCAACACCGCTTCATGCTCCACCTATTTTTAAGACCGTTTCATGCTCCTCATATTTTTGACACCTTTTGAAGCTTTTCATATTTTTCACACCTTTTCAGGCTCCTCATTTTTTTCAACACCGCTTCATGCTCCTCCTATTTTTCAGACTGTTTCATGCACCTCTTATTATTGATACCTTTTGAAGCTCTCATATTTTTCACACCTTTTCAGGCTCTTCATGTTTTTCAACACCGCTTCATGCTTCTCCTATTTTTCAGACAGTTTCATGCTCCTCCTATTTTTCAGACTGTTTCATGCCCCTCTTATTATTGACATCTTTTGAAGCTCTCATATTTTTCACACCATTTCAGGCTCTTCATGTTTTTCTACACCGCTTCATGCTCCTCCTATTTTTGCGAGCGTTTCATGCTCCTCATATTTTTGACACCTTTGAAGCTCTTCATGTTTTATCACACGTTTTCAGGCTCTTCATGTTTTTCATCACCGCTTCACGCTCCTCCTATTTTTGAGACCGTTTCACGCTCCACATATTTTTGACAACGTTTGGAGCTCTTCATATTTTTCACACCTTTTCAGGCTCTTCATGTTTTTTAACCGCTGCATACTCCTCCTATTTTTCAGACCGTTTCATGCTCCTCATATATTTCACACCTTTTGAAGCTCTTCATATTTTTCACACCTTTAAAGGCTCTTCATGTTTTTGAACTCCGCTTCATGCTCCTCCTCTTTTTCAGACCGCTTCATGCACCTCATATTTTTGACACCATTTGAAGCTCTTCATATTTTTCACAAGTTCTCAGCCTCCTCATGTTTTTCAACACCGCTTCATGCTCCTCCTATTTTTCAGACCGTTTCATCCTCATCTCACTTTTGACACCTTTTGAAGCTCTTCATATTTTTCACAAGTTCTCAGCCTCCTCATGTTTTTCAACACCGCTTCATGCTCCTCCTATTTTTCAGACCGTTTCATGCTTCTCATATTTTTGACACCTTTTGAAGCTCTTCATATTTTTCACACCTTTAAAGGCTCTTCATGTTTTTGAACTCCGCTTCATGCTCCTCCTCTTTTTCAGACCGTTTCATGCACCTCATATTTTTGACACCTTTTGAAGCTCTTCATATTTTTCACACCTTTAAAGGCTCTTCATGTTTTTGAACTCCGCTTCATGCTCCTCCTCTTTTTCAGACCGTTTCATGCACCTCATATTTTTGACACCTTTTGAAGCTCTTCATATTTTTCACACCTTTTCAGGCTCTTCATGTTTTTGAACTCCGCTTCATGCTCCTCCTATTTTTCAGACCGCTTCATGCTCCTTGTAATTTTGACACCTTTTGAAGCTCTTCATGTTTTATCACACCTTTTCAGGCTCTTCATGTTTTTCAACAAGGCTTCATGCTCCTCCTATTTTTCAGACTGTTACATGCTCCTCATATTTTTGACAACTTTTGAAGCTCTTCATATTTTTCACACCTTTTCAGGCTCTTCATGTTTTTAACCGCTGCATACTCCTCCTATTTTTCAGACCGTTTCATGCTCCTCATATATTTCACACCTTTTGAAGCTCTTCATGTTTTTCACACCTTTTCAAGCTCTTCATTTTTTTCAACACCACTTCATGCTCCTCCTATTTTTCAGACCATTTCATGCTCATCTCATTTTTGACACCTTATGAAGCTCTTCATATTTTTCACAAGTTCTCAGCCTCCTCATGTTTTTCAACACCGCTTCATGTTCCTCCTATTTTTCAGACCGTTTCATGCTCCTCATATTTTTGACATCTTTAGGAACTCTACATATCTTTCACACCTTTTCAGACTCTTCATTTTTTTCAACATCGCTTCATGATCCTCCTATTTTTCAGACCGTTTCATTCTCCTCATATTTTTGACACCTTTTGAAGCTCTTCATATTTTCACAAGTTCTCAGGCTCTGCATGTTTTTCAAGACCGCTTCATGCTCCTCATATTTTTCAGACCGTTTCATGCTTCTCATAATTTTGACACCTTTTGAAGCTCTTCCTTTTTTTCACACCTTTTCACGCTCCTCATGTTTTTGAACACCGCTTCATGCTCCTCCTATTTTTCAGACCGTTTCATGCTTCTCATATTTTTGACACCTTTTGAAGCTCTTCATATTTTCACACCTTTTCAGGCTCTTCATGTTTTTGAACACCGCTTCGTGCTTCTCCTATGTTTCAGACTGTTTCATGCTCCTAATATTTTTGACACTTTTAAAGCTCTTCATATTTTTCACACCTTTTCAGGCTCTTCATGTTTGAACACCGCTTCATGCTCCTTCTATTTTTCAGAGACTTTCATGCTCCTCATGTATTTCACACCTTTTGAAGCTCTTCATATTTTTCACACGTTTTCAGGCTCTTCATGTTTTTCCACACCACTTCATGCTTCTCCTATTTTCAGCCCGTTTCATGCTCCTCATGTATTTCACACCTTTTGAAGCTCTTCATATTTTTCACACCTTTTCAGGCTCTTCACGTTTTGATCACCATTTCATGTTCCTCTTATTTTTCAGACCGTTTCATGCTCATCTCATTTTTGACACCTTTTGAAGCTCTTCATATTTTTTACACATTTTCAGGCTCTTCGTGTTTTTCAACAACGCTTCATGCTCCTCCTAATTTTCAGACCGTTTCATGATCCTCATATTTTGACACCTTTTGAAGCTCTTCATATTTTTCACACCTTTTCATGCTCTTCATGTTTTTCAACACCGCTTCATGCTTCTCCTATTTTTCAGACAGTTTCATGCTCCTCCTATTTTTCAGTCTGTTTCATGCACCTCTTATTATTGACACCTTTTGTAGTTGTCATATTTTTCACACCTTTTCAGGCTCTTCATGTTTTTCAACACCGTTTCATGCTCCTCCTATTTCTGCGACCGTTTCATTTTCCTCATATATTTGATACCTTTGAAGCTCTTCATATTTTATCACACGTTTTCAGGCTCTTCATGTTTTTCAACACCGCTTCACGCTCCTCCTATTTTTGAGACCGTTTCACGCTCCACATATTTTTGATAACTTTTGGAGCTCTTCATATTTTTCACACCTTATCAGCCTCTTCATGTTTTTTAATCGCTGCATACTCCTCCTATTTTTCAGACCGTTTCATGCTCCTCATATTTTTGACACCTTTGGAAGCTCTTCATATTTTTCACACCTTTTCAGGCTCTTCATGTTTTTCAACACCGCTTCATGCTCCTCCTGTATTTCAGACCCTTTCATGCTCCTCATATTTTTGACACCTTTTGAAGCTCTTCATATTTTTCACACCTTTTCACGCTCTTCATGTTTTCAACATCGCTTGCTGCTCCTCCTCTTCTTCAGAGCGTTTCATGCTCCTCATAATTTTGACACCTTTGAAGCTCTTCATATTTTTCACACCTTTTCAGGCTCTTCATATTTTTCAACACCACTTCATGTTTCTCCTATTTTTCAGACCGTTTAATGCTCCTCATAGGTTTGACACTTTTTGAAGCTCTTCATATTTTTCACACTTCTCCAGGCTCTTCATTTTTTTGAACACCGCTTCCTGCTCCTCCAATTTTTAGACCTTTTCATGCTCCTCATGTTTTTGACACCTTTTGAAGCATTTCATATTTTTCACACCTTTTCAGGCTCTTCATGTTTTTCAACAACGCTTCATGCTCCTCCTATTTTTCAGACCGTTTCATGCTCCTCATATGTTTCACACCTTTTGAAGCTCTTCAAATTTTTCACACCTTTTGAAGCTCTTCATATTTTTCACATCTTTTGAAGCTCTTCATATTTTTCACAACTTTTCAGGCTCTTTATGTTTTTCAACACCGCTTCATGCTCCTCCTATTTTTTAGACCTTTTCATGCTCCTCATATTTTTGACTCCTTTTGAACCTCTTCATATTTTTCACACGTTTTCAGGCTCTTTATATTTTTAAACACCACTTCATGCTCCTCGTATGTTTAGAACATTTAACGCTCCTCATACTTTTGACACCTTTTGCAGCTCTTCATATTTTTCACACTTTTTCTGGCTCTTCATATTTTTCAACACCACTTCATGCTCCTCCTATGTTTAGAACGTATAATGCTCCTCATAATTTTGACACCTTTTGAAGCTCTTCATATTTTTCACACCTTTTCAGTCTCTTCATATTTTGAACACCGCTTCATGATCCTCCTATTTTTCAGACCGTTTCATGCTCCGCATATATTTCACACCTTTTGAAGCTCTTCATATTTTTCACACCTTTTCTGGTTCTCATGTTTTTGACACAGCTTCATGCTTCTCCTATTTTTCAAACCGTTTTATGCTCCTCATATATTTCACACCTTTTGAAGCTCTTCATATTTTTCACACCTTTTCAGGCTCTTCGTCTTTTTCAACATCACTTCATGCTCCTCCTATTTCTCAGACCATTTCAGGCTCCTCATATTTTTGACAGCTTTTGAATCTCTTCATATTTTTCACACCTTTTCAAGATCTTCATATTTTTCAACACCGTGTCATGCTCGTCCTATTTTTCAGACGGTTTCATGCTCCTCATATTTTTCACATCTTTAAAGCTCTTCATATTTTTCACACATTTTAAGGGTCTTCATATTTTTCAACACCTTGTCATGCTCCTGCTATTTTTCAGACGGTTTCATGCTCCTCATAATTTTCACAACTTTAAAGCTCTTCATATATTTCACACCTTTTCAGGCTCTTCATGTTTTTGAACACAGCTTCAAGCTCCTCCAATTTTTCAGACCGTTTCACGCTCCTCATATTTTTAATACATTTTGAAGCTCTTCATATATTTCACACCTTTTCAGGCTCTTCATGTTTTTGAACACAGCTTCATGCTCCTCCTATTTTTCAGACCGTTTCATGCTCCTCATATATTTGACAACTTTTGAGGCTGTTCATATTTTTCACATCTTTTCAGGCTCTTCATGTTTTTCAACACCGCTTCATGCTCCTCCTATTTTTCAGAGAGTTTCGTGCTCCTCATATTTTTGACACCTTTTGAAGCTCTTCATATTTTTCACACCTTTTCAGCTCTTCATGTTTTGAACACCGTTTCATGCTCCTCCTATTTTTCAGACCGTTTCATTCTCCTATATTTTTGACACCTTTTGAAGCTCTTCATATTTTTCACACCTTTTCAAGCTCTTCATTTTTTTCAACACCGCTTCATGCTCCTCCTATTTTTCAGCCCGTTTCATGCTCCTCATAGTTTTGACACCTTTTGAAGCTCTTCATATGTTCACACCTTTACAGGCTATTCACGTTTTTCAACACCACTTCATGCTCCTCCTATTTTTCAGAGAGTTTCATGCTTGTCATGTATTTCACACCTTTTAAAGATTTTCATATTTTTCACACCTTTTGAAGCTCTTCATATATTTCACACCTTTCCAGGCTATTCATGTTTTCAATACCACTTCATGCTACTCCTTTTTTTCAAACCGTATCATTCTCCTCCTATTTTTGACCTCTTGTGAAGCTTTTCATATTTTTCACACCTTTCAGGTTCTTCATGTTTTTCAAGACCACATCATGCTGCTCGTATTTTTCAGACCGTTTCATGCTCATCACATTTTTGACTCCTTTTGAAGCTTTTCACATTTTTCACACATTTTCAGGCTCTTCATGTTTTTCAACACCACTTCAAGCTCCTCCAGGTTTGCAGACCGTTTCATGCTTCTCATATTTTTGACACCTTTTGAAACTCTTCATAGTTTTCACACCTTTTCAGGCTCTTCATGTTTTTGAACACCACTTCATGATCCTCCTATATTTCAGACCGATTCATGCTCCTCATATTTTTGACACCTTTTGAAGCTTTTCATATTTTTCACATCCTTTTCAGGCTCTTCATGTTTTTCAACACCACTTCATGCTCCTCCAGGTTTGCAGACCGTTTCATGCTCCTCATATTTTTCACACTTTTGAAGCTCTTCATATTTTTCACACCTTTTCAGGCTTTTCATGTTTTTGAACACCGCTTCATGCTCCTCCTATTTTTCAGACAGTTTCATGCTCCTCATGTATTTCACACGTTTTGAAGCTCTTCATATTTTTCACACCTTTTCAGGCTGTTCACGTTTTTGAACACCGTTTCATGCTCCTCCTATTTTTCAGACCGTTTCATGCTCCTCATATTTTTGACACCTTTTGAAGCTCTTCATATTTTTCCACACCTTTTGAATCTCTTCATATATTTCACATCTTTTCAGGCTCTTCATGTTTTTCAACACCGCTTCATGATCCTCCTATTTTTCAGAACGTTTCATGCTCCTCATATGTTTGACACCTTTTGAAGCTCTTCATATATTTCACACCTTTTCAGGCTCTTCATGTTTTTCAACACCGCTTCATGCTCCTACTCTTTTTCAGACCGTTTCATGCTCCTCATATTTTTGACACCGTTTGAAGCTCTTCATATTTTTCACACCTTTTCTTCTCTTCATGTTTTGAACACCGTTTCATGCTCCTCCTATTTTTCAGACCGTTTCATTCTCCTATATTTTTGACACCTTTTGAAGCTCTTCATATTTTTCACACTTTTTCAGGCTCTTCATTTTTTTCAACACCTCTTCATGGTCCTCCTATGTTTCAGACCGTTTCATGCTCCTCATAGTTTTGACACCTTTTGAAGCTCTTCATATATTCACACATTTTCAGGCTATTCACGTTTTTCAACAACACGTCGTGCTCCTCCTATTTTTCAGACCGTTTCATGCTCCTCATATTTTTGACACGTTTTGAAGCTCTTCATATTTTTCACACCTTTTCAGGCTCTTCATGTTTTGAACACCACTTCATGCTCCTCCTATTATTCAGAGAGTTTCATGCTCCTCATGTATTTCACACCTTTTGAAGCTCTTGATATTTTTCACACCTTTTGAAGCTCTTCATATATTTCACAACTTTTCAGGCTCTTCATGTTTTTATACCAAAGTTTCATCCTCCTCCTATTTTTGACACATTTTGAAGCTCTTCATATTTTTCACATCTTTTAAGACTCTTCATGTTTTTCAACACCGCTTCATGCTCCTCGTATTTTTCAGACCGTTTAGTGCTGCTCATATTTTTGACACGTTTTGAAGCTCTTCATATTTTTGACACCTTTGCAGGCTGTTCATGTTTTTCAACACCGCTTCATGCTCCTCCTATTTTTCAGACCGTTTCATGCTCCTCACATTTTTCACACCTTTTGAAGCTCTTCATTGTTTTCAACACTGCTTCATGATCCTCCTATTTTTCAGACCGTTTCATGCTCTTCATATATTGATACATTTTGAAGGTCTTCATATTTTTCACACATTTTCAGCCTCTTCATGTTTTTCAACACTGCGTCATGCTCTTCCTATTTTTCAGATCGTTTCATGCTCCTCAATGTTTGACAGGTTTTGAAGCTCTTTATATTTTTCACACCTTTTCAGGCTCTTCATGTTATGAACAACGTTTCATGCTCCTCCTATTTTTCAGAAAATTTCATGCTCCTCATATATTTGAGACCTTTTAAAGCTCATCATATTATTCACAGCTTTTGAGCTCTTCATGTTTGTCAACACCACTTCATGCTCCTCCTATTTTTCAGACCGTTTCAATCTCCTCATAATTTTGACACCTTTTGAAGCTCTTCATATATTTCACACATTTTCAGGCTCTTCATCTTTTTGCACACCACTTCATGCTCCTCCTATTTTTCACACCGTTTCATGCTCCTCTCATTATTGACACATTTCGAAGCTATTCATATTTTTCACACCTTTGGAAGCTCTTCATATTTTTCACAACTTTTCAGCCTCTTCATGTTTTTCAACACTGCGTCATGCTCTTCCTATTTTTCAGACCGTTTCATGCTCCTCATATTTTTGACACCTTTTAATGCTCTTCATATTTTTCACACCTTTTCAGGCTCTTCATGTTTTTCAACACCACTTCATGCTCCTAATATTTTTCAGACCGTTTCATGCTCCTCATATTTTTGACACCTTTTGAAGCTCTTCATATTTTTCACACCTTTTCAGGCTCTTCATGTTTTTCAACCATGCTTCATGTTCCTCCTATTTTTCTGACCGTTTCATGCTCCTCATATTTTTGACACCTTTTGAAGCTCTTCATATTTTTCACACCTTTTCAGGCTCTTCATGTTTTTGAACACCATTTCATGCTCCTCCTTTTTTTTGACACATTTTGAAGGTCTTCATAATTTTCACACCTTTTCAAGCTCTTCATGTTTTTCAACACCGTTTCATGCTCCTCCTATTTTTCAGATCATTTCATGCTCCTCATATATTTCACATCTTTTATAGCTCTTCATATTTTTCACACCTTTTCATTCTCTTCAGGTTTCTCAACATCACTTCATGCTTCTCCTATTTTTCACACCGTTTCATGCTCCCACTATTTTTGACACCTTTTCAAGCTCTTTATATATTTCCCACCTTTTCAGGCTCTTAATGTTTTCAACACCGCTTCATGCTCATCCTATTTGTCGGACCGCTTCATGCTCCTCATATTTTTCACACCTTTTGAAGCTCTTCCTATTTTTCACACCTTTTCAGGCTCTTCATGTTTTCAACACCGTTTCATGCTCCTCCTATTTTTCAGACCGTTTCATGCTCCTCATATTTTTAACACCTTTTGAAGCTCTTCATATTTTTCACACCTTTTCAGGCTCTTCATGTTTTTGCACACCGCTTCATGCTCCTCCTATTTTTCACACCGTTTCATGCTCCTCTCATTATTGACACATTTCGAAGCTATTCATATTTTTCACACCTTTGGAAGCTCTTCATATTTTTCACACATTTTCAGGCTTTTCATGTTTTCAACACCCCTTCATGCTCCTCCTTTTTTTCAGACCATTTCATGCTCCTCATATTTTTGACACCTTTTAATGCTCTTTATATTTTCACACTTGTCATGCTCTTCATGTTTTCAACACTGTTTCATGCTTCTCCTATTTTTCAAACTGTTTCATGCTCCTCATATTTTTCACAGCTTTTGAAGCTGTTCATATTTTTCACATCTTTTCAGCCTCTTCATGTTTTGGAACACCGTTTCAAGCCCCTCCTATTTTTCAGACCGTTTCATGCTCCTCATATTTTTGACACCTTTTGAACCTCCTCATTTTTTCACAACTTTTGAAGCTCTTCATGTTTTTCCACACCATTCCATGCTGCCTCTATTTTTCAGACCGTTTAATGCTACTCCTATTTTTCAAACCGTTTCATTCTCCTCATATTTTGACACCTTTTGAAGCTCTTCATGTCTTTCAACACCGTTTCATGCTGCTCCTATTTTTCAGACCGTTTCATGATCCTCTTTTTTTTCAGACCGTTTCATGCTCCTCATATTTTTGACACTTTTGAAGCTCTTCATGTCTTTCAACACTGTTTGATGCTGCTCCTATTTTTCAGACGGTTTCATGCTCCTCCTATTTTTCAGACCGTTTCATGTTCCTCATATTTTTCACACCTTTTGAACCTCCTCATTTTTTCACATCTTTTGAAGCTCTTCATATATTTCACACCTTCTCAGGCACTTCACGATTTTCACGACCACTTCATGCTCCTCCTATTTTTCAGACCGTTTCATGCTCCTCATATATTAGACACCTTGTTAAGCTCTTCCTATTTTTCACACCTTTTCAGGCTCTTCATGTTTTTCAACACCGTTTCATGCTCCTCCTATTTTTCAGACCGCTTCAGGCTCCTCATGTATTTCACACCTTTTCAAGCTCTTCATATTTTTCACACCTTTTCAGGCTCTTCATGTTTTTGAACACCGTTTCATGCTCCTCCTATTTTTCAGACCGTTTCATGCTCCTCATATTTTTGACACCTTTTGAACCTCCTCATTTTTTCACAACTTTTGAAGCTCTTCATATATTTCACACCTTTTCAGGCACTTCATGATTTTCACGACCACTTCATGCTCCTCCTATTTTTCAGACCGTTTCATGCTCCTCATATTTTTGACACCTTTTGAACCTCCTCATTTTTTCACAACTTTTGAAGCTCTTCATATATTTCACACCTTTTCAGGCTCTTCATGTTTTTCAAGACCGCTTCATGCTCCTCCTATTTTTCAGATCGTTTCATGCTCCTCATATTTTTGACAGTTTTTGAGCTCTTCATATTTTTCAAACCTTTTCAGGCTCTTCATGTTTTCGAACTCTGCTTCATGCTCCTCCAATTTTTCAAACCGTTTCATGATCCTCATGTATTTCACAACTTTGAACCTCTTCATATTTTTCACACCTTTTCATGCTCTTCAAGTTTTTCAACATCACTTCATGCTCCTACTTTTTTGCAGACCGTTTCATGCTCCTCATATTTTTGACACCTTTTGAAGCTCTTCATATTTTCACATCTTTTCAGGCTCTTCATGTTTTTCAACACCGCTTCATGCTCCTCCTATTTTCCAAACCGTTTCATGCTCCTCATATTTTTCACACCTTTTGAAGCCTTTCATATTTTTCACACCTTTTAAGGCTCTTCATGTTTTCCAACACCGCTTCATGCTCCGCCTATTTTTCAGACCGTTTCATGTTCATCTCATTTTTGCCACCTTTTGAAGCTCTTCATATTTTTCACACCTTTTGAAGCTCTTCATATTTTTCACACGTTTTCAGGCTCTTCATGTTTTTCCACACCGCTTCATGCTGCTCATATTTTTCAGACCATTTCATGCTCCTCATATTTTTGACACCTTTTGAAGCTCTTCATATTTTTCACACCTTTTGAAGCTCTTCATATTTTTCACACCTTTTCAGGCTCTTCATGTTTTTCAACAATGCTTCATGCACCTCCTATTTTTCAGAACGTTTCATACTCCTCATATTTTTGACACCTTTTGAAGCTCTTCATATTTTTCACACCTTTTCAGGCTCTTCATGTTTTTCAACAACGCTTAATGCTCCTCCTATTTTTCAGACCGATTCTTGCACCTCATATATTACAGACCTTTTGAAGCTCTTCATATTTTTCACACATTTTCAGGCTTTTCATGTTTTTCAACACCACTTCATGCTCCTCCTATTTTTCAGACGTTTCATGCTCATCTCATTTTGACACCTTTTGAAGCTCTTCATATTTTTCACACCTTTTCTTTATCTTCATGATTTTCAACACCGCTTCATGCTCCTCCTATTTTTCAGACCGTTTCATGCTCATCTCATTTTTGACACCTTTTGAAGCTCTTCATATTTTTCACACCTTTTGAAGCTCTTCATATTTGTCACATTTTTGAAGCTCTTCATATTTTTCACACGATTTCCGACTCTTCATGTTTTTCAACACCGCTTCATGCTCCTGCTATTTATCATACCGTTTCATACTCCTCATATTTTTGACACCTTTTGAGCTCTTCATATTATTCACACCTTTTCATGCTCTTCATTTTTTTCAACACCACTTCAAGCTCCTCCTATTTTTCAGACCGTTTCATGCCCATCTAATTTTTGACACCTTTTGAAGCTCTTCATATTTTTCACACCTTTTCAGGCTCTTCATGTTTTTCAACACCGCTTCATGCTCCTCCTATTTTTCAGACCGTTTCATGCACCTCATATTTTTCACGCCTTTTGAAGCTCTTCATATTTTTCACACCTTTTCAGGCTCTTCATGTTTTTCAACACCGCTTCATGCTCCTCCTTTTTTTCAGACCGTTTCATGCACCTCATATTTTTCACACCTTTTGAAGCTCTTCATATTTTTCACACCTTTTCAGGCTCTTCATGTTTTTCAACACCGCTTCATGCTCCTCCTATTTTTCAGACCTTTTCATGCTTCTCATATTTTAGACACCTTTTGAAGCTCTTCATATTTTTCACAACTTTTCAGCCTCTTCATGTTTTTAAACACCGCTTCATGTCCTCCTATTTTTCAGACCTTTTCATGCTCCTCATATTTTTCACACCTTTTGAAGCTCTTCATATTTTTCACAACTTTTCAGGCTCTTCATGTTTTTGAATAGCGCTTCATGCTCCTCCTATTTTTCAGAACGTTTCATACTCCTCATATTTTTGACATCTTTTTACCCTCTTCATATTTTTCACACCTTTTCAGGCTCTTCATGTTTTTCAACACCACTTCATGCTCCTCCTATTTTTCAGACCGTTTAATGCTCCTCACGTATTTCACACCTTTTGAAGCTCTTCATATTTTTCACACCTTTTCAGACTCTTCATGTGTTTCAACACTGCTTCATGTTCCTGCTATTGTTCAGACCGTTTCATGCTCCTCATATTTTTGACACGTTTTGAGGCTTTTCTATTTTTCACACCTTTTCAGCTCTTCATGTTTTTGAACACCGCTTCATCCTCCTTCTATTTTTCAGACCATTTCATGATCCTCATATTTTTGACACCTTTGAAGCTCTTCTAATTTTTCACACCTTTTCAGGCTCTTCATGTTTTTCAACACCCCTTCATGCTCCTCCTATTTTTCAGACCGTTTCATGCTCCTCATATTTTTGACACCTTTTGAAGCTCTTCATATTTTTCACACCTTTTCATTCTCTTCATGATTTTCAACAGCATTTCATGCTCCTCCTATTTTTCAGACCGTTTCATGCTCATCTCATTTTTGACACCTTTTCAAGCTCTTCATATTTTTCAAACCTTTTGAAGCTCTTCATATTTTTCACTTTTTTGAAGCTCTTCATATTTTTCACACGATTTCAGACTCTTCCTGTTTTTCAACACCACTTCATGCTCCTGCTAATTATCATACCCTTTCATACTTCTCATATATTTGACACGATTTGAGGCTCTTCATATTTTCCACACCTTTTCAGGCTCTTCATGTTTTTGAACACCGCTTCATGCTCCTCCGATTTTTCACACCGTTTAATGCTCCTCACGTATTTCACACCTTTTGAAGCTCCTCATATTTTTCACACCTTTTCAGACTCTTCATGTGTTTCAACACCGCTTCATGTTCCTGCTATTGTTCAGACCGTTTCATGCTCCTCATATTTTTCACACCTTTGAAGCTTTTCTTATTTTTCACACCTTTTCAGGCTCTTCATGTTTTTCCACACCACTTCATGCTTCTCTTATTTTTCAGCCCGTTTCATCCTCCTCATGTATTTCACACCTTTAGAAGCTCTTCATATTTTTCACACCTTTTCAGGCACTTCATGTTTTTGAACACCGTTTCATGCTCCTCCTATTTTTCAGGCCGTTTCATGCTCCTCATATTTTTGACACCTTTTGAAGCTCTTCATATTTTTCACACCAGTTCAGGCTCTTCATGTTTTTCAACACCGCTTCATGCTCCTCCTATTTTTCGGACCGTTTCATGCTCCTCATATTTTTGACACCTTTTGAAGCTCTTCGTATAATTCACACCTTTTCAGGCTCTTCATTTTTTTCAACACCACTTCATGCTCCTCCTATTTTTCAGACCATTTCATGCAGATCTCATTTTTGACACCTTTTGAAGCTCTTCTTACTTTTCAAAACTTTTGAAGCTCTTCATATTTTTCACACATTTTCAGGCTCTTTATGTTTTTGAACACCGCTTCATGGTCCTCCTAATTTTCGGAACTTTTCATGCTCCTCATATAATTCACACCTTTTGAAGCTCTTCATATTTTTCACACCTTTTCAGGCTCTTCATGTTTTTCAACACCGTTTCATGCTCCTCCTATTTTTCAGACCATTTCATGCTCCTCATAATTTTGACACCTTTTGAGGCTCTTCATATTTTTCACACCTCTTGAAACTGTTCATATATTTCACACCTTTTCAGGCTCTTGATGTTTTTCAACACCACTTCATGCTCCTCCTATTTTTCACACCCTTTCATACTAATCTAATTTTTGACACCTTTTGAAGCTCTTCATATTTTTCACACCTTTTGAAGGTCTTCATATTTTTCACACCTTTTCAGGCTGTTCATGTTTTTGAACACCGTTTATGCTCGTCCTATTTTTCAGACCGTTTCATGCTCCTCATATTTTTGACACCTTTTGAAGCTCTTCATATTTTTCACACCTTTTCAGGCTCTTCATGTTTTTCAACACCGCTTCATGATCCTCCTATTTTTCGGACCGTTTCATGCTCCTCATATTTTTGACACCTTTTGAAGCTCTTCATATTTTTCACACCTTTTCAGGCTCTTCATGTTTTTCAACAACACTTCATGCTCCTCGTATATTTCAGACGGTTTCATTCTCCTCATATTTTTGACACCTTTTGAAGCTCTGCATATATTTCACACCTTTTCAGGCTCTTCATGATTTTCAACACCACGTCATGCTCCTCCTATTTTTCAGACCGTTTCATGCTCATCTCATTTTTGACATCTTTTGAAGCTCTTCATATTTTTCACACCTTTTGAAGCTCTTCATAATTTTCATATTTTTGAAGCTCTTCATATTTTTCACACTTTTTCAGCCTCTTCATGTTTTTCAACACCTCTTCAGGCTCCTCCTATTTTTCAGACCCTTTCATGCTAATCTAATTTTTGACACTGTTTGAAGCTCTTCATACTTTTCGCACCTTTTAAGTCTCTGCATGTTTTTGAACACCTTTTCATGCTCCTCATGTATTTCAATCCTTTTGAAGCTCTTCATATTTTGCACACATTACAGGCTCTTCATGTTTTTGAACACCGCTTCATCCTCCTCCTATTTTTAAGAGGGTTTCATGCTCGTCATATTTTTGACACATTTTGAAGCTCTTCATATATTTCACACCTTTTCAGGCTCTTCATGTTTTTGAACACCGCTGCATCCTCCTCCTATTTTTAAGAGGGTTTCATGCTCGTCATATTTTTGACACATTTTGAAGCTCTTCATATTTTTCACACCTTTTCAGGCTCTTCATGTTTTTGAACACCACTTCATGCTCCTCCTATTTTTCAGATCGTTTCATGCTCCTCATATTTTTGTAACCTTTTGAAGCTTTCATATTTTTCACACCTGTTCAAGCTCTTCATGTTTTTCAACACCACTTCATGCTCCTCCTTTTTTGCAGACAGTTTCATGCTACTCATATATTTGACACCTTTTGAAGCTCTTCATATTTCTCACACCTTTTCAGGCTCTTCATGTTTTTCAACACCGCTTCATGCACCTCCGATTTTTCAGACCGTTTCATGCTCCTCATATTTTTGACACCTTTTGAAGCTCTTCATATATCTCAAACCTTTTCAGGCTCTTCATGTTTTTCAACACCGCTTAATGCACCTCCTATTTTTCAGACCGTTTCATGCTCATCTCATTTTTGACACCTTTTGAAGCTTTTCATATTTTTCACATATTTTCAGGCTCTTCATGTTTTTGAACACCGCTTCATGCTAATCCTATTTTTCAAACCATATCATGCTCCTCATGTTTTTCACACCTTTGGAAGCTCTTCATAATTTTCATATTTTTGAAACTCTTCATATTTTTCACACTTTTTCAGGCTCTTCATGTTTTTCAACAACTCTTCAGGCTCCTCGTATTTTTCAGACCCTTTCATGCTAATCTAATTTTTGGCACTTTTTGAAGCTCTTCATACTTTTCACATCTTTTAAGTCTCTGCATGTTTTTGAACACCTTTTCATGCTCCTCATGTATTTCACTCCTTTTGAAGCTCTTCCTATTTTGCACAAATTTTCAGGTTCTTCTTGTTTTTGAACACCGTTTCATGCTCCTCCTATTTTTCAGGCCGTTTCATGCTCCTCATATTTTTGACACCTTTTGAAGCTCTTCATATTTTTCACACCTTTTCAGGCTCTTCATGTTTTTCATCACCGCTTCATGCTCCTCCTATTTTTCGCACCGTTTCATGCTCCTCATATTTTTGACACCTTTTGAAGCTCTTCGTATAATTCACACCTTTTCAGGCTCTTCATTTTTTTCAACACCACTTCATGCTCCTCCTATTTTTCAGACCATTTCATGCAGATCTCATTTTTGACACCTTTTGAAGCTCTTCTTATTTTTCAAAACTTTTGAAGCACTTCATATTTTTCACACGTTTTCAGGCTCTTCATGTTTTTCAACACTGCTTCATGCTCCTCCTATTTTTCAGACCGTTTCATGCTCCTCATATTTTTGATATCTTTTGAAGCTCTTCATATTTTTCACACCTTTTCAGGCTCTTCATGTTTTTGAACACCGCTTCATGCTCCTCCTATTTTTCAGAATGTTTCATGCTCCTCATATTTTTGACATCTTTTGAAGCTCTTCATATTTTTCACACATTTTCAGGCTCTTTATGTTTTTGAACACCGGTTCATGGTCCTCCTAATTTTCAGAACTTTTCCTGCTCCTCATATAATTCACACCTTTTGAAGGTCTGCATATTTTTCACACCTTTTCAGGCTCTTCATGTTTTTCAACACCGTTTCATGCTCCTCCTATTTTTCAGACCGTTTCATGCTCCTCATAATTTGGACACCTTTTGAAGCACTTCATATTTTTCACACCTTTTGAAGCTGTTCATATATTTCACACCTTTTCAGGCTCTTGATGTTTTTCAACACCACTTCATGCTCCTCCTATTTTTCACACCCTTTCATGCTAATCTAATTTTTGACACCTTTTAAAGCTCTTCATATTTTTCACACCTTTTGAAGGTCTTCATATTTTTCACACCTTTTCAGGCTGTTCATGTTTTTGAACACCGCTTATGCTCGTCCTATTTTTCAGACCGTTTCATGCTCCTCATATTTTTGACACCTTTTGAAGCTCTTCATATTTTTCACACCTTTTCAGGCTCTTCATGTTTTTGAAGACCGTTTCATGCTCCTCCTATTTTTGAGACCGTTTCATGCTCCTCATATTTTCGACACCTTTTGAAGCTTTCATATTTTTCACACATTTTCAAGCTCTTCATGTTTTTCAACACCACTTCAAGCTCCTCCTTTTTTGCAAACCGTTTCATGCTACTCATATTTTTAACACCTTTTGAAGTTCTTCATATTTCTCACACCTTTTCAGGCTCTTCATGTTTTTCAACACCGCGTCATGCACCTCCGATTTTTCAGACCGTTTCATGCTCCTCATATTTTTGACACCTTTTGTAGCTCTTCATATTTCTCAAACCTTTTCAGGCTCTTCATGTTTTTCAACACCGCTTAATGCACCTCCTATTTTTCAGACCGTTTCATGCTCATCTCATTTTTGACACCTTTTTAAGCTTTTCATATTTTTCACATATTTTCAGGCTCTTCATGTTTTTGAACACCGCTTCATGCTAATCCTATTTTTCAAACCATATCATGCTCCTCATGTTTTTCACACCTTTTGAAGCTCTTCATATTTTTCACACCTTTTCAGGCTCTTCATGTTTTTGAACACCACTTCATGCTCCTTCTATTTTTCAGAGAGTTTCATACTCCTCATGTATTTCACACCTTTTGAAGCTCTTCATATTTTTCACACCTTTTCAGACTCTTCATGTTTTTCCACACCACTTCATGCTTCTCTTATTTTTCAGCCCGTTTCATCCTCCTCATGTATTTCACACCTTTAGAAGCTCTTCATATTTTTCACACCTTTTCAGGCTCTTCATGTTTTTGAACACCGTTTCATGCTACTCCTATTTTTCAGGCCGTTTCATGCTCCTCATATTTTTGACACCTTTTGAAGCTCTTCATATTTTTCACACCTTTTCAGGCTCTTCATTTTTTTCAACACCACTTCATGCTCCTCCTATTTTTCAGACCATTTCATGCAGATCTCATTTTTGACACCTTTTGAAGCTCTTCTTATTTTTCAAAACTTTTGAAGCTCTTCATATTTTTCACACGTTTTTAGGCTCTTCATATTTTTCAAAACTGCTTCATGCTCCTCCTATTTTTCAGACCGTTTCATGCTCCTCATAGTTTTGACAACTTTTGAAGCTCTATATATTTTTCACACCTTTTCAGGCTCTTCATGTTTTTGAACACCGCTTCATGCTCCTCCTATTTTTCAGAATGTTTTATGCTCCTCATATTTTTGACATCTTTTGAAGCTCTTCATATTTTTCACACATTTTCAGGCTCTTTATGTTTTTGAACACTGCTTCATGGTCCTCCTAATTTTCAGAACTTTTCATGCTCCTCATATAATTCACACCTTTTGAAGCTCTTCATAATTTTACAAGTTTTCAGACTCTTCATGTTTTTCAACACCGCTTCATGCTCCTGCTATTTTCAAGACCATTTCATGCTCCTCATATTTTTCACACCTTTTGAAGCTCTTCAACTTTTTCACATTTTTGAAGCTCTTCATATTTTTCACACGTTTTCAGACTCTTCATGTTTTTCACCACGGCTTTATGCTCCTCCTATTTTTCAGACCATTTCATGCTCCTCATATTATTGACACCTTTTGAAGCTCTTCGTATTTTCACGTTTTTGAAGCTCTTCATATTTTTCACACCTTTTCAGGCACTTCATGTATTTGAACACCTTTCATGCTCCTCCTATTTTTCAGACCTTTTCATGCTCCTCATATTTTTGACACCTTTTGAAGCTCTTCATATTTTTCTCACCTTTTAAGGCTCTTCATGTTTTTGAACACCACTTCATGCTCCTGCTATATTTCAGACCGTTTCATGCTCCTCATATTTTTGACATCTTTTGAAGCTTTTCATATTTTTCACACCTTTTCAGTCTCTTCATGTTTTTCAAAAACGCTTCTTGCTCCTCCTATTTTTCATACCGTTTCATGCTCATCTCATTTTTGACACGTTTTGAAGCTCTTCATATTTTTCACAGGTTTTGAAGCTTTTCATATTTTTCACACGTTTTCAGGCTCTTCATGTTTTTCAACACCGCGTCTTGCTACTCCTATTTTTCAGACCGTTTCATGCTCCTCATATTTTTGACACCTTTTGAAGCTCTTCATATTTTTCACCTCTTTTCAGGCTTTTCTTGTTTTTCAACACCGCTTCATGCTCCTCCAGGTTTGCAGACCGTTTCATGCTCCTCCTAATTTTGACACCTTTTGAAGCTCTTCATATTTTTCTCACCTTTTCAGGCTATTCATGTTTTTGAACAACCCTTCATGATCCTCCTATATTTCAGACCATTTCATGCTCCTCATATTTTTGACATCTTTTGAAGCTTTTCATATTATTCACACCTTTTCAGGCTCTTCATGTTTTTCAACACCGCTTCATGCTCCTCCTCTTTTTCAGACCGTTTCATGCTCCTCTTATTTTTGACACCTTTTGAAGCTCTTCATATTTTTCTCACCTTTTCAGGCTCTTCATGTTTTGAACACCGCTTCATGCTCCTGCTATATTTCAGACCGTTTCATGCTCCTCATATTTTTGACATCTTTTGAAGCTTTTCATATTTTTCACACCTTTTCAGTCTCTTAATGATATTCAAAAACGCTTCTTGCTCCTCCTATTTTTCAGACCGTTCATGCTCATCTCATTTTTGACACGTTTTGAATCTCTTCATATTTTTCACAGCTTTTGAAGCTCTTCATATTTTTCACACGATTTAGGCTGTTCATGTTTTTCAACACCACTTCTTGCGACTCCTATTTTTCAGACCGTTTCATGCTCCTCATATTTTTGACACCTTTTGAAGCTCTTCATATTTTTCACAACTTTTCAGGCTCTTCATGTTTTTGAACACCTCTTCATGCTAATCCTATTTTTCCAACCATAACATGCTCCTAATATTTTTCACACCTTTTGAAGCTCTTCATATTTTTTACACCTTTTCAGGCTCTTCATGTTTTTGAACACCACTTCATGCTCCTTATATTTTTCAGAGAGTTTCATGCTCCTCATTTATTTCACACCTTCTGAAGCTCTTCATATTTTTCACACCTTTTCAGGCTCTTCATGTTTTTCCACACCACTTCATGCTTCTCCTAATTTTGAGCTCTTTCATGCTCCTCATGTATTTCACACCTTTTGAAGCTTTTCATATTTTTCACACCTTTTCAGGCTCTTCATGTTTTTCAACACCGCTTCATGCTCCTCCTATTTTTCAGACCGTTTCATGCTCCTCATATTTTTGACACCTTTTGAAGCTCTTCATATTTCTCACACCTTTTCAGGCTCTTCATATTTTTGAACACCGCTTCATGCTCCTCCTATTTTTTAGACCGTTTCATGCTTCTCATATTTTTCACACCTTTTGAAGCTCTTCATATTTTTCACACGATTTCAGGCTCTTCATGTTTTTGAACACCATTTCATGCTCCTCCTATTTTGCAGACTGTTTCATGCTCCTCATATTTTTGACACCTTTTGAAGCTCTTCATATTTTTCACACCTTTTGAAGCTCTTCATATTTTTCATATTTTTGAAGCTCTTCCTATTTTCACACGTTTTCAGACTCTTCATGTTTTTCAACACCGCTTCATGATCCTGCTATTTTTCAGACCGTTTCATGCTTCTCATATATTTCACACCTTTTGAAGCTCTTCATATTTTTCACACCTTTTGAAGCTCTTTATATTTTTCATATTTTTGAAGCTCTTCATATTTTTCACACCTTTTCAGGCTCTTCATATTTTTGAACACCGCTTCATGCTCCTCCTATTTTTCAGAGAGTTTCATGCTCCTCATGTATTTCACACATTTTGAAGCTCTTCATATTTTTCACACCTTTTCAGGCTCTTCATGTTTTTCCACACCACTTCATGCTTCTCCTAATTTTCAGCTCTTTCATGCTCCTCATGTATTTCACACCTTTTGAAGCTTTTCATATTTTTCACACCTTTTCAGGCTCTTCATGTTTTTCAACACAGCTTCTTGCTCCTCCTCTTTTTCAGACCGTTTCATGCTCCTCATATTTTTGACACCTTTTGAAGCTCTTCATATTTTCCACACCTTTTTGGGCTCTTCATGTTTTGAACACCGCTTCATACTCCTCCTATATTTCAGACAGTTTCATGCTCATCTCATTTTTGACACCTTTTGAAGCTTTTCATATTTTTCACAACTTTTCAGGCTCTTCATGTTTTTGAACACCTCTTCATGCTAATCCTATTTTTCAAACCATAACATGCTCCTCATATTTTTCACACCTTTTGAAGCTCTTCATATTTTTTACACCTTTTCAGGCTCTTCATGTTTTTGAACACCACTTCATGCTCCTTATATATTTCAGAGAGTTTCATGCTCCTCATGTATTTCACACCTACTGAAGCTCTTCATATTTTTCACACTTTTTCAGGCTCTTCATGTTTTTCCACACCACTTCATGCTTCTCCTAATTTTCAGCTCTTTCATGCTCCTCATGTATTTCACGCCTTTTGAAGCTTTTCATATTTTTCACACCTTTTCAGGCTCTTCATGATTTTCATCACCGCTTCATGCTCCTCATATTTTTGAGACCGTTTCATGCTCCTAATATTGTTCACACCTTTTCAAGATATTCATGTTATTCAACACGGCTTCATACTCTTCCTCTTTTTCAGACCGTTTCATGCTCCTCATATTTTTGATACCTTTGAAGCTCTTAATATTTTTCACACCTTTTCAAGCTCTTCATGTTTTGAACACCATTTCATGCTCCTCCTATTTTTCAGACCGTTTCATGCTCCTCATATTTTTGACAACTTTTGAAGCTCCTCATATTTTTCACACCTTTTCAGGCTCTTCATGTTTTTCAACACACTTTCATGCTCCTCATATGTTTGACACCTTTTGAATCTCTTCATATTATTCACACCTTTTCAGGCTCTTCATGATTTTCAACACCGCTTCATGCTCCCCATATTTTTGAGACCGTTTTATGCTACTCATATTTTGACACCTTTTTGAAGCTTTTCATGTATTTCAGACCTTTTCAGGCTCTTCATGATTTTCAACACCGCTTCATGCTCCTCATATTTTTGAGACCGTTTCATGCTCCTAATATTGTTCACACCTTTTCAAGATCTTCATGTTATTCAACACCGCTTCATGCTCTTCCTATTTTTCAGACCGTTTCATGCTCCTCATATTTTTGATACCTTTGAAGCTCTTAATATTTTTCACAACTTTTCAAGCTCTTCATGTTTTGAACACCATTTCAAGCTCCGCCTATTTTTCAGACTCTTTCATGCTCCTCATATTTCTGACACCTTTTGTAGCTCTTCATATATTTCACACCTTTTCAGGCTCTTCATGTTTTTGAACACCACTTCATGCTCCTCCTATTTTTCACACCTTTTGTAGATCTTCATATATTTCACACCTTTTCAAGCTCTTCATGTTTTTGAACACGGCTTCATGCTCCTCTTATTTTTCACACCTTTTGAAGCTCTTAATATTTTTCACACATTTTCAGGCTCTTCATGTTTTTGAACACCGTTTAATGCTCCTCCTATTTTTCAGACCGTTTCATGCTCCTCATATTTTTCACACCTTTTGAAGCTCTTCATATATTTCTCACCTTTTCCTGTTCTTCAGGTTTTTCAACACCGTTTTATGCTCATCCTATTTTTCAGATCGTTTCATGCTCCTCCTATTTTTCAGACTGTTACATGCACCTCTTCTTATTGACACCTTTTGAAGCTCTTCATATTTTTCACACATTTTCATGCTGTTCATGTTTTTCAACAACATTTCATGCTCCTCCTATTTTTCAGACCTTTTCATGCTCCTCATATTTTTCACAGCTTTTCATGCTCTTCTTGTTTTTCAACACAGTTTCATGCTCCTCATACGTTTGACACCTTTTGAATCTCTTCATATTATTCACACCTTTTCAGGCTCTTCATGATTTTCAACACCGCTTCATGCTCCTCCTATTTTTGAGACCGTTTCATGCTCCTAATATTGTTCACACATTTTCAAGATCTTCATGTTATTCAACACCGCTTCATGCTCTTCCTATTTTTCAGACCGTTTCATGCTCCTCATATTTTTGATACCTTTGAAGCTCTTCATATTTTTCACACCTTTTCAGGCTCTTCATGTTTTGAACACCATTTCATGCTCCTCCTATTTTTCAGACCGTTTCATGCTCGTCATATTTTTCAGACAGTTTCATGATCCTCCTATTTTTCAGACCGTTTCATGCTCCTCATATTTTTGACACCTTTTGAAGCTCTTCATATATTTCACACCTTTTAAGGCTCTTCATGTTTCTGAACACCGCTTCATGCTCCTCCTGTATTTAACACTTTTTGAAGCTCTTCATATATTTCACACCTTTTCAAGCTCTTCATGTTTTTGAACACCGCCTCATGCTCCTCTTATTTTTGACACCTTTTGAAGCTCTTCATATATTTCACACCATTTCAGGCTCTTCATGTTTTTGAACACCGCTTCATGATCCTCCTATATTTCACACCTTTTGAAGCTCTTCATATATTTCACACCTTTTCAGACTCTTCATGTTTTTAAACATCACTTCATACTCCTCCTATTTTTCTGACCGTTTCATGCTCCTCATATATTTGACACCTTTTGAAGCTCTTCATATTTTTCACACCTTTTGAAGCTCTTCATATTTTTCACACCTTTTGAAGCTCTTCATATTTTACACATATTTTCACCCTCTTCATGTTTTTCAACACCTTTTCATGCTCCTCCTATTTTTCGGACCATTTCAATCTCTTCATATTTTTGACACTTTTTGAAGCTCTTCATATTTTTCACACCTTTTCAGGCTCTTCATGTTTTTCAACACCGCTTCATGCTCCTCTTATTTTTCAGGCCGTGTCATGCTCCTCTTATTTTTGACACATTTTGAAGCTCTTCATATTTTTCACACCTTTTGAAGCTCTTCATATTTTTCAAACCTTTACAGGCTCTTCATGTATTGCAACACTGCTTCATGCTCCTCCTATTTTTCAGACCGTGTCATTCTCCTCTTATTTTTGACAAATTTTGAAGCTCTTCATATTTTTCACACCTTTTGAAGCTCTTCATATTTTTCAAACCTTTACAGCCTCTTCATGTTTTTCAACACCGCTTCATGCTCCTCCAATTTGTCAGACAATTTCATGCTCGTCATATTTTTCAAACCTTTTAAAGCTCTTCATAATTTTCACACCTATTCATGCTCTTCCTTTTTTCCACACTGTTTCATGCTTCTCCTATTTTTCAGACCGTTTCATGCTCCTCTTATTTTTCAGACCGTTTAATGCTCTTCCTATTTTTGACACGTTTTGAGGCTCTTCATATTTTTCTCACCTTTTCAGGCTCTTCATGTTTTTCAACACTGATTCATGCTTCTCCTATTTTTCAGACCGTTTCATGCTCCTCATGTTTTTGACACCTTTTGAAGATCTTAATATTTTTCAAGCTTTTTCATGCTCTTCATATTATTCAACACCTTCTCATGCTCTTCATGCTTTTCAACACCGCTTCCTGCTCTTCCTAATTTTCAGACCGTTTCATGCTCCTCATATTTTTCAGACCGTTTCATGCTCCACATATATTTCAGACCGTTTCATGCTCCTCATATTTTTGACCCCTTTTGAATCTCTTCATATTTTTCACACCTTTTCATGCGCTTCATGTTTTTCACAACTTTTCATGCTTCTCCTATTTTTCAGAGAGTTTCATGCTCCTCATATATTTGACACGTTTTGAAGCTCTTCATATTTTTCACACCTCTTCATGCTCTTCATGTTTCTCAACACTTTTTCATGCTCCTCCTATTTTTCATACAGTTTCATGCTCCTCATATTTTTGACCCCTTTTGAAGCTCTTCATATTTTTCACACCTTTTGATGCGCTTCATGTTTTTCAAAACTTTTCATGCTTCTCTTATTTTTCAGAGAGTTTCATGCTCCTCATATATTTGACACGTTTTGAAGCTCTTCATATTTTTCACACCTCTTCATGCTCTTCATGTTTCTCAACACTTTTTCATGCTCCTCCTATTTTTCATACAGTTTCATGCTCCTCATATTTTTGACACATTTTGAAGCTCTTCATATTTTTCAAACCTTTTCATGCACTTCATGTTTTTCAACAACGTTTCATGCTCGTCTTATATTTCAGACCGTTTCATGCTTCTCATATTTTTCAGACCGTTTCATGCTCCTCATATTTTTGACACCTTTTGAAACTCTTCATGTTTTTTCACACCGTTTCATGTTCCTCTTACTTTTCAGACCGTTTCATGCTTCTCCTATTTTTAAAAGCTTTTGAAGCTCTTCTTATTTTTCACACCTTTTCATGCTCTTCATGTATTTTCAACACCGTTTCATGCTCCTCATATTTTTCAGACCATTTCATGCTTCTCATATTTTTGACACCTTTTCAAGATCTTCATATTTTTCACACCTTTTCATGCTTGTCATGTTTTTCAACAAAGTTTCACACTCCTCATATTTTTCCACCCTTTGATGGTCTCCATATTTTTCAAACCTTTTGAAGATCTTCAAATTTTTCACACCTTTTTAGACGCTTCGTGTTTTTCAACACCGCTTCATGCTCCTGCTATTTTTCAGACTGTTTCATGCTCCTCATATTTTGACACCTTTAGAAGCTCTTCATATTTTTCAAACCTTTTCAGGCTCTTCAGGTTTTTGAACACTGCTTCATGCTCCTCCTATTTTTCAGACCGTTTCATGCTCCTCATATTTTGACACGTTTTGAAGCTTTTCATATTTTTCACACCTTTTCAGGCTCTTCAAGTTTTTCAACACCACTTCATGCTCTTCCTTTTTTGCAGACCATTTCATGCTCCTCATATTTTTGACACCTTTTGATGCTCTTCATATTTTTCACACCTTTTCAGGCTCTTCATTTTTTCAACACCGCTTCATGCTCCTCCTATATTTCAGACCGTATCATGCTCAGCTCATTTTTGACACCTTTTGAAGCTTTTCATATTTTTCACAACTTGACAGGCTCTTCATGTTTTTGACCACCGCTTCATGCTCCTCCTATTTTTCTGACCGTATCATGCTCCTGATATTTTTCACACATTTTCAAGCTCTTCATATTTTTCACACTTTTTCAGGCTCTTCATGTTTTTGAACACCACTTCATGCTCCTCTTATTTTTTAGAGAGTTTCATGCTCCTCATGTATTTCACACCTTTAGAAGCTCTTCATATTTTTCACACCTTTTCAGGCTCTTCATATTTTTATACAGCACTTCATGCTTCTCCTATTTTCCTGCCAGTTTCATGCTCCTCATGTATTTCACATCTTTTGAAGCTCTTCATATTTTTCAGACATTTTCAGGTTCTTCATGTTTTCCACACCGTTTCATGATCCTCCGATTTTCAGACCGTTTCATGCTCCTCATGTATTTCACACCTTTTGAAGCTCTTCATATTTTTCACTCCTTTTCAGGCTCTTCATGTTTTGCAACACCCCTTCATGTTCCTCCTATTTTTCAGACTGTTACAGGCACTTCATATTTTTGATACCTTTAGAAGCTCTTCATATTTTTCACACCTTTTCAGGTTCTTTTAGTTTTTCAACACCACTTTATGCTCCTCCAATTTTTCAGACCGTTTCATGCTCCTCATATTTTTGACACATTTAGAAGGTATTCATATTTTTCACACCTTTTCAGGCTCTTCATTTTTCAACACCACTTCATGATCCTCCTATTTTTCAGACCGTTTCATGCTCATCTCAATTTTGAAACGTTTTGAAGCTCTTCATATTTTCACACCTTTTGAAGCTCTTCATATTTTTCACAACTTTTCAGGCTCTTCTTGTATTTGAACACCGGTTCATGTTCCTCCTATATTTCAGGCCGTTTAATGCTCCTCATGTATTTCACACCTTTTGAAGCTCGTCATATTTTTTACACCTTTTCTGGCGCTTCATGTTTTTGAAAAACGCTTCATGAACCTCTTATTTTTCAGATCATTTCTTGCTCTTCATATTTTTTACACCTTTTGAAGCTCTTCATATTTTTCACTCCTTTTCAGGCTCTTCATGTTTTTCACACCACCTCATGCTTCTCTTAATTTTCAGACGTTTCATGCTCCTCATGTATTTCACACCTTTTGAAGCTCTTCATATTTTTCACACCTTTTCATGCTCTTCATGTTTTTCAACACCGCTTCATGATCCTCCTATTTTTCAGATCATTTCATGCTCCTCCTATTTTTCAGGCAGTTTCATGCTCCTCATATTTTGACACCTTTTGATGCTCTTCATATTTTTCACACCTTTTCAGGCTCTTCATGTTTTTGAACACCGCTTCATGATCCTCCTATATTTCACACCTTTTGAAGCTCTTCATATATTTCACACCTTTTAGGCTCTTCATGTTTTTCAGCACCACTTCATGCTCCTCATATTTCTCGGACAGTTTCATGCTCCTCATATTGTGGACACCTTTTGAAGCTCTTCGTATTTTTCACATCTTTTCAGGCTTCTCATGTTTTTCAACACCACTTCATGCTCGTCCTATTTTCCAAACCGTTACGTACTCCTCATATTTTTGACACCTTTTGAATCTCTTCATATATTTCACACCTTGTCAGGCTCTTCATGTTTTTCAACACGACTTCATGCTCCTCCTTCTTTTCAGACCATTTCATGCTCATCTCATTTTTGACACTTTTTGAAGCTCTTCATATTTTTCACACCTTTTGAGGCTCTTCATGTTTTTCAACACCGCTTCATGCTCCTCCTATTTTTCAGACGGTTTCATGCTCCTCATATTTTTGACACCTTTTGAAGCTCTTCATATTTTTCACACCTTTTCATGCTCTTCATGTTTTCAACACCGATTCATGCTCCTCCTATTTTTCAGACGGTTTCATGCTCCTCCTATTTTTCAGGCCGTTTCATGCTCCTCATATTTTGACACATTTTGAAGCTCTTCATAGTTTTCACACCTTTTCAGGCTCTTCATGTTTTTCAACACGACTTCATGCTCCTCCTATTTTTCAGAACTTCACGCTCCTCATATTTTTCACACCTTTAGAAGCTCTTCATATTTTTCACAAGTTTTCAGGCTCTTCATGATTTTGAACACCGCTTCATGCTCCTCCTAATTTTCAGACCGTTTCATCCTCCTCATATTTTTCACACATTTTGAAGCTCTTCATATTTTTCACAACTTTTCAGGCTCTTCATATTTTTGAACACACCTTCATGCTACTCCTATTTTTAAGACCGATTCATGCTCCTCATATTTTTCACACCTTTTGAAGCTCCTATTATTTTTCAGACCTTTTCAGGCTCTTCATGTTTTTCAACATAGTTTCATGATGCTCCTATTTTTCAGACCGTTTCATGCTCATCTCATTTTTTACCCATTTTGAAGCTTTTCATATTTTTCACAACTTTTTATGCTCTTCATGTTTTTGAACACCGCTTCATGCTCCTCCTTTTTTTCAGAGAGTTTGATGCTCCTCATGTATTTCACATCTTTTGAAGCTCTTCATATTTTTCACACCTTTTCAGGCTCTTCATGTTTTTCCACACCACTTCATGCTTCTCCTATTTTTCGGCCTCTTTCAAGCTCCTCATGTATTTCACACCTTTTGAAGCTCTTCATATTTTTCACACCTTTTCAGGCTCTTCATGTTTTTAATCACCGTTTCATCCTCCTCCTGTTTTTCAGACGGTTTCATGCTCTTCATATATTTGACCCGTTTTGAAGCTCTTCATATTTTTCACACCTTTTGAGTGCCTTCATGTTTTTCAACACCGTTTCATCCTGCTTCTCTATTTCAGACCGTTTCATGCTCCACAGATTTTTTACACCTTTTGAAGCTCTTCATATATTTAACACCTTTTCAGGCTCTTTTTTTTTTTGAACACCGCTTCATGCTCCTCCTAATTTTCAGACCGTTTCATCCTCCTCATATTTTTCACACCTTTTGAAGCTCTTCATATTTTTCACACCTTTTCAGGCTCTTCATGTTTTTGAACATAGCTTCATGCTACTCCTATTTTTCAGACCGTTTCATGCTCCTCATATTTTTCACACCTTTTGAAGCTCCTCATATTTTTCACACCTTTTCAGGCTTTTCATGTTTTTCAACACCGTTACATGATCCTCCTATTTTTCAGACCGTTTCATGCTCATCTCATTTTTGACCCCTTTTGAAGCTTTTCATATTTTTTACAACTTTTTAGGCTCTTGATGTTTTTCAACACCGCTTCATACTCCTCCTATTTTTCAGACCGTTTCATGCTCATCTCATTTTTGACACCTTTTGAAGCTCTTCATATTTCTCACAACTTTTTAGGCTCTTCATGTTTTTGACACCGCTTCATGCTCCTCCTATTTTTCAGACCTTTTCATGCTCCTCATATTTTTGACTCCTTTTGAAGCTCTTCATATTTTTCACACCTTTTCAGGATCTTCATGTTTTTCAACACCGCTTCATGCTCCTCCTATTTTTCAGACCTTTTCATGCTCCTCATATTTTTGACTCCTTTTAAAGCTCTTCATATTTTTCACACCTTTTCAGGCTCTTCATCTTTTTCACACCACTTCATGCTCCTCCTATTTTTCAGACGGTTTCATGCTCCTCATATTTTTGACACCTTTTGAAGCTCTTCATATTTTTCACACCTTTGTAGCTCTTCATATTTTTCAAACCTTTTCAGGCTCTTCATGTTTTTGAACACCGCTTCATGATCCTCCATATTTTCAGACCGTTTCATACTCCTCATATTTGTGACATCTTTTGAACCTTTTCATATTTTTCACACCTTTTAGGCTCTTCATGTTTTTCACACCATTTCAGGCTCTTCATGTTTTTGAACACGGCTTCATGCTCCTCCTCTTTTTCAGACCGTTACATGCTCCTCACATTTTTGACACCTTTTGAAGCTCTTCATATTTTTCACACCTTTTCTGGCTCTTCATGTTTGTGAACACCGCTTCATGCTCCTCCTATTGTTCAGATCGTTTCATGCTCCTCATATTTTTGACAACTTTTGAAGCTCTTCATATTTTTAACACCTTTTCAGGCTCTTCATGTTTTTGAGCACCGTTTCATGCTGCTCCTATTTTTCACACCGTTTCATACTCCTCATAGTTTTGACACCTTTTGAAGCTCTTCATATTTTTCACACCTTTTCAGGCTCTTCATGTTTTTCAACACCGCTTCATGCTCCTCCTATTTTTCAGACCGATTCATGCTCCTCAAGTATTTCACAGCTTGAGGCTCTTCATATTTTTCACAGCTTTTCAGGCTCTTCCTGTTTTTGAACACCGTTTCATGCTCCTCCTATTTTTCAAACCGTTTCATGCTCCTCATATTTTTGACACCTTTTAAAGGTCTTCATATTTTTCGCAACTTTTCAGGCTCTTCATGTTTTTCAACACCACATCATGCTCCACCTATTTTTCAGACCGTTTCATGCTCATCTCATTTTTGACACCATTTTAAGCTCTTCATATTTTTCACACTTTTTGAAGCTCTTCATATATTTCACACGTTTTAAGTCTCTTCATGTTTTTCAACACCGCTTCATGCTCCTCCTATTGTTCAGACCGTTTCATGCCTCTCATGTATTTCGCACCTTTTGAAGCTCTTCGTATTTTTCACAACTTTTGAATCTCTTCATATATTTCACACTTATTCAATCTCTTCATGTTTTTCAACACCACTTCATGCTCCTCGTATTTTTCAGACCGTTTCATGCTCCTCATATTTTTGACATATTTTGAAGCTCTTCATATTTTCAAACTTTTTCAAGCTCTTCATGTTTTGAACACCGTTTCATGCTCTTCCTATTTTCAGACCGTTTCATGCTCCTCATATTTTTGACAGCTTTGAATCTCGTCATATTTTTCACACTTTTTGAAGCTCTTCATATTTTTCACACCGTTTATGTTTCGTCATGTTTTTCAACACCGCTTCATGCTCCTCCTATTTTTCAGGCTGTTTCATGCTCCTCTTGTATTTCACACCTTTTGAAGCTGTTAATATTTTTCACACCTTTTCATGCTCTTCATGTTTTTGAACATCGCTACAATCCTCCTCCTATTCTTCTGACCGTTTCATGCTCCTCACATTTTTCACACATTTTGAAGCTCTTCATATTTTTCACACCTTTTCAGGCTCTTCATATTTTTCAACACCGCTTCATGCTCCTCCGTTTTTTCAGACCGTTTCACGCTCCTCATATTTTTGACACCTTTTGAGGCTCTTCATATATTTCACACCTTTTCAGTCTCTTCATGTTTTTCAACACCTCTTCATCCACCTCCTATTTTTCAGACCATTTCATGCTCCTCATATCTCTGACACCTTTTGAAGCTCTTCATATTTTTCACACCTTTTCATGCTCTTCATGTTTTTCAACACTGCTTCAAGATCCTCCTATTTTTCATACCATTTCATGCTCCTCATATTTTTGACACCTTTTGAAGCTCTTCATATTTTTCACACCTTTTCAGGGTCTTCATGTTTTTGAACACCGTTTCATGCTCCTCCTATTTTTCAGACCGTTTCGTGCTCCTCATATTTTTGACACCTTTTGAAGCTCTTCATATTTTTCAAACCCTTTCAGGCTCTTCATGTTTTTGAACACCGTTTCATGTTCCTCCTATTTTTTAGACCGTTTCATGCTCCTCATGTATTTCACACTTTTGAAGCTCTTCATATTTTTCACACCTTTCCAGGCTCTTCATGTTTTTGAACATCGTTTCCTGCTCCTCCTATTTTTCAGACCGTTTCATGCTCCTCATATTTTTGTCACATTTTGAAGGTCTTCATATTTTTCACATCTTTTCAGGCTCTTCATGTTTTTGAACACCGTTTCATGCTCCTCCTATTTTTCAGACCTTTTCATGTTCCTCATATTTTTGACTCCTTTTGAAGCTCTTCATATTTTTCACACCTTTTCAGGATCTTCATGTTTTTCAACACCGCTTCATGCTCCTCCTATTTTTCAGACCTTTTCATGCTCCTCATATTTTTGACTCCTTTTGAAGCTCTTCATATTTTTCACACCTTTTCAGGCTCTTCATCTTTTTCACACCACTTCATGCTCCTCCTATTTTTCAGACGGTTTCATGTTCCTCATATTTTTGACACCTTTTGAAGCTCTTCATATTTTTCACACCTTTTCATGCTCTTCATGTTTTCAACACCGATTCATGCTCCTCCTATTTTTCAGACGGTTTCATGCTCCTCCTATTTTTCAGGCCATTTCATGCTCCTCATATTTTGACACATTTTGAAGCTCTTCATAGTTTTCACACCTTTTCAGGCTCTTCATGTTTTTCAACACGACTTCATGCTCCTCCTATTTTTCAGACCTTCACGCTCCTCATATTTTTCACACCTTTAGAAGCTCTTCATATTTTTCACAAGTTTTCAGGCTCTTCATGATTTTGAACACCGCTTCATGCTCCTCCTAATTTTCAGACCGTTTCATCCTCCTCATATTTTTCACACAATTTGAAGCTCTTCATATTTTTCACAACTTTTCAGGCTCTTCATATTTTTGAACACACCTTCATGCTACTCCTATTTTTAAGACCGATTCATGCTCCTCATATTTTTCACACCTTTTGAAGCTCCTATTATTTTTCAGACCTTTTCAGGCTCTTCATGTTTTTCAACATAGTTTCATGATGCTCCTATTTTTCAGACCGTTTCATGCTCATCTCATTTTTTACCCATTTTGAAGCTTTTCATATTTTTCACAACTTTTTATGCTCTTCATGTTTTTGAACACCGCTTCATGCTCCTCCTTTTTTTCAGAGAGTTTGATGCTCCTCATGTATTTCACATCTTTTGAAGCTCTTCATATTTTTCACACCTTTTCAGGCTCTTCATGTTTTTCCACACCACTTCATGCTTCTCCTATTTTTCGGCCTCTTTCAAGCTCCTCATGTATTTCACACCTTTTGAAGCTCTTCATATTTTTCACACCTTTTCAGGCTCTTCATGTTTTTAATCACCGTTTCATCCTCCTCCTGTTTTTCAGACGGTTTCATGCTCTTCATATATTTGACCCGTTTTGAAGCTCTTCATATTTTTCACACCTTTTGAGGGCCTTCATGTTTTTCAACACCGTTTCATCCTGCTTCTCTATTTCAGACCGTTTCATGCTCCACATATTTTTTACACCTTTTGAAGCTCTTCATATATTTAACACCTTTTCAGGCTCTTTTTTTTTTTGAACACCGCTTCATGCTCCTCCTAATTTTCAGACCGTTTCATCCTCCTCATATTTTTCACACCTTTTGAAGCTCTTCATATTTTTCACACCTTTTCAGGCTCTTCATGTTTTTGAACATAGCTTCATGCTACTCCTATTTTTCAGACCGTTTCATGCTCCTCATATTTTTCACACCTTTTGAAGCTCCTCATATTTTTCACACCTTTTCAGGCTTTTCATGTTTTTCAACACCATTACATGATCCTCCTATTTTTCAGACCGTTTCATGCTCATCTCATTTTTGACCCCTTTTGAAGCTTTTCATATTTTTTACAACTTTTTAGGCTCTTGATGTTTTTCAACACCGCTTCATACTCCTCCTATTTTTCAGACCGTTTCATGCTCATCTCATTTTTGACAACTTTTGAAGCTCTTCATATTTCTCACAACTTTTTAGGCTCTTCATGTTTTTGACAACGCTTCATGCTCCTCCTATTTTTCAGACCTTTTCATGCTCCTCATATTTTTGACTCCTTTTGAAGCTCTTCATATTTTTCACACCTTTTCAGGATCTTCATGTTTTTCAACACCGCTTCATGCTCCTCCTATTTTTCAGACCTTTTCATGCACCTCATATTTTTGACTCCTTTTAAAGCTCTTCATATTTTTCACACCTTTTCAGGCTCTTCATCTTTTTCACACCACTTCATGCTCCTCCTATTTTTCAGACGGTTTCATGCTCCTCATATTTTTGACACCTTTTGAAGCTCTTCATATTTTTCACACCTTTGTAGCTCTTCATATTTTTCAAACCATTTCAGGCTCTTCATGTTTTTGAACACCGCTTCATGATCCTCCATATTTTCAGACCGTTTCATACTCCTCATATTTGTGACATCTTTTGAACCTTTTCATATTTTTCACACCTTTTAGGCTCTTCATGTTTTTCACACCATTTCAGGCTCTTCATGTTTTTGAACACGGCTTCATGCTCCTCCTATTTTTCAGACCGTTACATGCTCCTCATATTTTTGACACCTTTTGAAGCTCTTCATATTTTTCACACCTTTTCTGGCTCTTCATGTTTGTGAACACCGCTTCATGCTCCTCCTATTTTTCAGATCGTTTCATGCTCCTCATATTTTTGACAACTTTTGAAGCTCTTCATATTTTTAACACCTTTTCAGGCTCTTCATGTTTTTGAGCACCGTTTCATGCTGCTCCTATTTTTCTCACCGTTTCATACTCCTCATAGTTTTGACTCCTTTTGAAGCTCTTCATATTTTTCACACCTTTTCAGGCTCTTCATGTTTTTCAACACCGCTTCATGCTCCTCCTATTTTTCAGACCGATTCATGCTCCTCAAGTATTTCACAGCTTGAGGCTCTTCATATTTTTCACAGCTTTTCAGGCTCTTCCTGTTTTTGAACACCGTTTCATGCTCCTCCTATTTTTCAAACCGTTTCAT
The DNA here is from genome assembly GCF_033118175.1 of Dama dama. Lineage (NCBI taxonomy): Eukaryota > Metazoa > Chordata > Mammalia > Artiodactyla > Cervidae > Dama > Dama dama. The sequence goes on along the minus strand of NW_026871011.1, from coordinate 1,320,118 downwards.
GCTCCTCATATTTTTGACACCTTTTAAAGTTCTTCATATTTTTCGCAACTTTTCAGGCTCTTCATGTTTTTCAACACCACATCATGCTCCACCTATTTTTCAGACCGTTTCATGCTCATCTCATTTTTGACACCATTTTAAGCTCTTCATATTTTTCACACTTTTTGAAGCTCTTCATATATTTCACACGTTTTAAGTCTCTTCATGTTTTTCAACACCGCTTCATGCTCCTCCTATTGTTCAGACCGTTTCATGCTCCTCATGTATTTCGCACCTTTTGAAGCGTTTCGTATTTTTCACAACTTTTGAATCTCTTCATATATTTCACACTTATTCAAGCTCTTCATGTTTTTCAACACCACTTCATGCTCCTCGTATTTTTCAGACCGTTTCATGCTCCTCATATTTTTGACATATTTTGAAGCTCTTCATATTTTCAAACTTTTTCAAGCTCTTCATGTTTTGAACACCGTTTCATGCTCTTCCTATTTTCAGATCGTTTCATGCTCCTCATATTTTTGACAGCTTTGAATCTCGTCATATTTTTACACTTTTTGAAGCTCTTCATATTTTTCACACCGTTTATGTTTCGTCATGTTTTTCAACACCGCTTGATGCTCCTCCTATTTTTCAGGCTGTTTCATGCTCCTCTTGTATTTCACACCTTTTGAAGCTGTTAATATTTTTCACACCTTTTCATGCTCTTCATGTTTTTGAACATCGCTACAATCCTCCTCCTATTCTTCTGACCGTTTCATGCTCCTCATATTTTTCACACCTTTTGAAGCTCTTCATATTTTTCACACCTTTTCAGGCTCTTCATGTTTTTGAACATAGCTTCATGCTACTCCTATTTTTCAGACCGTTTCATGCTCCTCATATTTTTCACACCTTTTGAAGCTCCTCATATTTTTCACACCTTTTCAGGCTTTTCATGTTTTTCAACACCGTTACATGATCCTCCTATTTTTCAGACCGTTTCATGCTCATCTCATTTTTGACCCCTTTTGAAGCTTTTCATATTTTTTACAACTTTTTAGGCTCTTGATGTTTTTCAACACCGCTTCATACTCCTCCTATTTTTCAGACCGTTTCATGCTCATCTCATTTTTGACACCTTTTGAAGCTCTTCATATTTCTCACAACTTTTTAGGCTCTTCATGTTTTTGACAACGCTTCATGCTCCTCCTATTTTTCAGACCTTTTCATGCTCCTCATATATATCACATCTTTTGAAGCTCTTCATATTTCTCACAATTTTTAGGCTCTTCAAGTTTTTCAACACCACTTCATGCTCGTCCTATTTTCCAAACCGTTACGTACTCCTCATATTTTTGACACCTTTTGAATCTCTTCATATATTTCACACCTTTTCAGGCTCTTCATGTTTTTCAACACCACTTCATGCTCCTCCTTCTTTTCAGACCATTTCATGCTCATCTCATTTTTGACACTTTTTGAAGCTCTTCATATTTTTCACACCTTTTGAGGCTCTTCATGTTTTTCAACACCACTTCATGCTCCACCTATTTTTCAGACCGTTTCATGCTCATCTCATTTTTGACACCTTTTGAAGCTCTTCATATTTTTCACACCTTTTGAAGCTCTTCATATTTTTCACAAGTTTTCAGATCTTCATGTTTTTCAACACCGCTTCTTGATCCTCCTATTTTTCAGACCGTTTCATGCTCCTCATATTTTTGACACGTTTTGAAGCTCTTCATATTTTACACACATTTTCAGACTCTTCATGTTTTTGAACACCGCTTCATGCTCCTCCTAATTTTCACACCTTTTGAAGCACTTCCAATTTTTCACACCTTTTCAGGCTCTTCATGTTTTTGAACACGGTTTCCTGCTCCTCCTTTTTTTCAGATCGTTTCATGCTCCTCATATTTTTGACACCTTTTGAATCTCTTCATATATTTCACACCTTTTCAGGCTCTTCATGTATTGGAACACCGCTTCATGCTCCTCCTATTTTTCAGACGGTTTCATTCTCCTCATGTACTTCACACCTTTTGAAGCTCTTCATATATTTCACACTTTTTCAGGCTCTTCATGTTTTTCAACACCACTTCATGCTCCTCTTATTTTTGAGACCGTTTCATGCTCATCTCATTTTCGAAACCTTCTGAAGCTCTTCATATTTCTTACACCCTTTCAGGCTCTTCATGTTTTTCAACACGGCTTCATGCTCCTCCTATTTTTCAGACCGTTTCATGCTCCTCATATTTTTCACACCTTTTGAAGCTCTTCATATTTTTCACACATTTTCAGGCTCTTCATGTTTTTCAACACCACTTCATGCTCCTCTTATTTTTCAGACCGTATCATGCTCCTCATGTATTTCACACCTTTTGAAGCTCTTCATATTTTTCACACTTTTTGAAGCTCTTCATATATTTCACACGTTTTAAGTCTCTTCATGTTTTTCAACACCGCTTCATGCACCTCCTATTGTTCAGACCGTTTCATGGTCCTCATGTATTTCCCACCTTTTGAAGCTCTTCATATTTTTCACAACTTTTGAATCTCTTCATATATTTCACACTTATTCAGGCTCTTCATGTTTTTCAACAAAACTTCATGCTCCTCCTATTTTTCAGACCGTTTCATGCTCATCTCTTTTTTGACAGCTTTTGAAGCTCTTCATATTTTTCACACCTTTGTAGCTCTTCATATTTTTCAAACTTTTTCAGGCTCTTCATGTTTTTGAACACCGCTTCATGATCCTCCAAATTTTCAGACCGTTTCATACTCCTCATATTTGTGACATCTTTTGAAGCTTTTCATATTTTTCACACCTTTTATGCTCTTCATGTTTTTCACACCATTTCAGGCTCTTCATGTTTTTGAACACGGCTTCATGCTCCTCCTATTTTTCAGACCGTTACATGCTCCTCATATTTTTGACACCTTTTGAAGCTCTTCATATTTTTCACACCTTTTCTGGCTCTTCATGTTTGTGAACACCGCTTCATGCTCCTCCTATTTTTCAGATCGTTTCATGCTCCTCATATTTTTGACAACTTTTGAAGCTCTTCATATTTTTAACACCTTTTCAGGCTCTTCATGTTTTTGAACACCGTTTCATGCTGCTCCTATTTTTCACACCGTTTCATACTCCTCATAGTTTTGACACCTTTTGAAGCTCTTCATATTTTTCACACCTTTTCAGGCTCTTCATGTTTTTCAACACCGCTTCATGCTCCTCCTATTTTTCAGACGGATTCATGCTCCTCAAGTATTTCACACCTTGAGGCTCTTCATATTTTTCACAGCTTTTCAGGCTCTTCCTGTTTTTGAACACCGTTTCATGCTCCTCCTATTTTTCAAACCGTTTCATGCTCCTCATATTTTTGACACCTTTTAAAGGTCTTCATATTTTTCGCAACTTTTCAGGCTCTTCATGTTTTTCAACACCACATCATGCTCCACCTATTTTTCAGACCGTTTCATGCTCATCTCATTTTTGACACCATTTTAAGCTCTTCATATTTTTCACACTTTTTGAAGCTCTTCATATATTTCACACGTTTTAAGTCTCTTCATGTTTTTCAACACCGCTTCATGCTCCTCCTATTGTTCAGACCGTTTCATGCTCCTCATGTATTTCGCACCTTTTGAAGCGTTTCGTATTTTTCACAACTTTTGAATCTCTTCATATATTTCACACTTATTCAAGCTCTTCATGTTTTTCAACACCACTTCATGCTCCTCGTATTTTTCAGACCGTTTCATGCTCCTCATATTTTTGACATATTTTGAAGTTCTTCATATTTTCAAACTTTTTCAAGCTCTTCATGTTTTGAACACCGTTTCATGCTCTTCCTATTTTCAGACCGTTTCATGCTCCTCATATTTTTGACAGCTTTGAATCTCGTCATATTTTTCACACTTTTTGAAGCTCTTCATATTTTTCACACCTTTTATGTTTCGTCATGTTTTTCAACACTGCTTCATGCTCCTCCTATTTTTCAGGCTGTTTCATGCTCCTCTTGTATTTCACACCTTTTGAAGCTGTTAATATTTTTCACACCTTTTCATGCTCTTCATGTTTTTGAACATCGCTACAATCCTCCTCCTATTCTTCTGACCGTTTCATGCTCCTCATATTTTTCACACATTTTGAAGCTCTTCATATTTTTCACACCTTTTCAGGCTCTTCATATTTTTCAACACCGCTTCATGCTGCTCCGTTTTTTCAGACCGTTTCATGCTCCTCATATTTTTGACACCTTTTGAGGCTCTTCATATATTTCACACCTTTTCAGTCTCTTCATGTTTTTCAACACCTCTTCATCCACCTCCTATTTTTCAGACCATTTCATGCTCCTCATATCTCTGACACCTTTTGAAGCTCTTCATATTTTTCACACCTTTTCATGCTCTTCATGTTTTTCAACACTGCTTCAAGATCCTCCTATTTTTCATACCATTTCATGCTCCTCATATTTTTGACACCTTTTGAAGCTCTTCATATTTTTCACACCTTTTCAGGGTCTTCATGTTTTTGAACACCGTTTCATGCTCCTCCTATTTTTCAGACCGTTTCATGCTCCTCATATTTTTGACACCTTTTGAAGCTCTTCATATTTTTCAAACCCTTTCAGGCTCTTCATGTTTTTGAACACCGTTTCATGTTCCTCCTATTTTTTAGACCGTTTCATGCTCCTCATATTTTTCACACCTTTTGAAGCTCCTATTATTTTTCAGACCTTTTCAAGCTCTTCATGTTTTTCAACATAGTTTCATGATGCTCCTATTTTTCAGACCGTTTCATGCTCATCTCATTTTTTACCCATTTTGAAGCTCTTCATATTTTTCACACCTTTTCAGGCTCTTCATGTTTTTCCACACCACTTCATGCTTCTCCTATATTTCGGCCTCTTTCAAGCTCCTCATGTATTTCACTCCTTTTGAAGCTCTTCATATTTTTCACACCTTTTCAGGCTCTTCATGTTTTTAATCACCGTTTCATCCTCCTCCTGTTTTTCAGACGGTTTCATGCTCTTCATATATTTGACACGTTTTGAAGCTCTTCATATTTTTCACACCTTTTGAGGGCCTTCATGTTTTTCAACACCGTTTCATGCTGCTTCTCTATTTCAGACCGTTTCATGCTCCACATATTTTTTACACTTCTTGAAGCTCTTCATATATTTAACACCTTTTCAGGCTCTTTTTTTTTTTGAACACCGCTTCATGCTCCTCCTATTTTTCAGACCCTTTCATGCTCCTCATATTTTTGACACCTTTTGAAACTCTTCATATTTTTCACACCTTTTCAAGCTGTTCATGTTTTTGAACACCGCTTCATGCTCCTCCTATTTTTCAGACCGTTTCGTGCTCCTCATGTAATTCACACCTTTTGAAGCTCTTCATATATTTCAAACCTTTTCAGGCTCGTCGTGTTTTTCAACACCACTTCATGCTCCTCCTCTTTTTCAGACCGTTTCATGCTCCTCATATTTTTGTCACACTTTGAAGCTCTTTATATTTTTCACACCTTTTCAGGCTCTTCATGTTTCTGAACACCGTTTCATGCTCCTCCTATTTTTCAGACCGTTTCATGTTCCTCATATTTTTCAGATCATTTCATGATCCTCATATTTTTGACACCTTTTGAAGCTCTTCATATTTTTCACACCTTTTCAGGCTCTTCATCTTTTTTCAACACCACTTCATGCTCCTCCTATTTCTCAGACAGTTTCAGGCTCCTCATATTTTTGACAGCTTTTGAATCTCTTCATATTTTTCACACCTTTTCATGATCTTCATGTTTTTCAACCCCGTGTCATGCTCCTCCTATTTTTCAGATGGTTTCATGCTCCTCATATTTTTCACACCTTCAAACTCTTCATATTTTTCACACAATTTAAGGCTCTTCATGTTTTTCATCACAGTGTCATGCTCCTCCTATTTTTCAGACGGTTTCATGCTCCTCATAATTTTCACACTTTTAAAGCTCTTCATATTTTTCACACCTTTTCAGGCTCTTCATGTTTTTGAACACCACTTCATGCTCCTCCTATTTTTCAGACCGTTTCATGCTCCTCATATTTTTGACACCTTTTGAAGCTCTTCATATTTTAACACCTTTACAGGCTCTTCATGTTTTTGAACACCATTTCATGCTCCTCATATTTTGACAACGATTGAAACTCTTCATATTTTTCAGACAGTTTCATGCTCCTCATATTTTTGACACCTTTTGAAGCTCTTCATATATTTCACAGCTTTTCAGGCTCTTCAGGATTTTGAACATCGTTTCATGCTCCTCCTATTTTTCAGAACGTTCCATGCTCCTCATATTTTTCACACCTTTTGGAGCTCTTCATATTTTTCACACCTTTTCTGGCTCTTCATATTTTTCAACACCACGTCATGCTCCTCCTTTGTTTAGAACGTTTAAAGCTCCCCATAATTTTCACACCTTTTGAAACTCTTCATATTTTTGAAACCTTTTCAGGCTCTTCATGTTTCTCAACACCATTTCATGCTCCTCCTATTTCAGACCGTTTCATGCTCCTCATATTTTTGACACGTTTTGAAACTCTTCATTTTTTTCTCACCTTTTCAGGCTCTTCATGTTTTTCAACAGTGCTTCATTCTCCTCCTATTTTTCAGACCGTTTCATGCTCCTCATATTTTTGACACCTTTTGAAGCTCTTCATATTTTTCACACCTTTTGAAGCTCTTAATATTTTTCACACGTTTTCAGGCTCTTCATGTTTTTCAACACCGCTTCATTCTCCTCCTATTTTTCAGACCGTTTCATGCTCCTCATATTTTTGACACCTTTTGAAGCTCTTCATATTTTTCACACCTTTTCAGGCTCTTCATGTTTTTCAACACCGCTTCATGCACCTCCTATTTTTCAGAACGTTTCATGCTCCTCATATTTTTGACACCTTTTGAAGCTCTTCATATTTTTCACACCTTTTCCGGCTATTCATGTTTTTCAACAACGCTTACTGCTCCTCCTATTTTTCAGACCGTTTCTTGCACCTCATATATTTCACACCTTTTGAAGCTCTTCATATTTTTCACACATTTTCAGGCTTTTCATGTTTTTCAACACCACTTCATGCTCCTCCTATTTTTCAGACGTTTCATGCTCATCTCATTTTGACACCTTTTGAAGCTCTTCATAATTTTCACACCTTTTCTTTATCTTCATGATTTTCAACACTGCTTCATGGTCCTCCTATTTTTCAGACCGTTTCATGCTCATCTCATTTTTGACACCTTTTGAAGCTCTTCATATTTTTCACACCTTTTGAAGCTCTTCATATTTGTCACATTTTTGAAGCTCTTCATATTTTTCACACGATTTCCGACTCTTCATGTTTTTCACCACCGCTTCATGCTCCTTCTATTTATCATACCGTTTCATACTCCTCATATTTTTGACACTTTTGAGGCTCTTCATATTATTCACACCTTTTCAGGCTCTTCATTTTTTTCAACACCACTTCATGCTCCTCCAATTTTTCAGACCGTTTCATGCTCATCTAATTTTTGACACCTTTTGAAGCTCTTCATATTTTTCACACCTTTTGAAGCTCTTCATATTTTTCACACCTTTTCAGGCTGTTCATGTTTTTCAACACCGCTTAATGCTTCTCCTATTTTTCAGACCGTTTCATGCTCATCTCATTTTTTACAACTTTTGAAGCTCTTTATATTTTTCACAACTTTTGAAGCTCTTCATATTTTTCACACGTTTTCAGGCTCTTCATGTTTTTCAACACCGCCTCATGCTCCTCCTATTTTTCAGACCTTTTCATGCAGCTCATATTTTTCACACCTTTGAAACTCTTCATATTTTTCACACCTTTTCAGGCTCTTTATGTTTTTGAACACCGCTTCATGCTCCGCCTGTTTTTCAGACCGTTTCCTACTCCTCATATTTTTGACACCTTTTCAAGCTCTTCATATTTGTCACCTCTTTTCAGGCTCTTCATGTTTTTCTACACCACTTCATGCTCCTCGTATTTTTCAGACCGTTTAATGCTCCTCATGTATTTCACACCTTTTGAATCTCCTCATATTTTTCACACCTTTTGAGACTCTTCATATTTTTCATATTTTTGAATCTTTTCATATTTTCACACGATTTCAGACTCTTCATGTTTTTCAACACCGCTTCATGGTCCTCCTATTTTTCAGATCGCTTCATGCTCCTCATATTTTTGACACGTTTGAGGCTTTTCATACCTTTTCAGGCTCTTCATGTTTTGTAACACCGTTTCATAATCCTCCTATTATTCAGACCGTTTAATGCTCCTCATATATTTTACACCTTTTGAAGCTCTTCATATATTTCACACCTTTTCAGGCTCTTCATGTTTTAGAACACCGCTTCATGCTCCTCCTATTTTTCAGACCGTTTAATGCTCCTCATGTATTTCACACCTTTTGAAGCTCTTCATATTTTTCACACCTTTTCATGCTCTTCATGTTTTTGAACACCGTTTCATGCTCCTCCTATTTTTCAGACCGTTTCATGCTCCTCACATTTTTGACACGTTTTGAGTCTCTTCTAATTTTTCACACCTTTTCATGCTCTTCATGTTTTTGAACACCGTTTCATGCTCCTCCTATTTTTCAGACCGTTTCATGCTCCTCACATTTTTGACACGTTTTGAGTCTCTTCATATTTTTCACACATTTTCAGGCTCTTCTTTTTTTTCAACAGCTCTTCATGCTCGTCCTATTTGTCAGACCGTTTCATGCTCATCTCATTTTTGACATGTTTTGAAGCTCTTCATATTTTTCACACCTTTTGAAGCTCTTCATATTTTCCACACGTTTTCAGGCTCTTCATGTTTTTGAACACCGCTTCATGCTTCTCCTATATTTCAGACCGTTTCATGCTCATCTCATATTTGACTCCTTTTGAAGCTTTTCATATTTTTGACAACTTTTCAGGCTCTTCATGTTCTTGAACACCGCTTCATGCTCCTCCTATTTTTCAGACCGTTTCATGCTCCTCATATTTTTGATACCTTTTGAAGCTCTTCATATTTTTCACACCTTTTCAGGCTCTTCATGTTTTTGAACACCGTTTCTCGCTCCTCCTATTTTTCAATCCGTTTCATGCTTATCTCATTTTTGACACCTTTTGTAGCTCTTCATATTTTTCACACGTTTTCTGGCTCTTCATATTTTTCAACACCGTTTCTTGATCCTCCTATTTTTCAGACCGTTTCATGCTCATCTCATCTTTAACACCTTTAGAAGCTTTTCATATTTTTCACAACATTTCAGGCTCTTCATGTTATTGAACACCGCTTCATTCTCCTCCTATTTTTCAGAGAGTTTCATGCTCCTCATGAATTTCACACCTTTTGAAGCTCTTCATATTTTTCATACCTTTTCAGGCTCTTCATGTTTTTGAACACCGCTTCATACTCCTCTTATTTTTCAGACCGTTTCATGCTCATTTCATTTTTGATACCTTTTGAAGCTCTTCATATTTTTCACACCTTTTCAAGCTCTTCATGTTTTTCAACACCGTTTCATGCTCCTCCTATTTTTCAGATCTTCATGCTCCTCATATTTTTTACACCTTTTGAAACTCTTCATATTCTTCACACCTTTTGAAGCTTTTCATATTTTTTCACACGTTTTCAGGCTCTTCATGTTTTTCAACACCACTTCCTGCTCCTCCTATTTTTCAGACCTTCATGCTCCTCATATTTTTTACACCTTTTGAAACTCTTCATATTCTTCACACTTTTGAAGCTTTTCATATTTTTTCACACGCTTTCAGGCTCTTCATGTTTTCAACACCGTTTCTTGATCCTCCTATTTTTGAGACCGTTTCATGCTCATCTCATCTTTAACACCTTTAGAAGCTTTTCATATTTTTCACAACATTTCAGGCTCTTCATGTTATTGAACACCGCTTCATTCTCCTCCTATTTTTCAGAGAGTTTCATGCTCCTCATGAATTTCACACCTTTTGAAGCTCTTCATATTTTTCATACCTTTTCAGGCTCTTCATGTTTTTGAACACCGCTTCATACTCCTCTTATTTTTCAGACCGTTTCATGCTCATTTCATTTTTGATAGCTTTTGAAGCTCTTCATATTTTTCACACCTTTTCAAGCTCTTCATGTTTTTCAACACCGTTTCATGCTCCTCCTATTTTTCAGACCTTCATGCTCCTCATATTTTTTACACCTTTTGAAACTCTTCATATTCTTCACACCTTTTGAAGCTTTTCATATTTTTTCACACGTTTTCAGGCTCTTCATGTTTTTCAACACCGCTTCATGCTCCTCCTATTTTTCAGACCGTTTCATGCTCCTCATATTTTTGACACCTTTTGAAGCACTTCATATTTTTCACACTTTTCTGGCTCTTCATGTTTTTCAACACCACTTCCTGCTCCTCCTATTTTTCAGACCTTCATGCTCCTCATATTTTTTACACCTTTAGAAGCTCTTCATATTTTTCACACCTTTTCAGGCTCTTCATGTTTTTCCAGACCACTTCATGCTTCTCCTATTTTTCGGCCTGTTTCATGCTCCTCATGTATTTCACACCTTTTGAAGCTCTTCATATTTTTCACACCTTTTCAGGCTCTTCATGTTTTTAATCACCGTTTCATCCTCCTCCTATTTTTCAGACCGTTTCATGCTCCTCATATATTTGACACATTTTGAAGCTCTGAATATTTTTCACACATTTTCAGTCTCTTCATGTTTTTGAACACTGCTTCATGATCCTCCTATTTTTCAGACGGTTTCATGCTCTTCATATGTTTGACACCTTTTGAAGCTCTTCATATTTTTCACACCTTTTCAGGCTCATCATGTTTTTCAACTACGTTTTATGATCCTCCTATTTTTAAGACCTTTTCATGCTCATCTCATTTTTGACACCTTTTGAAGCTTCTCATGTTTTTAACAAATTTTCAGGCTCTTCATGTTTTTGAACCCCGCTTCATGCTTCTCTTATTTTTCAGAGAGTTTCATGCTCCTCATGTATTTCACACCTTTCGAAGCTCTTCATATTTTTCACACCTTTTCAGGCTCTTCATGTTTTTCCACACCACTTCATGCTTCTCCTATTTTTCAGCCCGTTTCATGCTCCTCATGTATTTCACACCTTTTGAAGCTCTTCATATTTTTCACACCTTTTCAGGCTCTTCATGTTTTTGAAAACTGGTTCATGGTCCTCCTATTTTTCAGAACGTTTCTTGATCCTCATATTTTTGACACTTTTTGAAGCTCTTCATATTTTTCACACCTTTTCAGGTTTTTCATGTTTTTGAACACCGCTTCATGATCCTCCTATTTTTCAGACCGTTTCATGCTCCTCATATTTTTGACACCTTTTGAAGCCCTTCCTATTTTTCACACCTTCAGGCTCTTCATGTTTTTCAACACCACTTCATGCTCCTCCTATTTTTCAGACCTATTCATGCTCCTCATATTTTTCACACCTTTAGAAGCTCTTCATATTTTTCACACCTTCAGGCTCTTCATGTTTTTCAACACAGCTTCATGCTCCTCCCATTTTTCAGACGCTTTCATTCTCCTCATATTTTTGACACTGTTAGAAGCTCTTCATATATTTCACACCTTTTCAGGCTCTTCATGTTTTTCAACACCGTTATATGATCCCCCTATTTTTCTGACCGTTTCATGCTCATCTCAGTTTTGACCCCTTTTGAAGCTTTTCATATTTTTCACAACTTTTTAGGCTCTTCATGTTTTTCAACACCGCTTCATGCTCCTCCTATTTTTCAGAGAGTTTCATGCTCATCTCATTTTTGACACCTTTTGAAGCTCTTCGTATTTCTCACAGCTTTTTAGGCTCTTCATGTTTTTCCACACCACTTCATGCTTCTCCTATTTTTCGGCCTGTTTCATGCTCCTCATGTATTTCACACCTTTTGAAGCTCTTTATATTTTTCACACCTTTTCTGGCTCTTCATGTTTTTCCACACCACTTCATGCTTCTCCTATTTTTCGGCCCGTTTCATGCTCCTCATGTATTTCACACCTTTTGAAGCTCTTCATATTTCTCACAACTTTTTAGGCTCTTCATGTTTTTCCACACCACTTCATGCTTCTCCTATTTTTCGGCCTGTTTCATGCTCCTCATGTATTTCACACCTTTTGAAGCTCTTTATATTTTTCACACCTTTTCAGGCTCTTCATGTTTTTGAACACCGCTTCATGATCCTCCGATTTTTCAGACCATTTCATGCTCTTCATATTTTGACACCTCTTGAAGCTCTTCATATTTTTCACACCTTTTCAGGCTCTTCATGTTTTTCCACACCACTTCATTCTTCTCCTATTTTTCAGACCATTTCATGCTCCTCATGAACTTCATACCTTTTGAAGCTCTTCATATTTTTCACACCTTTTCAGGCTCTTCATGTTTTTTATCACCATTTCATGCTCCTATTTTTCAGAACGTTTCATGCTCCTCGTATTTTTGACACCTTTTGAAGCTCTTCATATTTTTCACAAGTTTCAGGCTCTTCATGATTTTGAACACCGCTTCATGATCCTCCTATTTTAAGTCTGGTTCATGCTGTTCATATTTTTGGCACAGTTTGACGCTCTTCATATTTTTCACACCTTTTGAGGCTCTTCATGTTTTTCAACACCGTTTCATGCTGCTTCTCTATTTCAGAACTTTTCATGCTCCTCATATTTTTTATACCTTTTGAAGCTCTTCATATTTTTAACACCTTTTCAGGCTCTTTCTTTTTTGAACACCGCTTCATGCTCCTTCTAATTGTCAGACCGTTTCATCCTCCTCATATTTTTCACATCTTTTGAAGCTCTTCATATTTTTCACACCTTTTCAGGCTCTTCATGTTTTTGAACACAGCTTCATGCTACTCCTATTTTTCAGACCGTTTCATGCTCCTCATATTTTTCACACTTTTTGAAGCTCCTCATATTTTTCACACCTTTTCAGGCTCTTCATGTTTTTCAACACCGTTTTATGATCCTCCTATTTTTAAGACCTTTTCATGCTCATCTCATTTTTGACACCTTTTGAAGCTTCTCATGTTTTTAACAAATTTTCAGGCTCTTCATGTTTTTGAACCCCGCTTCATGCTCCTCTTATTTTTCAGAGAGTTTCATGCTCCTCATGTATTTCACACCTTTTGAAGCTCTTCATATTTTTCACACCTTTTCAGGCTCTTCATGTTTTTCCACACCACTTCATGCTTCTCCTATTTTTCAGCCCGTTTCATGCTCCACATGTATTTCAAACCTTTTGAAGCTCTTCATATTTTTCACACCTTTTCAGGCTCTTCATGTTTTTGAACACTGGTTCATGCTCCTCCTATTTTTCAGACCGTTTCATGCTCCTCATATTTTTGACACCTTTTGAAACTCTTCATATTTTTCACACCTTTTCAGGTTTTTCATGTTTTTGAACACCGCTTCATGATCCTCCTATTTTTCAGACCGTTTCATGCTCCTCATATTTTTGACACCTTTTGAAGCTCTTCATATTTTTCACACCTTCAGGCTCTTCATGTTTTTCAACACCACATCATGCTCCTCCTATTTTTCAGACCGATTCATGCTCCTCATATTTTTCACACCTTTAGAAGCTCTTCATATTTTTCACACCTTTTCAGTCTCTTCATGTTTTTCAACACAGCTTCATGCTCCTCCTTTTTTTCAGACGCTTTCTTTCTCCTCATATTTTTGACACTGTTAGAAGCTCTTCATATATTTCACACCTTTTCAGGCTCTTCATGTTTTTCAACACCGTTACATGACCCTCCTATTTTTCAGACCGTTTCATGCTCATCTCATTTTTTACCCCTTTTGAAGCTTTTCATATTTTTCACAACTTTTTAGGCTCTTCATGATTTTCAACACCGCTTCATGCTCCTCCTATTTTTCAGACCGTTTCATGCTCATCTCATTTTTGACACCTTTTGAAGCTCTTCATATATGTCACAGCTTTTGAAGCTCTTCATATTTTTCATATTTTTGAAGCTCTTCATATTTTTCACACCTTTTCAGGCTCTTCATGTTTTTGAACACCACTTCATGCTCCTCCTCTTTTTCAGACCGTTTCATGCTCCTCCTATTTTTCAGACCATTTCATGCTCCTCATATTTTTGACACCTTTTGAAGCTCTTCATACTTTTCACACTTTTTCAATCTCTTAATTTTTCCAACACCACTTCATGCTCCTCCTATTTTTCAGCCCGTTTCATGCTCCTCATGTATTTCACACCTTTTGAAGCTCTTCATATTTTTCACACCTTTTCAGTCTCTTCATGTTTTTGAACACTGCTTCATTCTCCTCCTATTTATCAGACCGTTTAATGCTTCTCATGTATTTTACACCTTTTGAAGCTCTTCATATTTTTCACACCTTTTCAGTCTCTTCATGTTTTTGAACACCGTTTCATGCTCCTCCTAATTTTCAGACCGTTTCATGCTCATCTATTTTTTGACACCTTTTGAAACTCTTCATATTTTTCACACGTTTTGAAACTCTTCACATTTTTCACACCTTTTCAGGCTCATCCTGTTTTTGAACACCGTTTCATGCTCCTCCTATTTTTCAGACCGTTTCATGCTCCTCATATTTTTGACACCTTTTGAAGCTCTTCATATTTTTCACACCTTTTCAGGCTCTTCATGTTTTTCTACACCGCTTCATGCTCCTCCTATTTTTCAGACCATTTAATTCTCCTAATGTATTTCACACCTTTTAAAGCTCTTCATATTTTTCACACCTTTTCAGGCTCTTCATGTTTTGTAACACCGTTTCATAATCCTCCTATTGTACAGACCGTTTCAAGATCCTCATATTTTTGACACCTCTTGAAGCTCTTCATATATGTCACACCTTTTCATGCTCTTCATGTTTTTCAACACTGCTTCATTCTCCTCCTATTTTTCAGAACGTTTCATGCTCCTCATATTTTTGACACATTTTGAAGCTCTTCATATATTTCACACTTTTTCAAGCTCTTCATGTTTTAGAACACCGCTTCATGCTCCTCCTATTTTTCAGACCATTTAATTCTCCTCATGTATTTCACACCTTTTGAAGCTCTTCATATTTTTCACACCTTTTCATGCTCTTCATGTTTTTGAACACCGTTTCATGCTCCTCCTATTTTTCAGACCGTTTCATGCTCCTCACATTTTTGACACGTTTTGAGTCTCTTCATATTTTTCACACCTTTACAGGCTCTTCATGTTTTTCAACACTGATTCATGATCCTCCTATTTTTCAGACCGTTTCATGCTCCTCATATTTTTGACACCTTTAGAAGCTCTTCATATTTTTCACACCTTTTCAGGCTCTTCATGTTTTTCTACACCGCTTCATGCTCCTCCTATTTTTCAGACCGTTTCATTCTCCTCATATTTTTGACACGTTTTGAGGTTCTTCATATTTTTCACACCTTTTCAGACTCTTCCTGTTTATCAACACCGCTTCATGCTCCTGCTATTTATCATACCGTTTCATACTTCTCATATTTTTGACACGTTTTGAGGCTCTTCATATTTCTCACACCTTTTCAGGCTCTTCATATTTTTGAACACCGTTTCATAATCCTCCTATTTTTTCAGACCGTTTCATGCTCCTCATATTTTTGACACCTTTTGAAGCTCTTCATATTTTTCACACCTTCTCAGGCTCTTCATGTTTTTCAACTCAGCTTCAGGCTCCTCCTATTTTTCAGGCCGGTTCATGCTCCTCATAGTTTTCACACCTTTTGAAGCTCTTCATACTTTTCATATTTTTGAAGATCTTCATATTTTTCACACGATTTCAGACTCTTCCTGTTTTTCAACACCGCTTCATGCTCCTGCTATTTATCATAGCGTTTCATACTTCTCATATTTTTGACACGTTTTGAGGCTCTTCATATTTTTCACACCTTTTCAGTCTCTGCATGTTTTTGAACACCGTTTCATGCTCCTCATGTATTCACACCTTATGAAGCTCTTCATATTTTGCACACCTTTTCAGGCTCTTCATGTTGTTGAACACCGCTTCATCCTCCTCCTATTTTTAAGAGGGTTTCATGCTTGTCATATTTTTGACACATTTTGAAGCTCTTCATATTTTTCACAACTTTTGAAGCTGTTCATATATTTCACACCTTTTCAGGCTCTTCATGTTTTTCAACACCATTTCATGCTCCTCCTATTTTTCAGACCCTTTCATACTAATCTAATTTTTGACACCTTTTGAAGCTCTCATATTTTTGACACCTTTTGAAGCTCTTCATATTTTTCACACCTTTTCAGGCTCTTCATGTTTTTCAACACCGCTTCATGGTCCTCCCATGTTTCAGAACGTTTCATGCTCCTCATGTATTTCACACCTTTTGAAACTCTTCATATTTTTCACACCTTTTGAAGCTCTTCATAATTTTCACATTTTTGAAGCTCTTCATATTTTCACACTTTTTCAGGCTCTTCATGTTTTTCAACACCTCTTCAGGCTCCTCCTATTTTTCACACCCTTTCATGCTAATCTGATTTTTGACACTTTTTGAAGCTCTTCATATTTTTCACACCTTTTAAGTCTCTACATGTTTTTGAACACCTTTTCATGCTCCTCATGTATTTCACTCCTTGTGAAGCTCTTCATATTTTGCACACATTTTCAGGCTCTTCATGTTGTTGAACACCGCTTCATCCTCCTCCTATTTTTAAGAGGGTTTCATGCTCGTCATACTTTTGACACACTTTGAAGCTCTTCATATTTTTCACACCTTTTCAGGCTCTTCATGTTTTTCAACACCACTTCATGCTCCTCCTTTTTTGCAGACCTTTTCATGCTCCTCATATTTTTGACACCTTTTGAAGCTCTTCATATATTTCACAGCTTTTCAGGCTCTTCATGGTTTTGAACACCGATTCATGCTCCTCCTATTTTTCATACCGTTTCATGCTCCTCCTATTTTTCAGGCCGTTTCTTGCTCCTCATATTTTGACACCTTTTGAAGCTCTTCGTATTTTTCACACATTTTCAGGCTCTTCATGTTTTTGAACACTACTGCATCTCCTCTCATTTTTCAGACCGTTTGAAGCTCCTCATATTTGAGAAGTTTTGAAGCTCTTCATATATTTCACACATTTTCAGGCACTTCATATTTTTCAAAACCGCTTCATGCTCCTCCTATTTTTCAGAACGTTTCATGCTCCTCATATTTTTGATACCTTTTGAAGCTCTTCATATTTTTCACACCTTTTCATGCTCTTCATGTTTTCAAAACCGATTCATGCTCTTCCTATTTTTCAGACCCTTTCATGCTCCTCCTATTTTTCAGGTCGTTTCATGCTCCTCATATTTTGACACATTTTGAAGCTCTTCATAGTTTTCATACCTTTTCAGGCTGTTCATGTTTTTGACCACGGCTTCATGCTCCTCCTATTTTTCAGACCATTACATGCTCCTCATATTTTTGACACCTTTTGAAGCTCTTCATATTTTTAACACCTTTTCAGGCTCTTCATGTTTTTCAACACCGCTTCATGCTCCTCCTTTTTTTCAGACAGTTTCATTCTCCTCCTATTTTTGACACCTTTTGAAGCTCTTCATATATTTCACACTTTTTCAAGCTCTTCATGTTTTTGAACACTGCTTCATGCTCCTCCTATTTTTCAGACCGTTTCATGCTCCTCATATTTTTGACACCTTTTGAAGCTCTTCATATTTTTCACACCTTTTCATGCTCTTCATGTTTTTCAACACCGCTTCATGCTCCTCCTATTTTTCAGGCCGTTTCATGCTCCTCATAGTTTTGACACCTTTTGAAGCTCTTCATATTTTTCACACCTTTTCAGGCTCTTCATGTTTTTCAACACGGCTTCCTGCTCCTCCTGTTTTTCAGACCGTTTCATGCTCCTCATAATTTTGACACCTTTTGAAGCTCTTCATATTTTTGACACCATTTCAAGCTCTTCATGTTTTTCAACACCGCTTCTTGCTCCTCCTTTTTGTCAGACCATTTCATGCTCCTCATATTTTTGACACCTTTTCATGCTCTTCATGTTTTTCAACACCGTGTCATGCCCCTCCTATTTTCAGACCGATTCATGCTCCTCATATTTTTGAGGTCTTTTGAAGCTCTTCACATTTTTCACACCTTTTAATGCTCTTCATGTTTTTGAACACCGCTTCATGCTCCTCCTATTTTTCAGAATGTTTCATGCTCCTCATATTTTTGACACCTTTTGAAGCTCTTCATATTTTTAACACCTTTTCAGGCTCTTCATGTTTTTCAACACCGCTTCATGCTCCTCCTATTTTTCAGGCCGTTTCATGCTCCTCATTTTTTTGCCACCTTTTGAAGCCCTTCATATTTTTCATACCTTTTCATGCTCTTCTTGTTTTTCAACGCCGCTTCATTCTCCTCCTATTTTTCAGACCGTTTCATGCTCCTCATATATTTGACACCTTTTCAAGCTCTTCATATTTTTCACTACTTTTCATGCTCTTCATGTTTTTCAACAGCGCTTCAAGCTCCTCCTATTTTTCAGACCGTTTCATGCTCCTCATAGTTTTGACACCTTTTGAAGCTCTTCATATTTTTCACACCTTTTCAGGCTCTTCATGTTTTTCAACAGCGCTTCATGCTCCTGCTATTTTTCAGACCATTTCATGCGCCTCATATTTTTGACACCTTTTGAAGCTCTTCATGTTTTTCAACACCGCTTCATGCTCCTCCTTTTTTTTCAGACCGTTTCATGCTCATAATATTTTTGACACCATTCGAAGCTCTTCATATTTTTGACACCTTTTGATGCTCTTCATGTTTTTCAACACAGCTTCATGCTCCTCCTATTTTTTCAGACCGTTTCCTGCTCCTCCTATTTGTCACACCGTTTCATTCTCCTCATATTTTGACACCTTTTGAAGCTCTTCATATTTTTCACACATTTTCAGGCTCTTCATGTTTTTTAACATGCCTTCATGCTCCTCCTATTTTTCAGACCGTTTCATGCTCTTCATATTTTTGACACATTTTGAAGCTCTTCATTTTTCACACCTTTTCAGACACTTCATGTTTTTCAACAACGCTTCATGCTCCTCCTATTTAGGCCGTTTCATGCTCCTCGTATTTTTGAAACCTTTTGAAGCTCCTCATATTTTTCACAACTTTTCATGCTCTTCATGTTTTTGAACACCGCTTCATGCTCCTCCTATTTTTCAGATTGTTTCATGCTCCTCATATTTTTGACACCTTTTGAAGCTCTTTATATTTTTCACAAGTTTTCAGGCTCTTCATGTTTTTGAACACCGCTTCATGCTCCTCCTATTTTTCAGACCGTTTCAGGCTCCTCATATTTTTCACACCTTTTGAAGCTCTTCATATTTCTCACATCTTTTCAGGCTCTTCATGTTTTTCCACACCGCTTCATGCTCCTCCTATTTTTCAGACCGTTTCATGCTCATCTCATTTTTGACACCATTTGAAGCTTTGCATAATTTTCACAACTTTTCAGGCTCTTCATGATTTTGAACACTGCTTCATGCTTCTCCTATTTTTCAGACCATATCATGCTCCTCATATTTTTGATACCTTTGAAGCTCTTCATATATTTCAAAACTTTTCAGACTTTTCCTTTTTTTTTAACACGACTTCATGCTCCTATTTTTCAGACCGTTTCATGCTCATCTCTTTTTGACACCTTTTGAAGCTCTTCATATTTTTCACACCTTTTCAGGCTCTTCATGTTTTTCAACACCGTTTCATGCTGCTTCTATTATTCAGACAGTTTCATGCTTCTCATATTTTTGACACCTTTTGAAGCTCTTCATATTTTTCACATCTTTGAAGCTCTTCATATTTTTCACGCCTTTTCAGGCTCTTCATGTTTTTCAACACCGTTTCATGCTGCTTTTATTATTCAGACAGTTTCATGCTCCTCATATTTTTGACACCTTTTGAAGCTCTTCATATTTTTCACATCTTTGAACCTCTTCATATTTCTCACAGCTTTTTAGGCTCTTCATATTTTTGAACACCGCTTCATGCTCCTCCTATTTTTCAGAGAGTTTCATGCTCCTCATGTATTTCACATCTTTTGAAGCTCTTCATCTTTCTCACAACTTTTTAAGCTCTTCATGTTTTTCCACACCACTTCATGCTTCTCCTATTTTTCGGACTGTTTCATACTCCTCATGTATTTCACACCTTTTGAAGCTCTTCATATTTTTCACACCTTTTCAGGCTCTTCATGTTTTTCAACACCACTTCATGCTTCTCCTATGTTTCAGACCGTTTCATTCTCCTCATGTATTTCACAGCTTTTGAAGCTCTTCATAATTTTCACACCTTCTCAGTCTCTTCATGTTTTTGAACACCATTTCATACCGCTTCTATTTTTCAGGCTGTTTCATGCTCCTCATATTTTTCACACTTTTTGAAGCTCTTCATATTTTTCACACCTTTTCAGGCTCTTCATGTTTTTGAACACCACTTCATGATCCTCCTATTTTTCAGACCATTTCATGCTCTTCATATTTTGACACCTCTTGAAGCTCTTCATATTTTTCACACCTTTTCAGGCTCTTCATGTTTTTCCACACCACTTCATTCTTCTCCTATTTTTCAGACCATTTCATGCTCCTCATGAATTTCACTCCTTTTGAAGCTCTTCATATTTTTCACACCTTTTCAGGCTCTTCATGTTTTTTATCACCGTTTCATGCTCCTATTTTTCAGACCGTTTCATGCTCCTCGTATTTTTGACACCTTTTGAAGCTCTTCATATTTTTCACACCTTTTCAGGCTCTTCATGGTTTTGAACACCGCTTCATGATCCTCCTATTTTTCAGAACGTTTCATGCTCATCTCATTTTTTACCCCTTTTGAAGCTTTTCATATTTTTCACAAATTTTTAGGCTCTTCATGTTTTTCAACACCGCTTCATGCTCCTCCTATTTTTCAGACCATTTCATGCTCTTCATATTTTGACACCTTTTGAAGCTCTTCATATTTTTCACATCTTTGAAGCTCTTCATATTTTTCACGCCTTTTCAGGCTCTTCATGTTTTTCAACACCGTTTCATGCTGCTTCTATGATTCAGACAGTTTCATGCTCTCATATTTTTGACACCTTTTGAAGCTCTTCATATTTTTCACATCTTTGAAGCTCTTCATATTTCTCACAACTTTTTAGGCTCTTCATATTTTTGAACACCGCTTCATGCTCCTCCTATTTTTCAGAGAGTTTCATGGTCCTCATGTATTTCACATCTTTTGAAGCTCTTCATATTTCTCACAACTTTTTAGGCTCTTCATGTTTTTCCATACCACTTCATGCTTCTCCTATTTTTCGGACTGTTTCATGCTCCTCATGTATTTCACACCTTTTGAAGCTCTTCATATTTTTCACACCTTTTCAAGCTCTTCATGTTTTTGAAAACGCTTCATGCTCCTCCTATTTTTCACACCTTCTGAAGCTCTTCATATTTTTCACACCTTTTCGGTCTCTTCATGTTTTTGAAAACCGTTTCATGCTCCTCCTCTTTTACAGACGTTTTCATGCTCCTCATGTACTTCACACCTTTTGAAGCTCTTCATATTTTACACACCTTTTGAAGTTCTTCATATTTTTCACACCTTTTCGGCTCTTCATGTTTTTGAAAACTGTTTCATGCTCCTCCTCTTTTAGAGACGGTTTAATGCTCCTCATGTACTTCACACCTTGTGAAGGTCTTCATATTTTTCACACCTTTTGAAGCTCTTCATATTTTTCACACCTTTTCTGGCTGTTCATGTTATTGAACCCCGCCTCATGCTCCTCCTATTTTTCAGGCCGTATAATGCTACTCATGTATTTGACAACTTGTGAAGCTCTTCATATTTTTCACCCTTTTTCAGGCTCTTCATGTTTTTGAAAACCGTTTCATGCTCGTCCTATTTTACAGATGGTTTCATGCTCCTCATATTTTTGACACCTTTTGAAGCTCTTCATATTTTTCACACCTTTTCAGGCTCTTCATGTTTTTTGACCACCGCTTCATGCTCCTCCTATTTTTGAGACCGTTTCATGCTCCTCATATATTTCACACCTTTTGAAGCTCTTCATATTTTTCGCAAATTTTCAGGCTCCTCATGTTTTTGAACACCGCTTCATGCTCCTCCTGTTTTTCAGACCGTTTCTTGCTCCTCATGTACTTCACACCTTTTGAAGCTCTTCATATTTTAGACACCTTTTCAGGCTTTTCATGTTTTTCAACACCACTTCATGTTCCTCCTATTTTTCAGACAGTTTCATGTTCCTCATATTTTTGACGGCTTTTGAAGCTCTTCATATTTTTCAGTCCTTTTCAGGCTCCACATGTTTTTGAACAGCACATCATGCTCCTCCTATTTTCAGACCGTTTCATGCTCCTCATGTATTTCACACCTTTTGAAGCTCTTCATATTTTTCAACTCCTTTTCAGTCTCTTCATGTTTTTCAACACCGCTTCATGATCCTCCTCTTTTTCAGACCGTTTCATGCTCCTCATATATTTGACACCTTTTGAAGCTCTTCATATATTTCACACCTTTTCAGGCTCTTCATGTTTTTCAACACCACCTCATCCTCCACATGTTTTGCAGACGGCTTCATGCTCATCTCATTTTTGACACCTTTTGAAGCTCTTCATATTTCTCACACTTTTTCAGGCTCTTCATGTTTTTCAACACCGCTTCATGCTCCTCTTATATTTCAAACCGTTTCATGCTCCACATATTTTTGACCCCTTTGGAAGCTCTTCATATATTTCACACATTTTCAGGCTCGTCATTTTTCTGAACACCACATCATGCTCCTCCTATTTTTCAGACCGTTTCATGCTTATCTCATTTTTGACATCTTTTGAAGCTCTTCATATTTTTCACACGTTTCAGGCTGCTCATGTTTTTAACCACCGCTTCATACTCATCCTATTTTCCAGACCGTTTCATGCTCCTGATATTTTTGAAAAGTTTTGAAGCTCTTCATATTTTTCACACCATTTGAAGCTCTTCATATTTTTCACACCTTTTCAGGCTCTTCATGTTTTTGAATCCGCTTCATGCTCCTTCTATATTTCACACCTTCTGAAGCTCTTCATATTTTTCACACCTTTTCGGTCTCTTCATGTTTTTGAAAACCGTTTCATGCTCCTCCTCTTTTACAGACGTTTTCATGCTCCTCATGTACTTCACACCTTTTGAAGCTCTTCATATTTTACACACCTTTTGAAGCTCTTCATATTTTTCACACCTTTTCGGCTCTTCATGTTTTTGAAAACCGTTTCATGCTCCTCCTCTTTTACAGACGGTTTAATGCTCCTCATGTACTTCACACCTTGTGAAGGTCTTCATATTTTTCACACCTTTTGAAGCTCTTCATATTTTTCACACCTTTTCTGGCTGTTCATGTTATTGAACCCCGCCTCATGCTCCTCCTATTTTTCAGACCGTATAATGCTACTCATGTATTTGACAACTTTTGAAGCTCTTCATATTTTTCACCCTTTTTCAGGCTCTTCATGTTTTTGAAAACCGTTTCATGCTCGTCCTATTTTACAGATGGTTTCATGCTCCTCATATTTTTAACACCTTTTGAAGCTCTTCATATTTTTCACACCTTTTCAGGCTCTTCATGTTTTTTGAACACCGCTTCATGCTCCTCCTATTTTTGAGACCGTTTCATGCTCCTCATATATTTCACACCTTTTGAAGCTCTTCATATTTTTCACACCTTTTCAGGCTCCTCATGTTTTGAACACCGCTTCATGCTCCTCCTGTTTTTCAGACCGTTTCTTGCTCCTCATGTACTTCACACCTTTTGAAGCTCTTCATATTTTAGACACCTTTTCAGGCTTTTCATGTTTTTCAACACGGCTTCATGCTCCTCCTATTTTTCAGACCGTTTCATGTTCCTCATATTTTCGACACCTTTGGAAGCTCTTCATATTTTTCACACCTTTGCAGTCTCTTCATGTTTTTGAACACCGTTTCATAATCCTCCTATTTTTCAGACCGTTTCATGCTCCTCATATTTTTGACAACTTTTGAAGCTCTTCATATTTTTCACACGTTTTGAAGCTCTTCATATTTTTCACACGTTTTGAAGCTCTTCATAATTTCACTCGTTTTCAGACTCTTCATGTTTTTCAACACCGCTGCATGCTCCTCCTATTTTTCAAACCGTATCATGCTCCTCATATTTTTCACACCTTTTGAAGCTCTTCGTATTTTTCACACCTTTTCAGGCTCTTCATGATTTTGAACACCACATCATGCTCCTTCTATTTTTCAGAGAGTTTCATGCTCCTCATGTATTTCACACCTTTTGAAGCTCTTCATATTTTTCACACCTGTTCAGGCTCTTCATGTTTTTCCACACCACTTCATGCTTCTCCTATTTTTCAGCCCGTTTCATGCTCCTCATGTATTTCATACCTTTTGAAGCTCTTCATATTTTTCACACCTTTTCTGGCTCTTCATGTTTTTCCAAACCACTTCATGCTTCTCCTATTTTTCAGCCCGTTTCATGCTCCTAATATTTTTGACACCGTTTGAAGCTCTTCATATTTTTCAGTCCTTTTCAGGCTCCACATGTTTTTGAACAGCACATCATGCTCCTCCTATTTTCAGACCGTTTCATGCTCCTCATGTATTTCACACCTTTTGAAG
Organism: Dama dama; assembly: GCF_033118175.1. Taxonomy (NCBI): domain Eukaryota; kingdom Metazoa; phylum Chordata; class Mammalia; order Artiodactyla; family Cervidae; genus Dama; species Dama dama. The sequence goes on along the minus strand of NW_026871011.1, from coordinate 1,295,448 downwards.
CTCTTCATATTTTTCAACTCCTTTTCAGTCTCTTCATGTTTTTCAACACCGCTTCATGATCCTCCTCTTTTTCAGACCGTTTCATGCTCCTCATATATTTGACACCTTTTGAAGCTCTTCATATATTTCACACCTTTTCAGGGTCTTCATGTTTTTCAACACCACTTCATCCTCCACATGTTTTGCAGACGGCTTCATGCTCATCTCATTTTTGACACCTTTTGAAGCTCTTCATATTTTTGACACCTTTTGAAGCTCTTCATATTTCTCACACTTTTTCAGGCTCTTCATGCTTTTCAACACCGCTTCATGCTCCTCCTATATTTCAGACCGTTTCATGCTCCACATATTTTTGACACCTTTGGAAGCTCTTCATATATTTCACACATTTTCAGGCTCATCATTTTTCTGAACACCACATTATGCTCCTCCTATTTTTCAGACTGTTTCATGCTCATCTCATTTTTGACATCTTTAAAATCTCTTCATATTTTTCACACCTTTTCAGGCTCTTCATGTTTTTTGACACAGCTTCATGGTCCTCCTATTTTTCAGACCGAAACATGCTCCTCATGTTTTGAAACCTTTTGAAGCTCTTCATATTTTTCACACCTTTTCAGGCTCTTCATGTTTTTGAACACCGCATCATGCTCCTCCTATTTTTCAGACCGTTTCCTGCTCCTCATATTTTTGACACCTTTGAAGCTCTTCATATATTTCAAAACTTTTCAGACTTTTTCTTTTTTTTAACACGACTTCATGCTCCTCCTATTTTTCAGACCGTTTCATGCTCATCTCTTCTTGAAACCTTTTCAAGCTCTTCATGTTTTTCACATCTTTTGAAACTCTTCATATTTTCACACCTTTTCAGGCTCTTCATGTTTTTGAACACCGCTTCATGCTCCTCCTATTTTTCAGACCGTTTCCTGCTCCTCATATTTTTGACACCATTTGAAGCTCTTCGTATTTTTCACACCTTTTCAGGCTCTTCATGTTTTTCAACACCGCTTCATGCACCTCTATGTTTCAGACCGTTTCATGCTCATCTCTTTTTTGACACCTTTTGAAGCTTTTCATATTTTTCACAACTTTTCAGGCTCTTCATGTTTTTGAACACCGCTTCATGTTCCTCCTATTTTTTAGACCGTTTCATTCTCCTCATATTTTTCACACCTTTTGAAGCTCTTCATATATTTCACACCTGTTCAGGCTCTTCATATTTTTGAACACCGCTTCATGCTCCTCCTATTTTTCAGATTGTTTCATGCTCCTCATATTTTTGACACCTTTAGAAGCTCTTCATATTTTTCACACCTTTTCAGGCTCTTCATGTTTTTGAACACCGCTTCATGCTCCTCCTATTTTTCAGACCATTTCAGGCTCCTCATATTTTTCACACCTTTTGAAGCTCTTCATATTTCTCACATCTTTTCAGGCTCTTCATGTTTTTCAACACCGCTTCATGCTCCTCCTATTTTTCAGACCGTTTCATGCTCATCTCATTTTTGACACCATTTGAAGCTTTGCATAATTTTCACAACTTTTCAGGCTCTTCATGATTTTGAACAGTGCTTCATGCTTCTCCTATTTTTCAGACCGTATCATGCTCCTCATATTTTTGACACCTTTGAAGCTCTTCATATATTTCAAAACTTTTCAGACTTTTCCTTTTTTTTAACACGACTTCATGCTCCTCCTATTTTTCAGACCGTTTCATGCTCATCTCTTTTTGACACCTTTTGAAGCTCTTCATATTTTTCACACCTTTTCAGGCTCTCATGTTTTTCAACACCGTTTCGTGCTGTTTCTATTATTCAGACAGTTTCATGCTTCTCATATTTTTGACACCTTTTGAAGCTCTTCATATTTTTCACATCTTTGAAGCTCTTCATATTTTTCACGCCTTTTCAGGCTCTTCATGTTTTTCAACACCGTTTAATGCTGCTTCTATTATTCAGACAGTTTCATGCTCCTCAAAATTTTGACAACTTTTGAAGCTCTTCATATTTTTCACATCTTTGAAGCTCTTCATATTTCTCACAACTTTTTAGGCTCTTCATATTTTTGAACACCGCTTCATGCTCCTCCTATTTTTCAGAGAGTTTCATGCTCCTCATGTATTTCACATCTTTTGAAGCTCTTCATATTTCTCACAACTTTTTAGGCTCTTCATGTTTTTCCACACCACTTCATGCTTCTCCTATTTTTCGGACTGTTTCATGCTCCTCATGTATTTCACACCTTTTGAAGCTCTTCATATTTTTCACACCTTTTCAGCCTCTTCATGTTTTTCAACACCACTTCATGCTTCTCCTATTTTTCAGACCGTTTCATGCTCCTCATGTATTTCACAGCTTTTGAAGCTCTTCATAATTTTCACACCTTTTCAGTCTCTTCATGTTTTTGAACACCATTTCATGCCGCTTCTATTTTTCAGGCCCTTTCATGCTCCTCATATTTTTCACACCTTTTGAAGCTCGTCATATTTTTCACACCTTTTCAGGCTCTTCATGTTTTTGAACACCACTTCATGATCCTCCTATTTTTCAGACCATTTCATGCTCTTCATATTTTGACCCCTCTTGAAGCTCTTCATATTTTTCACACCTTTTCAGGCTCTCCTTGCTTTTCAACACAGCTTCATTCTCCTCCTATTTTACACCGTTTCATGCTCCTCATGTTTTTGACACTTTTTGAAGCACTTCATATTTTTCACACTTTTCAGGCTCTTCATGTATTTGAAAACCGCCTCATGCTCCTCCTATTTTTCAGACCGTTTCATGTCCAAATGTATTTCAAACATTTTGAAGCTCTTTATATTTTTCAAAACTTTTCAGGCCCTTCATGTGTTTGATCAGCATTTCATGCTCCTCGTATTTTTCAGACCTTTTCATGCTCCTCATATTTTTGACACCTTTTGAAGCTCTTCATAATTGTCACACCCTTTCAGGCTCTTCATGTTTTTCAACACCACTTCATGCTCCTCCTATTTTTCAGACCGTTTCATGCTCCTCATATTTTTGACATCTTTAGAAACTCTTCACATCTTTCACACCTTTTCAAGCTCCTCATATTTTTCACACCTTCTCAGGCTCTTCATGTATTTGAGCACAGTTTCATGCTCCTCCTATTTTTCAGACCGTTTCATGCTCCTCATATTTTTGACACCTTTTACAGCACTTCATATTTTTCACACCTTTTCAGGCTCCTCATGTTTTTCAACACTGCTTCATGCTCCTCCTATTTTTCAGACCGTTTCATGCTCCTCATATTTTTGACACCTTTTACAGCACTCATATTTTTCACAACTTTTCAGGCTACTCAGGTTTTTCAACACCGCTTCATGCTCCTCCTATTTTTCAGACCGTTTCATGCTCCTCATATTTTTGAGACCTTTTGAAGCTCTTCATATTTTTCATACCTTTTCAGGCTTTTCATGTTTTTCAACACCGCTTCATGCTGCGCCTATTTTTCAGACCGTTTCATGCTCCTCATACTTTTGAGACCTTTTGAAGCTCTTCATATTTTTCATACCTTTTCAGGCTTTTCATGTTTTTCAACACAGCTTTATGCTCCGCATATTTTTCAAACCGTTTCATGCTCCTCATATGTTTCACACCTTTTTCAGGCTCTTCATGGTTTTCAACACCACTTCATGCTCCTCCTATTTTTCAGACCGTTTCATGTTTCTCATATATTTGACACAGTTTATAGCTCTTCATATTTTTCACAACTGTTGAGGCTCTTCATGTTTTTGAAAACAGTTTCTTGCTCCTCATGATTTTCAGACGCTTTCACCCTCTATATATTTCACACCTTTTGAAGCTCTTCATGTTTTTTTAACACCTTATCACGCTCCTCCTATATTTCAGACCGTTTCAAGCTCCTCATATTTTTGACACTTTTTGTAGCTCTTCATATTTTTCACACGTTTTGAAGGTCTTCATATATTTCACACCATTTCAGGGTCTTCATGTTTTTCTACACCACTTCATGCTCCTCCTATTTTTCAGACTGTTTTATTCTACTCATATGTTTCACACCTTTTTCAAGCTCTTCATGTTTTTCAACACCACTTCATCCTCCTCCTAATTATCAGACCGTTTCATTCTCCTCATATTTTTGACACCATTTGAAGCTCTTCATATTTTTCACACCTTTTCAGGCTCTTCATGTTTTTTAACACCTTTTCATGCTCCTCCTATATTTCAAACCGTTTCATGCTCCTTATATTTTTGACACCTTTTGAAGCTCTTCACATTTTTCACACCTTTTGAGTCTCTTCATGTTTTTGAAAACAGTTTCTTGCTCCTCATATTTTTCAGACCGTTTCACCCTCTATATATTTGACACCTTTTTGAAGCTCGTCATATTTTTCTCACCTTTTGAGGCTCTTCATGTTTTTGAAAACAGTTTCTTGCTCCTCATATTTTTCAGACCGTTTCACCCTCTATATATTTGACACCTTTTTGAAGCTCTTCATATTTTTCACACCTCTTCAGGCTCTTCATGTTTTTCAATACTGCTTCATGCTCCTCCTATTTTTCAGACAGTTTCATGCTCCTTTCATTTCTGAAATGTTTTCAAGCTCTTCATATATTTCACACATTTTCAGGCTCTTCTTATTATTCAACACCACTTCATGCTCCTCCTATTTTTCAGACGTTTCATGCTCATCTCATTTTTGACACCTTCTGGAGATCTTCATAGTTTTCAGAAATTTTCAGGCTCTTCATATTTTTGAACACCGCTTTATGCTCCTCCTATTTTTCAAACCGTTTCATGCTCCTCATGTATTTCACACCGTTTGAAGCTCTTCATATTTTTCACACCTTTTCAGGCTCTTCATGTTTTTGAACAGCGTTTCATGCTGCTCCTATTTTTCAGACCGTTTCATACTCCTCAAATTTTTGACACCTTTTGAAGCTCTTCATATTTTTCACATCTTTTCAGGCTCTTAATGTTTTTCAACACAGCTTCATGCTCCTTCTGTTTTTCAGACCGTTTCATGCTCCTCATGTATTTCACACCTTTTGAAGCTCTTCATATTTTTCACATCTTTTCAGGCTCTTCGTGTTTTTCAATACTGCTTCATGCTCCTCCTATTTTTCAGACAGTTTCATGCTCCTTTCATTTCTGAAATGTTTTCAAGCTCTTCATATATTTCACACATTTTCAGGCTCTTCTTATTTTTCAACACCACTTCATGCTCCTCCTATTTTTCAGACGTTTCATGCTCATCTCATTTTTGACACCTTCTGAAGATCTTCATAGTTTTCAGAAATTTTCAGGCTCTTCATATTTTTGAACACCGCTTCATGCTCCTCCTATTTTTCTGACCGTTTCATGCTCCTCATGTATTTCACACCGTTTGAAGCTCTTCATATTTTTCACACCTTTTCAGGCTCTTCATGTTTTTGAACAGCGTTTCATGCTACTCCTATTTTTCAGAACGTTTCATACTCCTCAAATTTTTGACACCTTTTGAAGCTCTTCATATTTTTCACATCTTTTCAGGCTCTTAATGTTTTTCAACACAGCTTCATGCTCCTTCTGTTTTTCAGACCGTTTCATGCTCCTCATGTATTTCACACCTTTTGAAGCTCTTCATATTTTTCACACCTTTTCAGGCTCTTCATGTTTTTCAGCACCACTTCATGCTCCTCCTATTTTTCAGACCGTTTCATGCTCCTCATATTTTTGACACCTTTTGAAGCTCTTCATATTTTTCACACTTTGTCAGGCTCTTCATGTTTTTCAACATCGCTTGCTGCTCCTCCTCTTTTTCAGAGCGTTTCATGCTCCTCATAATTTTGACACCTTTGAAGCTCTTCATATTTTTCACACCTTTTCAGGCTCTTCATATTTTTCAACACCACTTCATGCTTCTCCTATTTTTCAGACCGTTGAATGCTTCTCATATTTTTGACACTTTTTGAAGCTCTTCATATTTTTCACACTTCTCCAGGCTCTTCCTTTTTTTGAACACCGCTTCATGCTCCTCCTATTTTTCAGACCTTTTCATGCTCCTTATGTTTTTGACACCTTTTGAAGCACTTCATATTTTTCACACCTTTTCAGGCTCTTCATGTTTTTTAACAACGCTTCATGCTCCTGCTATTTTTCTGACCGTTTCATGCTCCTCATATATTTCACACCTTTTGAAGCTCTTCATGTTTTTTTAACACCTTATCACGCTCCTCCTATATTTCAGACCGTTTCAAGCTCCTCATATTTTTGACACTTTTTGTAGCTCTTCATATTTTTCACACGTTTTGAAGGTCTTCATATATTTCACACCATTTCAGGGTCTTCATGTTTTTCTACACCACTTCATGCTCCTCCTATTTTTCAGACCGTTTTATTCTACTCATATGTTTCACACCTTTTTCAAGCTCTTCATGTTTTTCAACACCACTTCATCCTCCTCCTAATTATCAGACCGTTTCATTCTCCTCATATTTTTGACACCATTTGAAGCTCTTCATATTTTTCACACCTTTTCAGGCTCTTCATGTTTTTTAACACCTTTTCATGCTCCTCCTATATTTCAAACCGTTTCATGCTCCTTATATTTTTGACACCTTTTGAAGCTCTTCACATTTTTCACACCTTTTGAGTCTCTTCATGTTTTTGAAAACAGTTTCTTGCTCCTCATATTTTTCAGACCGTTTCACCCTCTATATATTTGACACCTTTTTGAAGCTCTTCATATTTTTCTCACCTTTTGAGGCTCTTCATGTTTTTGAAAACAGTTTCTTGCTCCTCATATTTTTCAGACCGTTTCACCCTCTATATATTTGACACCTTTTTGAAGCTCTTCATATTTTTCACACCTCTTCAGGCTCTTCATGTTTTTCAATACTGCTTCATGCTCCTCCTATTTTTCAGACAGTTTCATGCTCCTTTCATTTCTGAAATGTTTTCAAGCTCTTCATATATTTCACACATTTTCAGGCTCTTCTTATTTTTCAACACCACTTCATGCTCCTCCTATTTTTCAGACGTTTCATGCTCATCTCATTTTTGACACCTTCTGAAGATCTTCATAGTTTTCAGAAATTTTCAGGCTCTTCATATTTTTGAACACCGCTTCATGCTCCTCCTATTTTTCAGACCGTTTCATGCTCCTCATGTATTTCACACCGTTTGAAGCTCTTCATATTTTTCACACCTTTTCAGGCTCTTCATGTTTTTGAACAGCGTTTCATGCTGCTCCTATTTTTCAGACCGTTTCATACTCCTCAAATTTTTGACACCTTTTGAAGCTCTTCATATTTTTCACATCTTTTCAGGCTCTTAATGTTTTTCAACACAGCTTCATGCTCCTTCTGTTTTTCAGACCGTTTCATGCTCCTCATGTATTTCACACCTTTTGAAGCTCTTCATATTTTTCACACCTTTTCAGGCTCTTCGTGTTTTTCAAAACCGTTTCATGCTCCTCCTACTTTTCAGACCGTTTCATGCTCCTCATATTTTTGAACTCTTTTCAAGCTCCTAATATTTTTCACACATTTTGAAACTCTTTATATATTTCACACTTTTTCAGGCTCTTCTGGTTTTTCAACACCACTTCATGCTCCTCCTATTTTTCAGACCGTTTCTTGCTCCTCATATTTTTGACACCTTTGAATCTATTCATATTTTTCACACTTTTTGAAGCTCTTCATATATTTCACACGTTTTAAGACTCTTCATGTTTTTCAACACCGCTTCATGCTCCTCCTATTTTTCAGACTGTTTCATGCTCCTCTTATTTTTGACACGTTTTGAGGCTCTTCATATATTTCACACCTTTTCAGGTTCTTCATGTTTTGAACACTGTTTTATGCTCCTACTATTTTTCAGACCGTTTCATGCTCCTCATATTTTTGACACCTTTTGAAGCTCTTCATATTTTTCACACCTTTTCAGACTCTTCATTTTTTGAACACCGCTTCATGCTCCTCCTATTTTTCAGACCATTTCTTTCTCCTCATATATTTGACACCTTTTGAAGCTGTTCATATTTTTCACATCTTTTCAGGTTTTCATGTTTTTCAACACCGCTTCATGCTCCTCCTATTTTTCAGACCATTTCATGCTCCTCATGTATTTCACATTATTTGAAGCTCTTCATATTTTTCACATCTTTTGAGGCTCTTCATATTTTTCACACGTTTTCAGGCTCTTCATGTTTTTGAACACCGTTTCATGCTGCTCCTATTTTTCAGACCGTTTCATGCTTCTCATATTTTTGACACCTTTTGAAGCTCTTCATATTTTTCACACCTTTTGAATCTCTTCATATTTTTCACACCTTTTGAAGCTCTTCATTTATTTCACACCTTTTGAAGCTCGTCAAATTTTTCACAACTTTTCAGGCTCTTCATGTTTTTGAACACCGCTTCATGCTTCTCCTATTTTTCAGACCTTTTCATATTCCTCCTATTTTTCAGATCATTTCATGCTTCTCATATTTTTGACACCTTTTGAAGCTCTTCATATTTTTCACACCTTTTCTGGTTCTCATGTTTTTGAACACAGCTTCCTGCTTCTGCTATTTTTCAAACCATTTCAAGCTCCTCATATATATCACACCTTTTGAAGCTCTTCATATTTTTCACACCTTTTCAGGCTCTTCATCTTTTTCGACATCACTTCATGCTCCTCCTATTTCTCAGACCATTTCAGGCTCCTCATATTTTTGACAGCTTTTGAATCTCTTCATATTTTTCACACCTTTTCATGATCTTCATGTTTTTCAACACCGTATCATGCTCGTCCTATTTTTCAGACGGTTTCATGCTCCACATATTTTTCACACCTTTAAAGCTCTTCATATTTTTCACACATTTTAAGGCTCTTCAAGTTTTTGAACACCACTACATGCTCCTCCTATTTTTCAGACCGTTTCATGCTCCTCATATTTTTGACACCTTTTGAAGCTCTTCATATTTTTAACAGCTTTTCAGGCTCTTCATGTTTTTGAACACCATTTCATGCTCCTCATATTTTGACAACTATTGAAACTCTTCCTATTTTTCAGACCGTTTCATGCTCCTCATATTTTGACACCTTTTGAAGCTCTTCATATATTTCACAGATTTTCAGGCTCTTCAGGTTTTTCAACATCGTTTCATGCTCTTCCTATTTTTCAGAACGTTCCAAGCTCCTCATATTTTTCACACCTTTTGCATCTCTTCATATTTTTCACACCTTTTCTGGCTCTTCATATTTTTAAACACCACTTAATGCTCCGCCTATGTTTAGAACGTTTAATGCTCTTAATAATTTTGACACCTTTTGCAGCTCTTCATATTTTTCACACTTTTCTGGCTCTTCATATTTTTCAACACCACTTTATGCTCCTCCTATGTTTAGAACGTTTAATGCTCCTCCTAATTTTGACACCTTTTGAAGCTCTTCATATTTTTCACACCTTTTCAGTCTCTTCATGTTTTGAACACCGCTTCATGATCCTCCTATTTTTCAGACAGTTTCATGCTCCGCATATATTTCACACCATTTGAAGCTCTTCATATTTTTCACACGTTTTCAGTCTCTTCATGTTTTGAACACAGCTTCATGCTTCTCCTATTTTTCAGACCGTTTCATGCTACTCATATTTGACAAGTTTTGAAGCTCTTCATATATTTCACACCTTTTCAAGCTCTTCATGTTTTTCAAAACTGCTTTATGCTCCTCCTATTTTTCAGAACGTTTCATGCTCCTCATATTTTTGATACCTTTTGAAGCTCTTCATATTTTTCACACCTTTTCATGCTCTTCATGTTTTCAACAACGATTCTTGCTCCTCCGATTTTTCAGACGGTTTCATGCTCCTTCTATTTTTCAGGCCGTTTCATGCTCCTCTTTTTTTAACACATTTTGAAGCTCTTCATATTTTTCACACCTTTTCATGCTGTTCATGTTTTTGAACACGGCTTCATGCTCCTCCTATATTTCAGACCGTTTCTTGCTCCTCATATTTTTGACACCTTTGAATCTATTCATATTTTTCACACTTTTTGAAGCTCTTCATATATTTCACACGTTTTAAGACTCTTCATGTTTTTCAACACCGCTTCGTGCTACTCCTATTTTTCAGACCGTTTCATGCTCCTCTTATTTTTGACACGTTTTGAGGCTCTTCATATATTTCAAACCTTTTCAGGCTCTTCATGTTTTTGAACACTGTTTTATGCTCTTACTATTTTTCAGACCGTTTCTTGCTCCTCATATTTTTGACACCTTTGAGGCTCTTCATATATTTCACACATTTTCAGGCTCTTCATGTTTTTCAAAACCGCTTCATGCTCCTCCTAATTTTCAGACCGTTTCATTCTCCTCATGTTTTTGACACCTTTTGAAGCACTTCATATTTTTCACACCTTTTCAGGCTCTTCATGTTTTTTAACACCTTTTCATGCTCCTCCTATATTTCAGACCGTTTCATGCTCCTTATATTTTTGACACCTTTTGAAGCTCTTCATATTTTTCACACGTTTTCAGGCTCTTCATATTTTTCAACACCGCTTCATGCTCCTCCTATTTTTCAGACCGTATCATGCTCCTCATATGTTTCACACCTTTTTCAGGCTCTTCATGTTTTTCAACAACACTTCATGCTCCTCCTATGTTTCAGACCATTTCATGCTCCTAATATTTTTGACACAGTTTGAAGCTCTTCACATTTTTCACACCTTTTCAGGCTCTTCATGTTTTTGAAAACAGTTTTTTGCTCCTCATATTTTTCAGACCGTTTCACCCTCTATATATTTGACACCTTTTTGAAGCTCTTCATATTTTTGACACCTTTTCAGGCTCTTCATGTTTTTCAACACCTCTTCAAGCTCCTTCTATTTTTCAGACCGTTTCTTGCTCCTCATATTTTTGACACCTTTGAGGCTCTTCATATATTTCACAGTGTTTCAGGCTCTTTATGTTTTTCAACACCGCTTCATGTTCCTCCTAATTTTCAGACCGTTTCATTCTCCTCATATTTTTGACACCTTTTGAAGCTCTTCATATTTTTCACACTTTTTCAGGCTCTTCATGTTTTTCAAACCGCTTCATGCTCCTCCTATTTTTCAGACCGTTTCATGCTTCTCCTATTTTTCAGACCGTTTCATGCTCCTCATATTTTTGACGCCTTTTGAAGCTCTTCATATTTTTCACACCTTTTCAGGCTCTTCATGTTTTTCAGCACCACTTCATGCTCCTCCTATTTTTCAGACCGTTTCATGCTCCTCATATTTTTGACACCTTTTGAAGCTCTTCATATTTTTCACACTTTGTCAGGCTCTTCATGTTTTTCAACATCGCTTGCTATTCCTCCTCTTTTTCAGAGCGTTTCATGCTCCTCATAATTTTGACAGCTTTGAAGCTCTTCATATTTTTCACACCTTTTCAGGCTCTTCATATTTTTCAACACCACTTCATGCTTCTCCTATTTTTCAGACCGTTGAATGCTCCTCATATTTTTGACACTTTTTGAAGCTCTTCATATTTTTCACACTTCTCCAGGCTCTTCATTTTTTTGAACACCGCTTCATGCTCCTCCTATTTTTCAGACCTTTTCATGCTCCTCATGTTTTTGACACCTTTTGAAGCACTTCATATTTTTCACACATTTTCAGGCTCTTCATGTTTTTCAACAACGCTTCATGCTCCTGCTATTTTTCTGACCGTTTCATGCTCCTCATATATTTCACACCTTTTGAAGCTCTTCATGTTTTTTTAACACCTTATCACGCTCCTCCTATATTTCAGACCTTTTCAAGCTCCTCATATTTTTGACACTTTTTGTAGCTCTTCATATTTTTCACACGTTTTGAAGGTCTTCATATATTTCACACCATTTCAGGGTCTTCATGTTTTTCTACACCACTTCATGCTCCTCCTATTTTTCAGACCGTTTTATTCTACTCATATGTTTCACACCTTTTTCAAGCTCTTCATGTTTTTCAACACCACTTCATCCTCCTCCTAATTATCAGACCGTTTCATTCTCCTCATATTTTTGACACCATTTGAAGCTCTTCATATTTTTCACACCTTTTCAGGCTCTTCATGTTTTTTAACACCTTTTCATGCTCCTCCTATATTTCAAACCGTTTCATGCTCCTTATATTTTTGACACCTTTTGAAGCTCTTCACATTTTTCACACCTTTTGAGTCTCTTCATGTTTTTGAAAACAGTTTCTTGCTCCTCATATTTTTCAGACCTTTTCACCCTCTATATAATTGACACCTTTTTGAAGCTCTTCATATTTTTCACACCTCTTCAGGCTCTTCATGTTTTTCCATACTGCTTCATGCTCCTCCTATTTTTCAGACAGTTTCATGCTCCTTTCATTTCTGAAATGTTTTCAAGCTCTTCATATATTTCACACATTTTCAGGCTCTTCTTATTTTTCAACACCACTTCATGCTCCTCCTATTTTTCAGACGTTTCATGCTCATCTCATTTTTGACACCTTCTGAAGATCTTCATAGTTTTCAGAAATTTTCAGGCTCTTCATATTTTTGAACACCGCTTCATGCTCCTCCTATTTTTCAGACCGTTTCATGCTCCTCATGTATTTCACACCGTTTGAAGCTCTTCATATTTTTCACACCTTTTCAGGCTCTTCATGTTTTTGAACAGCGTTTCATGCTGCTCCTATTTTTCAGACCGTTTCATACTCCTCAAATTTTTGACACCTTTTGAAGCTCTTCATATTTTTCACATCTTTTCATGCTCTTAATGTTTTTCAACACAGCTTCATGCTCCTTCTGTTTTTCAGACCGTTTCATGCTCCTCATGTATTTCACACCTTTTGAAGCTCTTCATATTTTTCACACCTTTTCAGGCTCTTCGTGTTTTTCAAAACCGTTTCATGCTCCTCCTACTTTTCAGACCATTTCATGCTCCTCATATTTTTGAACTCTTTTCAAGATCCTAATATTTTTCACACATTTTGAAACTCTTTATATATTTCACACTTTTTCAGGCTCTTCTGGTTTTTCAACACCACTTCATGCTCCTCCTATTTTTCAGACCGTTTCATGCTCATCTCATTTTTGACAGCTTTTGAAGCTCTTCATATTTTTCACACCTTTTGAAGCTCTTCATGTTTTTCACACTTTTTCAGGCTCTTCATATTTTTGAACACCACTTCATGCTCCTCCTATTTTCAGACCGTTTCTTGCTCCTCATATTTTTGACACCTTTGAATCTATTCATATTTTTCACACCTTTTGAAGCTCTTCATGTATTTCACACCTTTTGAAGCTCGTCAAATTTTTCACAACTTTTCAGGCTCTTCATGTTTTTGAACACCGCTTCATGCTCCTCCTATTTTTCAGACCTTTTCATATTCCTCCTATTTTTCAGATCATTTCATGCTTCTCATATTTTTGACACCTTTTGAAGCTCTTCATATTTTTCACACCTTTTCAGGCTCTTCATGTTTTTCAACACCGCTTCATGCTCCTCCTATTTTTTAGACCTTTTCATGCTCCTCATATTTTTGACTCCTTTTGAACCTCTTCATATTTTTCACACCTTTTCAGGCTCTTCATATTTTTAAACACAGCTTCATGCTCCTCGTATGTTTAGAACGTTTAATGCTCCTCATAATTTTGACACCTTTTGCAGCTCTTCATATTTTTCACACTTTTTCTGGCTCTTCATATTTTTCAACACCACTTCATGCTCCTCCTATGTTTAGAACGTATAATGGTCCTCATAATTTTGACACCATTTGAAGCTCTTCATATTTTTCACACCTTTTCAGTCTCTTCATGTTTTGAACACCGCTTCATGATCCTCCTATTTTTCAGACCGTTTCATGCTCTGCATATATTACACACCTTTTGAAGCTCTTCATATTTTTCACACCTTTTCTGGTTCTCATGTTTTTGAACACAGCTTCCTGCTTCTGCTATTTTTCAAACCATTTCAAGCTCCTCATATATGTCACACCTTTTGAAGCTCTTCATATTTTTCACACCTTTTCAGGCTCTTCATCTTTTTCGACATCACTTCATGCTCCTCCTATTTCTCAGACCATTTCAGGCTCCTCATATTTTTGACAGCTTTTGAATCTCTTCATATTTTTCACACCTTTTCATGATCTTCATGTTTTTCAACACCGTATCATGCTCGTCCTATTTTTCAGACGGTTTCATGCTCCACATATTTTTCACACCTTTAAAGCTCTTCATATTTTTCACACATTTTAAGGCTCTTCAAGTTTTTGAACACCACTACATGCTCCTCCTATTTTTCAGACCGTTTCATGCTCCTCATATTTTTGACACCTTTTGAAGCTCTTCATATTTTTAACAGCTTTTCAGGCTCTTCATGTTTTTGAACACCATTTCATGCTCCTCATATTTTGACAACTATTGAAACTCTTCCTATTTTTCAGACCGTTTCATGCTCCTCATATTTTGACACCTTTTGAAGCTCTTCATATATTTCACAGATTTTCAGGCTCTTCAGGTTTTTCAACATCGTTTCATGCTCTTCCTATTTTTCAGAACGTTCCAAGCTCCTCATATTTTTCACACCTTTTGCATCTCTTCATATTTTTCACACGTTTTCTGGCTCTTCATATTTTTAAACACCACTTAATGCTCCGCCTATGTTTAGAACGTTTAATGCTCTTAATAATTTTGACACCTTTTGCAGCTCTTCATATTTTTCACACTTTTCTGGCTCTTCATATTTTTCAACACCACTTTATGCTCCTCCTATGTTTAGAACGTTTAATGCTCCTCATAATTTTGACACCTTTTGAAGCTCTTCATATTTTTCACACCTTTTCAGTCTCTTCATGTTTTGAACACCGCTTCATGATCCTCCTATTTTTCAGACCGTTTCATGCTCCGCAAATATTTCACACCATTTGAAGCTCTTCATATTTTTCACACCTTTTCAGTCTCTTCATGTTTTGAACACAGCTTCATGCTTCTCCTATTTTTCAGACCGTTTCATGCTCCTCATATATTTCACACCTTTTGAAGCTCTTCCTATTTCTCAGACCTTTTCAGGCTCTTCAAGTTTTTCAACAGCATTTCATGTTCCTCCTATTTTTCAGACCGTTTCATGCTCCTCATAGTTTTGACACCTTTTGAAGCTCTTCATATATTTCACAGATTTTCAGGCTCTTCAGGTTTTTGAACATCGTTTCATGCTCCTCCTATTTTTCAGAACGTTCCATGCTCCTCATATTTTTCACAACTTTTGCATCTCTTCATATTTTTCACACCTTTTCTGGCTCTTCATATTTTTAAACACCACTTAATGCTCCTCATATGTTTAGAACGTTTAATGCTCTTATAATTTTGACAGCTTTTGCAGCTCTTCATATTTTTCACACCTTTTCAGGCTCTTCATGTTTTTGAAAATGGCTCAAGCTCCTCCTATTTTTCAGACCGTTTCTTGCTCCTCATAGTTTTGACACCTTTTGTAGCTTTTCATATTTTTCACACGTTTTCTGGCTCTTCATGTTTTTCAACACCGCTTCATGCTCCTCCTAGGTTTCAGACCCTTTCATTCTCCTCATATTTTTGACAGCTTTTGAAGCTCTTCATATTTTTCACACCATTTCAGGCTCTTCATGTTTTTGAACACGGCTTCATGCTCCTCCTATTTTTCAGACCGTTTCATGCTCCTCATATTTGACACGTTTTGAAGCTCTTCATATATTTCACACCTTTTCAGGCACTTCATGTTTTTCAACACCGCTTCATGCTCCTCCTAATTTTTAGACCGTTTCATGATACTCATATTTGACAAGTTTTGAAGCTCTTCATATATTTCACACCTTTTCAAGCTCTTCATGTTTTTCAAAACTGCTTTATGCTCCTCCTATTTTTCAGAACGTTTCATGCTCCTCGTATTTTTGATACCTTTTGAAGCTCTTCATATTTTTCACACCTTTTCATGCTCTTCATGTTTTCAACAACGATTCTTGCTCCTCCGATTTTTCAGACGGTTTCATGCTCCTTCTATTTTTCAGGCCGTTTCATGCTCCTCTTTTTTTAACACATTTTGAAGCTCTTCATATTTTTCACACCTTTTCATGCTGTTTATGTTTTTGAACACGGCTTCATGCTCCTCCTATATTTCAGACCGTTTCATGCTCCTCATATTTTTGACACCTTTTGAAAATCTTCATATTTTTTCACTCCTTTTCAGGCTCTTCATTTATTTGAACCCCGTTTCATGCTCCTCCTATTTTCAGACCGTTTCTTGCTCCTCATATTTTTGACACCTTTGAATCTATTCATATTTTTCACACTTTTTGAAGCTCTTCATATATTTCACACGTTTTAAGACTCTTCATGTTTTTCAACACCGCTTCATGCTCCTCCTGTTTTTCAGACCGTTTCATGCTCCTCTTATTTTTGACACGTTTTGAGGCTCTTCATATATTTCACACCTTTTCAGGCTCTTCATGTTTTTGAACACTGTTTTATGCTCCTACTATTTTTCAGACCGTTTCATGCTCCTCATTTTTTTGACACCTTTTGAAGCTCTTCATATCTTTCACACCTTTTCAGACTCTTCATTTTTTGAACACCGCTTCATGCTCCTCCAATTTTTCAGTCCATTTCTTGCTCCTCATATATTTGACACCTTTTGAAGCTGTTCATATTTTTCACATCTTTTCAGGTTTTCATGTTTTTCAACACCGCTTCATGCTCCTCCTAATTTTCAGACCGTTTCATGCTACTCATATTTGACAAGTTTTGAAGCTCTTCATATATTTCACACCTTTTCAGGCTCTTCATGTTTTTGAACACCGCTTCATGCTCCTCCTATTTTTCAGACCGTTTCATGCTCCTCATATTTTTCACACCTTTTGAAGCTCTTCATATATTTAACACCTTTTCAGGCTCTTCATGTTTTTCATCACGGCTTCATGCTCCTCCTACTTTTCAGACCGTTTCATGCTCCTATTGTATTTCACACCTTTTGAAGCTCTTCATATTTTTCACACCTTTTCAGGCTCTTCATTTTTTTGAACACCGCTTCATGCTCCTCCTATTTTTCAGACCGTTTTTTGCTCCTCATATATTTGACACCTTTTGAAGCTGTTCATATTTTTCACATCTTTTCAGGTTTTCATGTTTTTCAACACCGCTTCATGCTCCTCCTATTTTTCAGACCATTTCGGCTCCTCATGTATTTCACATTATTTGAAGCTCTTAATATTTTTCACACCTTTTGAATCTCTTCATATTTTTCACACCTTTTGAAGCTCTTCATATATTTCACACCTTTTGAAGCTCGTCAAATTTTTCACAACTTTTCAGGCTCTTCATGTTTTTGAACACCGCTTCATGCTCCTCCTATTTTTCAGACCTTTTCATATTCCTCCTATTTTTCAGATAATTTCATGCTCCTCATATTTTTGACACCTTTTCAAGCTCTTCATATTTTTCACACCTTTTCAGGCTCTTCATGTTTTTCAACACCGCTTCATGCTCCTCCTATTTTTTAGACCTTTTCATGCTCCTCATATTTTTGACTCCTTTTGAACCTCTTCATATTTTTCACACCTTTTCAGGCTCTTCATGTTTTTAAACACCGCTTCATGCTCCTCGTATGTTTAGAACGTTTAATGCTCCTCATAATTTTGACAGCTTTTGCAGCTCTTCATATTTTTCACACTTTTTCTGGCTCTTCATATTTTTCAACATCACTTCATGCTCCTCCTATGTTTAGAACGTATAATGCTCCTCATAATTTTGAAACCTTTTGAAGCTCTTCATATTTTTCACACCTTTTCAGTCTCTTCATGTTTTGAACACCGCTTCATGATCCTCCTATTTTTCAGACCCTTTCATGCTCTGCATATATTTCACACCTTTTGAAGCTCTTCATATTTTTCACACCTTTTCTGGTTCTCATGTTTTTGAACACAGCTTCATGCTTCTGCTATTTTTCAAACCGTTTCATGCTCCTCATATATTTCACACCTTTTGAAGCTCTTCATATTTTTCATATCTTTTCAGGCTCTTCATCTTTTTCGACATCACTTCATGCTCCTCCTATTTCTCAGACCATTTCAGGCTCCTCATATTTTTGACAGGTTTTGAATCTCTTCATATTTTTCACACCTTTTCATGATCTTCATGTTTTCAACACCGTGTCATGCTCGTCCTATTTTTCAGACGGTTTCATGCTCCTCATATTTTCCACACCTTTAAAGCTCTTCATATTTTTCACACATTTTAAGGCTCTTCATATTTTTCAACACCGTGTCAGGCTCCTCCTATTTTTCAGACGGTTTCATGCTCCTCATAATTTTCACAACTTTAAAGCTCTTCATATTTTTCACACCTTTTAAGGCTCTTCATGTTTTTGAACACCACTACATGCTCCTCCTTTTTTTCAGACCGTTTCATGCTCCTCATATTTTTGACACCTTTTGAAGCTCTTCATATTTTTAACACCTTTTCAGGCTCTTCATGTTTTTGAACAGCATTTCATGCTCCTCATATTTTGACAACTATTGAAACTCTTCCTTTTTTTCAGACCGTTTCTTGCTCCTCATATTTTGACACCTTTTGAAGCTCTTCATATATTTCACAGATTTTCAGGCTCTTCAGATTTTTAAACATCGTTTCATGCTCCTCCTATTTTTCAGAACGTTCCATGCTCCTCATATTTTTCATACCTTTTCTGGCTCTTCATATTTTTACACACCACTTAATGCTCCTCCTATGTTTAGAACGTTTGATGCTCTTAATAATTTTGAAACCTTTTGCATCTCTTCATATTTTTCACACTTTTTCTGGCTCTTCATATTTTTCAACACCACTGTATGCTCCTCCTATGTTTAGAACGTTTAATGCTCCTCATAATTTTAACACCTTTTGAAGCTCTTCATATTTTTCACACCTTTTCAGTCTCTTCATGTTTTGAACACCGCTTCATGATCCTCCTATTTTTCAGACCGATTCATGCTCTGCATATATTTCACACCATTTGAAGCTCTTCATATTTTTCACACCTTTTCTGGTTCTCATGTTTTTGAACACAGCTTCATGCTTCTCCTATTTTTCAGACCGTTTCATGCTCCTCATATATTTCACACCTTTTGAAGCTCTTCCTATTTTTCAGACCTTTTCAGGCTCTTCAAGTTTTTCAACAGCATTTCATGCTCCTCCTATTTTTCAGACCGTTTCATGCTCCTCATAGTTTTGACATCTTTTGAAGCTCTTCATATTTTTCACACCTTTTCAGACTCTTCATGTTTTTGAACACCACTGCATGCTCCTCCTATTTTTCAGACCGTTTCATGGTCCTCATAATTTTGACACCTTTTGAATATCTTCATTTTTTTCTCACCTTTTCAGGCTCTTCATGTTTTTCAACAGCATTTCATGCTCCTCCTATTTTTTAGACAGTTTCGTGCTCCTCCTATTTTTGACACCTTTTGTAGCTTTTCTTATTTTTCACACGTTTTCAGGCTCTTCATGTTTTTCAACACCGCTTCATGCTCCTCCTAGGTTTCAGACCCTTTCATTCTCCTCATATTTTTGACAGCTTTTGAAGCTCTTCATATTTTTCACACCTTTTCAAGCTCTTCATGTTTTTCAAAACTGCTTTATGCTCCTCCTATTTTTCAGAACGTTTCATGCTCCTCATATTTTTGATACCTTTTGAAGCTCTTCATATTTTTCACACCTTTTCATGCTCTTCATGTTTTCAACACCGATTCTTGCTCCTCCGATTTTTCAGACGGTTTCATGCTCCTTCTATTTTTCAGGCCGTTTCATGTTCCTCTTTTTTTAACACATTTTGAAGCTCTTCATATTTTTCACACCTTTTCATGCTGTTCATGTTTTTGAACACGGCTTCATGCTCCTCCTATATTTCAGACCGTTTCATGCTCCTCATATTTTTGACACCTTTTGAAAATCTTCATATTTTTTCACACCTTTTCAGGCTCTTCATTTATTTGAACCCCGTTTCATGCTCCTCCTATTTTCAGACCGTTTCTTGCTCCTCATATTTTTGACACCTTTTAATCTATTCATATTTTTCACACTTTTTGAAGCTCTTCATATATTTCACACGTTTTAAGACTCTTCATGTTTTTCAACACCGCTTCATGCTCCTCCTATTTTTCAGACCGTTTCATGCTCCTCTTATTTTTGACACGTTTTGAGGCTCTTCATATATTTCACACCTTTTCAGGCTCTTCATGTTTTTGAACACTGTTTTATGCTCCTACTATTTTTCAGACCGTTTCACGCTCCTCATATTTTTGACACCTTTTGAAGCTCTTCATATTTTTCACACCTTTTCAGACTCTTCATTTTTTGAACACCGCTTCATGCTCCTCCTATTTTTCAGACCATTTCTTGCTCCTCATATATTTGACACCTTTTGAAGCTGTTCATATTTTTCACATCTTTTCAGGTTTTCATGATTTTCAACACCGCTTCATGCTCCTCCTAGGTTTCAGACCCTTTCATTCTCCTCATATTTTTGACAGCTTTTGAAGCTCTTCATATTTTTCACACCTTTTCAGGCTCTTCATGTTTTTGAACACGGCTTCATGCTCCTCCTATTTTTCAATCCGTTTCATGCTCCTCATATTTGACACGTTTTGAAGCTCTTCATATATTTCTCACCTTTTCAGGCACTTCATGTTTTTCAACACCGCTTCATGCTCCTCCTAATTTTCAGACCGTTTCATGCTACTCATATTTGACAAGTTTTGAAGCTCTTCATATATTTCACACCTTTTCAGGCTCTTCATGTTTTTCAAAACTGCTTTATGCTCCTCCTATTTTTCAGTACGTTTCATGCTCTTCATATTTTTGATACCTTTTGAAGCTCTTCATATTTTTCACACCTTTTCATGCTCTTCATGTTTTCAACACCGATTCTTGCTCCTCCTATTTTTCAGACGGTTTCATGCTCCTTCTATTTTTCAGGCCGTTTCATGCTCCTCTTTTTTTAACACATTTTGAAGCTCTTCATATTTTTCACACTTTTTCAAACTCTTCATGTTTTTGAACACTGCTTCATCCTCCTCCTATTTTTCAGACCGTTTCATGCTCCTCATATTTTTGACACCTTTTGAAGCTCTTCATATTTTTCACACTTTTTCTGGCTCTTCATCTTTTTCAACACCACTCCATGCTCCTCCTTTTTTTCAGACCGTTTCATGCTACTCATATTTTTAACACCTTTTGAAGCTCTTCATATTTCTCACACATTTTCAGGCTCTTAATGTTTTTCAACAACGCTTCATGCTCCTCCGATTTTTCAGACCGTTTCATGCTCCTCATATTTTTGACACCTTATGAAGCTCTTCATATTTTTCACACCTTTTCAGGCTCTTCATGTTTTTGAACACCGCTTCATGCACGTCCTATTATTCAGACCGTTTAATGCTCATCTCATTTTTGACACCTTTTGAAGGTTTTCATATTTTTCACAACTTTTCAGGCTCTTCATGTTTTTGAACACCGCTTCATGCTAATCCTATTTTTCAAACCATATCATGCTCCTCATATTATTCACACCTTTTGAAGCTCTTCATATATTTCACACCTTTTCAGGCTCTTCATGTTTTTGAACACCACTTCATGCTCCTTCTCTTTTTCAGAGAGTTTTATGCTCCTCATGTATTTCACACCTTTTGAAGCTCTTCATATTTTTCACAGCTTTTCAGGCTCTTCATGTTTTTCAACACCGCTTCATGCTGCTCATATTTTTCAGACCGTTTCATGCTCCTCATATTTTTGACACCTTTTGAAGCTCTTCATTTTTTTCACACCTTTTAAGGCTCTTCATGTTTTCAACACCGCTTCATGCTCCTCCAATTTTTCAGACCATTTCCTGCTCCTCATATTTTTGACACCTTTTGAAGCTCTTCATATTTTTCACATATTTTCAGCTCTTCATGTTTTGCAACACCGCTTCATGCTCCTGCTATTTTTCAGACCGTTTCATGCTCCTCATATTTGACACGTTTTGAAGCTCTTCATATATTTCACACCTTTTCAGGCACTTCATGTTTTTCAACACCGCTTCATGCTCCTCCTAATTTTTAGACCGTTTCATGCTACTCATATTTGACAAGTTTTGAAGCTCTTCATATATTTCACACCTTTTCAAGCTCTTCATGTTTTTCAAAACTGCTTTATGCTCCTCCTATTTTTCAGAACGTTTCATGCTCCTCATATTTTTGATACCTTTTGAAGCTCTTCATATTTTTCACACCTTTTCATGCTCTTCATGTTTTCAACACCGATTCTTGCTCCTCCGATTTTTCAGACGGTTTCATGCTCCTTCTATTTTTCAGGCCGTTTCATGCTCCTCTTTTTTTAACACATTTTGAAGCTCTTCATATTTTTCACACCTTTTCATGCTGTTCAGTTTTTGAACACGGCTTCATGCTCCTCCTATATTTCAGACCGTTTCATGCTCCTCATATTTTTGACACCTTTTGAAAATCTTCATATTTTTCACACCTTTTCAGGCTCTTCATTTATTTGAACCCCGTTTCATGCTCCTCCTATTTTCAGACCGTTTCTTGCTCCTCATATTTTTGACACCTTTTAATCAATTCATATTTTTCACACTTTTTGAAGCTCTTCATATATTTCACACGTTTTAAGACTCTTCATGTTTTTCAACACCTCTTCATGCTCCTCCTATTTTTCAGACCGTTTCATGCTCCTCTTATTTTTGACACGTTTTGAGGCTCTTCATATATTTCACACCTTTTCAGGCTCTTCATGTTTTGAACACCGCTTCATGATCCTCCTATTTTTCAGACCGTTTCATGCTCCGCATATATTTCACACCATTTGAAGCTCTTCATATTTTTCACACCTTTTCTGGTTCTCATGTTTTTGAACACAGCTTCATACTTCTCCTATTTTTCAGACCGTTTCATGCTCCTCATATGTTTCACACCTTTTGAAGCTCTTCCTATTTTTCAGACCGTTTCAGGCTCTTCAAGTTTTTCAACAGCATTTCATGCTCCTCCTATTTTTCAGACCGTTTCATGCTCCTCATAGTTTTGACACCTTTTGAAGCTCTTCATATACTTCACAGATTTTCAGGCTCTTCAGGTTTTTGAACATCGTTTCATGCTCCTCCTATTTTTCAGAACGTTCCATGCTCCTCATATTTTTCACACCTTTTGCATCTCTTCATATTTTTCACACCTTTTCTGGCTCTTCATATTTTTAAACACCACTTAATGCTCCTCCTATGTTTAGAACGTTTAATGCTCGTAATAATTTTGACACCTTTTGCAGCTCTTCATATTTTTCACACTTTTTCTGGCTCTTCATATTTTTCAACACCACTTTATGCTCCTCCTATGTTTAGAACGTTTAATGCTCCTCATAATTTTGACACCTTTTGAAGCTCTTCATATTTTTCACACCTTTTCAGTCTCTTCATGTTTTGAACACCACTTCATGATCCTCCTATTTTTCAGACCGTTTCATGCTCCGCATATATTTCACACCATTTGAAGCTCTTCATATTTTTCACACCTTTTCTGGTTCTCCTGTTTTTGAACACAGCTTCATGCTTCTCCTATTTTTCAGACCGTTTCACGCTCCTCATATATTTCACACCTTTTGAAGCTCTTCCTATTTTTCAGACCTTTTCAGGCTCTTCAAGTTGTTCAACAGCATTTCATGCTCCTCCTATTTTTCAGACCGTTTCATGCTCCTCATAGTTTTAACACCTTTTGAAGCTCTTCATATTTTTCACACATTTTCTGGCTCTTCATGTTTTTGAACATGGCTCATGCTCCTCCTATTTTTCAGACCGTTTCATGCTCCTCATATTTTTGACACCTTTTGAAGCTCTTCATATTTTTCTCACCTTTTCAGGCTCTTCATGTTTTTCAACAGCATTTCATGCTCCTCCTAATTTTTAGACCGTTTCGTGCTCCTCATATTTTTGACACCTTTTGTAGCTTTTCATATTTTTCACACGTTTTCAGGCTCTTCATGTTTTTCAAAACTGCTTTATGCTCCTCCTATTTTTCAGAACGTTTCATGCTCCTCATATTTTTGATACCTTTTGAAGCTCTTCATATTTTTCACACCTTTTCATGCTCTTCATGTTTTCAACACCGATTCTTGCTCCTCCTATTTTTCAGACAGTTTCATGCTCCTTCTATTTTTCAGGCCGTTTCATGCTCCTCTTTTTTTAACACATTTTGAAGCTCTTCATATTTTTCACACTTTTTCAAACTCTTCATGTTTTTGAACACTGCTTCATCCTCCTCCTATTTTTCAGACCGTTTCATGCTCCTCATATTTTTGACACCTTTTGAAGCTTTTCATATTTTTCACAGTTTTTCTGGCTCTTCATCTTTTTCAACACCACTCCATGCTCCTCCTTTTTTTCAGACCGTTTCATGCTACTCATATTTTTAACACCTTTTGAAGCTCTTCATATTTCTCACACCTTTTCAGGCTCTTCATGTTTTTCAACAGTGCTTCATGCTCCTCCGATTTTTCAGAGCGTTTCATGCTCCTCATATTTTTGACACCTTTTGAAGCTCTTCATATTTTTCACACCTTTTCAGGCTCTTCATGTTTTTGAACACCGCTTCATGCACGTCCTATTTTTCAGACCGTTTCATGCTCATCTCATTTTTGACACCTTTTGAAGGTTTTCATATTTTTCACAACTTTTCAGGCTCTTCATGTTTTTGAACACTGCTTCATGCTAATCCTATTTTTCAAACCATATCATGCTCCTCATATTTTTCACACCTTTGAAGCTCTTCATATATTTCACACCTTTTCAGGCTCTTCATGTTTTTGAACACCACTTCATGCTCCTTCTCTTTTTCAGAGAGTTTTATGCTCCTCATGTATTTCACACCTTTTGAAGCTCTTCATATTTTTCACACCTTTTCAGGCTCTTCATGTTTTTCAACACCGCTTCATGCTGCTCATATTTTTCAGACCGTTTCATGCTCCTCATATTTTTGACACCTTTTAAGCTCTTCATTTTTTTCACACCTTTTAAGGCTCTTCATGTTTTTCAACACCGCTTCATGCTCCTCCAATTTTTCAGATCATTTCATGCTCCTCATATTTTTGACACCTTTTGAAGCTCTTCATATTTTTCACACTTTTTCAGCTCTTCATGTTTTTCAACACCTCTTCATGCTCCTCCGATTTTTCAGACCGTTTCGTGCTCCTCATATTTTTCACACCTTTTGAAGCCTTTCATATTTTTCACAACTTTTCAGGCTCTTCATGTTTTTGAACACCATTTCAGGCTCCTCCTATTTTTCAGAGAGTTTCATGCTCCTCATGTATTTCACACCTTTGAAAGCTCTTCATATTTTTCAAAGATTTTGAAGCTCTTCATATTTTTCACACCTTTTCAGGCTCTTCATGTTTTTCAACACCGTTTCATGCTGCTTCTATTTTTCAGTCCGTTTCATGCTCCTCATATATTTCACACCTTTTGAAGCTCTTCATATTTTTCACACCTTTTCAGGATCTTCATGTTTTGGAACACAGCTTCATGCTCCTCCTATTTATCAGACCGTTTCATGCTCCTCATATTTTTGACACCTTTTGAAGCTCTTTATATTTTTCACAGTTTTTCACGCTCATCATGATTTTCAACACCGTTTCATGTTATTCCTATTTTTCAGACCGTTTAATGCTCATCTCATTTTTGACACCTTTTGAAGCTCTTCATATATTTCACACCTTTTCAGGCTCTTCATGTTTTTCAAAACTGCTTTATGCTCCTCCTATTTTTCAGAACGTTTCATGCTCCTCATATTTTTGATACCTTTTGAAGCTCTTCATATTTTTCACACCTTTTCATGCTCTTCATGTTTTCAACACCGATTCTTGCTCCTCCTATTTTTCAGACAGTTTCATGCTCCTTCTATTTTTCAGGTCGTTTCATGCTCATCATATTTTTGACACTTTTTGAGCTCTTCATATTTTTCACACCTTTTCAGGCTCTTCATGTTTTTGAACACTGCTTCATGATCCTCCTATTTTTCAGACCGTTTCATGCTCCTCATATTTTTGACACCTTTTGAAGCTCTTCATATTTTTAACACCTTTTCAGGCTCTTCATGTTTTTGAACACCATTTCATTCTCCTCATATTTTGACAACTATTGAAACTCTTCCTATTTTTCAGACCGTTTCATGCTCCTCATATTTTGACACCTTTTGAAGCTCTTCATATATTTCACAGATTTTCAGGCTCTTCAGGTTTTTGAACATCGTTTCATGCTCCTCCTATTTTTCAGAACGTTCCATGCTCCTCATATTTTTCACACCTTTTGCATCTCTTCATATTTTTCACACCTTTTCTGGCTCTTCATATTTTTAAACACCACTTAATGCTCCTCCTATGATTAGAACGTTTAATGCTCTTAATAATTTTGACACCTTTTGCAGCTCTTCATATTTTTCACACTTTTTCTGGCTCTTCATATTTTTCAACACCACTTTATGCTCCTCCTATGTTTAGAACGTTTAATGCTCCTCCTAATTTTGACACCTTTTGAAGCTCTTCATATTTTTCACACCTTTTCAGTCTCTTCATGTTTTGAACACCGCTTCATGATCCTCCTATTTTTCAGACCGTTTCATGCTCCGCATATATTTCACACCATTTGAAGCTCTTCATATTTTTCACACCTTTTCTGGTTCTCATGTTTTTGAACACAGCTTCATGCTTCTCCTATTTTTCAGACCGTTTCATGCTCCTCATATATTTCACACCTTTTGAAGCTCTTCCTATTTTTCAGACCTTTTCAGGCTCTTCAAGTTTTTCAACAGCATTTCATGCTCCTCCTATTTTTCAGACCGTTTCATGCTCCTCATAGTTTTGACACCTTTTGAAGCTCTTCATATTTTTCACACCTTTTCAGGCTCTTCATGTTTTTGAACACCACTGCATGCTCCTCCTATTTTTCAGACCGTTTCATGCTCCTCATATTTTTGACACCTTTTGAAGCTCTTCATATTTTTCACACCTTTTCAGGCTCTTCATGTTTTTGAACATGGCTCATGCTCCTCCTATTTTTCAGACCGTTTCATGCTCCTCATATTTTTGACACCTTTTGTAGCTTTTCATATTTTTCACACGTTTTCAACTCTTCATGTTTTTCAGCACCGCTTCATGCTCCTCCTAGGTTTCAGACCCTTTCATTCTCCTCATATTTTTGACAGCTTTTGAAGCTCTTCATATTTTTCACACCTTTTCAGGCTCTTCATGTTTTTGAACACGGCTTCATGCTCCTCCTATTTTTCAGACCGTTTCATGCTCCTCATATTTGACACGTTTTGAAGCTCTTCATATATTTCTCACCTTTTCAGGCACTTCATGTTTTTCAACACCGCTTCATGCTCCTCCTAATTTTCAGACCGTTTCATGCTACTCATATTTGACAAGTTTTGAAGCTCTTCATATATTTCACACCTTTTCAGGCTCTTCATGTTTTTCAAAACTGCTTTATGCTCCTCCTATTTTTCAGTACGTTTCATGCTCTTCATATTTTTGATACCTTTTGAAGCTCTTCATATTTTTCACACCTTTTCATGCTCTTCATGTTTTCAACACCGATTCTTGCTCCTCCTATTTTTCAGACGGTTTCATGCTCCTTCTATTTTTCAGCCCGTTTCATGCTCCTCTTTTTTTAACACATTTTGAAGCTCTTCATATTTTTCACACTTTTTCAAACTCTTCATGTTTTTGAACACTGCTTCATCCTCCTCCTATTTTTCAGACCGTTTCATGCTCCTCATATTTTTGACACCTTTTGAAGCTCTTCATATTTTTCACACTTTTTCTGGCTCTTCATCTTTTTCAACACCACTCCATGCTCCTCCTTTTTTTTAGACCGTTTCATGCTACTCATATTTTTAACACCTTTTGAAGCTCTTCATATTTCTCACACCTTTTCAGGCTCTTAATGTTTTTCAACAACGCTTCATGCTCCTCCGATTTTTCTGACCGTTTCATGCTCCTCATATTTTTGACACCTTATGAAGCTCTTCATATTTTTCACACCTTTTCAGGCTCTTCATGTTTTTGAACACCGCTTCATGCACGTCCTATTTTTCAGACCGTTTCATGCTCATCTCATTTTTGACACCTTTTGAAGGTTTTCATATTTTTCACAACTTTTCAGGCTCTTCATGTTTTTGAACACCGCTTCATGCTAATCCTATTTTTCAAACCATATCATGCTCCTCATATTATTCACACCTTTTGAAGCTCTTCATATATTTCACACCTTTTCAGGCTCTTCATGTTTTTGAACACCACTTCATGCTCCTTCTCTTTTTCAGAGAGTTTTATGCTCCTCATGTATTTCACACCTTTTGAAGCTCTTCATATTTTTCACACCTTTTCAGTCTCTTCATGTTTTTCAACACCGCTTCATGCTGCTCATATTTTTCAGACCGTTTCATGCTCCTCATATTTTTGACACCTTTTGAAGCTCTTCATTTTTTTCACACCTTTTAAGGCTCTTCATGTTTTCAACACCGCTTCATGCTCCTCCAATTTTTCAGACCATTTCATGCTCCTCATATTTTGACACCTTTTGAAGCTCTTCATATTTTTCACACATTTTCAGCTCTTCATGTTTTGCAACACCGCTTCATGCTCCTGCTATTTTTCAGACCGTTTCATGCTCCTCATATTTGACACGTTTTGAAGCTCTTCATATATTTCACACCTTTTCAGGCACTTCATGTTTTTCAACACCGCTTCATGCTCCTCCTAATTTTTAGACCGTTTCATGCTACTCATATTTGACAAGTTTTGAAGCTCTTCATATATTTCACACCTTTTCAAGCTCTTCATGTTTTTCAAAACTGCTTTATGCTCCTCCTATTTTTCAGAACGTTTCATGCTCCTCATATTTTTGATACCTTTTGAAGCTCTTCATATTTTTCACACCTTTTCATGCTCTTCATGTTTTCAACACCGATTCTTGCTCCTCCGATTTTTCAGACGGTTTCATGCTCCTTCTATTTTTCAGGCCGTTTCATGCTCCTCTTTTTCTAACACATTTTGAAGCTCTTCATATTTTTCACACCTTTTCATGCTGTTCATGTTTTTGAACACGGCTTCATGCTCCTCCTATATTTCAGACCGTTTCATGCTCCTCATATTTTTGACACCTTTTGAAAATCTTCATATTTTTCACACCTTTTCAGGCTCTTCATTTATTTGAACCCCGTTTCATGCTCCTCCTATTTTCAGACCGTTTCTTGCTCCTCATATTTTTGACACCTTTTAATCTATTCATATTTTTCACACTTTTTGAAGCTCTTCATATATTTCACACGTTTTAAGACTCTTCATGTTTTTCAACACCGCTTCATGCTCCTCCTATTTTTCAGACCGTTTCATGCTCCTCTTATTTTTGACACGTTTTGAGGCTCTTCATATATTTCACACCTTTTCAGGCTCTTCATGTTTTTGAACACTGTTTTATGCTCCTACTATTTTTCAGACCGTTTCACGCTCCTCATATTTTTGACACCTTTTGAAGCTCTTCATATTTTTCACACCTTTTCAGACTCTTCATTTTTTGAACACCGCTTCATGCTCCTCCTATTTTTCAGACCATTTCTTGCTCCTCATATATTTGACACCTTTTGAAGCTGTTCATATTTTTCACATATTTTCAGGTTTTCATGATTTTCAACACCGCTTCATGCTCCTCCTATTTTTCAGACCATTTCATGATCCTCATGTATTTCACATTATTTGAAGCTCTTCATATTTTTCACACCTTTTGAATCTCTTCATATTTTTCACTCCTTTTGAAGCTCTTCATATTTTTCACACCTTTTCAGGCTCTTCATGTTTTTGAACACCGTTTCATGCCCCTCTATATTTCAGACTGTTTCATGCTCTTGATATTTTGACACCTTTTGAAGCTCTTCATATTTTTCACACATTTGCAGGCTCTTCATGTTCTTCAACAACGCTTCATGCTCCTCCTTTTGTTCAGACCTTTTCCTGCTCCTCATATTTTTGACACCTTTTCAAGCTCTTCATATTTTTCACACCTTTTCAGGCTCTTCATGTTTTTCAACACGACTTCATGCTCCTCCTATTTTTCAGACCGCTTCATGCTCATCTCATTTTTGACTGCTTTTGAAGCTTTTCATATTTTTCACTCCTTTTGAGGCTCTTCATATTTTTCACAGGTTTTCAGGCTCTTCATGTTTTTGAACACCGTTTCATGCTGCTCCTATTTTTCAGACCGTTTCATGCTTCTCATATTTTTGACATCTTTTGAAGCTCTTCATATTTTTCACACCTTTTCAGGCTCTTCATGTTTTTCAACACCGCTTCATGGTCCTCCTATTTTTCAGACCCTTTCATGCTCCAATATTTTTGACACATTTTGAAGCTCTTCATATTTTTCACACCTTTTCAGGCTCTTCATGTTTTTCAACACTACTTCATGCTCCTCCTATTCTTCAGACAGTTTCATGCTCCTCATGTGTTTCACACCTTTTGAAGCTGTTCGTATTTTTCACACATTTTCATGCTCTTAATGTATTTGAACACCGCTACAATCCTCCTCCTCTTATTCAGACCGTTTCATGCTCCTCATATTTTTCACACCTTTTGAAGCTCTTCATATTTTTAACACCTTTTCAGGCTCTTCATGTTTTTCAACACTGCTTCATGCTCCTCCTACTTTTCAGACCGTTTCATGCTCCTATTGTATTTCACACCTTTTGAAGCTCTTCATATTTTTCACACCTTTTCAGGCTCTTCATTTTTTTGAACACCGCTTCATACTCCTCCTATTTTTCAGACCGTTTTTTGCTCCTCATATATTTGACACCTTTTGAACCTGTTCATATTTTTCACATCTTTTCAGGTTTTCATGTTTTTTAACACCGCTTCATGCTCCTCCTATTTTTCAGAACGTTCCATGCTCCTCATATTTTTCACACCTTTTGCATCTCTTCATATTTTTCACACCTTTTCTGGCTCTTCATATTTTTAAACACCACTTAATGCTCCTCCTATGTTTAGAACGTTTAATGCTCGTAATAATTTTGACACCTTTTGCAGCTCTTCATATTTTTCACACTTTTTCTGGCTCTTCATATTTTTCAACACCACTTTATGCTCCTCCTATATTTAGAACGTTTAATGCTCCTCCTAATTTTGACACCTTTTGAAGCTCTTCATATTTTTCACACCTTTTCAGTCTCTTCATGTTTTGAACACCGCTTCATGATCCTCCTATTTTTCAGACCGTTTCATGCTCCGCATATATTTCACACCATTTGAAGCTCTTCATATTTTTCACACCTTTTCTGGTTCTCATGTTTTTGAACACAGCTTCATGCTTCTCCTATTTTTCAGACCGTTTCATGCTCCTCATATGTTTCACACCTTTTGAAGCTCTTCCTATTTTTCAGACCGTTTCAGGCTCTTCAAGTTTTTCAACAGCATTTCATGCTCCTCCTATTTTTCAGACCGTTTCATGCTCCTCATAGTTTTGACACCTTTTGAAGCTCTTCATATTTTTCACAGATTTTCAGGCTCTTCAGGTTTTTGAACATCGTTTCATGCTCCTCCTATTTTTCAGAACGTTCCATGCTCCTCATATTTTTCACACCTTTTGCATCTCTTCATATTTTTCACACCTTTTCTGGCTCTTCATATTTTTAAACACCACTTAATGCTCCTCCTATGTTTAGAACGTTTAATGATCTTAATAATTTTGACACCTTTTGCAGCTCTTCATATTTTTCACACTTTTTCTGGCTCTTCATATTTTTCAACACCACTTTATGCTCCTCCTATGTTTAGAACGTTTAATGCTCCTCCTAATTTTGACACCTTTTGAAGCTCTTCATATTTTTCACACATTTTCAGTCTCTTCATGTTTTGAACACCGCTTCATGATCCTCCTATTTTTCAGACCGTTTCATGCTCCGCATATATTTCACACCATTTGAAGCTCTTCATATTTTTCACACCTTTTCTGGTTCTCATGTTTTTGAACACAGCTTCATGCTTCTCCTATTTTTCAGACCGTTTCATGCTCCTCATATATTTCACACCTTTTGAAGCTCTTCCTATTTTTCAGACCTTTTCAGGCTCTTCAAGTTTTTCAACAGCATTTCATGCTCCTCCGATTTTTCAGACCGTTTCATGCTCCTCATAGTTTTGACACCTTTTGAAGCTCTTCATATTTTTCACACATTTTCAGGCTCTTCATGTTTTTGAACATGGCTCATGCTCCTCCTATTTTTCAGACCGTTTCATGCTCCTCATATTTTTGACACCTTTTGAAGCTCTTCATATTTTTCACACCTTTTCAGGCTCTTCATGTTTTTGAACACCACTGCATGCTCCTCCTATTTTTCAGACCGTTTCATGCTCCTCATATTTTTGACACCTTTTGAATATCTTCATTTTTTTCTCACCTTTTCAGGCTCTTCATGTTTTTCAACAGCATTTCATGCTCCTCCTAATTTTTAGACCGTTTCGTGCTCCTCATATTTTTGACAACTTTTGTAGCTTTTCATATTTTTCACACGTTTTCAGGCTCTTCATGTTTTTCAACACCGCTTCATGCTCCTCCTAGGTTTCAGACCCTTTCATTCTCCTCATATTTTTGACAGCTTTTGAAGCTCTTCATATTTTTCACACCTTTTCAGGCTCTTCATGTTTTTGAACACGGCTTCATGCTCCTCCTATTTTTCAGACCGTTTCATGCTCCTCATATTTGACACGTTTTGAAGCTCTTCACATATTTCACACCTTTTCAGGCACTTCATGTTTTTCAACACCGCTTCATGCTCCTCCTAATTTTCAGACCGTTTCATGCTACTCATATTTGACAAGTTTTGAAGCTCTTCATATATTTCACACCTTTTCAGGCTCTTCATGTTTTTCAAAACTGCTTTATGCTCCTCCTATTTTTCAGAACGTTTCATGCTCCTCATATTTTTGATACCTTTTGAAGCTCTTCATATTTTTCACACCTTTTCATGCTCTTCATGTTTTCAACACCGATTCTTGCTCCTCCTATTTTTCAGACGGTTTCATGCTCCTTCTATTTTTCAGGCCGTTTCATGCTCCTCTTTTTTTAACACATTTTGAAGCTCTTCATATTTTTCACACTTTTTCAAACTCTTCATGTTTTTGAACACTGCTTCATGCTCCTCCGATTTTTCAGAGCGTTTCATGCTCCTCATATTTTTGACACCTTTTGAAGCTCTTCATATTTTTCACACCTTTTCAGGCTCTTCATGTTTTTGAACACCGCTTCATGCACGTCCTATTTTTCAGACCGTTTCATGCTGATCTCATTTTTGACACCTTTTGAAGGTTTTCATATTTTTCACAACTTTTCAGGCTCTTCATGTTTTTGAACACTGCTTCATGCTAATCCTATTTTTCAAACCATATCATGCTCCTCATATTTTTCACACCTTTGAAGCTCTTCATATATTTCACACCTTTTCAAGCTCTTCATGTTTTTGAACACCACTTCATGCTCCTTCTCTTTTTCAGATAGTTTTATGCTCCTCATATATTTCACACCTTTTGAAGCTCTTCATATTTTTCACACCTTTTCAGGCTCTTCATGTTTTTCAACACCGCTTCATGCTGCTCATATTTTTCAGACCGTTTCATGCTCCTCATATTTTTGACACCTTTTAAGCTCTTCATTTTTTTCACACCTTTTAAGGCTCTTCATGTTTTTCAACACCGCTTCATGCTCCTCCGATTTTTCAGACCGTTTCATGCTCCTCATATTTTTCACACCTTTTGAAGCCTTTCATATTTTTCACAACTTTTCAGGCTCTTCATGTTTTTGAACACCATTTCAGGCTCCTCCTATTTTTCAGAGAGTTTCATGCTCCTCATGTATTTCACACCTTTGAAAGCTCTTCATATTTTTCAAAGATTTTGAAGCTCTTCATATTTTTCACACCTTTTCAGGCTCTTCATGTTTTTCAACACCGTTTCATGCTGCTTCTATTTTTCAGTCCGTTTCATGCTCCTCATATATTTCACACCTTTTGAAGCTCTTCATATTTTTCACACCTTTTCAGGATCTTCATGTTTTGGAACACAGCTTCATGCTCCTCCTATTTATCAGACCGTTTCATGCTCCTCATATTTTTGACACCTTTTGAAGCTCTTTATATTTTTCACAGTTTTTCACGCTCTTCATGATTTTCAACACCGTTTCATGTTATTCCTATTTTTCAGACCGTTTAATGCTCATCTCATTTTTGACACCTTTTGAAGCTTTTCATATTTTTCACACCTTTTCAGGCTCTTCATCTTTTTCGACATCACTTCATGCTCCTCCTATTTCTCAGACCATTTCAGGCTCCTCATATTTTTGACAGCTTTTGAAGCTCTTCATATTTTACACACCTTTTCAGGCTCTTCATGTTTTTGATCACCGTTTCATGCTCCTTCTATTTTTCAGATCGTTTCATGCTCATCATATTTTTGACACTTTTTGAGCTCTTCATATTTTTCACACCTTTTCAGGCTCTTCATGTTTTTGAACACTGCTTCATGATCCTCCTATTTTTCAGACCGTTTCATGCTCCTCATATTTTTGACACCTTTTGAAGCTCTTCATATTTTTAACACCTTTTCAGGCTCTTCATGTTTTTGAACACCATTTCATTCTCCTCATATTTTGACAACTATTGAAACTCTTCCTATTTTTCAGACCGTTTCATGCTCCTCATATTTTGACACCTTTTGAAGCTCTTCATATATTTCACAGATTTTCAGGCTCTTCAGGTTTTTGAACATCGTTTCATGCTCCTCCTATTTTTCAGAACGTTCCATGCTACTCATATTTTTCACACCTTTTGCATCTCTTCATATTTTTCACACCTTTTCTGGCTCTTCATATTTTTAAACACCACTTAATGCTCCTCCTATGTTTAGAACGTTTAATGCTCTTAATAATTTTGACACCTTTTGAAGCTCTTCATATTTTTCACACTTTTTCTGGCTCTTCATATTTTTCAACACCACTTTATGCTCCTCCTATGTTTAGAACGTTTAATGCTCCTCCTAATTTTGACACCTTTTGAAGCTCTTCATATTTTTCACACCTTTTCAGTCTCTTCATGTTTTGAACACCGCTTCATGATCCTCCTATTTTTCAGACCGTTTCATGCTCCGCATATATTTCACACCATTTGACGCTCTTCATATTTTTCACACCTTATCTGGTTCTCATGTTTTTGAACACAGCTTCATGCTTCTCCTATTTTTCAGACCGTTTCATGCTCCTCATATATTTCACACATTTTGAAGCTCTTCCTATTTTTCAGACCTTTTCAGGCTCTTCAAGTTTTTCAACAGCATTTCATGCTCCTCCTATTTTTCAGACCGTTTCATGCTCCTCATAGTTTTGACACCTTTTGAAGCTCTTTATATATTTCACAGATTTTCAGGCTCTTCAGGTTTTTGAACATCGTTTCATGCTCCTCCTATTTTTCAGAACGTTCCATGCTCCTCATATTTATCACACCTTTTGCATCTCTTCATATTTTTCACACCTTTTCTGGCTCTTCATATTTTTAAACACCACTTAATGCTCCTCCTATGATTAGAACGTTTAATGCTCTTAATAATTTTGACACCTTTTGCAGCTCTTCATATTTTTCACACTTTTTCTGGCTCTTCATATTTTTCAACACCACTTTATGCTCCTCCTATGTTTAGAACGTTTAATGCTCCTCATAATTTTGACACCTTTTGAAGCTCTTCATATTTTTCACACCTTTTCAGTCTCTTAATGTTTTGAACACCGCTTCATGATCCTCCTATTTTTCAGACCGTTTCATTCTCCGCATATATTTCACACCATTTGAAGCTCTTCATATTTTTCACACCTTTTCTGGTTCTCATGTTTTTGAACACAGCTTCATGCTTCTCCTATTTTTCAGACTGTTTCATGCTCCTCATATATTTCACACCTTTTGAAGCTCTTCCTATTTTTCAGACCTTTTCAGGCTCTTCAAGTTTTTCAACAGCATTTCATGCTCCTCCTATTTTTCAGACCGTTTCATGCTCCTCATAGTTTTGACACCTTTTGAAGCTCTTCATATTTTTCACACCTTTTCAGGCTCTTCATGTTTTTGAACATGGCTCATGCTCCTCCTATTTTTCAGACCGTTTCATGCTCCTCATATTTTGACACCTTTTGAAGCTCTTCATATTTTTCAAACCTTTTCAGGCTCTTCATGTTTTTGAACATGGCTCATGCTCCTCCTATTTTTCAGACCGTTTCATGCTCCTCATATTTTTGACACCTTTTGTAGCTTTTCATATTTTTCACACGTTTTCAGGCTCTTCATGTTTTTCAACACCACTTCATGCTCCTCCTAGGTTTCAGACCCTTTCATTCTCCTCATATTTTTGACAGCTTTTGAAGCTCTTCATATTGTTCACACCTTTTCACGCTCTTCATGTTTTTGAACACGGCTTCATGCTCCTCCTATTTTTCAGACCGTTTCATGCTCCTCATATTTGACACGTTTTGAAGCTCTTCATATATTTCTCACCTTTTCAGGCACTTCATGTTTTTCAACACCGCTTCATGCTCCTCCTAATTTTCAGACCGTTTCATGCTACTCATATTTGACAAGTTTTGAAGCTCTTCATATATTTCACACCTTTTCAGGCTCTTCATGTTTTTCAAAACTGCTTTATGCTCCTCCTATTTTTCAGTACGTTTCATGCTCTTCATATTTTTGATACCTTTTGAAGCTCTTCATATTTTTCACACCTTTTCATGCTCTTCATGTTTTCAACACCGATTCTTGCTCCTCCTATTTTTCAGACGGTTTCATGCTCCTTCTATTTTTCAGGCCGTTTCATGCTCCTCTTTTTTTAACACATTTTGAAGCTCTTCATATTTTTCACACTTTTTCAAACTCTTCATGTTTTCGAACACTGCTTCATCCTCCTCCTATTTTTCAGACCGTTTCATGCTCCTCATATTTTTGACACCTTTTGAAGCTCTTCATATTTTTCACACTTTTTCTGGCTCTTCATCTTTTTCAACACCACTCCATGCTCCTCCTTTTTTTCAGACCGTTTCATGCTACTCATATTTTTAACACCTTTTGAAGCTCTTCATATTTCTCACACATTTTCAGGCTCTTAATGTTTTTCAACAACGCTTCATGCTCCTCTGATTTTTCAGACCGTTTCATGCTCCTCATATTTTTGACACCTTATGAAGCTCTTCATATTTTTCACACCTTTTCAGGCTCTTCATGTTTTTGAACACGTCTTCATGCACGTCCTATATTTCAGACCGTTTCATGCTCATCTCATTTTTGACACCTTTTGAAGGTTTTCATATTTTTCACAACTTTTCAGGCTCTTCATGTTTTTGAACACCGCTTCATGCTAATCCTATTTTTCAAACCATATCATGCTCCTCATATTTTTCACACCTTTTGAAGCTCTTCATATATTTCACACCTTTTCAGGCTCTTCATGTTTTTGAACACCACTTCATGCTCCTTCTCTTTTTCAGAGAGTTTTATGCTCCTCATGTATTTCACACCTTTTGAAGCTCTTCATATTTTTCACACCTTTTCAGTCTCTTCATGTTTTTCAACACCGCTTCATGCTGCTCATATTTTTCAGACCGTTTCATGCTCCTCATATTTTTGACACCTTTTGAAGCTCTTCATTTTTTTCACACCTTTTAAGGCTCTTCATGTTTTGAACACCGCTTCATGATCCTCCTATTTTTCAGACCGTTTCATGCTCCTCATATTTTTGACACCTTTTGAAGCTCTTCATTTTTTTAACACCTTTTCAGGCTCTTCATGTTTTTGAACACCATTTCATTCTCCTCATATTTTGACAACTATTGAAACTCTTCCTATTTTTCAGACCGTTTCATGCTCCTCATATTTTGACACCTTTTGAAGCTCTTCATATATTTCACAGATTTTCAGGCTCTTCAGGTTTTTGAACATCGTTTCATGCTCCTCCTATTTTTCAGAACGTTCCATGCTACTCATATTTTTCACACCTTTTGCATCTCTTCATATTTTTCACACCTTTTCTGGCTCTTCATATTTTTAAACACCACTTAATGCTCCTCCTATGTTTAGAACGTTTAATGCTCTTAATAATTTTGACACCTTTTGCAGCTCTTCATATTTTTCACACTTTTTCTGGCTCTTCATATTTTTCAACACCACTTTATGCTCCTCCTATGTTTAGAAAGTTTAATGCTCGTCATAATTTTGACACCTTTTGAAGCTCTTCATATTTTTCACACCTTTTCAGTCTCTTCATGTTTTGAACACCGCTTCATGATCCTCCTATTTTTCAGACCGTTTCATGCTCCGCATATATTTCACACCATTTGAAGCTCTTCATATTTTTCACACCTTTTCTGGTTCTCATGTTTTTGAACACAGCTTCATGCTTCTCCTATTTTTCAGACCGTTTCATGCTCCTCATATATTTCACACATTTTGAAGCTCTTCCTATTTTTCAGACCTTTTCATGCTCTTCAAGTTTTTCAACAGCATTTCATGCTCCTCCTATTTTTCAGACCGTTTCATGCTCCTCATAGTTTTGACACCTTTTGAAGCTCTTCATATATTTCACAGATTTTCAGGCTCTTCAGGTTTTTGAACATCGTTTCATGCTCCTCCTATTTTTCAGAACGTTCCATGCTCCTCATATTTTTCACACCTTTTGCATCTCTTCATATTTTTCACACCTTTTCTGGCTCTTCATATTTTTAAACACCACTTAATGCTCCTCCTATGATTAGAACGTTTAATGCTCTTAATAATTTTGACACCTTTTGCAGCTCTTCATATTTTTCACACTTTTTCTGGCTCTTCATATTTTTCAACACCACTTTATGCTCCTCCTATGTTTAGAACGTTTAATGCTCCTCATAATTTTGACACCTTTTGAAGCTCTTCATATTTTTCACAACTTTTCAGTCTCTTAATGTTTTGAACACCGCTTCATGATCCTCCTATTTTTCAGACCGTTTCATTCTCCGCATATATTTCACACCATTTGAAGCTCTTCATAATTTTCACACCTTTTCTGGTTCTCATGTTTTTGAACACAGCTTCATGCTTCTCCTATTTTTCAGACCGTTTCATGCTCCTCATATATTTCACACCTTTTGAAGCTCTTCATATTTTTCAGACCTTTTCAGGCTCTTCAAGTTTTTCAACAGCATTTCATGCTCCTCCTATTTTTCAGACCGTTTCATGCTCCTCATAGTTTTGACACCTTTTGAAGCTCTTCATATTTTTCAAACCTTTTCAGGCTCTTCATGTTTTTGAACATGGCTCATGCTCCTCCTATTTTTCAGACCGTTTCATGCTCCTCATATTTTTGACACCTTTTGTAGCTTTTCATATTTTTCACACGTTTTCAGGCTCTTCATGTTTTTCAACACCGCTTCATGCTCCTCCTAGGTTTCAGACCCTTTCATTCTCCTCATATTTTTGACAGCTTTTGAAGCTCTTCATATTTTTCACACCTTTTCAGGCTCTTCATGTTTTTGAACACGGCTTCATGCTCCTCCTATTTTTCAGACCGTTTCATGCTCCTCATATTTGAGACGTTTTGAAGCTCTTCATATATTTCTCACCTTTTCAGGCACTTCATGTTTTTCAACACCGCTTCATGCTCCTCCTAATTTTCAGACCGTTTCATGCTACTCATATTTGACACGTTTTGAAGCTCTTCATATATTTCACACCTTTTCAGGCTCTTCATGTTTTTCAAAACTGCTTTATGCTCCTCCTATTTTTCAGTACGTTTCATGCTCTTCATATTTTTGATACCTTTTGAAGCTCTTCATATTTTTCACACCTTTTCATGCTCTTCATGTTTTCAACACCGATTCTTGCTCCTCCTATTTTTCAGACGTTTTCATGCTCCTTCTATTTTTCAGGCCGTTTCATGCTCCTCTTTTTTTAACACATTTTGAAGCTCTTCATATTTTTCACACTTTTTCAAACTCTTCATGTTTTTGAACACTGCTTCATCCTCCTCCTATTTTTCAGACCGTTTCATGCTCCTCATATTTTTGACACCTTTTGAAGCTCTTCATATTTTTCACACTTTTTCTGGCTCTTCATCTTTTTCAACACCACTCCATGCTCCTCCTTTTTTTCAGACCGTTTCATGCTACTCATATTTTTGACACCTTTTGAAGCTCTTCATATTTCTCACACATTTTCAGGCTCTTAATGTTTTTCAACAACGCTTCATGCTCCTCCGATTTTTCAGACCGTTTCATGCTCCTCATATTTTTGACACCTTATGAAGCTCTTCATATTTTTCACACCTTTTCAGGCTCTTCATGTTTTTGAACACCGCTTCATGCACGTCCTATTTTTCAGACCGTTTCATGCTCATCTCATTTTTGACACCTTTTGAAGGTTTTCATATTTTTCACAACTTTTCAGGCTCTTCATGTTTTTGAACACCGCTTCATGCTAATCCTATTTTTCAAACCATATCATGCTCCTCATATTTTTCACACCTTTTGAAGCTCTTCATATATTTCACACCTTTTCAGGCTCTTCATGTTTTTGAACACCACTTCATGCTCCTTCTCTTTTTCAGAGAGTTTTATGCTCCTCATGTATTTCACACCTTTTGAAGCTCTTCATATTTTTCACACCTTTTCAGTCTCTTCATGTTTTTCAACACCGCTTCATGCTGCTCATATTTTTCAGAAAGTTTCATGCTCCTCATATTTTTGACACCTTTTGAAGCTCTTCATTTTTTTCACACCTTTTAAGGCTCTTCATGTTTTCAACACCGCTTCATGCTCCTCCAATGTTTCAGACCATTTCATGCTCCTCATATTTTTGACACCTTTTGAAGCTCTTCATATTTTTCACACATTTTCAGCTCTTCATGTTTTGCAACACCGCTTCATGCTCCTCCGATTTTTCAGACCGTTTCATGCTCCTCATATTTTTCACACCTTTTGAAGCCTTTCATATTTTTCACAACTTTTCAGGCTCTTCATGTTTTTGAACACCATTTCAGGCTCCTCCTATTTTTCAGAGAGTTTCATGCTCCTCATGTATTTCACACCTTTGATAGCTCTTCATATTTTTCAAAGATTTTGAAGCTCTTCATATTTTTCACACCTTTTCAGGCTCTTCATGTTTTTCAACACCGTTTCATGCTCCTCCTATTTTTCAAAACGTTTCATGTTCCTCATAATTTTGACACCTTTTGAAGATCTTCATAATTTTCACACATTTTCCGGCTCTTCATGTGTTTGAACACCGCTTCATGTTCCTCCTATTTTTCAGACCGTTTCATGCTCCTCATATTTTTGACACCTTTTGAAGCTCTCATATTTTTCATACCTTTTGAAGCTCTTCATGTTTTTAAACACTGCTTCATGCTCCTCGTATTTTTCAGATCGTTTCATGCTCCTCATATTTTTGACACTTTCTGAGCTCTTCATATTTTTCAAACCTTTTCAGGCTCTTCATGTTTTCGAACTCTGCTTCATTCTCCTCCAATTTTTCACACCGTTTCATGATCCTCATGTATTTCACAACTTTGAACCTCTTCATATTTTTCACACCTTTTCATGCTCTTCAAGTTTTTCAACATCACTTCATGCTCCTACTTTTTTGCAG
This sequence comes from Dama dama, assembly GCF_033118175.1. Taxonomy (NCBI): domain Eukaryota; kingdom Metazoa; phylum Chordata; class Mammalia; order Artiodactyla; family Cervidae; genus Dama; species Dama dama. Next base: position 1,253,758 of record NW_026871011.1, on the reverse strand, counting down.
ACCGTTTCATGCTCCTCATATTCTTGACACCTTTTGAAGCTCTTCATATTTCTCACACCTTTTCAGGCTCTTCATGTCTTTCAACACTGCTTCATGCTCCTCCTATTTTTCTGACGGGTTCATGCTCATCTCATTTTTGACACCTTTTGAAGCTTTTCATATTTTTCACACCTTTTCAGGCTCTTCATGTTTTTGAACACAGGTTGATGCTCTTCCTATTTTTCAGACCGTTTCATGCTGCTCATATTTTTGACACCTTTTGAAGCTCTTCATATTTTTCACATTTTTTCAGGCTCTTCATGTTTTTCAACACCGTTTCATGATCCTCCTATTTTTCAGACCGTTTCATGCTCATCTCATTTTTGACACCTTTTGAAGGTCTTCATATTTTTCACACCTTTTCAAGCTCTTCATATTTTTAAACACCACTTCATGCTTCTCCTATTTTTCAGCCCATTTCATGCTCCTCATGTATTTCACAACTTTTGAAGCTCTTCATATTTTTCACAGCTTTTCAGGCTCTTCATGTTTTTCCACAGCACTTCATGCTTCTCTTATTTTTCAGCCCGTTTCATGCTCTTCATGTATTTCACACCTTTTGAAGCTCTTCATATTTTTCACACCTTTTCAGGCTCTTCATGTTTTTGATCACCGTTTCATGCTCCTCCTATTTTTCAGACCATTTCATGCTCCTCATATTTTTGACACCTTTTGAAGCTCTTCATATTTTTCACACCTTTTCAGGCTCTTCATGTTTTTGAACACCGCTTCATGATCCTCCTGTTTTTCAGACTGTATCATGCTCATCTCATTTTTGTCACCTTTGAAGCTCTTTATATTTTTCACACCTTTTGAAGCTCTTCATATTTTTCACACGTTTTCAGGCTCTTCATGTTTTTCAACACCGTTTCATGCTGCTTCTATTTTTCAGTCCGTTTCATGCTCCTCATATTTTTCACACCTTTTGAAGCTCTTCATATTTTTCACACCTTTTCAGGATCTTCATGTTTTGGAACACAGCTTCATGCTCCTCCTATTTATCAGACCGTTTCATGCTCCTCATATTTTAGACACCTTTTGAAGCTCTTTATATTTTTCACAGTTTTTCAGGCTCTTCAGGATTTTCAACACCGTTTCATGTTATTCCTATTTTTCAGACCGTTTAGTGCTCATCTCATTTTTGACACCTTTTGAAGCTTTTCATATTTTTCACAACTTTTCAGGCTCTTCATGTTTTTGAACACCGCTTCATGCTAATCCTATTTTTCAAACCATATCATGCTCCTCATATTTTTCACACCTTTTGAAGCTCTTCATATATTTCACACCTTTTCAGGCTCTTCATGTTTTTGAACACCACTTCATGCTCCTTCTCTTTTTCAGAGAGTTTTATGCTCCTCATGTATTTCACACCTTTTGAAGCTCTTCATATTTTTCACACCTTTTCAGTCTCTTCATGTTTTTCAACACCGCTTCATGCTGCTCATATTTTTCAGAAAGTTTCATGCTCCTCATATTTTTGACACCTTTTGAAGCTCTTCATTTTTTTCACACCTTTTAAGGCTCTTCATGTTTTCAACACCGCTTCATGCTCCTCCAATGTTTCAGACCATTTCATGCTCCTCATATTTTTGACACCTTTTGAAGCTCTTCATATTTTTCACACATTTTCAGCTCTTCATGTTTTGCAACACCGCTTCATGCTCCTCCGATTTTTCAGACCGTTTCATGCTCCTCATATTTTTCACACCTTTTGAAGCCTTTCATATTTTTCACAACTTTTCAGGCTCTTCATGTTTTTGAACACCATTTCAGGCTCCTCCTATTTTTCAGAGAGTTTCATGCTCCTCATGTATTTCACACCTTTGATAGCTCTTCATATTTTTCAAAGATTTTGAAGCTCTTCATATTTTTCACACCTTTTCAGGCTCTTCATGTTTTTCAACACCGTTTCATGCTCCTCCTATTTTTCAAAACGTTTCATGTTCCTCATAATTTTGACACCTTTTGAAGATCTTCATAATTTTCACACATTTTCCGGCTCTTCATGTGTTTGAACACCGCTTCATGTTCCTCCTATTTTTCAGACCGTTTCATGCTCCTCATATTTTTGACACCTTTTGAAGCTCTCATATTTTTCATACCTTTTGAAGCTCTTCATGTTTTTAAACACTGCTTCATGCTCCTCGTATTTTTCAGATCGTTTCATGCTCCTCATATTTTTGACACTTTCTGAGCTCTTCATATTTTTCAAACCTTTTCAGGCTCTTCATGTTTTCGAACTCTGCTTCATTCTCCTCCAATTTTTCACACCGTTTCATGATCCTCATGTATTTCACAACTTTGAACCTCTTCATATTTTTCACACCTTTTCATGCTCTTCAAGTTTTTCAACATCACTTCATGCTCCTACTTTTTTGCAGACCGTTTCATGCTCCTCATATTCTTGACACCTTTTGAAGCTCTTCATATTTCTCACACCTTTTCAGGCTCTTCATGTCTTTCAACACTGCTTCATGCTCCTCCTATTTTTCTGACGGGTTCATGCTCATCTCATTTTTGACACCTTTTGAAGCTTTTCATATTTTTCACACCTTTTCAGGCTCTTCATGTTTTTGAACACAGGTTGATGCTCTTCCTATTTTTCAGACCGTTTCATGCTGCTCATATTTTTGACACCTTTTGAAGCTCTTCATATTTTTCACATTTTTTCAGGCTCTTCATGTTTTTCAACACCGTTTCATGATCCTCCTATTTTTCAGACCGTTTCATGCTCATCTCATTTTTGACACCTTTTGAAGGTCTTCATATTTTTCACACCTTTTCAAGCTCTTCATATTTTTAAACACCACTTCATGCTTCTCCTATTTTTCAGCCCATTTCATGCTCCTCATGTATTTCACAACTTTTGAAGCTCTTCATATTTTTCACAGCTTTTCAGGCTCTTCATGTTTTTCCACAGCACTTCATGCTTCTCTTATTTTTCAGCCCGTTTCATGCTCTTCATGTATTTCACACCTTTTGAAGCTCTTCATATTTTTCACACCTTTTCAGGCTCTTCATGTTTTTGATCACCGTTTCATGCTCCTCCTATTTTTCAGACCATTTCATGCTCCTCATATTTTTGACACCTTTTGAAGCTCTTCATATTTTTCACACCTTTTCAGGCTCTTCATGTTTTTGAACACCGCTTCATGATCCTCCTGTTTTTCAGACTGTATCATGCTCATCTCATTTTTGTCACCTTTGAAGCTCTTTATATTTTTCACACCTTTTGAAGCTCTTCATATTTTTCACACGTTTTCAGGCTCTTCATGTTTTTCAACACCGTTTCATGCTGCTTCTATTTTTCAGTCCGTTTCATGCTCCTCATATTTTTCACACCTTTTGAAGCTCTTCATATTTTTCACACCTTTTCAGGATCTTCATGTTTTGGAACACAGCTTCATGCTCCTCCTATTTATCAGACCGTTTCATGCTCCTCATGTTTTAGACACCTTTTGAAGCTCTTTATATTTTTCACAGTTTTTCAGGCTCTTCAGGATTTTCAACACCGTTTCATGTTATTCCTATTTTTCAGACCGTTTAGTGCTCATCTCATTTTTGACACCTTTTGAAGCTTTTCATATTTTTCACAACTTTTCAGGCTCTTCATGTTTTTGAACACCGCTTCATGCTCCTCCTATTTTTCAGAGAGTTTCATGCTCCTCATGTATTTCACAGCTTTTGAAGCTCTTCATATTTTACACACCTTTTCAGGCTCTTCATGTTTTTGATCACCGTTTCATGCTCCTTCTATTTTTCAGATCGTTTCATGCTCATCATATTTTTGACACTTTTTGAGCTCTTCATATTTTTCACACCTTTTCAGGCTCTTCATGTTTTTGAACACTGCTTCATGATCCTCCTATTTTTCAGACCGTTTCATGCTCCTCATATTTTTGACACCTTTTGAAGCTCTTCATATTTTTAACACCTTTTCAGGCTCCTCATATTTTTGAACACCATTTCATGCTCCTCATATTTTGACAACTATTGAAACTCTTCCTATTTTTCATCCGTTTCATGCTCCTCAGAGTTTTGACACCTTTTGAAGCTCTTCATATATTTCACAGATTTTCAGGCTCTTCAGGTTTTTCAACATCGTTTCATGCTCCTCCTATTTTTCAGAACGTTCCATGCTCCTCATATTTTTCACACCTTTTGCATCTCTTCATATTTTTCACACCTTTTCTGGCTCTTCGTATTTTTAAACACCACTTAATGCTCTTCCTATGTTTAGAACGTTTAATGCTCTTAATAATTTTGACACCTTTTGCAGCTCTTCATATTTTTCACACTTTTTCTGGCTCTTCATATTTTTCAACACCACTTTATGCTCCTCCTATGTTTAGAACGTTTAATGCTCCTCATAATTTTGACACCTTTTGAAGCTCTTCATATTTTTCACACCTTTTCAGTCTCTTCATGTTTTGAACACCGCTTCATGATCCTCCTATTTTTCAGACCGTTTCATTCTCCGCATATATTTCACACCATTTGAAGCTCTTCATATTTTTCACACCTTTTCTGGTTCTCATGTTTTTGAACACAGCTTCATGCTTCTCCTATTTTTCAGACCGTTTCATGCTCCTCATATATTTCACACCTTTTGAAGCTCTTCCTATTTTTCAGACCTTTTCAGGCTCTTCAAGTTTTTCAACAGCATTTCATGCTCCTCCTAATTTTCAGACCGTTTCATGCTCCTCATAGTTTTGACACTTTTTGAAGCTCTTCATATTTTTCACACCTTTTCAGGCTCTTCATGTTTTTGAACATGGCTCATGCTCCTCCTATTTTTCAGACCGTTTCATGCTCCTCATATTTTTGACACCTTTTGAAGCTCTTCATATTTTTCACACCTTTTCAGGCTCTTCATGTTTTTGAACACCGCTTCATGAACGTCCTATTTTTCAGACCGTTTCATGCTCATCTCATTTTTAACACCTTTTGAAGGTTTTCATATTTTTCACAACTTTTCAGGCTCTTCATGTTTTTGAACACCGCTTCATGCTAATCCGATTTTTCAAACCATATCATGCTCCTCATATTTTTCACACCTTTTGAAGCTCTTCATATATTTCACACCTTTTCAGGCTCTTCATGTTTTTGAACACCACTTCATGCTCCTTCTCTTTTTCAGAGAGTTTTATGCTCCTCATGTTTTTCACACCTTTTGAAGCTCTTCATATTTTTCACACCTTTTCAGTCTCTTCATGTTTTTCAACACCGCTTCATGCTGCTCATATTTTTCAGACCGTTTCATGCTCCTATTGTATTTCACACCTTTTGAAGCTCTTCATATTTTTCACACCTTTTCAGGCTCTTCATTTTTTTGAACACCGCTTCATGCTCCTCCTACTTTTCAGACCGTTTTTTGCTCCTCATATATTTGACACCTTTTGAAGCTGTTCATATTTTTCACATCTTTTCAGGTTTTCATGTTTTTCAACACCGCTTCATGCTCCTCCTATTTTTCAGACCATTTCATGCTCCTCATGTATTTCACATTATTTGAAGCTCTTCATATTTTTCACACCTTTTGATTCTCTTCATATTTTTCACACCTTTTGAAGCTCTTCATATATTTCACACCTTTTGAAGCTCGTCAGATTTTTCACAACTTTTCAGGCTCTTCATGTTTGAACACGGCTTCATACTCCTCCTATATTTCAGACCTTTTCATATTCCTCCTATTTTTCAGATCATTTCATGCTCCTCATATTTTTGACACCTTTTGAAGCTCTTCATATTTTTCACACCTTTTCAGGCTCTTCATGTTTTTCAACACCGCTTCATGCTCCTCCTATTTTTTAGACCTTTTCATGCTCCTCATATTTTTGACTCCTTTTGAACCTCTTCATATTTTTCACACCTTTTCAGGCTCTTCATATTTTTAAACACCGCTTCATGCTCCTCGTATGTATAGAACGTTTAATGCTCCTCATAATTTTGACACCTTTTGAAGCTCTTCATATTTTTCACACATTTTAAGGCTCTTCATATTTTTCAACACCGTGTCATGCTCCTCCTATTTTTCAGACGGTTTCATGCTCCTCATAATTTTCACAACTTTAAAGTTCTTCATATTTTTCACACCTTTTAAGGCTCTTCATGTTTTTGAACACCACTACATGCTCCTCCTATTTTTCAGACCGTTTCATGCTCCTCATATTTTTGACACCTTTTGAAGCTCTTCATATTTTTAACACCTTTTCAGGCTCTTCATGTTTTTGAACACCATTTCATGCTCCTCATATTTTGACAACTATTGAAACTCTTCCTATTTTTCAGACCGTTTCATGCTCCTCATATTTTGACACCTTTTGAAGCTCTTCATATATTTCACAGATTTTCAGGCTCTTCAGGTTTTTGAACATCGTTTCATGCTCCTCCTATTTTTCAGAACGTTCCATGCTCCTCATATTTTTCACACCTTTTGCATCTCTTCATATTTTTCACACCTTTTCTGGCTCTTCATATTTTTAAACACCACTTAATGCTCCTCCTATGTTTAGAACGTTTAATGCTCTTAATAATTTTGACACCTTTTGCAGCTCTTCATATTTTTCACACTTTTTCTGGCTCTTCATATTTTTCAACACCACTTTATGCTCCTCCTATGTTTGGAACGTTTAATGCTCCTCATAATTTTGACACCTTTTGAAGCTCTTCATATTTTTCACACCTTTTCAGTCTCTTCATGTTTTGAACACCGCTTCATGATCCTCCTATTTTTCAGACCGTTTCATACTCCGCATATATTTCACACCATTTGAAGCTCTTCATATTTTTCACACCTTTTCTGGTTCTCATGTTTTTGAACACAGCTTCATGCTTCTCCTATTTTTCAGACCGTTTCATGCTCCTCATATATTTCACACATTTTGAAGCTCTTCCTATTTTTCACACCTTTTCAGGCTCTTCATGTTTTTGAACACCACTGCATGCTCCTCCTATTTTTCAGACCGTTTCATGCTCCTCATATTTTTGACACCTTTTGAATATCTTCATTTTTTTCTCACCTTTTCAGGCTCTTCATGTTTTCAACAGCATTTCATGCTCCTCCTATTTTTTAGACTGTTTCGTGCTCCTCATATTTTTGACACCTTTTGTAGCTTTTCATATTTTTCACACGTTTTCAGGCTCTTCATGTTTTTCAACACCGCTTCATGCTCCTCCTAGGTTTCAGACCCTTTCATTCTCCTCATATTATTGACAGCTTTTGAAGCTCTTCATATTTTTCACACCTTTTCAGGCTCTTCATGTTTTTGAACACGGCTTCATGCTCCTCCTATTTTTCAGACCGTTTCATGCTCCTCATATTTGACACGTTTTGAAGCTCTTCATATATTTCACACCTTTTCAGGCACTTCATGTTTTTCAACACCGCTTCATGCTCCTCCTAATTTTTAGACCGTTTCATGCTACTCATATTTGACAAGTTTTGAAGCTCTTTATATATTTCACACCTTTTCAAGCTCTTCATGTTTTTCAAAACTGCTTTATGCTCCTCCTATTTTTCAGAACGTTTCATGCTCCTCATATTTTTGATACCTTTTGAAGCTCTTCATATTTTTCACACCTTTTCATGCTCTTCATGTTTTCAACACCGATTCTTGCTCCTCCGATTTTTCAGACGGTTTCATGCTCCTTCTATTTTTCAGGCCGTTTCATGCTCCTCTTTTTTTAACACATTTTGAAGCTCTTCATATTTTTCACACGTTTTCATGCTGTTCATGTTTTTGAACACGGCTTCATGCTCCTCCTATATTTCAGACCGGTTCATGCTCCTCATATTTTTGACACCTTTTGAAAATCTTCATGTTTTTTCACACCTTTTCAGGCTCTTCATTTATTTGAACCCCGTTTCATGCTCCTCCTATTTTCAGACCGTTTCTTGCTCCTCATATTTTTGACACCTTTGAATCTATTCATATTTTTCACACTTTTTGAAGCTCTTCATATATTTCACACGTTTTAAGACTCTTCATGTTTTTCAACACCGCTTCATGCTCCTCCTATTTTTCAGACCGTTTCATGCTCCTCTTATTTTGACACGTTTTGAGGCTCTTCATATATTTCACACCTTTTCAGGCTCTTCATGTTTTTGAACACTGTTTTATGCTCTTACTATTTTTCAGACCGTTTCATGCTCCTCATATTTTTGACACCTTTTGAAGCTCTTCATATCTTTCACACCATTTCAGACTCTTCATTTTTTGAACACCGCTTCATGCTCCTCCTATTTTTCAGACCATTTCTTGCTCCTCATATATTTGACACCTTTTGAAGCTGTTCATATTTTTCACATCTTTTCAGGTTTTCATGTTTTTCAACACCGCTTCATGCTCCTCCTAATTTTCAGACCGTTTCATGCTACTCATATTTGACAAGTTTTGAAGCTCTTCATATATTTCACACCTTTTCAGGCTCTTCATGTTTTTCAAATCTGCTTTATGCTCCTCCTATTTTTCAGAACGTTTCATGCTCCTCATATTTTTGATACCTTTTGAAGCTCTTCATATTTTTCACACCTTTTCATGCTCTTCATGTTTTCAACACCGATTCTTGCTCCTCCTATTTTTCAGACGGTTTCATGCTCCTTCTATTTTTCAGGCTGTTTCATGCTCCTCTTTTTTTAACACATTTTGAAGCTCTTCATATTTTTCACACCTTTTCATGCTGTTCATGTTTTTGAACACGGCTTCATGCTCCTCCTATATTTCAGACCGGTTCATGCTCCTCATATTTTTGACACCTTTTGAAAATCTTCATGTTTTTTCACACCTTTTCAGGCTCTTCATTTATTTGAACCCCGTTTCATGCTCCTCCTATTTTCAGACCGTTTCTTGCTCCTCATATTTTTGACACCTTTGAATCTATTCATATTTTTCACACTTTTTGAAGCTCTTCATATATTTCACACGTTTTAAGACTCTTCATGTTTTTCAACACCGCTTCATGCTCCTCCTATTTTTCAGACCGTTTCATGCTCCTCTTATTTTGACACGTTTTGAGGCTCTTCATATATTTCACACCTTTTCATGCTCTTCATGTTTTTGAACACTGTTTTATGCTCTTACTATTTTTCAGACCGTTTCATGCTCTTCATATTTTTGACACCTTTTGAAGCTCTTCATATCTTTCACACCTTTTCAGACTCTTCATTTTTTGAACACCGCTTCATGCTCCTCCTATTTTTCAGACCATTTCTTGCTCCTCATATATTTTACACCTTTTGAAGCTGTTCATATTTTTCACATCTTTTCAGGTTTTCATGTTTTTCAACACCGCTTCATGCTCCTCCTAATTTTCAGACCGTTTCATGCTCCTCATATTTTTCACACCTTTTGAAGCTCTTCATATATTTCACACCTTTTCAGGCTCTTCATGTTTTTCAAAACTGCTTTATGCTCCTCCTATTTTTCAGAACGTTTCATGCTCCTCATATTTTTGATACCTTTTGAAGCTCTTCATATTTTTCACACCTTTTCATGCTCTTCATGTTTTCAACACCGACTCTTGCTCCTCCGATTTTTCAGACGGTTTCATGCTCCTTCTATTCTTCAGGCCGTTTCATGCTCCTCTTTTTTTAACACATTTTGAAGCTCTTCATATTTTTCACACCTTTTCATGCTGTTCATGTTTTTGAACACGGCTTCATGCTCCTCCTATATTTCAGACCGTTTCATGCTCCTCATATTTTTGACATCTTTTGAAGCTCTTCATATTTTTCACACCTTTTCAGGCTCTTCATTTATTTGAACACCGTTTCATGCTCCTCCTATTTTCAGACCGTTTCTTGCTCCTCATATTTTTGACACCTTTCAATCTATTCATATTTTTCACACTTTTTGAAGCTCTTCATATATTTCACACGTTTTAAGACTCTTCATGTTTTTCAACACCGCTTCATGCTCCTCCTATTTTTCAGAACGTTTCATGCTCCTCTTATTTTTGACACGTTTTGAGGCTCTTCATATATTTCACACCTTTTCAGGCTCTTCATGTTTTTGTACACTGTTTTATGCTCCTACTTTTTTGCAGACCGTTTCATGCTCCTCATATTTTTGACACCTTTTGAAGCTCTTCATATTTCTCACACCTTTTCAGGCTCTTCATGTCTTTCAACACCGCTTCATGCTCCTCCTATTTTTCATACGGGTTCATGCTCATCTCATTTTTGACACCTTTTGAAGCTTTTCATATTATTCACACCTTTTCAGGCTCTTCATGTTTTTGAACACAGGTTGATGCTCCTCCTATTTTTCAGAACGTTTCATGCTGCTCATATTTTTGACACCTTTTGAAGCTCTTCATATTTTTCACATCTTTTCAGGCTCTTCATGTTTTTCAACACCGTTTCATGATCCTCCTATTTTTCAGACCGTTTCATGCTCATCTCATTTTTGACACCTTTTGAAGGTCTTCGTATTTTTCACACCTTTTCAACCTCTTCATATTTTTAAACACCACTTCATGCTTCTCCTATTTTTCAGCCCATTTCATGCTCCTCATGTATTTCACACCTTTTGAAGCTCTTCATATTTTTCACAGCTTTTCAGGCTCTTCATGTTTTTCCACAGCACTTCATGCTTCTCTTATTTTTCAGCCGGTTTCATGCTCCTCATGTATTTCACACCTTTTGAAGCTCTTCATATTTTTCACACCTTTTTAGGCTCTTCATGTTTTTGATCACCGTTTCATGCTCCTCCTATTTTTCAGACCGTTTCATGCTCCTCATATTTTTGACACCTTTTGAAGCTCTTCATATTTTTCACACCTTTTCAGGCTCTTCATGATTTTGAACACCGCTTCATGATCCTCCTGTTTTTCAGACCGTATCATGCTCATCTCATTTTTGTCACCTTTGAAGCTCTTTATATTTTTCACACCTTTTGAAGCTCTTCATGTTTTTCACACGTTTTCAGGCTCTTCATATTTGTGAATCATTTTGAAGGCTTCATATTTTTTACACCTTTTCAGGCTCTTCATGTTTTTCACCACCACTTCACGCTCCTCCTATTTTTCAGACCGTATCATGCTCATCTCATTTTTGTAACCTTTGAAGCTCTTTATATTTTTCACACCTTTTGAAGCTCTTCATATTTTTCACACGTTTTCAGGCTCTTCATGTTTTTCAACACCGTTTCATGCTGCTTCTATTTTTCAGTCTGTTTCATGCTCCTCATATTTTTCACACCTTTTGAAGCTCTTCATATTTTTCACACCTTTTCAGGATCTTCATGTTTTGAAACACAGCTTCATGCTCCTCCTATTTATCAGACCGTTTCATGCTCCTCATATTTTTGACACGTTTTGAAGCTCTTCATATTTTTCACACCTTTTCAGGCTCTTCATGTTTTTTATCACCGTTTCATGCTACTCCTATTTTTCAGACCATTTCATGCTCCTCATATTTTTGACACCTTTTGAAGCTCTTCATATATTTCACAGATTTTCAGGCTCTTCAGGTTTTTGAACATCGTTTCATGCTCCTCCTATTTTTCAGAACGTTCCATGCTCCTCATATTTTTCACACCTTTTGCATCTCTTCATATTTTTCACACCTTTTCTGGTTCTTCATATTTTTAAACACCGCTTAATGCTCCTCCTATGTTTAGAACGTTTAATGCTCTTAATAATTTTGACACCTTTTGCAGCTCTTCATATTTTTCACACTTTTTCTGGCTCTTCATATTTTTCAACACCACTTTATGCTCCTCCTATGTTTAGAACGTTTAATGCTCCTCATAATTTTGACACCTTTTGAAGCTCTTCATATTTTTCACACCTTTTCAGTCTCTTCATGTTTTGAACACCGCTTCATGATCCTCCTATTTTTCAGACCGTTTCATGCTCCGCATATATTTCACACCATTTGAAGCTCTTCATATTTTTCACACCTTTTCTGGTTCTCATGTTTTTGAACACAGCTTCATGCTTCTCCTATTTTTCAGACCGTTTCATGCTCCTCATAGTTTTGACACCTTTTGAAGCTCTTCATATATTTCACAGATTTTCAGGCTCTTCAGGTTTTTGAACATCGTTTCATGCTCCTCCTATTTTTCAGAACGTTCCATGCTCCTCATATTTTTCACACCTTTTGCATCTCTTCATATTTTTCACACCTTTTCTGGCTCTTCATATTTTTAAACACCACTTAATGCTCCTCCTATGTTTAGAACGTTTAATGCTTCTCATAATTTTGACACCTTTTGAATCTCTCATATTTTTCATACCTTTTGAAGCTCTTCATGTTTTTGAACACTGCTTCATGCTCCTCGTATTTTTCAGATCGTTTCATGCTCCTCATATTTTTGACACTTTCTGAGCTCTTCATATTTTTCAAACCTTTTCAGGCTCTTCATGTTTTCGAACTCTGCTTCATTCTCCTCCAATTTTTCACACCGTTTCATGATCCTCATGTATTTCACAACTTTGAACCTCTTCATATTTTTCACACCTTTTCATGCTCTTCAAATTTTTCAACATCACTTCATGCTCCTACTTTTTTGCAGACCGTTTCATGCTCCTCATATTTTTGACACCTTTTGAAGCTCTTCATATTTCTCACACCTTTTCAGGCTCTTCATGTCTTTCAACACCACCTCATGCTCCTCCTATTTTTCAGACGGGTTCATGCTCATCTCATTTTTGACACCTTTTGAAGCTTTTCATATTTTTCACACCTTTTCAGGCTCTTCATGTTTTTGAACACAGGTTGATGCTCCCCCTTTTTTCAGACCGTTTCATGCTGCCCATATTTTTGACACCTTTTGAAGCTCTTCATATTTTTCACATTTTTTCAGGCTCTTCATGTTTTTCAACACCGTTTCATGATCCTCCTATTTTTTAGACCGTTTCATGCTCATCTCATTTTTGACACCTTTTGAAGGTCTTCATATTTTTCACACCTTTTCAAGCTCTTCATATTTTTAAACACCACTTCATGCTTCTCCTATTTTTCAGCCCATTTCATGCTCCTCATGTATTTCACACCTTTTGAAGCTCTTCATATTTTTCACACCTTTTCAGGCTCTTCATGTTTTTGAACACCGCTTCATGATCCTCCTGTTTTTCAGACCGTATCATGCTCATCTCATTTTTGTCACCTTTGAAGCTCTTTATATTTTTCACACCTTTTGAAGCTCTTCATATTTTTCACACTTTTTCAGGCTCTTCATGTTTTTCAACACCGTTTCATGCTGCTTCTATTTTTCAGTCCGTTTCATGCTCCTCATATTTTTCACACCTTTTGAAGCTCTTCATATTTTTCACATCTTTTCAGGATCTTCATGTTTTGGAACACAGCTTCATGCTCCTCCTATTTATCAGACCGTTTCATGCTCCTCATATTTTTGACACCTTTTGAAGCTCTTTATATTTTTCACAGTTTTTCAGGCTCTTCATGGTTTTCAACACCGTTTCATGTTATTCCTATTTTTCAGACCGTTTAATGCTCATATCATTTTGGACACCTTTTGAAGCTTTTCATATTTTTCACAACTTTTCAGGCTCTTCATGTTTTTGAACACCGCTTCATGCTCCTCCTATTTTTCAGAGAGTTTCATGCTCCTCATGTATTTCACAGCTTTTGAAGCTCTTCATATTTTACACACCTTTTCAGGCTCTTCATGTTTTTGATCACCGTTTCATGCTCCTTCTATTTTTCAGATCGTTTCATGCTCATCATATTTTTGACACTTTTTGAGCTCTTCATATTTTTCACACCTTTTCAGGCTCTTCATGTTTTTGGACACTGCTTCATGATCCTCCTATTTTTCAGACCGTTTCATGCTCCTCATATTTTTGACACCTTTAGAAGCTCTTCATATTTTTCACACCTTTTCAGGCTCTTCATGTTTTTCGACACAGCTTCATGCTCCTCCTATTTTTCAGACCGTTTCACTCTCCACATATTTTTGACACCTTTTGAAGCTCTTCATATATTTCACACCTTTTCAGTCTCTTCTTTTTTTTCAACACCACTTCATGCTCCTCCTATTTTTCAGACCGTTTCATGCTCATCTCAATTTTGACACCTTTTGAAGCTCTTCATATTTTTCACACCTTTTCAGGCTCTTCATGTTTTTGAACACCGCTTCATGCTCCTCCTATTTTTTAGAGAGTTTCATGCTCCTCATGTATTTCACACCTTTTGAAGCTCTTCATATTTTTCACACCTTTTCAGGCTCTTCATATTTTTCACACGTTTTCAGGCTCTTCATGTTTTTCAAAACCGTTTCATGCTGCTTCTATTTTTCATACCGTTTCATGCTCCTCATATTTTTGACACCTTTAGAAGCTGTTCATATTTTTCACACCTTTTCAGGCTCTTCATGTTTTTGATCACCATTTCATGCTCCTCCAATTTTTCAGACCGTTTCATGCTCCTCATATTTTTGACACCTTTAGAAGCTGTTCATATTTTTCACACCTTTTCAGGCTCTTCATGTTTTTGAACACCGCTTCATGATCCTCCTGTTTTTCAGACCGTATCATGCTCATCTCATTATTGTCACCTTTGAAGCTCTTTATATTTTTCACACCTTTTGAAGCTCTTCATATTTTTCACACCTTTTCAGGCTCTTCATGTTTTTGAACACAGCTTCATTCTCCTCCTATTTTTCAGACCGTTTCATGCTCCTCATATTTTTGACACCTTTTGAAGCTTTTCATATTGTTCACACATTTTCAGGCTCTTCATATTTTTCCACACCACTTCATGCTTCTCCTATTTTTCATCCCGTTTCATGCTCCTCATGTATTTCACACCTTTTGAAGCTCTTCATATTTTTCACAGCTTTTCAGGCTCTTCATGTTTTTCCACAGCACTTCATGCTTCTCTTATTTTTCAGCCCGTTTCATGCTCCTCATGTATTTCACACCTTTTGAAGCTCTTCATATTTTTCACACCTTTTCAGGCTCTTCATGTTTTTGATCACCGTTTCATGCTCCTCCTATTTTTCAGACCGTTTCATGCTCCTCATATTTTTGACACCTTTTGAAGCTCTTCATATTTCTCACACCTTTTCAGGCTCTTCTTGTTTTTGAACACCGCTTCATGATCCTCCTGATTTTCAGACCGTTTCATGCTCTTCATATTTTTGAAACATTTTGAAGCTCTTCATATTTTTCACAACGTTTCAGGCTCTTCATGTTTTTCACCACCGCTTCATGATCCTCCTGTTTTTCAGACCGTATCATGCTCATCTCATTTTTGTCACCTTTGAAGCTCTTTATATTTTTCACACCTTTTGAAGCTCTTCATATTTTTCACACGTTTTCAGGCTCTTCATGTTTTTCAACACCGTTTCATGCTGCTTCTATTTTTCAGTCTGTTTCATGCTCCTCATATTTTTCACACCTTTTGAAGCTCTTCATATTTTTCACACCTTTTCAGGATCTTCATGTTTTGAAACACAGCTTCATGCTCCTCCTATTTATCAGACCGTTTCATGCTCCTCATATTTTTGACACGTTTTGAAGCTCTTCATATTTTTCACACCTTTTCAGGCTCTTCATGTTTTTTATCACCGTTTCATGCTACTCCTATTTTTCAGACCATTTCATGCTCCTCATATTTTTGACACCTTTTGAAGCTCTTCATATATTTCACAGATTTTCAGGCTCTTCAGGTTTTTGAACATCGTTTCATGCTCCTCCTATTTTTCAGAACGTTCCATGCTCCTCATATTTTTCACACCTTTTGCATCTCTTCATATTTTTCACACCTTTTCTGGTTCTTCATATTTTTAAACACCGCTTAATGCTCCTCCTATGTTTAGAACGTTTAATGCTCTTAATAATTTTGACACCTTTTGCAGCTCTTCATATTTTTCACACTTTTTCTGGCTCTTCATATTTTTCAACACCACTTTATGCTCCTCCTATGTTTAGAACGTTTAATGCTCCTCATAATTTTGACACCTTTTGAAGCTCTTCATATTTTTCACACCTTTTCAGTCTCTTCATGTTTTGAACACCGCTTCATGATCCTCCTATTTTTCAGACCGTTTCATGCTCCGCATATATTTCACACCATTTGAAGCTCTTCATATTTTTCACACCTTTTCTGGTTCTCATGTTTTTGAACACAGCTTCATGCTTCTCCTATTTTTCAGACCGTTTCATGCTCCTCATAGTTTTGACACCTTTTGAAGCTCTTCATATATTTCACAGATTTTCAGGCTCTTCAGCTTTTTGAACATCGTTTCATGCTCCTCCTATTTTTCAGAACGTTCCATGCTCCTCATATTTTTCACACCTTTTGCATCTCTTCATATTTTTCACACCTTTTCTGGCTCTTCATATTTTTAAACACCACTTAATGCTCCTCCTATGTTTAGAACGTTTAATGCTTCTCATAATTTTGACACCTTTTGAATCTCTCATATTTTTCATACCTTTTGAAGCTCTTCATGTTTTTGAACACTGCTTCATGCTCCTCGTATTTTTCAGATCGTTTCATGCTCCTCATATTTTTGACACTTTCTGAGCTCTTCATATTTTTCAAACCTTTTCAGGCTCTTCATGTTTTCGAACTCTGCTTCATTCTCCTCCAATTTTTCACACCGTTTCATGATCCTCATGTATTTCACAACTTTGAACCTCTTCATATTTTTCACACCTTTTCATGCTCTTCAAATTTTTCAACATCACTTCATGCTCCTACTTTTTTGCAGACCGTTTCATGCTCCTCATATTTTTGACACCTTTTGAAGCTCTTCATATTTCTCACACCTTTTCAGGCTCTTCATGTCTTTCAACACCACTTCATGCTCCTCCTATTTTTCAGACGGGTTCATGCTCATCTCATTTTTGACACCTTTTGAAGCTTTTCATATTTTTCACACCTTTTCAGGCTCTTCATGTTTTTGAACACAGGTTGATGCTCCCCCTTTTTTCAGACCGTTTCATGCTGCCCATATTTTTGACACCTTTTGAAGCTCTTCATATTTTTCACATTTTTTCAGGCTCTTCATGTTTTTCAACACCGTTTCATGATCCTCCTATTTTTTAGACCGTTTCATGCTCATCTCATTTTTGACACCTTTTGAAGGTCTTCATATTTTTCACACCTTTTCAAGCTCTTCATATTTTTAAACACCACTTCATGCTTCTCCTATTTTTCAGCCCATTTCATGCTCCTCATGTATTTCACACCTTTTGAAGCTCTTCATATTTTTCACACCTTTTCAGGCTCTTCATGTTTTTGAACACCGCTTCATGATCCTCCTGTTTTTCAGACCGTATCATGCTCATCTCATTTTTGTCACCTTTGAAGCTCTTTATATTTTTCACACCTTTTGAAGCTCTTCATATTTTTCACACTTTTTCAGGCTCTTCATGGTTTTCAACACCGTTTCATGTTATTCCTATTTTTCAGACCGTTTAATGCTCATATCATTTTGGACACCTTTTGAAGCTTTTCATATTTTTCACAACTTTTCAGGCTCTTCATGTTTTTGAACACCGCTTCATGCTCCTCCTATTTTTCAGAGAGTTTCATGCTCCTCATGTATTTCACAGCTTTTGAAGCTCTTCATATTTTACACACCTTTTCAGGCTCTTCATGTTTTTGATCACCGTTTCATGCTCCTTCTATTTTTCAGATCGTTTCATGCTCATCATATTTTTGACACTTTTTGAGCTCTTCATATTTTTCACACCTTTTCAGGCTCTTCATGTTTTTGGACACTGCTTCATGATCCTCCTATTTTTCAGACCGTTTCATGCTCCTCATATTTTTGACACCTTTAGAAGCTCTTCATATTTTTCACACCTTTTCAGGCTCTTCATGTTTTTCGACACAGCTTCATGCTCCTCCTATTTTTCAGACCGTTTCACTCTCCACATATTTTTGACACCTTTTGAAGCTCTTCATATATTTCACACCTTTTGAAGCTGTTCATATTTTTCACACCTTTTAAAGCTCTTCATATTTTTCACACGTTTTCAGGCTCTTCATGTTTTTCAACACCACTTCATGCTCTTCCTATTTTTTAGACAGTCATGCTCCTCATATTTTTCACACCTTTTGAAGCTCTTCATTTTATTCACACATTTTCAGGCTCTTCATGTATTTGAACACCGTTTCATGCTCCTCCTAATTTTCAGACCGTTTCATGCTCTTCATATATTTCACATCTTTTGAAGCTCTTCATAATTTTCACATTTCTGAAGCTCTTCATATTTTTCACACCTTTTCAGGCTCTTCATGTTTTTCAACACCGCTTCATGCTCCTCCTATTTTTCAGACCGTTTCATGCTCCTCATATTTTTGACACATTTTGAAGCTCTTCATATATTTCACACCTTTTGAGGCTGTTCATATATTTCACACCTTTTAAAGCTCTTCATATTTTTCACACTTTTTGAGGCTCTTCATGTTTTTCAACACCACCTCTTGCTCCTCCTATTTTTCAGACGGTTTCATGTTCTTCATATTTTTGACCCCTTTTGAAGCTCTTCATATTTTTCACAAGTTTACAGGCTCTTCATGTTTTTGAACACTGCTTCTTGCTCCTCCTAATTTTCAGAGAGTTTCATGCGCCTCATGTATTTCACACCTTTTGAAGGTCTTCATGTTTTTCACACGTTTTCAGGCTCTTCATGTTTTTCAACACTGCTTCTTGCTCCTCCTAATTTTCAGAGAGTTTCATGCGCCTCATGTATTTCACACCTTTTGAAGCTCTTCACGTTTTTCACAAGTTTTCAGGCTCTTCATGTTTTTGAACACTGCTTCTTGCTCCTCCTAATTTTCAGACAGTTTCATGCGCCTCATGTATTTCACACCTTTTGAATCCTTTCCTATTTTTCACACCTTTTCAGGCTCTTCATGTTTTTGCACACCACTTCATGGTTCTCCTCTTTTTCAGCCCGTTACATGCTCCTCAAGTATTTCACGCCTTTTGAAGCTCTTCATATTTTTCACACCTTTTCAGGCTCTTCATGTTTTTGATCACCATTTCATGCTTCTCCTATTTTTCAGACCGTTTCATGCTCCTCATATTTTTGACACCTTTTAAAGCTCCTCATATTTTTCACACCTTTTCAGGCTCTTCATGTTTTTCAACACCGCCTCATGCTGCTCCTATTTTTCAGACCGTTTCATGCTCCTCATATTTATGACACCTTTAGAAGCTCTTCTTAGTTTTCACACCTTTTCAGGCTCTTCATGTTTTCAACACAGCGTCATGCTCCTCCTATTTTTCAGAACGTTTCATTCTCCTCATATTTTTGACACCTTTTAAAGCTCTTCATATATTTCACACCTATTCAGGCTCGTCATGTTTTTGAACACCGCTTCATGCGCCTCCTATTTTTCAGACCGTTTCATGCTCCTCATATTTTTGACAGATTTTGAAGCTTTTCATATTTTTCACACCTTTTCAGGCTCTTCAAATTTTTCAACACCACTTCATGCTCCTCCTTTTTGCAGACCTTTTCATGCTCCTCATATTTTTGACACCTTTTGATGATCCTCATATTTTTCACACCTTTTCAGTCTCTTCTTTTTTTTCAACACCACTTCATGCTCCTCCTATTTTTTCAGACCGTTTCATGCTCCTCATATTTTGACACCTTTTGAAACTCTTCATATTTTTCACAATTTATCAGGCTCTGCATGTCTTTCAACACCGTTTCATGATCCCCCTATTTTTCAGACCGTTTCATGCTCATCTCATTTTTGACACCTTTTGAAGCTTTTCACATTTTTCACCACTTTTTAGTCTCTTCATGGTTTTGAACACCACTTCATGCTCCTCCTATTTTTCAGAGAGTTTCATGCTCCTATTGTATTTCACACCTTTTGAAGCTCTTCATATTTGTCACACCTTTTGAAGCTCTTCAGATTTTTCATATTTTTGAAGCTCTTCATATTTTTCACACCTTTTCAGGCTCTTCATGTTTTAGAACACCACTTCATGCTCCTCCTCTTTTTCAGACCGTTTCATGCTCCTCCTATATTTCAGACCGTTTCATGCTCCTCATATTTTTGACAGCTTTTGAAGCTCTTCATATTTTTCACACCTTTTCAGGCTCTTCAAGATTTTGAACACCACTTCATCCTCCTCCTGTTTTTAAGACCGTTTCATGCTCCTCATATTTTTGACACCTTTTGAAGCTCTTCATACTTTTCACATTTTTGAAGATCTTCATATTTTTCACACGATTTCAGACTCTTCCTGTTTTTCAACACCACTTCATCCTCCTGATATTTATCATATCGTTTCATACTTCTCATATTTTTGACACCTTTTGAGGCTCTTCATGTTTTTCACGCCTTTAAGACTCTTCATGTTTTTGAACACCACTTCATGCTCCTCCTATTTTTCAGAGAGTTTCATGCTCCTCATGTATTTCACACCTTTTGAAGATCTTCATATTTTTCACACCTTTTCAGGCTCTTCATGTTTTTCAACACCGCTTCATGCTCCTCCTAATTTTCAGACCGTTTCAAGCTCTTCTCATTTTTGACACCTTTTGAAGCTCTTCATATTTTTCAAACCTTTTGAATCTCTTCATATTTTTCACATTTTTGTAGCTCTTCATATTTTTCACACCTTTTCAGGCTGTGCATGTTTTTGAACATCGGTTGTGCTCGTTCTATTTTCAGACCGTTTCATGCTCCTCATATTTTTGACACCTTTTGAAGTTCTTCATATTTTTCACACCTTTTCAGGCTCTTCATGTTTTTCAACACCGCTTCATGAACCTCCTATTTTTCGGACCGATTCATGCACCTCATATTTTTGACACATTTTGAAGCTTTCATATTTTTCACAACTTTTCATTCTCTGCATGTTTTTGAACACCTTTTCATGCTCCTCATGTATTTCACTCCTTTTGAAGCTCTTCATATTTTGCACACATTTTCAGGCTCTTCATGTTTTTGAACACTGCTTCATCCTCCTCCTATTTTTAAGAGAGTTTCATGCTCGTCATATTTTTGACACATTTTGAAGCTCTTCATATTTTTCACACCTTTTCAGGCTCTTCATGTTTTTGAACACCGCTTCATCCTCCTCCTATTTTTAAGAGGGTTTCATGCTCGTCATATTTTTGACACATTTTGAAGCTCTTCATATTTTTCACACCTTTTCAGGCTCTTCATGTTTTTCAACACCGCTTCATGCTCCTCCTATTTTTCAGACCGTTTCATGCTCCTCATATTTTTGACACATTTTGAAGCTCTTCATATATTTCACACCTTTTGAGGCTGTTCATATATTTCACACGTTTTAAAGCTCTTCATATTTTTCACACGTTTTGAGGCTCTTCATGTTTTTCAACACCACCTCTTGCTCCTCCTATTTTTCAGACGGTTTCATGTTCTTCATATTTTTGACCCCTTTTGAAGCTCTTCATATTTTTCACAAGTTTACAGGCTCTTCATGTTTTTGAACACTGTTTCTTGCTCCTCCTAATTTTCAGAGAGTTTCATGCGCCTCATGTATTTCACACCTTTTGAAGGTCTTCATATTTTTCACACGTTTTCAGGCTCTTCATGTTTTTCAACACTGCTTCTTGCTCCTCCTAATTTTCAGAGAGTTTCATGCGCCTCATGTATTTCACACCTTTTGAAGCTCTTCACGTTTTTCACAAGTTTTCAGGCTCTTCATGTTTTTGAACACTGCTTCTTGCTCCTCCTAATTTTCAGACAGTTTCATGCGCCTCATGTATTTCACACCTTTTGAATCCTTTCCTATTTTTCACACCTTTTCAGGCTCTTCATGTTTTTGCACACCACTTCATGGTTCTCCTCTTTTTCAGCCCGTTACATGCTCCTCAAGTATTTCACGCCTTTTGAAGCTCTTCATATTTTTCACACCTTTTCAGGCTCTTCATGTTTTTGATCACCATTTCATGCTTCTCCTATTTTTCAGACCGTTTCATGCTCCTCATATTTTTGACACCTTTTAAAGCTCCTCATATTTTTCACACCTTTTCAGGCTCTTCATGTTTTTCAACACCGCCTCATGCTGCTCCTATTTTTCAGACCGTTTCATGCTCCTCATATTTATGACACCTTTAGAAGCTCTTCTTATTTTTCACACCTTTTCAGGCTCTTCATGTTTTCGACACAGCTTCATGCTCCTCCTATTTTTCAGAACGTTTCATTCTCCTCATATTTTTGACACCTTTTAAAGCTCTTCATATATTTCACACCTATTCAGGCTCGTCAGGTTTTTGAACACCGCTTCATGCGCCTCCTATTTTTCAGACCGTTTCATGCTCCTCATATTTTTGACAGATTTTGAAGCTTTTCATATTTTTCACACCTTTTCAGGCTCTTCAAATTTTTCAACACCACTTCATGCTCCTCCTTTTTGCAGACCTTTTCATGCTCCTCATATTTTTGACACCTTTTGATGATCCTCATATTTTTCACACCTTTTCAGTCTCTTCTTTTTTTTCAACACCACTTCATGCTCCTCCTATTTTTCAGACCGTTTCATGCTCCTCATATTTTGACACCTTTTGAAACTCTTCATATTTTTCACAATTTATCAGGCTCTGCATGTCTTTCAACACCGTTTCATGATCCTCCTATTTTTCAGACCGTTTCATGCTCATCTCATTTTTGACACCTTTTGAAGCTTTTCACATTTTTCACCACTTTTTAGTCTCTTCATGGTTTTGAACACCACTTCATGCTCCTCCTATTTTTCAGAGAGTTTCATGCTCCTATTGTATTTCACACCTTTTGAAGCTCTTCATATTTGTCACACCTTTTGAAGCTCTTCAGATTTTTCATATTTTTGAAGCTCTTCATATTTTTCACACCTTTTCAGGCTCTTCATGTATTAGAACACCACTTCATGCTCCTCCTCTTTTTCAGACCGTTTCATGCTCCTCCTATTTTTCAGACCGTTTCATGCTCCTCATATTTTTGACAGCTTTTGAAGCTCTTCATATTTTTCACACCTTTTCAGGCTCTTCAGGATTTTGAACACCACTTCATCCTCCTCCTGTTTTTAAGACCGTTTCATGCTCCTCATATATTTGACACCTTTTGAAGCTCTTCATACTTTTCACATTTTTGAAGATCTTCATATTTTTCACACGATTTCACTCTTCCTGTTTTTCAACACCACTTCATGCTCCTGATATATATCATATCGTTTCATACTTCTCATATTTTTGACACCTTTTCAGGCTCTTCATGTTTTTCAACACCGCTTCATGCTCCTCCTAATTTTCAGACCGTTTCAAGCTCTTCTCATTTTTGACACCTTTTGAAGCTCTTCATATTTTTCAAACCTTTTGAATCTCTTCATATTTTTCACATTTTTGTAGCTCTTCATATTTTTCACACCTTTTCAGGCTGTGCATGTTTTTGAACATCGGTTGTGCTCGTTCTATTTTCAGACCGTTTCCTGCTCCTCATATTTTTGACACCTTTTGAAGCTCTTCATATTTTTCACACCTTTTCAGGCTCGTCATGTTTTTCAACACCGCTTCATGAACCTCCTATTTTTCGGACCGATTCATGCACCTCATATTTTTGACACATTTTGAAGCTTTCATATTTTTCACACCTTTTCAGTCTCTGCATGTTGTTGGACACCTTTTCATGCTCATGTATTTCACTCCTTTTGAAGCTCTTCATATTTTGCACACATTTTCAGGCTCTGCATGTTTTTGAACTCTGCTTCATCGTCCTCCTATTTTTAAGAGAGTTTCATGCTCGTCATATTTTTGACACGTTTTGAAGCTCTTCATATTTTTCACACCTTTTCAGGCTCTTCATGTTTTTGAACACCGCTTCACCCTCCTCCTATTTTTAAGAGGGTTTCATGCTCATCATATTTTTGACACATTTTGAAGCTCTTCATATTTTTCACACCTTTTCAGGCTCTTCATGTTTTTGAACACCACTTCATGCTCCTTCTATTTTTCAGACCGTTTCATGCTCCTCATATTTTTGACACCTTTTGAAGCTTTCATATTTTTCACACCTTTTCAAGCTCTTCATGTTTTTCAACACCACTTCATGCTCCTTCTATTTTTCAGATCGTTTCATGCTCCTCATATTTTTCACACCTTTTGAAGCTCTTCATATTTTTCACACCTTTTCAGGTTCTTGACGTTATTCAACACCATTTCATGCTGCTTCTATTTTTCAGAACGTTTCATGCTCCTCATATTTTTCACACCTTTTGAAGCTCTTCATATTTTTAACAACTTTTCAGGTTCTTCATATTTTTGAACACAGCTTCATGCTCGTCCTATTTTTCAGACCGTTTCATGCTCCTCATATTTTTGACACCTTTTGAAACTCTTCATATTTTTCACACCTTTTCAGGCTCTTCATGTTTTTCAACACCGTTTCATGATCCTCCTATTTTTCAGAGAGTGTCATGCTCCTAATGTATTTCACTCCTTTTGAAGCTCTTCATATTTTTCACACCTTTTCACTCTCTTCATGTTTTTCAACACCATTTCATGACGCATCTATTTTTCAGATCGTTTCATGCTCCTCATATTTTTCACACCTTTTGAAGCTCTTCATATTTTTCACACCTTTTCAGGCTCTTCATGTTTTTCCACACCACTTCATGCTTCTATTTTTCAGCTCGTTTCATGCTCCTCATGTATTTCACACCTTTTGAAGCTCTTCATATTTTTCACACCTTTTCACTCTCTTCATGTTTTTCAACACCATTTCATGCCACATCTATTTTTCAGACCGTTTCCTGCTCCTCATATTTTTCACACCTTTTGAAGCTCTTCATATTTTTCACAACTTTTCAAGCTCTTCATGTTTTTGAACACCACTTCATGCTCCTCCTATTTTTCAGAGAGTTTAATGCTCCTCATGCATATCTCACCTTTTGAAGCTCTTCATATTTTTCACACTTTTTCAGGCTCTTCATGTTTTTCCACACCACTTCATGCTTCCCCTATTTTTCAGACCGTTTCATGCTTCTCATATTTTTGACACCATTTGAAGCTCTTCATATTTTTCACAACTTTTCAGGCTCTTCATGTTTTTGAACACCGCTCATGATCCTCCAAATTTTCAGACCGTTTCATGCTCTTCATATTTTTGACACCTTTTGAAGCTTTTCATATTTTTCACACCTTTTCAGGCTCTTCATGTTTTTCCAAACCACTTCATCCTTCTCCTATTTCTCAGACCGTTTCATGCTCCTCATATATTTGACACCTTTTGAAGCTCTTCATATTTTTCACATCTTTTCAGGATCTTCATATTTTTCAACCCGCTTAAGCTCCTCCTATTTTTCAGACCGTTACTTGCTCCTCATATTTTTGACACGTTTGGGGCTCTTCATATATTTCACACCTTTTCAGGCTCTTCATGTTTTTGAACACCGATTCATGCTCCTCCTATTTTTCTGACCGTTTCATGCTCCTCCTATTTTTCAGACCGTTTCATGCTCCTCATATTTTTGACACCTTTTGAAGCTCTTCATATTTTTCACACCTTTTCAGGCTCTTCATGTTTTCAACACCGCTTCATGCTCCTACTATTTTTCAGACCGTTTCCTGCTCCTCATATTTTTGACACCTTTTGAAGCTCTTCATATTATTCACACCTTTTCAGGCTCTTCATGTTTTTCAACACCGCTTCATGCTCCTCCTTTTTTTCAGACCGTTTCATGCTCCTCATATTTTTGATGCCTTTTGAAGCTCTTCATATTTTTCACACTTCTCCAGGCTCTTCATGTTTTTGAACACCGTTTCATGCCCCTCCTGTTTTTCAGACCGTTTCATGCTGCTTATATTTTTGACACCTTTTGAAGTTCTTCATATTTTTCACACCTTTTCAGGCTCTTCACGTTTTTCAACACCACTTCATGCTCCTCCTATTTTTCAGGCCGTTTCATGCTCCTTATATTTTTGACACCTTTTGAAGTTCTTCATATTTTTCACATCTTACAGGCTCTTCATGGTTTTCAACACCACTTCATGCTCCTCTTATTTTTCAAACCGTTTCATGCTCCTCATATATTTGACACCTTTTGAAGCTCTTCGGATTTTTCACACATTTTCAGGCTCTTCATATTTTTCAACACCGCTTCATGCTCCTCCTATTTTTCAGACCTTTTCATGCTCCTCATCTTTTTGACACGTTTTGAAACTCTTCATATTTATCACACCTTTTCAGGCTCTTCATGTTTTTCAACACCATTTCATGCTCCTCCTTTTTTTCAGACCGTTTTATGCTCCTCATATATTTGACACCTTTTGAAGCTCTTCATAATTTCCACACCTTTTCAGGCTCTTCATGTTTTTCTACACCGCTTCATGCTCCCCCTATATTTCAGACCGTTCATGCCTCTCATATTTTTGAAACCTTTTGAAGCTCTCATATTTTTCACACCTTTTCAGGCTCTTCATGTTTTTCAACACCATTTCATACTCCTCCTTTTTTTCAAACCGTTTTATGCTCCTCATATATTTGACACCTTTTGAAGCTCTTCATAATTTCCACACCTTTTCAGGCTCTTCATGTTTTTGAACACCGTTTCATGCTCAGCTTATTTTTTTTTTATTGTTATTTTTTTTTAATTTTTTTTTAATATTTTTATTTTTTTTTCCAGTGGGTTTTGTCTTACTTTGATATGAATCAGCCATGGATTTACATGTATTCCCAGTCCTGATTCCCCCTCCCACCTCCCTCTCCACCCGATTCCTCTGGGTCTTCCCAGTGCACCAAGCTGGAGCACTTGTCTCCTGCATCCTACCTGGGCTGGTGATCTGTTTCACCTTAGATAGCATACATGCTGTTCTTTTGAAATATCCCACCCTCACATTCTCCCACAAAGTTTAAAAGTCTGTTCTGTATTTCTGTGTCTCTTTTTCTGTTCTGCATATAGGGTTATCGTTGTCACCTTTCTAAATTCCATATACATATGTCAGTATGCTGTAATGTTCTTTATCTTTCTGGCTTACTTCACTCTGTATAATGGGCTCCAGCTTCATCCATCTCATTAGGACTGATTCAAATGAATTCTTTTTAATGGCTGAGTAATATTCCATGGTGTATATGTACCACAGCTTTCTTATCCATTCATCTGCTGACTGGCATCTAGGTTGCTTCCATGTCCTGGCTATTATAAACAGTGCTGCGATGAACATTGGGGTGCATGTGTCTCTTTCAGACGAACCTATGGACACCTTATCTTTGACAAAGGAGGCAAGGATATACAATGGAAAAAAGACAACCTCTTTAACAAGTGGTGCTGGGAAAACTGGTCAACCACTTGTAAAAGAATGAAAATAGAACACTTTCTAACACCATACACAAAAATAAACTCAAAATGGATTAAAGATCTAAATGTAAGACCAGAAACTATAAAACTCCTAGAGGAGAAGATAGGCAAAACACTCTCCGACATAAATCAAAGCAAGATCCTCTATGACCCACCTCCCAGAATATTGGAAATAAAAGCAAAACTAAACAAATGGGACCTAATGAAACTTAAAAGCTTTTGCACTACAAAGGAAACTATAAGTAAGGTGAAAAGACAGCCCTCAGATTGGGAGAAAATAATAGCAAATGAAGAAACAGACAAAGGATTAATCTCAAAAATATACAAGCAAATCCTGCAGCTCAATTCCAGAAAAATAAATGACCCAATAAAACATGAGCCAAAGAACTAAACAGACATTTCTCCAAAGAAGACATACAGATGGATAACAAACACATGAAAAGATGCTCAACATCACTCATTATTAGAGAAATGCAAATCAAAACCACAATGAGGTACCATTACATGCCAGTCAGGATGGCTGCTATCCAAAAGTCTACAAGCAATAAATGCTGGAGATGGTGTGGAGAAAAGGGAACCCTCTTATACTGTTGGTGGGAATGCACACTAGTACAGCCGCTATGGAAAACGGTGCAGAGATTTCTTAAAAAACTGGAAATAGAACTGCCATATGACCCAGCAATTCCACTTCTGGGCATACACACTGAGGAAACCAGATCCTCTTATTTTTCAGACCGTTTCAAACTCCTCATATTTTTTACACCTTTTGAAGCTCTTCATATATTTCACACCTTTTCAGGCTCTTCATGTTTTTCAACACCGCTTCATGCTCCTCCTATTTTTCAGACCGTTTCATGGTCCTCATATTTTTGACACCTTTTGAAGCTCTTCATATTTTTCACACCTTTCCGTGCTCTTCATGTTTTTCAACACGCTTTCATGCTCCTCCGATTATTCAGATCGTTTCATGCTCCTCATATTTTTGACACATTTTGAAGCTCTTCATATTTTCGACACCTTTCAGGTTCTTCATGTTTTTCAACACCGTTTCATGCTCTTCCTATTTGTCAAACCGTTTCATGTTCCTCCTATTTTTCAGACCGTTTCATGCTCCTCATATTTTTGACACCTTTTGAAGCTCTTCATATTTTTCACACCTTTCCATGCTCCCCATGTTTTTCAACACCGTTTCATGCTCCTCCTCTCTTTCAGACCGTTTCAGGCTCCTCATATGTTTCACACCTTTTTCACGCTCTTCATGTATTTCAACACCACTTCATGCTCCTCCTATTTTTCAGATCGTTTCATGCTCCTCATATTTTTGACACCTTTTGAAGCTCTTCATATTTTTCACAGCTTTCCAGGCTCTTCATATTTTTGAACACCGATTAATGCTCCTCCTATTTTTCAGACCCTTTCTTGCTCCTCATATTTTTGACACCTTTTGAAGCTCTTCATGTTTTTTATCACCTTTTCACGCTCCTCGTATATTTCAGACCATTTCAAGCTCCTCATATTTTTGACACCTTTTGAAGCTCTTCATATTTTTCACATTTTTTCAGGGTCTTCATGTTTTTCTACACCACTTCATGCTCCTCCTATTTTTCAGACCGTTTCATTCTCCTCATATGTTTCACAACTTTTTCAGGCTCTTCATGTTTCTCAACACCATTTCATCCTCCTACTATTTTTCAGACCGTTTCATGCTCCTCATATTTTTGACACCTTTTGAAGTTCTTCATATTTTTCACACCTTTTCAGGCTTTTCATGTTTTTCAACACTGCTTCATTCTCCTCCTTTATTTCAGACTGTTTCATGCTCCTCATCTTTTTGACACCTTTTGAAGCTCTTTATATTTTTCACACCTTTTCAGGCTTTTCATGTTTTTCTACACCGCTTCTTTCTCTTCCTGTTTTTCTGACATTTTCATGCTCCTCATATTTTTGACATCCTTTGAAGCTCTTCATATTTTTCACACCTTTTCAGGCTTTTCGTGTATTTCAACACCGTCTCATGCGCCTCCTCTTTTTCAGACCGTTTCATGCTCCTCATATGTTTCACACCTTTTTCAGGCTCTTCATGTTTTTCAACACCACTTCATGCTCCTCCTATTTTTCAGACCGTTTCATGCTCATCATATTTTTGACACAGTTTGAAGCTCTTCCTACTTTTCACACCTTTTGAGGCTCTTCATGTTTTTGAAAACAGTTTCTTGCTCCTCATATTTTTCAGACCGTTTCATGGTCCTCATATTTTTGACACCTTTTGAAGCTCTTCATATTTTTCACACTTTTTCAGGGTCTTCATGTTTTTCTACACCACTTCATGCTCCTCCTATTTTTCAGATCGTTTCATTCTCCTCATATGTTTCACAACTTTTTCAGGCTCTTCATGTTTCTCAACATCACTTCACGATCCTCCTATTTTTCAGACCGTTTCATGCTCCTCATATTTTGACACTTTTTGAAGCTCTTCATATTTTTCATACCTTTCCAGGCTCTTCATGTTTTTGAACACCGTTTCATGATCCTCCTATTTTTCAGACCGTTTCATGCTCCTCATATGTTTCACACCTTTTGAAGCTCTTCATGTTTTTTATCACCTTTTCATGCTCCTCCTATATTTCAGACCGTTTAATGCTCCTTATATTTTTGACACCATTTGAAGCTCCTCATATTTTTCGCACATTTTCAGGCTCTTCATATTTTTCAACACCACTTCATGCTTCTCCAATTTTTCAGACCGTTTCATGCTCCTCATATATTTGACACCTTTTGAAGCTCTTCATATTTTTCACATCTTTTCAGGCTCTTCATATTTTTCAACCCGCTTAAGCTCCTCCTATTTTTCAGACCGTTTCTTGCTCCTCATATTTTTGACACCTTTGAGAATCTTCATATATTTCACACCTTTTCAGGCTCTTCATATTTTTGAACACCGATTCATGCTCCTCCTATTTTTCAGACCGTTTCATGCTCCTCATATTTTTGACACCTTTAGAAGCTCTTCATAATTTCCACACCTTTTCAGGCTCTTCATGTTTCTCTACACCGCTTCATGCTCCCCCTATATTTCAGACCGTTCATGCCTCTCATATTTTTGAAACCTTTTGAAGCTCTTCATATTTTTCACACCTTTTCAGGCTCTTCATGTTTTTCAACACCATTTCATGCTCCTCCTTTTTTTCAGACCGTTTCATGCTCCTCATCTTTTTGACACGTTTTGAAACTCTTCATATTTATCACACCTTTTCAGGCTCTTCATGTTTTTCAACACCATGTCATGCTCCTCCTTTTTTTCAGACAGTTTTACGCTCCTCATATATTTGACACCTTTTGAAGCTCTTCATAATTTCCACACCTTTTCAGGCTCTTCATGTTTTTGAACACCGTTTCATGCTCATCTTATTTTTTTTTTATTGTTATTTTTTTTTAATTTTTTTTTATTATTTTTATTTTTTTTTCCAGTGGGTTTTGTCTTACTTTGATATGAATCAGCCATGGATTTACATGTATTCCCAGTCCCGATTCCCCCTCCCACCTCCCTCTCCACCCGATTCCTCTGGGTCTTCCCAGTGCACCAAGCCGGAGCACTTGTCTCGTGCATCCTACCTGGGCTGGTGATCTGTTTCACCATAGATAGCATACATGCTGTTCTTTTGAAATATCCCACCCTCACATTCTCCCACAAAGTTTAAAAGTCTGTTCTGTATTTCTGTGTCTCTTTTTCTGTTCTGCATATAGGGTTATCGTTGTCATCTTTCTAAATTCCATATACATGTGTCAGTATGCTGTAATGTTCTTTATCTTTCTGGCTTACTTCACTCTGTATAATGGGCTCCAGCTTCATCCATCTCATTAGGACTGATTCAAATGAATTCTTTTTAATGGCTGAGTAATATTCCATGGTGTATATGTACCACAGCTTTCTTATCCATTCATCTGCTGACGGGCATCTAGGTTGCTTCCATGTCCTGGCTATTATAAACAGTGCTGCGATGAACATTGGGGTGCACGTGTCTCTTTCAGACGAACCTATGGACACCTTATCTTTGACAAAGGAGGCAAGGATATACAATGGAAAAAAGACAACCTCTTTAACAAGTGGTGCTGGGAAAACTGGTCAACCACTTGTAAAAGAATGAAAATAGAACACTTTCTAACACCATACACAAAAATAAACTCAAAATGGATTAAAGATCTAAATGTAAGACCAGAAACTATAAAACTCCTAGAGGAGAAGATAGGCAAAACACTCTCCGACATAAATCAAAGCAAGATCCTCTATGACCCACCTCCCAGAATATTGGAAATAAAAGCAAAACTAAACAAATGGGACCTAATGAAACTTAAAAGCTTTTGCACTACAAAGGAAACTATAAGTAAGGTGAAAAGACAGCCCTCAGATTGGGAGAAAATAATAGCAAATGAAGAAACAGACAAAGGATTAATCTCAAAAATATACAAGCAAATCCTGCAGCTCAATTCCAGAAAAATAAATGACCCAATAAAACATGAGCCAAAGAACTAAACAGACATTTCTCCAAAGAAGACATACAGATGGATAACAAACACATGAAAAGATGCTCAACATCACTCATTATTAGAGAAATGCAAATCAAAACCACAATGAGGTACCATTACATGCCAGTCAGGATGGCTGCTATCCAAAAGTCTACAAGCAATAAATGCTGGAGAGGGAGTGGAGAAAAGGGAACCCTCTTATACTGTTGGTGGGAATGCACACTAGTACAGCCGCTATGGAAAACGGTGCAGAGATTTCTTAAAAAACTGGAAATAGAACTGCCATATGACCCAGCAATACCACTTCTGGGCATACACACTGAGGAAACCAGATCCTCTTATTTTTCAGACCGTTTCAAACTCCTCATATTTTTTACACCTTTTGAAGCTCTTCATATATTTCACACCTTTTCAGGCTCTTCATGTTTTTCAACACTGCTTCATGCTCCTCCTATTTTTCAGACCGTTTCATGGTCCTCATATTTTTGACACCTTTTGAAGCTCTTCATATTTTTCACACCTTTTCAGGCTCTTCATGTTTTTGAACACCATTTCATGCTCCTCCTATTTTTCAGACCGTTTCATGCTCCTCATGTTTTTGAGACGTTTTGAAGCTCTGCATATTTTTCATACCTTTCACGCTCTTCATGTTTTTGAAACACCGTTACATGCTCCTCCTATTTTTCATACCATATCATGCTCGTCATTTTTTTGACACATTTTGAAGCTCTTCATATTTTTCACATCTTTTCAGGCTCTTTATGTTTTTCAACGCCGTATCATGCTCCTCCTATTTTTCAGACCGTTTCATGCTCCTCATATCTTTGACACCTTTTGAAGCTCTTCATATTTTTCACATCATTTCAGGCTCTTCAAGTTTTTGAAAACAGCTTCATGCTCCTCCTAATTTTCAGACCGTTTCTTGCTCTTCATATTTTTGACACCTTTTGAAGCTCTTCATATTTTTCACAGCTTTTCAGGCTCTTCATGTTTTTGAACACAGTTTCATGCTCCGCATATTTTTCACACCTTTTCATGCTCTTCATATTTTTCACACATTTTCAGGCTCTTCATGTTTCTCAACACCGTTTCATGCTTCTCCTATTTTTCAGAACGTTTCATGCTCCTCATATTTTTGACAGCTTTTGAAGCTCTTCATATATTTCACACCTTTTCAGGCTTTTCATGTTTTTGAACACCGCTTCATGCTGCTC
Source organism: Dama dama (assembly GCF_033118175.1). Lineage (NCBI taxonomy): Eukaryota > Metazoa > Chordata > Mammalia > Artiodactyla > Cervidae > Dama > Dama dama. The sequence goes on along the minus strand of NW_026871011.1, from coordinate 1,220,724 downwards.
CTATTTTTCAGACCATTTCATGCTCCTCGTATTTTTCACACCTTTTTAATCTCTTAATAATTTTCACAACTTTTGAAGCTCTTCATATTTTTAATATTTTTGAAGCTCTTCATATTTTCACACCTTTTCAGGCTCTTCATGTTTTTCAACACCGCTTCATGCTCGTCGTATTTTGCCCACCGTTTCATGCTCCTCATATTTTTGACACCTTTTGAAGCTCTTCAGGTATTTCACACCTTTCCAGGCTCTTCATTTTTTCAACACCACTTCATGCTCCTCCTATTTTTCAGACCTTTTCATGCTCATCTCTTTTTTGACACCTTTTGAAGCTCTTCATATTTTTCACACCTTTTGAAGCTCTTCATATTTTTTCCATTTATGAATCTCTTCATATTTTCCACACGTTTTCAGACCATTCATGTTTTTCAACATCGCTTCATGCTCCTCCTATTTTTCAGACCGTTTCATTCTCCTCATATTTTTGACACCTTTTGAAGCTCTTCATATATTTCACACTTTTTCAGACTTTTCCTTTTTTTCAACACGACTTCATGCTCCTCCTATTTTTCAGACCGTTTCCTGCTCATCTCATTTTGACACCTTTTGAAGCTCTTCATGTTTTTCACATCTTTTGAAGCTCTTCATATTTTTCACAACTTTTCAGGCTCTTTATGATTTTCAACAGCGCTTCAGTCTCCTCCTATTTTTCAGAATGTTTCATGCTCCTCATAATTTTGACACCTTTTGAAGCTTTCATATTTTTAACACCTTTTCAGGCTCTTCATCTTTTTCAACACCACTTCATACTCCTCCTTTTTTGCAGACCGTTTCATGCTACTCATATTTTTAACACGTTTTGAAGCTCTTCATATTTCTCACACCTTTTCAGGCTCTTCATGTTTTTCAACAACGCTTCATGCTCCTCCGATTTTTCAGACCGTTTCATGCTCCTCATATTTTTGACACCTTTTGAAGCTCTTCATATTTTTCACACCTTTTCAGGCTCTTCATGTTTTTGAACACCGCTTCATGCTCCTCCTATTTTTCAGACCGTTTCATGCTCCTCATATTTTTGACACCTTTTGAAGCTCTTCATATTTTTCACAACTTTTCAGGCTCTTCATGTTTTTCAACACCGCATCATGCACGTCCTATTTTTCAGACCGTTTCATGCTCATCTCATTTTTGACACCTTTTGAAGTTTTTCATATTTTTCACAACTTTTCAGCCTCTTCATGTTTTTGAACACCGCTTCATGCTAATCCTATTTTTCAAACCATATCATGCTCCTCATATTTTTCACACCTTTTGAAGCTCTTCATATATTTCACACCTTTTCAGGCTCTTCATGTTTTTGAATACCACTTCATGCTCCTTCTCTTTTTCAGAGAGTTTTATGCTCCTCATGTATTTCAAACCTTTTGAAGCTCTTCATATTTTTCACACCTTTTCAGGCTCTTCATGTTTTTCAACACCGCTTCATGCTGCTCATATTTTTCAGACCGTTTCATGCTCCTCATATTTTTGACACCTTTTGAAGCTCTTCATATTTTTCACACCTTTTAAGGCTCTTCATGTTTTTCAACACCGCTTCATGCTCCTCCAATTTTTCAGACCGTTTCATGCTCCTTATATTTTTGACACCTTTTGAAGCTCTTCATATTTTTCACAAATTTTCAGGCTCTTCATGTTTTTCAACACCGCTTTATGCTCCTCTGATTTTTCAGACCGTCTCATGCTCCTCATATTTTTCACACCTTTTGAAGCCTTTCATATTTTTCACAACTTTTCAGGCTCTTCATGTTTTTGAACATCGCTTCATGCTCCTCCTATTTTTCAGACCGTTTCATGCTCATCTCATTTTTGACACCTTTTGAAGCTTTTCATATTTTTCACAACTTTTCAGGCTCTTCATGTTTTTGAACACAGCTTCATGCTCCTCCTATTTTTCAGACCGTATCATGCTCCTCATATATTTCACACCTTTTGAAGCTCTTCATATTTTTCACACGTTTTCAGTCTATTCATGTTTTTGAACACCATTTCAGGCTCCTCCTATTTTGCAGAGAGTTTCATGCTCCTCATGTTTCTCACACCTTTTGAAGCTCTTCATATTTTTCACACCTTTTCAGGCCCTTCATGTTTTTCCACACCACTTCATGCTCCTCCTATTTTTCAGACCGTATCGTGTTCCTCATATTTTTGACACATTTTGAAGCTCTTCATATTTTTCACACCTTTTCAGGTTCTTCATGTTTTTCAACACCGCTTCATGTTCCTCATCTTTTTCAGACCGTTTCATGCTCCTCATATTTTTCACACCTTTTGAGGCTCTTCATGTTTTTGATCACCGTTTCATGATCCTCCTATTTTTCAGACCGTTTCATGCTCCTCATATTTTTGACGCCTTTTGAAGCTCTTCACATTTTTCACACCTTTTCAGGCTCTTCATATTTTTCAACACCACTTCATCCTCCTCCTATATTTCAGACCGTTTCATGCTCCTCATATTTTTGACACCTTTTGAAGCTCTTCGTATTTTTCACACCTTTTCAGACTCTTCAAGTTTTTCAGCACCGCTTCATGTTCCTCCTATTTTTCAGACCGTTTCATGCTCAACTCTTTTTTGACACCTTTTGAAGCTCTTCATATTTTTCATACCTTTTGAAGCTCTTCATGTTTTTGACACCGCTTCATGCTCCTCCTATTTTTCAAACCTTTTGAAGCTCATCATATTTGTCACACGTTTTCAGGCTCTTCATGTTTTTGAGCACCGCTTCATGCCCCTGCTATTTTTCAGACCCTTTCATGCTCCTCATATTTTTGACAGGTTTTTAGGCTTTTCCTATTTTTCACACCTTTTCAGGCTCTTCATGTTTTTGAGCACCGTTTCATAATCTGCCTATTTTTAAGACCGTTTCATGCTCATCTCATTTTTGACACCTTTTGAAGCTCTTCATATTTCTCACATCTTTTGAAGCTCTTTATATTTTTCACACATTTTCAGGCTCTTCATGTTTTTGAACACCGCTTCATGCTCCTGCTATTTTTCAGACCGTTTCATGCTCCTCATATTTTTGACACTTTTTGAAGCTCTTCATATTTTTCACACCTTTTCAGGCTCTTCATGTTTTGAACACCGCTTCATGCTCCTCCTATTTTTCAGACCGTTTCATCCTCCTCATATATTTGACATCTATTGAAGCTCTTCATATTTTTCACACCTTTCCTGGCTCTTCATGTTTTTGAACACCGCTTCATGCTCCTCCTATTTTTCAGAGCGTTTAATCCTCCTCATGTATTTCACACCTTTTGAAGCTCTTCATATTTGTCACACCTTTTCAGGCTCTTCATGTTTTTGAACACTATTTCATGCTCCTCCTACTTTGCAGACCGTTTCATTCTCCTCATATATTTGACATCTATTGAAGCTCTTCATATTTTTCACACCTTTCCTGGCTCTTCATGTTTTTGAACACCGCTTCATGCTCCTCCTATTTTTCAGAGCGTTTAATCCTCCTCATGTATTTCACACCTTTTGAAGCTCTTCATATTTGTCACACCTTTTCAGGCTCTTCATGTTTTTGAACACTATTTCATGCTCCTCCTATTTTTCAGACCGTTTCATCCTCCTCATATATTTGACATCTATTGAAGCTCTTCATATTTTTCACACCTTTCCTGGCTCTTCATGTTTTTGAACACCGCTTCATGCTCCTCCTATTTTTCAGAGCGTTTAATCCTCCTCATGTATTTCACACCTTTTGAAGCTCTTCATATTTTTCACACCTTTCCTGGCTCTTCATGTTTTTGAACACAGCTTCATGCTCCTCCTATTTTTTCTACAGTGTCATGCTCCTCATATTTTTCACACCTTTTGAAGCTCTTCATATTTTTCACACCTTTTCAGGCTCTTCATGTTTTTGAGGAGCACTTCATGCTCCTCCTATTTTTCTGACCGTTTCATACTCCTCATATTTTTGACACCTTTTGAAGCTCTTCATATTTTTCACACCTTTTCAGTCTCTTCATGTTTTCAACACCGCTTCATGCTCCTCCTATTTTTCAGACCGTTTCATGCTGCTCATATTTTGACACCTTTTAAAGCTCTTCATATTTTTCACACCTTTTCAGGCTCTTCATGTTTTTGAACACTTCTTCATGCTCCTCCTCTTTTTCAGACTGTTTCATGATCCTCATATTTTTGACACCTTTTGAAGCTCTTCATATTTTTCACACTTTTTCAGACTTTTCCTTTTTTTCAACACGACTTCATGCTCCTCCTATTTTTCAGACGGTTTCCTGCTCATCTCATTTTGACACCTTTTGAAGCTCTTCATGTTTTTCACATCTTTGGAAGCTCTTCATATTTTTCACAACTTTTCAGGCTCTTTATGATTTTCAACAGCGCTTCATTCTCCTCCTATTTTTCAGAATGTTTCATGCTCCTCATAATTTTGACACCTTTTGAAGCTTTCATATTTTTAACACCTTTTCAGGCTCTTCATCTTTTTCAACACCACTTCATACTCCTCCTTTTTTGCAGACCGTTTCATGCTACTCATATTTTTAACACGTTTTGAAGCTCTTCATATTTCTCACACCTTTTCAGGCTCTTCATGTTTTTCAACAACGCTTCATGCTCCTCCGATTTTTCAGACCGTTTCATGCTCCTCATATTTTTGACACCTTTTGAAGCTCTTCATATTTTTCACACCTTTTCAGGCTCTTCATGTTTTTGAACACCGCTTCATGCTCCTCCTATTTTTCAGACCGTTTCATGCTCCTCATATTTTTGACACCTTTTGAAGCTCTTCATATTTTTCACAACTTTTCAGGCTCTTCATGTTTTTCAACACCGCTTCATGCACGTCCTATTTTTCAGACCGTTTCATGCTCATCTCATTTTTGACACCTTTTGAAGTTTTTCATATTTTTCACAACTTTTTAGCCTCTTCATGTTTTTGAACACCGCGTCATGCTAATCCTATTTTTCAAACCATATCATGCTCCTCATATTTTTCACACCTTTTGAAGCTCTTCATATATTTCACACCTTTTCAGGCTCTTCATGTTTTTGAATACCACTTCATGCTCCTTCTCTTTTCAGAGAGTTTTATGCTCCTCATGTATTTCAAACCTTTTGAAGCTCTTCATATTTTTCACACCTTTTCAGGCTCTTCATGTTTTTCAACACCGCTTCATGCTCCTCTTATTTTTCAGACCGTTTCATGGTCCTCATGTTTTTGTCACCTTTTGAAGCTCTTCATATTTTTCACACCTTTTCAGGCTCTTCATGTTTTTGAACACCATTTCATGCTACTCTTATTTTTTAAACCGTTTCATGCTCCTCATATTTTTCACACCTTTTGAAGCTCTTCATATTTTTCACACCTTTTCAGGCTCTTCATATTTTTCAACAAGTTTTCATGCTTCTCCTATTTTTCAGACCGTTTAATGCTCCCCATAAATTTGACACCTTTTGAAGCGCTTCATAATTATCACACCTTTTCAGGCTCTTCATGTTTTTCAAATCTGCTTCTGCTCCTCCTATTTTTCAGACTGTTTCATGCTCCTCATATTTTTGACACCTATTAATGCTCTTCATATTTTTCACACCTTTTCAGGCTCTTCATGTTTTTCAACACCGCTTTATTCTCCTCATATTTTTCAGACCGTTTCATGCTCCTCATATTTTTGACACCTTTTGAAGCTCTTCATATTTTTCACACTTTTTCAGGCTCTTCATGATTTTGAACACCGTTTCATGCTCCTCCTATTTTTTAGACCATTTCATGCTCCTCATATTTTGACACCTCTTGATGCTCTTCATATTTTTCACAGCTTTTCAGGCTCTTCATGTTTTTGAACACCGATTCATGCTCCTCATATTTTTCAGACCGTTTCAGGCTCCTCATATTTTTGACATCTTTTGAAACTCTTCATATTTTTCACACCTTTTCAGGCTCTTCATGTTTTTGAACACCACCTCATGCTCCTCCTAATTTTCAGACCGTTACGTGCTCCTCATATATTTGATATCTTTTGAAGCTCTTCATATTTTTCACACATTTTATGCACTTCTTGTTTTCAAACCACATCATGCTCCTTCTATTTTTCAAACCGTTTCATGCTCCTCATATTTTGGATATCTTTTGAAGCTCGTCATATTTCTAACAACTTTTCAGGCTCTTCATGTTTTCAACACAGTTTCATGCTCCTCCTATTTTTCAGACCGTTTCATGCTCCTCATATTTTTACTCCTTTTGAAGCTCTTCATATTTTTCACACATTTTCAGGCTCTTCATGTTTTTCAACACCGCTTCTTGCTCATCCTCTTTTTCAGACCGTTTCATGCCCCTCATATTTTTGACACCTTTTCAAGCTCTTCATATTTTTCAAAGCTTTTCAGGCTCTTCATGTTTTTGAACAACGTTTCATGCTCCTCTTATTTTTCAGACAGTTTCATGCCCCTCATATTTTTGACACCTTTTCAAGCTCTTCACGTTTTTCAAAACATTTCAGGCTCTTCATGTTTTGAACACCGTTTCATCCTCCTCCTAATTTTCAGACCGTTTCATACTCCTCATATATTTGACACCTTTTGAAGTTCTTCATATTTTTCACAACTTTTCAGGTTCTTCATGTTTCAACACCACTTCATGCTCCTCCTATATTTCTGACAGTGTCATGCTCCTCATATTTTTGACAACTTTTGAAGCTCTTCATATTTTTCACACCTTTTCAGGCTCTTCATGTTTTTCTACACCGCTTCATGCTCCTCCTATTTTTGACATCTTTTGAAGCTCTTCATATATTTCACACCTTTTCAGGGTTTTCATGATTTTGAACACGGTTTCATGCTCTTCATATTTTTCTGACCGTTTCATGCTCCTCATATTTTTGACACCTTTTGAAGCTCTTCATATATTTCACACCTTTTCAGGGTTTTCATGTTTTTGAACACCCTTTCATGCTCCTCATATTTTTCAGACCGTTTCATGCTCATCTCATTTTTGACATCTTTTGAAACTCTTCATATTTTTCACAATTTTTCAGGCTCCTCATGTTTTTGAACACCGTTTCATGCTCCTGCATTTTTTCAGACCGTTTCATGCTCCTCATATTTTGACACCTTTTGAAGCTCTTCATATTTTTCACACCTTTTCAGGCTCTTCATATTTTTCAACAAGGTTTCATGCTCCTCCTATTTTTCAGACAGTTTCATGCTCCTCATATTTTTGACACCTTTTGAAGCTCTTCATATTTTTCACACCTTTCCATGCTCCTCATGTTTTTCAACACCGTTTCATGCTCCTCCTCTCTTTCAGACCGTTTCAGGCTCCTCATATGTTTCACACCTTTTTCAGGCTCTTCATGTATTTCAACACCACGTCATGCTCCTCCTATTTTTCAGATCGTTTCATGCTCCTCCTATTTTTGACACCTTTTGAAGCTCTTCATATTTTTCACAGCTTTCCAGGCTCTTCATATTTTTGAACACCGATTAATGCTCCTCCTATTTTTCAGACCGTTTCTTGCTCCTCATATTTTTGACACCTTTTGAAGCTCTTCATATTTTTCACACCTTTTCAGGCTCTTCATATTTTTCAACACAACTTCATGCTCCTCCTTTATTTGAGACCGTTTCATGCTCCTCATATTTTTGACACCTTTTGAAGCTCTCCATAGATTTCACACCTTTTCAGGCTCTTCATGTTTTTCTACACCGCTTCTTGCTCCTCCTATTTTACAGAGCTTTTCATGCTCCTCATATTTTTGTCACCTTTTGAAGCTCTTCATATTTTTCACACCTTTTCAGGCTTTTCATGTTTTTCAACACCGCTTCATGCTCCTACTATTTTTCAGATCTTTTCATGCTCCTCATATGTTTCTCACCTTTTTAAGCTCTTCATGTTTTTTAACACCTTTTCACGCTCCACCTATATTTCAGACCATTTGAACCTCCTCATATTCTTGACACCTTTTGAAGCTCTTCATATTTTTCACATTTATCAGGGTCTTCATGTTTTTCTACACCACTTCATGCTCCTCCTATTTTTCAGACCGTTTCATTCTCCTCATATGTTGCACAACTTTTTCAGGCTCTTCATGTTTCTCAACACCACTTCATGCTCCTCCTATTTTTCAGACCGTTTCATGCTCCTCATATTTTTGACACCTTTTGAAGTTCTTCATATTTTTCACACCTTTTCAGGCTTTTCATGTTTTTCAACACTGCTTCATTCTCCTCCTTTATTTCAGACGGTTTCATATTCCTCATCTTTTTGACACCTTTTGAAGCTCTTTATATTTTTCACACCTTTTCAGGCTTTTCATGTTTTTCTACATCGCTTCATTCTCTTCCTGTTTTTCAGACATTTTCATGCTCCTCATATTTTTGAAATCCTTTGAAGCTCTTCATATTTTTCACACCTTTTCAGGCTTTTCATGTATTTCAACACCGTCTCATGCGCCTCCTATTTTTCAGACCGTTTCATGCTCCTCATATGTTTCACACCTTTTTCAGGCTCTTCATGTTTTTCAACACCACTTCATGCTCCTCCTATTTTTCAGACCGTTTCATGCTCATCATATTTTTGACACAGTTTGAAGCTCTTCCTACTTTTCACACCTTTTGAGGCTCTTCTAGTTTTTGAGAACAGTTTCTTGCTCCTCATATTTTTCAGACCGTTTCATGGTCCTCATATTTTTGACACCTTTTGAAGCTCTTCATATTTTTCACACTTTTTCAGGGTCTTCATGTTTTTCTACACCACTTCATGCTCCTCCTATTTTTCAGACCGTTTCATTCTCCTCATATGTTTCACAACTTTTTCAGGCTCTTCATGTTTCTCAACACCACTTCATGCTCCTCGTATTTTTCAGACCGTTTCATGCTCCTCATATTTTTGACACTTTTTGAAGCTCTTCATATTTTTCACACCTTTCCAGGCTCTTCATGTTTTTGAACACCGTTTCATGATCCTCCTATTTTTCAGACCGTTTCATGCTCCTCATATGTTTCACACCTTTTGAAGCTCTTCATGTTTTTTAACACCTTTTCATGCTCCTCCTATATTTCAGACCGTTTAATGCTCCTTATATTTTTGACACCATTTGAAGCTCTTCATATTTTTCGCACCTTTTCAGGCTCTTCATATTTTTCAACCCGCTTAAGCTCCTCCTATTTTTCAGACCGTAACTTGCTCCTCATATTTTTGACACCTTGGAGGATCTTCATATATTTCACACCTTTTCAGGCTCTTCATGTTTTTGAACACCGATTCATGCTCCTCCTATTTTTCAGACCGGTTCATGCTCCTCCTATTTTTCAGACCGTTTCATGCTCCTCATATTTTTGACACCTTTTGAACCTCTTCATATTTTTCACACCTTTTCAGGCTCTTCATGTTTTCAACACTGCTTCATGCTCCTACTATTTTTCAGACCGTTTCCTCCTCCTCATATTTTTGACAGCTTTTGAAGCTCTTCATATTATTCACAGCTTTTCAGGCTCTTCATGTTTTTCAACACCGCTTCATGCTCCTCCTTTTTTTCAGACCGTTTCATGCTCCTCATATTTTTGACGCCTTTTGAAGCTCTTCATATTTTTCACACTTCTCCAGGCTTTTCATGTTTTTGAACACCGTTTTATGCTCCTCCTGTTTTTCAAACCGTTTCATGCTGCTCATATTTTTGACACCTTTTGAAGTTCTTCATATTTTTCACACCATTTCAGGCTCTTCACGTTTTTCAACACCGTTTCATGCTCCTCTTATTTTTCAGGCCGTTTCATGCTCCTTATTATTTTTGACACCTTTTGAAGTTCTTCATATTTTTCACACCTTACAGGCTCTTCATAGTTTTCAACTCCACTTCATGCTCCTCCTATTTTTCAGACCGTTTCATGCTCCTCATATATTTGACACCTTTTGAAGCTCTTCAGATTTTTCACACCTTTTCAGTCTCTTCATATTTTTCAACACCGTTTCATGCTCCTCCTATTTTTCAGACCGTTTCATGCTCCTCATCTTTTTGACACGTTTTGAAACTCTTCATATTTATCACACCTTTTCAGGCTCTTCATGTTTTTCAACACCATTTCATGCTCCTCCTTTTTTTCAAACCGTTTTATGCTCCTCATATATTTGACACCTTTTGAAGCTCTTCATAATTTCCACACCTTTTCAGGCTCTTCATGTTTTTGAACACCGTTTCATGCTCCTCTTTTTTTTTTTTTTTATTGTTATTTTATGTTAATTTTTTTTTATTATTTTTATTTTTTTTTCCTGTGGGTTTTGTCATACCTTGATATGAATCAGCCATGGATTTACATGTATTCCCAGTCCCGATTCCCCCTCCCACCTCCCTCTCCACCCGATTCCTCTGGGTCTTCCCAGTGCACCAAGCCGGAACACTTGTCTCGTGCATCCTACCTGGGCTGGTGATCTGTTTCACCATAGATAGCATACATGCTGTTCTTTTGAAATATCCCACCCTCACATTCTCCCACAAAGTTTAAAAGTCTGTTCTGTATTTCTGTGTCTCTTTTTCTGTTCTGCATATAGGGTTATCGTTGTCACCTTTCTAAATTCCATATACATGTGTCAATATGCTGTAATGTTCTTTATCTTTCTGGCTTACTTCACTCTGTATAATGGGCTCCAGCTTCATCCATCTCATTAGGACTGATTCAAATGAATTCTTTTTAATGGCTGAGTTATATTCCATGGTGTATATGTACCACAGCTTTCTTATCCATTCATCTGCTGACGGGCATCTAGGTTGCTTCCATGTCCTGGCTATTATAAACAGTGCTGCGATGAACATTGGGGTGCACGTGTCTCTTTCAGACGAACCTATGGACACCTTATCTTTGACAAAGGAGGCAAGGATATACAATGGAAAAAAGACAACCTCTTTAACAAATGGTGCTGGGAAAACTGGTCAACCACTTGTAAAAGAATGAAAATAGAACACTTTCTAACACCATACACAAAAATAAACTCAAAATGGATTAAAGATCTAAATGTAAGACCAGAAACTATAAAACTCCTAGAGGTGAAGATAGGCAAAACACTCTCCGACATAAATCAAAGCAAGATCCTCTATGACCCACCTCCCAGAATATTGGAAATAAAAGCAAAACTAAACAAATGGGACCTAATGAAACTTAAAAGCTTTTGCACTACAAAGGAAACTATAAGTAAGGTGAAAAGACAGCCCTCAGATTGGGAGAAAATAATAGCAAATGAAGAAACAGACAAAGGATTAATCTCAAAAATATACAAGCAAATCCTGCAGCTCAATTCCAGAAAAATAAATGACCCAATAAAAAATGAGCCAAAGAACTAAACAGACATTTCTCCAAAGAAGACATACAGATGGATAACAAACACATGAAAAGATGCTCAACATCACTCATTATTAGAGAAATGCAAATCAAAACCACAATGAGGTACCATTACATGCCAGTCAGGATGGCTGCTATCCAAAAGTCTACAAGCAATAAATGCTGGAGAGGGAGTGGAGAAAAGGGAACCCTCTTATACTGTTGGTGGGAATGCACACTAGTACAGCCGCTATGGAAAACGGTGTAGAGATTTCTTAAAAAACTGGAAATAGAACTGCCATATGACCCAGCAATTCCACTTCTGGGCATACACACTGAGGAAACCAGATCCTCTTATTTTTCAGACCGTTTCAAACTCCTCATATTTTTTACACCTTTTGAAGCTCTTCATATATTTCACACCTTTTCAGGCTCTTCATGTTTTTCAACACCGCTTCATGCTCCTCCTATTTTTCAGACCGTTTCATGGTCCTCATATTTTTGACACCTTTTGAAGCTCTTCATATTTTTCACACCTTTTCAGGCTCTTCATGTTTTTGAACACCATTTCATGCTCCTCCTATTTTTCAGACCGTATCATGCTCCTCATGTTTTTGAGACGATTTGAAGCTCTGCATATTTTTCATACCTTTCAGGCTCTTCATGTTTTTGAACACCGTTACATGTTCCTCCTATTTTTCATACCATATCATGCTCGTCATTTTTTTGACACATTTTGAAGCTCTTCATATTTTTCACACCTTTTCAGGCTCTTTATGTTTTTCAACGCCGTATCATGCTCCTCCTATTTTTCAGACCGTTTCATGCTCCTCATATCTTTGACACCTTTTGAAGCTCTTCATATTTTTCACATCATTTCAGGCTCTTCAAGTTTTTGAAAACGGCTTCATGCTCCTCCTAATTTTCAGACCGTTTCTTGCTCCTCATATTTTTGACACCTTTTGAAGCTCTTCATATTTTTCACAGCTTTTCAGGCTCTTCATGTTTTTGAACACAGTTTCATGCTCCGCATATTTTTCACATCTTTTCATGCTCTTCATATTTTTCACACCTTTTCAGGCTCTTCATGTTTCTCAACACCGTTTCATGCTTCTCCTATTTTTCAGACCGTTTCATGCTCCTCATATTTTTGACAGCTTTTGAAGCTCTTCATATATTTCACACCTTTTCAGGCTTTCTATGTTTTTGAACACCGCTTCATGCTCCTCCTGTTTTTCAGACCACGTCATGCTCCTCGTATTTTTCACACCTTTTGAAGCTCTTCATATGTTTCACACTTCTCCACACTCTTCATGTTTTTGAACACCGTTTCATGCTCCTCCTGTTTTTCAGACCGTTTCATGCTGCTCATATTTTTGACACCTTTTGAAGTTCTTCATATTTTTCACACCTTTTCAGGCTCTTCACGTTTTTCAACACCACTTCATGCTCCTCCTATTTTTCAGGCCGTTTCATGCTCCTTATATTTTTGACACCTTTTGAAGTTCTTCATATTTTTCACACCTTACAGGCTCTTCATCGTTTTCAACACCACTTCATGCTCCTCCTTTTTTTCAGACCTTTTTATGCTCCTCATATATTTGACACCTTTTGAAGCTCTTCATAATTTCCACACCTTTTCAGGCTCTTCATGTTTTTCTACACCGCTTCATGCTCCCCCTATATTTCAGACCATTCATGCCTCTCATATTTTTGAAACCTTTTGAAGCTCTTCATATTTTTCACACCTTTTCAGGCTCTTCATGTTTTTCAACACCATTTCATGCTCCTCCTTTTTTTCAAACCGTTTTATGCTCCTCATATATTTGACACCTTTTGAAGCTCTTCATAATTTCCACACCTTTTCAGGCTCTTCATGTTTTTGAACACCGTTTCATGCTCCTCTTATTTTTTTTTTATTGTTATTTTTTTTTAATTTTTTTTATTATGTTTATTTTTTTTTCCAGTGAGTTTTGTCATACCTTGATATGAATCAGCCATGGATTTTCAAGTATTCCCAGTCCCGATTCCCCCTCGCACCTCCCTCTCCACCCGATTCCTCTGGGTCTTCCCAGTGCACCAAGCCGGAGCCCTTGTCTCGTGCATCCTACCTGGGCTGGTGATCTGTTTCACCATAGATAGCATACATGCTGTTCTTTTGAAATATCCCACCCTCACATTCTCCCACAAAGTTTAAAAGTCTGTTCTGTATTTCTGTGTCTCTTTTTCTGTTCTGCATATAGGGTTATCGTTGTCACCTTTCTAAATTCCATATACATGTGTCAGTATGCTGTAATGTTCTTTATCTTTCTGGCTTACTTCACTCTGTATAATGGGCTCCAGCTTCATCCATCTCATTAGGACTGATTCAAATGAATTCTTTTTAATGGCTGAGTAATATTCCATGGTGTATATGTACCACAGCTTTCTTATCCATTCATCTGCTGACGGGCATCTAGGTTGCTTCCATGTCCTGGCTATTATAAACAGTGCTGCGATGAACATTGGGGTGCACGTGTCTCTTTCAGACGAACCTATGGACACCTTATCTTTGACAAAGGAGGCAAGGATATACAATGGAAAAAAGACAACCTCTTTAACAAGTGGTGCTGGGAAAACTGGTCAACCACTTGTAAAAGAAGGAAAATAGAACACTTTCTAACACCATACACAAAAATAAACTCAAAATGGATTAAAGATCTAAATGTAAGACCAGAAACTATAAAACTCCTAGAGGAGAAGATAGGCAAAACACTCTCCGACATAAATCAAAGCAAGATCCTCTATGACCCACCTCCCAGAATATTGGAAATAAAAGCAAAACTAAACAAATGGGACCTAATGAAACTTAAAAGCTTTTGCACTACAAAGGAAACTATAAGTAAGGTGAAAAGACAGCCCTCAGATTGGGAGAAAATAATAGCAAATGAAGAAACAGACAAAGGATTAATCTCAAAAATATACAAGCAAATCCTGCAGCTCAATTCCAGAAAAATAAATGACCCAATAAAAAATGAGCCAAAGAACTAAACAGACATTTCTCCAAAGAAGACATACAGATGGATAACAAACACATGAAAAGATGCTCAACATCACTCATTATTAGAGAAATGCAAATCAAAACCACAATGAGGTACCATTACATGCTAGTCAGGATGGCTGCTATCCAAAAGTCTACAAGCAATAAATGCTGGAGAGGGAGTGGAGAAAAGGGAACCCTCTTATACTGTTGGTGGGAATGCACACTAGTACAGCCGCTATGGAAAACGGTGTAGAGATTTCTTAAAAAACTGGAAATAGAACTGCCATATGACCCAGCAATTCCACTTCTGGGCATACACACTGAGGAAACCAGATCCTCTTATTTTTCAGACCGTTTCAAACTCCTCATATTTTTTACACCTTTTGAAGCTCTTCATATATTTCACACCTTTTCAGGCTCTTCATGTTTTTCAACACCGCTTCATGCTCCTCCTATTTTTCAGACCGTTTCATGGTCCTCATATTTTTGACACCTTTTGAAGCTCTTCATATTTTTCACATCTTTTCAGGCTCTTCATATTTATCAACCCGCTTAAGCTCCTCCTATTTTTCAGACCGTAACTTGCTCCTCATATTTTTGACACCTTGGAGGCTCTTCATATATTTCACACCTTTTCAGGCTCTTCATGTTTTTGAACACCGATTCATGCTCCTCCTATTTTTCAGACCGGTTCATGCTCCTCCTATTTTTCAGACCGTTTCATGCTCCTCATATTTTTGACACCTTTTGAACCTCTTCATATTTTTCACACCTTTTCAGGCTCTTCATGTTTTCAACACCGCTTCATGCCCCTACTATTTTTCAGACCGTTTCCTGCTCCTCATATTTTTGACAGCTTTTGAAGCTCTTCATATTATTCACAGCTTTTCAGGCTCTTCATGTTTTTCAACACCGCTTCATGCTCCTCCTTTTTTTCAGACCGTTTCATGCTCCTCATATTTTTGACGCCTTTTGAAGCTCTTCATATTTTTCACACTTCTCCAGGCTCTTCATGTTTTTGAACAACGTTTCATGCTCCTCCTGTTTTTCAGACCGTTTCATTCTCCTCATATGTTGCACAACTTTTTCAGGCTCTTCATGTTTCTCAACACCACTTCATGCTCCTCCTATTTTTCAGACCGTTTCATGCTCCTCATATTTTTGACACCTTTTGAAGTTCTTCATATTTTTCACACCTTTTCAGGCTTTTCATGTTTTTCTACATCGCTTCATTCTCTTCCTGTTTTTCAGACATTTTCATGCTCCTCATATTTTTGAAATCCTTTGAAGCTCTTCATATTTTTCACACCTTTTCAGGCTTTTCATGTATTTCAACACCGTCTCATGCGCCTCCTATTTTTCAGACCGTTTCATGCTCCTCATATGTTTCACACCTTTTTCAGGCTCTTCATGTTTTTCAACACCACTTCATGCTCCTCCTATTTTTCAGACCGTTTCATGCTCATCATATTTTTGACACAGTTTGAAGCTCTTCCTACTTTTCACACATTTTGAGGCTCTTCTAGTTTTTGAGAACAGTTTCTTGCTCCTCATATTTTTCAGACCGTTTCATGGTCCTCATATTTTTGACACCTTTTGAAGCTCTTCATATTTTTCACACTTTTTCAGGGTCTTCATGTTTTTCTACACCACTTCATGCTCCTCCTATTTTTCAGACCGTTTCATTCTCCTCATATGTTTCACAACTTTTTCAGGCTCTTCATGTTTCTCAACACCACTTCATGCTCCTCGTATTTTTCAGACCGTTTCATGCTCCTCATATTTTTGACACTTTTTGAAGCTCTTCATATTTTTCACACCTTTCCAGGCTCTTCATGTTTTTGAACACCGTTTCATGATCCTCCTATTTTTCAGACCGTTTCATGCTCCTCATATGTTTCACACCTTTTGAAGCTCTTCATGTTTTTTAACACCTTTTCATGCTCCTCCTATATTTCAGACCGTTTAATGCTCCTTATATTTTTGACACCATTTGAAGCTCTTCATATTTTTCGCACCTTTTCAGGCTCTTCATATTTTTCAACCCGCTTAAGCTCCTCCTATTTTTCAGACCGTAACTTGCTCCTCATATTTTTGACACCTTGGAGGATCTTCATATATTTCACACCTTTTCAGCCTCTTCATGTTTTTGAACACCGATTCATGCTCCTCCTATTTTTCAGACCGGTTCATGCTCCTCCTATTTTTCAGACCGTTTCATGCTCCTCATATTTTTGACACCATTTGAACCTCTTCATATTTTTCACACCTTTTCAGGCTCTTCATGTTTTCAACACTGCTTCATGCTCCTAATATTTTTCAGACCGTTTCCTCCTCCTCATATTTTTGACAGCTTTTGAAGCTCTTCATATTATTCACAGCTTTTCAGGCTCTTCATGTTTTTCAACACCGCTTCATGCTCCTCCTTTTTTTCAGACCGTTTCATGCTCCTCATATTTTTGACGCCTTTTGAATCTCTTCATATTTTTCACACTTCTCCAGGCTTTTCATGTTTTTGAACACCGTTTCATGCTCCTCCTGTTTTTCAAACCGTTTCATGCTGCTCATATTTTTGACACCTTTTGAAGTTCTTCATATTTTTCACACCATTTCAGGCTCTTCACGTTTTTCAACACCACTTCATGCTCCTCTTATTTTTCAGGCCGTTTCATGCTCCTTATTATTTTTGACACCTTTTGAAGCTCTTCATATTTTTCAAACCTTACAGGCTCTTCATAGTTTTCAACTCCACTTCATGCTCCTCCTATTTTTCAGACCGTTTCATGCTCCTCATATATTTGACACCTTTTGAAGCTCTTCAGATTTTTCACACCTTTTCAGTCTCTTCATATTTTTCAACACCGTTTCATGCTCCTCCTATTTTTCAGACCGTTTCATGCTCCTCATCTTTTTGACACGTTTTGAAACTCTTCATATTTATCACACCTTTTCAGGCTCTTCATGTTTTTCAACACCATTTCATGCTCCTCCTTTTTTTCAAACCGTTTTATGCTCCTCATATATTTGACACCTTTTGAAGCTCTTCATAATTTCCACACCTTTTCAGGCTCTTCATGTTTTTGAACACCGTTTCATGCTCCTCTTTTTTTTTTTTTATTGTTATTTTATGTTAATTTTTTTTATTATTTTTATTTTTTTTTCCTGTGGGTTTTGTCATACCTTGATATGAATCAGCCATGGATTTACATGTATTCCCAGTCCCGATTCCCCCTCCCACCTCCCTCTCCACCCGATTCCTCTGGGTCTTCCCAGTGCACCAAGCCGGAGCACTTGTCTCGTGCATCCTACCTGGGCTGGTGATCTGTTTCACCATAGATAGCATACATGCTGTTCTTTTGAAATATCCCACCCTCACATTCTCCCACAAAGTTTAAAAGTCTGTTCTGTATTTCTGTGTCTCTTTTTCTGTTCTGCATATAGGGTTATCGTTGTCACCTTTCTAAATTCCATATACATGTGTCAGTATGCTGTAATGTTCTTTATCTTTCTGGCTTACTTCACTCTGTATAATGGGCTCCAGCTTCATCCATCTCATTAGGACTGATTCAAATGAATTCTTTTTAATGGCTGAGTTATATTCCATGGTGTATATGTACCACAGCTTTCTTATCCATTCATCTGCTGACGGGCATCTAGGTTGCTTCCATGTCCTGGCTATTATAAACAGTGCTGCGATGAACATTGGGGTGCACGTGTCTCTTTCAGACGAACCTATGGACACCTTATCTTTGACAAAGGAGGCAAGGATATGCAATGGAAAAAAGACAACCTCTTTAACAAGTGGTGCTGGGAAAACTGGTCAACCACTTGTAAAAGAATGAAAATAGAACACTTTCTAACACCATACACAAAAATAAACTCAAAATGGATTAAAGATCTAAATGTAAGACCAGAAACTATAAAACTCCTAGAGGTGAAGATAGGCAAAACACTCTCCGACATAAATCAAAGCAAGATCCTCTATGACCCACCTCCCAGAATATTGGAAATAAAAGCAAAACTAAACAAATGGGACCTAATGAAACTTAAAAGCTTTTGCACTACAAAGGAAACTATAAGTAAGGTGAAAAGACAGCCCTCAGATTGGGAGAAAATAATAGCAAATGAAGAAACAGACAAAGGATTAATCTCAAAAATATACAAGCAAATCCTGCAGCTCAATTCCAGAAAAATAAATGACCCAATAAAAAATGAGCCAAAGAACTAAACAGACATTTCTCCAAAGAAGACATACAGATGGATAACAAACACATGAAAAGATGCTCAACATCACTCATTATTAGAGAAATGCAAATCAAAACCACAATGAGGTACCATTACATGCCAGTCAGGATGGCTGCTATCCAAAAGTCTACAAGCAATAAATGCTGGAGAGGGAGTGGAGAAAAGGGAACCCTCTTATACTGTTGGTGGGAATGCACACTAGTACAGCCGCTATGGAAAACGGTGTAGAGATTTCTTAAAAAACTGGAAATAGAACTGCCATATGACCCAGCAATTCCACTTCTGGGCATACACACTGAGGAAACCAGATCCTCTTATTTTTCAGACCGTTTCAAACTCCTCATATTTTTTACACCTTTTGAAGCTCTTCATATATTTCACACCTTTTCAGGCTCTTCATGTTTTTCAACACCGCTTCATGCTCCTCCTATTTTTCAGACCGTTTCATGGTCCTCATATTTTTGACACCTTTTGAAGCTCTTCATATTTTTCACACCTTTTCAGGCTCTTCATGTTTTTGAACACCATTTCATGCTCCTCCTATTTTTCAGACCGTTTCATGCTCCTCATGTTTTTGAGACGTTTTGAAGCTCTGCATATTTTTCATACCTTTCAGGCTCTTCATGTTTTTGAACACCGTTACATGCTCCTCCTATTTTTCATACCATATCATGCTCGTCATTTTTTTGACACATTTTGAAGCTCTTCATATTTTTCACACCTTTTCAGGCTCTTTATGTTTTTCAACGCCGTATCATGCTCCTCCTATTTTTCAGACCGTTTCATGCTCCTCATATCTTTGACACCTTTTGAAGCTCTTCATATTTTTCACATCATTTCAGGCTCTTCAAGTTTTTGAAAACGGCTTCATGCTCCTCCTAATTTTCAGACCGTTTCTTGCTCCTCATATTTTTGACACCTTTTGAAGCTCTTCATATTTTTCACAGCTTTTCAGGCTCTTCATGTTTTTGAACACAGTTTCATGCTCCGCATATTTTTCACACCTTTTCATGCTCTTCATATTTTTCACACCTTTTCAGGCTCTTCATGTTTCTCAACACCGTTTCATGCTTCTCCTATTTTTCAGACCGTTTCATGCTCCTCATATTTTTGACAGCTTTTGAAGCTCTTCATATATTTCACACCTTTTCAGGCTTTCCATGTTTTTGAACACCGCTTCATGCTCCTCCTGTTTTTCAGACCACTTCATGCTCCTCTTATTTTTTTGTTTTTATTGTTATTTTATTTTAATTTTTTTTTGTATTATTTTTATTTTTTTTTCCAGTGGGTTTTGTCATACCTTGATATGAATCAGCCATGGATTTACATGTATTCCCAGTCCCGATTCCCCCTCCCACCTCCCTCTCCACCCGATTCCTCTGGGTCTTCCCAGTGCACCAAGCCGGAGCACTTGTCTCGTGCATCCTACCTGGGCTGGTGATCTGTTTCACCATAGATAGCATACATGCTGTTCTTTTGAAATATCCCACCCTCACATTCTCCCACAAAGTTTAAAAGTCTGTTCTGTATTTCTGTGTCTCTTTTTCTGTTCTGCATATAGGGTTATCGTTGTCACCTTTCTAAATTCCATATACATTTGTCAGTATGCTGTAATGTTCTTTATCTTTCTGGCTTACTTCACTCTGTATAATGGGCTCCAGCTTCATCCATCTCATTAGGACTGATTCAAATGAATTCTTTTTAATGGCTGAGTAATATTACATGGTGTATATGTACCACAGCTTTCTTATCCATTCATCTGCTGACGGGCATCTAGGTTGCTTCCATGTCCTGGCTATTATAAACAGTGCTGCGATGAACATTGGGGTGCACGTGTCTCTTTCAGACGAACCTATGGACACCTTATCTTTGACAAAGGAGGCAAGGATATGCAATGGAAAAAAGACAACCTCTTTAACAAGTGGTGCTGGGAAAACTGGTCAACCACTTGTAAAAGAAGGAAAATAGAACACTTTCTAACACCATACACAAAAATAAACTCAAAATGGATTAAAGATCTAAATGTAAGACCAGAAACTATAAAACTCCTAGAGGAGAAGATAGGCAAAACACTCTCTGACATAAATCAAAGCAAGATCCTCTATGACCCACCTCCCAGAAT